>NC_044977.1:74990469-75624279 GCF_008728515.1 Papio anubis
AAATGAGTCAGGGAGAGAGTTCACTTAAGTTATCTAAATTTGCACAGCAAGGAAGTAGAAGAATAAAGTTAGAACTCAGGTGCATCTTGACCTTACAAAGTCCTTATCAAACTTTTTTCTTACAAGGAAATCCCGAATATGTATTTCATACATGATAACATATTTCTTTAAAACTCTGATGCTTAGCACAGTAAGCTCCCAGGAAACGTCTGCTGATTATATCTGCTTTTCTCATTGTAGCCACTGAATTTGATGCTCCTTTTACAGGTATCTCTTTAAGTCCCAATCCAGAACAGGCAGCTCACACCTTAAGTCAGAAAATAATGTCAGTAATATGAGAACATCTTCAGTTTTAAGGATATTCAACAAATATTTGTTGCACACTTATGTTGAGTCAGGCACAGTGCTAGGACTTAAAGGTACAATGCCACACAACTCAGGAAAGTTCCTTTGTTCGTGAAGCTGAACGTATTTTCTATGGGAAAGAGACAGGCAAGACTCTAGTAGACAACTAAAGATGACAATTGGAGAGAATGATGAGTGTGCCAAGGAAATGAGGAGCACAGTGGTATAACGACCTGAGAGGGAGGCTGCTTTAGAGAGGATAGTCAGGAAAGGCCTTCTGAGGAGATGCCATTAAAATGAGGACTGAAACATGAGGAAAAGCCAACCATAAAAAGAACCAGAAGAGCATTCCTGGCTGTGAAAACAAAAACAAAAACTGTGCAAAGGTCCTCAAGCGTTTACAGGCTTAGAATACTTGAGCAACAGGCCATAGATCTGGACAGTGAGGAAGAGGGAGAGTTGTTGGGAGACAGCGTACCCAAAGGCAGGAACCAGATATATCCTTCTAGGACATGGTAAGGGCTATGCACTTAATTTGGGGCAATTTTAAGCTAGAACTTGATTTATGTTTATAAAAGTTCAGGCTTGGAATCTAAACAATTAATCTTCAAGGGAGCATGACGTATTGCAGAAAATAGTCTGTGCATCTTTCTTTGTTCGTAACTTTTCTGTTAAACAATGAATGCAACATATTCCAATGGATGCAACATATTCCAATGGAAGGCTAATGTTATCAGTAAAGGAAAGTACTCCCATTAAGAAAATTTAAGAAAACACAAATGTCAAGGAGACAGCTAACTCTCAAAAATTAAGTATTTTGATCCTGCCTTTCTTTCCCTGCAAACCTTTAAAAACACATTTTAAAAATTATTTCACCCATATTTGGAAGCCCCAAATTGACTACTAAAGTCTTTCCACTTGAAGTTAAAGTTTTACTGTTGCTTTTAGTTTATTTCAAGATTCTTAAATGTGAGTGTTTACAAACTTTCCAAGAAAAGATGCTTCAGTCTTCTGCTTGTTTGTTACACGTTCTTTGCTCTCCATTGCTTCTTGCTAATACATCTTCCATCTGAAGTCACTTTTCTTTTGCCTGAAGTTTATCTTTTAGAATTAGATTTTTGTAGGCAGTCTTAGTTTTTGTCTAAAAATGTCTTCACTTTTGCTCTTGAATAATTTGGTAGAGGTGGATATAGGATTCTTGGTTGGTTGTTATTTGTCTTCAGTAAATTGACAATACAATTCCACTGTTTATTGTCTTCTGTTAAGAAGTCAGCTGTCAGTCTAACTGCTGTATTTTTTTCCTCCAAAAAAGATCTTTTTGCTTTTAAACTTTTCTTAACTTTAGATTCCTGCTATTTTACTCCAATAAATTTAGGTTAAGATTTTTTTTTTAATGCCCTGTTTAGAAATCATTTAGCTTCTTGTATCTGTGGACTGACATCTTTCACCACTTCTAGAAAATTCTCTCTTCATTAATGCTTCAAATATTGTCTCCTTCCTTCTCTCTCTCTCTCTTTGTTTCTCTCTTTCTCTTTTCTCTCTCTCTCTCTCTCTCTTTCTCTCTTTCTTTCTTTCCTTCTTGTCTCTCTTTGTCACACAGGCTGGAGTGCAGTGGCATGATCACAACTTACTGCAGCCTCCACCTCCCCTGGGCTCAGGATGATCCTCCCACCTTAGCCTCCCAAGTAGCTGGGACTACAGGCATGCACCATCATGCCTGGCTAATTTTTGTATTTCTTTATAGTGACAGGGTTTCATCATGTTGCCCAGGCTGGTCTCAAACTCCTGAGCTCAAGCAATCTGCCTGCTTCAGCCTCCCAAAGTGCTCGGATTATGGGTGTGAGCTGCCACCACATTTTCTTTTATATCACTTAAAAAAAGGTTTTAAAAAATGTGTATTAGGTTTTCTCTTCCCTTCTCTTCTTACTTCCCTTCCTTATATTCTTGTTCCTGAGCCTTTTTTTCTTTTCAATGATGTGCTCTGTGTGCTGCGTTCTGGATAAATGTCTTCTATTCTCTCTTTCAGTTTACTTAGGTCTTTTTCATCTGATCTGCGGCCCAATACAATACATTAAGTTTTAAATTTTGGTTATTGTATGTTTGATTTGTGAAAGTTCAATCATGTTCTTCTTCAAATCTGCTATGACATTTTGTTTAGTTTCCTATACCCTGCATTTATTTCTAAGTTTGTCTTTTATTTCTTTAAACATAGAACATAATTTTTAATAATTTATGTCTAATAATTGCAATATCTGAAATAGTTTAGGTGTCCATTATTTCTGCTGGTTTTCACCCATGGTGTATTATTTCCTTAAGTACTGTGTTGTCTTTGTGAAATGTTTCTTTCCCTGAAACAGCTCTATATGGGGTGTTTCCCAATGACTGAAGAACTATTTTAAATTAAAATCATAGTTTACACTGTTTGGATTACTTAGGTGCTTCAAAATTGGTGATGTAAATCCTTGAGAGAAAGTGCCCATGCTTTGCCTCCTCTTGGGGACGATTTGTGTATGTTTTCTCTTTCTTTCCTTCCTTCCTCTTTATTTCTCTTCTCCAGCCCTTCTTGGTCCAAGGTATGTCTCCCTGCAAACTCCCCGGGTGGAAGGAGATAGGTGGATATACTGATTTATCTGTTTCCCAATACTGTATACCTTTGAGAGCTCGGTGCATTATATATGGAGGTGATTTACTAGACACACGACATTGAATGGGCCTCATCCTTTAATTGTTGCTTCCTCGATACCACAAGGCCATTGAAAGGACAGCTTAGTTCTTCCCGGATTGGCAAATGGCTTCAGACCTAAAGCAGCTCCGAAGTTTTCCATTTACATCTTTTATTTTGGTACTTAGTATTTCCTTTTTCATTTTGCCAGCTCTTTGATGCTGTTAAAAGGACTAAAAATGTTTACTACATCAGTTTTAGTTGTTTTTAGTGGAAGAGTTAGTGCAAATATCCTGATCTGTCATTGTTGACTCATCAACTTTTAAAAGCTTAAACACTTTAATAACTTTTTCCTGTTAAAATAACTTTTTCTGACTGGATAGTAAGAAAAAAGCTAAGACATTAGGGAATTCTTCCATCCTTTATGTGATTTGTAGCTCAGTCTTTTTTTTTTTTTTTTAACTTGGAGATGATTTTTTACTTCTTGGGACCTGTACTATTTTCCAATGGTGCCATCCATTTCAGAACACTAACAGGAGATGAGGTGAGCATATGGGAAGTATGGCAGATCTGGGCTTCACTCACATCTACACCGGATGTGGAATTGCATACATAGCCCCATTTATTTTTGTAAATTTTGCCAAATTGGCTAATTTAACATGTTATCAGAAAGAAAGTGGTCAGAAATATCCATGAAGAGGTACATTGGGAGGGGAAGTGTGAGCCACCCACTTCCTTAATAGGAATGCAATGCCAGGTTGCACAGATTTTGCAGGTCTTAAAACTAACTTCCTTCATGCAGGCTTTTCATTAGCCTGGAGCTGTATTTTCTTCATGCTTCAGGAAGTACACCTAGGACCTCAGTTTTGTTGTTATGGGAATGTTACATAAGCTGTGTTATCTTCTGTTTAGTGAGTTTTTTTAAGATTGTGATTTCTTCCTTCACTCTCTACTATAAATGTCTTTTTTCCTTCCCTTTTAAATTATCTGTGGTTCTACTTCGATGTTTTATGTTCACTACTCATCTCACATATATTCGATTTGCCTTTTTTTCCTAAATGGAAATAGTTTTGCTTTTATTTTCTCGTTATTTGAGTGATGTATTTCTGTGAAAAGGACATCCTCTCTAACAGCCCTTTCCAGAGATAATTACTATGAGCCTTTATTAAGAGTTTTGGTGGATACCATTCCGAACTCCACTTTCTCATTTCTATATAGCTGTGTAAATTTATGATACACATGTGCACACACACAGATGCATACAGTCATGCACTGCATAAAGTTGTTTCAGTCAGTGATGAACCACATGTATGAGAGTGATCCCACAAGATTATAATGGAGCTGAAAAAATTGCGACATCTAGTGAAGTTGTAGCTTGTATCAGCACCCTGAAGTTAAACTCCCCCATTCATCCAGAGCTTCTAATGTGATTTTTTTAGTATTGCACTTTTCGGTAAGGACATCAAACAATCCACACGTTTGAGGAAAGCCTTCAACTTGAAAGACGGAGACATTTCTATCTTCCTGGAAGAAACAGAAACAAAGCAAGAACCCAAGAAAACTTTGAAAAGAAAAACATAACAGCAGTAGCAGCAGCGATAACAACCAGTAATTAATTTCCTCAGAGATATTACAAGATATTGCATCCGTGACATGAGAACAAGAGGCTATAAAAAAGGGAGAAATCTGAGAAAAAGAAAGGACTTTTGGAAATTAAAAAGCTGAAATGAAATGGAAACTAAAACTGAAATGTAAAGTTCCATAGATGGGCATAACAAAAAGAAATGGACAAGAGAGCAAGGATAGGAAAATTAAATGATAATTCCAGGAGGTTCGGGATGCAAGTTACAGAAATTTCAGGGAGCAAAACTAGAGGAAAGAGAGGAAAGGAAAGCATCAATTAATCAAGAAAAATGTCTGAAAGTGAAGGAGGTGAGTTCCAGAATGAAAGGAACTCATGAACACTATAGTGACTTTGATATGGTCCCAAATGCCGGTGGGACTTTGACCCCAGCCAATGTCCAGGCTCTTGACAACATCACCAGAAGGAATTCAAGGATGAGTGAAAAAATATTGAAAGTACAAACATTTATTACAAAGTGAAAAATACACACTCAAGCCGTGTTTGTGCCACTGCACTCCAGCCTGGGCAGAGCAAGACCCTGTATCAAAAAAACAAAACAAAACAAAAACGGGGAGTGTGGGCATACTCAAGAGGGAATCATACAAGAGGGTATGGGATTTCACCTTTATGAACTTTTTTTAACCAAAGGGTGGAATATTTACGAGGATTCCTGGAAAAAAAGTGGAGATTTCTCAGAACTGTGATGCCACCCATTTTTACACCAAATATGGGTATTCCTAGAACTGTCATGGTGCTGGTGGGTATATGTTTAGTATGTTAATGAGCGTACAGTGAGGTCCTAGGTGAAACCTAGGACAAATCCAGTGCCGTGTTGAGTCCAGTTGGTCTTAGCCAGCTTGGTCCACATCTGTATTTTAAGGTCTTAGCCCCTAGCTTCTGCAGCTCTTTCAACAGTTTCCTTTTGTTAGTTATGTGAAACTGCACCTGGAATTTTCTATTCTTCTGTGAACATACTTTATTATTCCTGTCTCGGGTTGAATAGTGTCCCCCCAAAATTTATGTTGACCTGTAACTTCAGAATGTGATTGCGATATTGTGAAATATATATTTCGTCTTCAACCCCCTTTCCTGGCATAAAACTCCTAAAATTCTTAGAATTACCAAAATGATGTCTTTTTATATGCTACTGATTGACTGGTGGCTGGCTACCCCAGGGTAGCTTCAGGATAGGACAGGTCACAAGAAAGATCAAGGCAGGATTATAGGGCTGGGACTTTCAGCCCCACCCCTAACCTTCAGGGAGGGGAGAGGGGCAGAAGGGTAAGTTGATTACCAATGGCCATTGGTTTAATTAATTATGCATATATAATGAAGCCTCTATAAAACCCCAAAAGGACAGGGTTTGAAGAGCTTCCCGATAGCTGGACACATGGAGGTTCCTGGATGATGGCTCACCAAGGGAGGGCATGAAAGGTCCATACCCCTTCCCATACCTCACCTTATGCATCTCTTCATCTGTATCCTTTGTAATATCCTTTCTAATAAACCAATAAACGTGTTTCCCTGCATTCTGTGAATCACTCTAGCAAATTAATCAAACCCGAAGAAGGAGTCATGGGAACCCCAACTTGGAGCAACTGGTGAAAAGTTCCAGAAGCCTAGACTTGCCACTGGGGTCTGGGGGAGGAGGGAGGCAGTCTTGAGGGACAAGCCTCAACCTATGGGATCTGACTCTATCTCCAGGTAGAGGGTGTCAGAATTAAATTAGGGGACACTCAGGTGGTGCCTGCTGCTTGGTG
Source organism: Papio anubis (assembly GCF_008728515.1). Classification (NCBI taxonomy): domain Eukaryota; kingdom Metazoa; phylum Chordata; class Mammalia; order Primates; family Cercopithecidae; genus Papio; species Papio anubis. Next base: position 74,996,861 of record NC_044977.1, read on the forward strand.
AGTGAGGAAAAACTCCCACCCATTTGGTCACAGAGGTATTCTGTGTTGGTGGTGGTTGGTGGTGTGAAAGAAAAGGATAAGTCAGTTTGAGTTTTTCCACACCTTGATTTTATTTGGAAATGTGGTCTTTCCAAATAAGTAGCAGATGTAATCAGTTATGCTAAAATGAGATCACACTGGATTGGAGTGGGGCCCATATCCAGTGACTGGTGTCCTTATAAGAAGGCCATACAGAGAAATAGAGGAGACATACAGAGAAGAAGGCCTCATACAAATAGAAACTGGAGTGATAATGCGACTTGAAGCCAAGGAATGGCAAGGATTGCTAGCAACCATCAACCCTTAGAGAGAGACATGGAACAGACATTCCCTCAGAGCCTCCAGAAGGAGCCAGGCCTGTTGACACCTTGATTTTGGACATCCAGCTTCCAGAACTTTAATAGAATACATTTCTGTTGCTTTAAGCCACTCAGCTGGTGGTTCTTTGTAACAGCAGCCCTAGGAAATGAATACAAGCATCCAGTGTGATGGATGAGATCAGACCTGCATGAAAGCACATCATCATGATGTTTCAGAATCCCAAAATTGAAAAGCCAGTTCTGCAAGCTTTAAGAGAAAAAAAAGTCATGTACAGGATATTGGGAGTCATGTATGGGGTATCAGGAGTCATATCTCATCAGCAGGAATCCAGAAAACTGGAAGCAATGGAGCAACATAATTTTGAGCGAGAAGAATCTTCAAGCTAAAATTCTACTTAGCCTATCAACTTAGAATAGACAAATAGTGTTGTCATACTTGTGAGGATTCAAAATATTTGCTTTTAGGGCAGCCTTCCTTAGGAAGATTCTGGAGGGTGTGGTTTAATAATGCGGTCAACAAAGACAACAAAAGCAAACATGGAATTCGGAAACAGACACTCCAAGACAGGAGAATTGGAAAGGACAGGACCCAGAATGTGACCTGGACAGCAGGCATGGAAAGGCAGGTCCAGAGTAGAGCAAAGTGGATGTGAAGTTCTGGGAGGGAGGTCTTTGGGAAAGAAAATAATGGAACTGATGTGTCTGAGTAAATGGAAAACATTATTCATAGGTGTGAAGGCAGAGGTGTTGGAGCATTTGGAAAATATTAGCAATTTGAGCTTAGAAAATCAAACAAATTAAACAACAACAAAAAAGACAATTCTGAGACAATGATTGCCTCCAGGAAAAATGAAGGATTGCTCAAGGAAGAAGTTATGGTCACAGTATACAGATTGACTCAAAAGTAATATAAAATGTGTAGATAATGTGTAAAATTGCTAAGTTAAGAAACACTAGTATTTGGATTTGTTAATGGGTACAGAAGTACAGGTAGACAGGAGAAATAAGTTCTAGTGTTCTATAGCCCCGGAGGGTGACTATGATAAACAATAACTTATTGCATATTTTCAAATAGCTAGAAGAGTGGACTTTGAATGTTCTCAACACAAAGAAATTATCAATGTTTGACATGTTGGATATGCTGATTACTCTGATTTGATCATTGGACATTGCATACATGCATTGAAATATCACACTGTACTCCATAGAAAAAAAGAATTGACTGGTCATGGTGGCTCACACCTGTAATCCCAGCACTTTAGGATGCCGAGTTGGGTGGATTGTTTGAGCCCAGGAATTCGAGGCCAACCTGGGCAACATAGTGAAACCCGTCTCTACAAAAAATACAAAAATTAGGTGGGTGTGGTAGTGCATGCTTGAAGTCCCAGCTAGTTGGGGGGCTGAAGTGGGAGGATCGTTTGAACCCAGGAGGTTGAGGCTGTAATGGGTCATGATAGCACTCAAGCCTGGGCAACACAGTGAGACTGTGAGACCGTGAGACCATCTCAAAAACAAAACAAAACAAAACAAAACAAAACAAAAAAACCAGAAACGACATAAGTGTAATTTAACTTCATACAGCAATTTAAAATTTCCCATTTAGTGTTAGGAAAATGTTGAAGTGTTTCATTTAATCAATTATCCAAATAGAAACAATAAAATTTTCATTATATCAGAAAAAAAGCAAAAAGGCATAGTTTTAAAAAAATAAATATGAAAGTAAATATTAAGGGAAAAAGGATTGAGGGCTTGTTGCCTATGGAGAATTGGACTGAAGTATCCAGAGAGTTTGGGTAGAGGAATGCTATTTTTCATTATAAGTCATTAAGTGTACTATTTAGTATTTGAAACGATCCACTACATTAGTTTGATAAACATTAATTAATCTAAGAAACAGAAAATATATATATATATATATATATATTTTGAGATGGAGTCTCAGTCTGTCACCCAGGCTGGAGTGCAATGGCACCATCTCTGTTCACTGCAGTCTCTGCTTCCCAGGTTCAAGCAATTCTCCTGCCGCAGCCTTCCAAGTAGCTGAAATTACAGGCGCCCTCCACCACACCTGGCTAATTTTGTGTTTTTAGTAGAGGTGGGGTTTCACCATGTCGGCCAGGCTGGTCGCTTGTCCAGGCTGGTCTCGAACTCCTGACCTTGTGGTCCGCCCATCTTGGCCTCCCAAACCGCTGGGATTACAGGCGTGAGCCACTGAGCCTGGCCAATGTATGTTTTTAATACAGCATTTGATAGAGCATATTTTAATATACAATTTAAAAACTTTGGTGTTCAGTTGAGAAGTTTTTCAACACTCAAGTAAGATAATTTGTTTTGGAATTGCTGAGAGATATAAGAGCACAATGATATAAAATCAAGTAGACTGTATTTTGAGTGATTTGAAAGATTCCCTGTGATAATTTTTAAGATAGGCAATTTTTGCCTTACTTGCCAATTAAGAAACTAACCCTGTGTGAGATAGGATTTTATACCAGCAGAGACTGGAGTTGCAAGATATGGCAAAAACAGACAAGCAAGCAAGCCAGTTACCAGTTAGATTCAAGTTTCAGACAGACAATACCTTTCTTTAGTATAAGTATGCCCCATATACTGACTGGGACCTTATTATACTAAGACCTTATTACACTGGGACTTTATTATACTAAATATTATCCATTGTTTACCTGAAACTCAAATTTAATAGGATGTCTTGTGTCTTATGTGACAACCCTAATAGAGGTTCAATAAGCAATCACTGAACTTTTTTTTTTTTCTTGATAACCCATTAAGATCTGTTATCCAAGAATTGTTAAAATCTGCTTGCAATCTACCTCTATTTTCAGACTGTATCCAATTCTGGTGTTAATGAGTTTCATAAGGTAACCAACCACCCACAACTTCAGAAGAGTGGTTCCATCGATGCCGCTCCATCACAAATTTGTCTGACACTAGACAATGGCCAAAATAATGACTTGAATGCAAAACTTAAGGACAAAGCCAGGAAAATGTCATGGTAAACAAATATGGTAGCTTTTTTTTTTTCCCCTCTGGTGGGTAAGGAAACGACAGGGTGTATGAAATGGAATGCCATATCTGAATAAGTTGGCATGTACTTGGTAGAGGGTTGTAACCTTGTCTAAAGGTGGTCAAACATAAAGTTTCTCTTATATTCTCTTTGAACTTGGTCTCAATATCATAATAGTCTGGGCTGTCACCAGTCAAGCTTTTATCCCATGTCAGTACAATTTTTGTTAGAATTGTTCCCTGGGACCTCTTTCACCTTTAATAGAATTGCAGAGTAATTCATTCTTCTTCATTGGCAATTAGATGGTTAGGGTTGGTATGCCCAGTTTTCAAATCCTTTCCAGAATTCAACTCTTCAAACAGCCTGGAGAAATCAAAGAAACCAGAAAGTGGTCAATTGCCTGCTTCTGTTTTTCAATTATTTCCAGCATTGGTAAAGATTTTATCTCTAATTGCCTTATGAGTATTAAATCTCTAACTTTATAATGTGTTGTTTTCTGGTTATCAAAGAACTGTCTGAGACTAAATGTGTCCTGCTGTAATTACTCCCCCAGCTTGTGCTGGTCTTCCCTCCTCCTGCCCCTCATTTCTAAAAGTCACAGTCATTTTCTCCTCCTAATTCCCATGTCTTTGATTTTCCATATCTATCCAAAAATGTCAATATGCTTCTCTGTCTCAAGAATGTTGGCTTCGGAAAGTCTTGTAACTTCAATTGTGTAATTTCTTTATTTTTTTCAACCTATGTCTGTTTCAGTTACTTTATTCCCCTCCTAAAAGTTCACCCCAAACTATGAAACCCCAAATGGCCTGTGTTAGTAGGACTTTTTTTTTTCTTAGAGACAGAGTCTTACTCTGTCGCCCAGACTGTAGTGTAGTGGTGTGATCATAGCTCAATATAGTCTCCACCTCCGGGACTCAAGCGATCTTCCTGCCTCATCCTCCCAAGTAGCTGGGATTACAGGCATGTGCCACTCTGCCTGGTGAGATTCTGAATTGAAAATAATAAGCCACTGGTGGAAAGAGTCATACAAGTCCAAATTGGAATCCTGGCTCTATAATTTTCTGTGTATTTATTCTGATTACCCATTTTCCCCAGCTGTAAAATACTGACAACAGTACCTGCCACAGAGTTTGGGCTTAAATAAGGTGAGAGTAAAGGGTGCGTTGTAGTATCTCTCACATACAGGTCACACAATAAAATGTAGCTATTTAGGAAGCACTTCCACACAAAATACCATGGTTTTTGGTCAATCCCATGCCCACCACCCAAACCCATAGTGTTGGCAGGAAATATCTCAACCCCACATAGTTGAATTGCTTCATGCCTAAGGGCTTATACCTGAAAACGTGGGGCTTAGGATTCAAGGATTCAGATGTTCTCTGCTTTTCTAACACACCATAGCACCTCATGACTTCATTGGTAAGAAGGTTTCTTAAAAAGCATCTACTTTTCCTGAATTAACTTAAAAAGCTCTCTGTCTTGCACTTTTGTTAGATTTTTAAATGTTTTTCATTGTAGAATGTATCTCTAGAGTCTCTCTGGCCCAACAAGGAATGAGAAATAGTAACTCAAAAAAATCAAATTTGAAAAATAATGAAAAAAGGGATTCATTCTATGCTAAATGCTAAGGTGCATGATATCTGTGATTTTGAAATGTGAGAACATTTGGTGCTACCTCCCCAGACTAAGAAGTGGTTTCCTGAATTATGATGGTGAGTGAAGCAAGATCAGAAGTATGTAGGGACAGTGACAGTATGCTATAGTTGAATTGTCAAATGGTTTTATTGGTTGATGCCCATGAAGAGCCTTCAGCAAGATTTCACTTATCTATCTGCCTCCGAGAAATGATGTAAATAAGGTTAGATTCTTCCGATGGGTGAATGGGCATTTGCCCCATGGCTCACCTGCAAGTTTTGTCTCTCTGACATAGAAGCTTTTCAATTATGGTAACTCTTTTCAGTTATCATGCAAGTATTTCACTTTAGATGAATGTGGCCTGGCAGGAGTGGAATAAACCATCGGAATTTATGGGTCCTTTTCTGAACATTTTTTTTTCCCCAGAAAAACCATTGGGGTAGCAATGTGCTAAAGCCTGAGGAGTGAATTGTGATTGGCCTAAACAATACCCTTGCCACTTGCCCTTGTGCTAGGATAACCATTGACAAAGCTCTAGCTTATCAAGTAAAGGGAAGTCTGCTGAAGCATCTTGGAAAAAAGCAGGGCTTGTTGGTATCACCCTCATCCCTTCCTTTACTGTGGATGTGTCACCTTTTCTGGGAGCCTTTCTCTGCTCTACTTAAAACAGATTCCCCTCCCCTGCTATCACAAAACTACTTACAACATCTTCTCCTTAGCCCTTAGCTCCAACTAAGGTCCCTGAGAGCAGTATTGTTTTACTCTGTTTTGTTTAATGCCATAGCCTCAATACCCAGAGCAGTTCAGGCTAGAGGCAATATTTGGGGAATGAATGAATGGTTTTTTTGTTCTACAACCTGCACTTAACAGCCTGGCTCCATCTCCCACCTGTCTCACATGCAAAATAATACATAAAAATATCTACTGGCGTGTCAGGCTTTTGTTTTTAAATCTGAATAACCCTTTGCAATAGGAGAATACTAATTTTAAGCCACATGGCTGTCAGTACTTGCTCCTCCTCTTGTATCTTCTTAGTCTAGACATTAATAAAATGGAAAGAATTTTAGGTGAGATGTCTATCAAAACAAGCAGATCTGAATTCTAACTCCAACTGTACCTCTAGTTCATTTGTGACTGTAAAGAACACAGTCTCTTTCATCTAATTTTTGTCATCTGTTAAATTTGCATTTTCTCAAACATGTTGTCTCAGTCTTGAGTTATGTAATAGTAAAAACGAGCTCTTTTCCTAGTTTTCTAAAAACGGTGCCTATTTCATCTGCATTTATACTGTAAAATTTGCTTAATAAATTCCTGATGATGATCTTAGGGAAAAATAAAGTCCAGAAGGGTTGTAATTGCTTGGTCTTGTCCTCAGGGCTAAGAGTTGAAGGAGCCTTAGACTAAATACTTGGAAGATTACAAAGCTAGTTTTCAAGGCCTCACATTGACCACCACAATATAATTTGTCAAAGAATCAAGGCCAGGGGCATCTACCCAAGGCTTTGATCTAGAATAATTGCTAATCTAATAAGGCTTTTATATTAAGGGTATTATTTCACCCAACAAACTCTTCTCCATGGAAGGAAGTAGAGAAGAGGGTGATGTGATAATAGAGTTCAATTCATATGAGCAGCTTTGGAAAGAATTATTTAAAACATTATACTTCTTGGCTGCTCAATACTGGCTATTCTTTGTCATCTATTCTCTGTTCTAAGGAGTTTTGCTAATATTTGGATCATTCTATGTTTTTTTAATGTTTAGCTCATCTGTTTTAAGTAGTTTACACCCTTCCTGTGTCTGAAAGTGGCTTTTGTTAAAATTTTGGGTTAGTGGCCATCTGGTGTCTTCCTTTATTTCTCTTGCAATCTCTATCCCCATCTCTTTCTCTGTCCCTTTTTCTCTCAATGCTTAGGATATTTCAATTGAAAGTAAGAAAATTCTAGTTTAAGCTGCTTTTGAAAATAAGGAGAATTTACTGGCTGGCATACATGAAAAGTCTAGAGATAGAGCTTCCGATGTGGTTTGATATAGAAGTTTATAATATCACCTGATAACCAGATCCTTTCATCTAAGATTCACTTGCTTCTACCCTCTTCTTCATCCTAAGATTATTTTCCTTGTGATTGCAAAAATGGCCAAGTTCCCACTTCAGTAAACTGTACATCCTGGGGGAGAATGTGCACCTGTTTTTCTGGATACCAAACCAAAACATGAGGATCTAAAATAGTCTAGGCCACATGCCTGGAAGAGGCTATTGGGTTGACCTCTCATATCTTCTATCCCCTTCTTTTCTAGTAATAGAATTTTATCCAGGCACATAAATGCCTGGAAAAAAAAAAAAAAGCCGATATTGTCCATCTTCCCTTGCTGCTAGCATGGCCATGTGCCTAAGTTTTAGCCAATAAGATAAAAGTGAAAGGTATTGTGTGCAATTCTGGTGTTTTGTCCCTAAACTAAAGAAGAGGAAACATGGGAGCTTTCCTAGTTGTAAGCAATCCTGAGACCACACAGACGAGAGCAGCACTTCAAGAATGGAAGAGCAACATGATAGAAGGTACTCGGGCCCCCTGGTGACTCCACAGAGCATAGCCATTGTACCAGCTTGAGTTTTATGTGACAGAGAAATAAGCTTTGATCTTGTTTAAGCCATTGGTAACTTTGGCTCTCTGTGCCATTCATAGCCAAACCAACATTCTTTCTTAGATACCTACCTACTCCTGAATTGTGACCAAGTGGATGGAATGTGTGACTTGGGGTGGGTGGGCTCAGCTTCCCAGAGCCATGTGGGTCTCTAAATGAAAATGGAAGCCTGTTGAGAAAGAAGTGGGAGGAAGCATGGGAGATGACCATCAACTGTCTACTCATTTCTTTTCCTTTCTCTATCTCTGTTATTCTGGTTTTAATACCCATGGCCATCTTTGCCTGCAACCCACAGATTATTGTTGGCTTAAGTAGCTCAGACAGACAAGCAAACAACACAAAAACCAGGAGGTTGCCCCAATATCTTCGAAAATGGCAATACTCAAATGATAATTTGAAGACTGCTGCTACTTTAGCAGAATGAGGGAAGATTGAGATGCGTGCTTTACCTTGATTTTAGGTTTTTATGAGTAGGAGCTATGTCTTCTTCACAAAGGATGTGCTCAGTACATGTTTGTCAATTGAATGTGCTTGAAATAGAGACAAGGAATAGATTGTAAAAATATGGAAATAACTTACTAAAAGAGAACAAATTTCCCCAATGGCACAAAAGTACAAGTTTAGGATACATAGTTATATTTAGCACATTTATGGAGAGAAAAGAGAAATAGGGATAGAAAAATCTTATAGTAGCTATCCCCCAAGTTTGCCTGCTTATATTTACTTTCATGGTTTTTGCTTGTTCATCTGAAATTCAGGGATGGGGTATTTAGCATGCTGGTGGCTTGTTTTAAATACATATTCCAGGTAGGAGTGGAGGGAATAGAGCTGAAAGGCAGTTTGCTTTTCTGCCTGTTCACATCCTGAAGAGATCCATCTCATAGATTGAAGTAAATTGCCACCAAATAGTGTTGCTTACCCTCAAACCTTCCCTTGTGCAGAAAAATAAGGCATTTGAGCCTTCAAAGGGCATTGCCCGTATGCTTCTTGAACAGAGTTAAACATCTGTATGAGAAATCCATGAATGTCAGTGGAGGAAGTCTCAAAATGTACTCTGTCAAGAAGGATGAAGCAAAAGTAATAGTATAGAAAAACCACCAGCAGATAATGAGGAAATTGCCACGAAGATGCTAGTGTTTATATTTGCACAAGAGCTCCAGCTATATGCATTGTTTCAACTAAATATTTTATAATATGTCACCTTGGGCTGTTTCACACATCAGTCAAAGCTGGGAGCTTTTTCTCAGTGTCTCTCTTTCTATTGTTGTGTGAACAATGTGCTTCAAACACTTGTCTAAACAAGGTTTATTGCTGCAGCAGGCAGCAGCCATGACTGCTGGGATGTTATACTACAAAAGAGGGAAAGAATTTAGCAGCTGAGAGGTGTCACTGCATAGACAGTCCAGGTTGGATTAACCTGGTGCCCATTGACTTTGGATGCTGTTGGATGTATTTTCCTGAGTTGTTAATCTATGAGTAATAATCTATAGGTACCACACACCTTTAATGACTTGCTGGGATAATATGGTGAAAATGGTAGCTTCGTTTGGACTGAGCTGACAGCCACATGTATACAGCCCTCAGCTCTGGTGGTTTTTACAGATTATAGAGAAAAACTTCTAGTCTTAGTTAGCTGCCTGCTGAGAGCAAAGTTCATTTTAAGTGTTTCCAGAAAATCCACAGAGCTTTTACTTGTTGCAATGAGTTTGTGCCAAGCATACAACAAGACCACTTATACCATTAACTCCTCTGCTCTGAGCCTGCATGGAGAATCACAATGGGACCTTTTGGCTCTGAGTTACATGGAGAAGATTGGTTATCTCCTTGGTCTGACCATGATTTGGGCGACCAAGGATGGTTTTTAACAGACAGCCTAACATTCTATGAGGGAGTGGGATGAATGGAGGAAGAGCTAGGTCACAGACTTCATCTGTCTCTGAAGCTCAAGATATTTTAAAGGACTGTGATCACAAGTCACAACTCACGATTTATAATGGGAGTGAAATTAATACTTGAGTGGCCCTTATGTCTGGGCAAAGAAAACTCTTGCCTTTGATGTGGAGAATTGGCACCTGGAGTGAGTCCCTGCCTGCTGAGTTATACCTGGTCCCAAGTGAGTTTGTACTGCAGGAAAACAATTCTTTGATATTGATGGGAGACAAGGCTCTGTCTACTCTGAAGGCCATGGTGAAGGAGGGGGGCTACAGTTAACTCTCTTCCAGGGACTTGGTTTTCTACAGCTGGGGTTTCTGAATTCTTTTTATCTCTAGGATCACCTGGAGAGCTTTAAAATGCTGATTCTTGGGCTTCCCAGCAAACTTACTGAGTGGGAGGCTCTAGGTCTGGGCCTTGAGATAAAGTCTTTGAAGAAGTTTCCAGGGGGATTCCTAGGTTTGGGCAGACCTGAGGAAGTGTGGGGACTTTGAGTTAGGTGTACAGGGTCAATCTCTGCTTTGCTACTTCTCAGCTGTATGAGACTAAACTAGTAACCTAACTTCTTTATACTTCATTGATGGCATCTGTACATGGGGGTTATACCAGAACATCCTCACTGCACAAAGACTGAGGACGAATGTAGGAAAGAGCTCAGCATAATATCTGGCACTCAATCAATTCTCTGTAGAAGGTAACTATTATTTGGCTATTAAGTCGATGTTAGTCCTTAAGAGCCTAATCTATCCATACCTTCCCTACCCATCAAAGTCCAGAACAATGATAACAATGGCAATAGCTAAGAGTCCTTGTTTACTGTGTAGCAGTAAACACAAAGTTCTTTCCAACTATTTTCTCTTCATCAAAACTATTCACTGAAGTAGACAGTATTAATATTGCTGTTGTTTAAAAGTGGTGTGTGTCTGATGCTCAGAAAAGTGAAGTAGTATCTCCGGAGTCCTGTCTCTTACAGCTCTTGGGTGGCAGTGTTGGCCTTCAGACATTGGTCTATTGGACTGATCAGAAAGACCTTGTCCCCAACAAGGTTACATTCCATCACTACCCTGGGCCTCTTCTCTAGATGAAGCATTTCTAGGCCTTTTTAAAACCCAAGTTTCCTCTGTATTTTTTACTTTCTTATGTGTTTCTGCACCAGCCAAATAGTTGTCATTTTTTTGGTTTGTGTTATGGAATCCTTTTTCAAATTTCACATGTCTCCTTTCTCTCTGCTGAGAGTCACTGTCCTTGAACATGATTTGTCTGTTTCACAACTATGCTTTTGGATAAATGCATTACTCCTATTGTTCATTGCTGTGAGCCTGTTCAGGACAATGATAGTGCTCTATGGTTCTTCAGCCTCCCACAGGAGGCACTGGGGCCCTGCCACATGCTGGGGACACAAGAGAAAATGGGCAGATGCTCATGGAGTTCTTCCTTGAGAGCAAACTTACCATGTTTGGGGTCACTAAGGATTTTCTGTCAGAGAAGTCTTTACGGTGTTCCTTGCTCTGGAAGACTTAAATTTTCTTATTCTCAGCTACATCCGAGGCCTATATTGGGAACCTTAAAAAGGAGGATTCACAAATGAAACTTACCTAACTGGTTTGGCTTGCCTCTCACTTCCCTTGGTCTGTCCTAGAGCTGACTCTCTGCTGCTCTCTAACATCAACATTCTCTTTTTAACCTCAGACATTTCATAATTTTCTTTTGTGTCTCTTTTTAACCTCAGACATTTCATAATTTTCTTTTGGGATGGTCAGAGGGGCCTTCTTTGCAGTCTCATAGCACTCTATATTCTCCTTCTCATTCATCATAATCATTTCAAGCATATTATCTGTATGTTTGCCTGACTAATGTCTCCCTGCAGCCCCAGACTCTATGTCTGTTTTGTACATCACAGCATCCTGGTACCTACCAGAGGGCCTGGTGTGTGATAGGTGCTCAGTGAATATTGGCTGAATGAGTGAATGAATTTATCATTCTTCTATTTGTGGAGAACAAGCATGGACAGAAATACAACTCGAATTGGCTCAATTATGAAAAAGGAATTATTGACTCACACTACTGAAAATTCGGGTGTAGACTCAGGAATGGATGCACTAATGAATGTGTCCTAATGCTCAAATAAGGAGGTTCAAAATCTGCTTTTCTCCATCTCTCAGCTCTGCCTCTCTTTGTTATCTTTACTCTGAGGCAGTCTATTACTGTATGGTGAATAGATTGCCACTAGCTAAGACAGCATCCTCAGACTTTAGTCATCTGAATGTAAAAAAGCAACTGTTTTTCAAATCTTCCATCAGGAATCCCAGCCTTAAATATCACTGGCCCAACTTGGACAATATGCCCATTTCCTGAACGAATCATTTTTACCAGGGGGAAGGATGATGACAGTTGTCCGGTTTTGCTCATGCCCATGCCACGATTAAGAGAGGGTGTGGTCAGACCCACTAGGACCATGTGGTCTGAGAGTAGAGGAGGTGTGTTTCTCTCCTGCCAGACTCAGATGCTATTTCTGGAAGGAAGACCAGAGGGAGCTGGATAGGCAAAACTAATACATCTCCACTGTGGTGCCAAAATGCCTCCATGTCGGATAAATATCCCTGAAGCCAAGAAGTGGACCTGCCATTAGCAAGAAGAGCTGATAGGCTGGTGCAATCCAGGCCTCACTAGATCACCGGGTGAGGCCCACGGTGACAAACCAAATTAGAGGCAAAAATGACCTGTGCAGGTTTAGTCTTCACTTCTTTCCTGTTAAGAACCCCGCTATAGTTACGAGCTGTGGCTTCTTATGGTGGAGTGAAGTGGACTGAACTGGCAGAGCATTGTGATAGATGTTGCAGTGCAAAACAGCGCTTAACCAACACAAACCTTTGTAGAAGCTTATTTCTTTAAGGAGCACTGGAAATGTCTTCTTCTCTGACTCCAGCAAATCTCACAAGGCTAGGAAGGTGTTGTGGGGTTTCATGTGTCCTACTAGCTTCTGTTTTCACTACTTTAACTAATGGACCCCAAGAAGGATCCACGTAATGGCAGGTGGCTCAGCTCTCTGCTTCTAGACTTTAATTTCCTGTAAAATTATCTTGGAGAATAGATTTATGTATAACCTAGAATAGCAAGCACTTGACTTTGATTGGCTCAATAATCATTCATCTTCCTAAAGCTTAGTGCTAACAGCTTTTTTTGTTTTCTTGTAGAGAATTACTCCTTCTCCATGGGGTGTGGACTTCTGTCTTATTATAGAAGCTGGGACACAGAGGTGGGGAAGAGAGAACCAATTCTGCCTCTACCTACTCCTGAAAGGCCAGGAGCTAGATCTCTGACTTGAGCTCAGCCAGTTAGGCACTTTCTTCTGAGACATTAAATCTTGAACTTGTGATAAAACCATAAAGAAAATGTTTGGAGGAACTTTCATGACAATTGGGGATAATGGCAGTAACAAGTGTTGTTAGCTGCAATATTCTGATCAAACTATTTCTGAAAGGAGACAGTTGCTGTGCTTCCTGCTCCCATAAAATTGGCCCCCAGAATCCCAACTCCTAAACCCCTCCTTCCAGCCATCTGTTGATATGGAGCCCTTTATATTTATAATCTTCCAATAAACCCTTCCCTCTAAAGGTGGTTACAATTGGTTTCTCTTGGGAAATCCAAAGTGATGCACTTAGGTTTTTTTTTTTTTTTTTTTTTTTTGAGATGGAATTTTGCTCTTGTTGCCCAGGCAGGAGTGCAATGGTGCGATCTCGGTTCACTGCAACTCTGCCTCCTGCGTTCAAGCAATTCTACTGTTTCAGCCTCCTTAGTAGCTGGGATTACAGATATGCGCCACCACACCTGGTTAATTTTGTATTTTTAATAGAAATGGGGTTTCTTCATGTTGGTCAGGCTGATGTCGAACTCCCGACCTCAGGTGATCTGCCCGCCTTGGCCTCCCAAAGTGCTGGGATTACAGGCGTGAGCCACCGTGCCCAGCCGCACTTAGTTAAAAAAAATTACTTAACTGTATTTTGTAGACAAACTTCCACCTTAAGAAAAAGTCACAGCGTTGGGAAACAGAAGAACTGAATTTAAACCGTAATTCGGTAGGTCTTTAGCAATACAATTTCCAGTACATTATGTAATGTCCATCTCAGTTTCTTCACCTATAAAATGAGAGTTGGAAAATTTTCTGCTTGTGGGGCTATTATAAGTGGCAGTGAGACAGTGTGGCAGAGCCATGAGAAACATAAATGCCATATCAATTATAAATGTGCAATGCAATTATATGGGTCATCCATAAGTGGATGGATTTGATTTAATCCTTTAGTGTTGCAATTGTACTTTACCTCTACCCGCTGAGTGCTAATTACTGACTTTGGGATTCATGAATTCGTTCTAGAGAAATTTATTAAATACCCACTATGTGCAAGATATCAGCTTTTAGTTAGAATTTTTACGAAATATCGATCATTTGCTGTCTGTCTGTCATCTTCTTCCAATTCTATGGAACACATTACTCAGATCTCTATGCCTACAGGAGGAAACGCTGACTACTTTGCAGGTGTCTTGCCTCCTTTGCCAAGAGTCATTTTTTCCTGCAGAGAAAACACTGATGAAATAAACAAAGGCAACCAGGAGGCAGCCTTTCTTTCTTACAGTATCCTTCCTTTCCCCAGGAAAAAACTTTCAAGACGTAAGTGGCTTTCTTGGTGCCATATTCCCCTCGGGCAGCTTCTGTAGGTGTGCTTGTTGCCCAGGGGAGAAGGCCATGATTAGCAAGCATTATGACTCTGTTGTGAGTAAGGATTGGCAGAGCCAGCGAGGGGCAGATGATAATTTCAAACACCAACTGCAGCTGACACTGCTTTTTGGAAACAAAAGAAAAACCATATAACAATGTCATAAACACATTGGCAAATAAAAAAAAAACCCAGCCTCTTAAGCACAGTACCAGAAGAACTATTCTTAACTAATGAAGTTTTTTTTTTTTTTTTTAAACTTTATTGCTTAATTAACAGTTGACAAAAAGTGAGAAAAAAAAGGCGAGGTCTTCAATTCAATTGAGTACAATGCACATGCCCTAAAATCAAACGTTTTTGATACACATTGAGAGCTACATTATGTGAGCAAGCATGCAGAATTTCGGAAGAAGGTTGTGGTTAACAATGATGGCTGGGAAAGCTCAGTAAGTAGGATTTATTTGGAATGTGCTAAGCATCTCTTACTCCTGTGAGAGCCTAAGTGGTCTCTTCTTTCCTAGTCAAAAGTAGAGATAATTTAGCTGGGAGATTTATTTGTCTGTTTTAATAGAGCTATGAAATTACACTATCTTCAAATGTTAATATCTAGCTAATTCCCCTGAATGTTGGCTGATAGCTGGGGTGAAGAACCATGTTTAATGTCGACTATTTATAATTCTAAAGAGACGACAGAAGATAAAGTTTCCTTGCTGCATAATTATTCGAGGTGATTCAATGTTTCTGGAGTGCCAGCTCTACCATGGGCATGCAGGAATGAGCACAAAAGCCCCCATCAAGAGAGGTCATTAGCTTTTGTTCCATGAAGCTGATTGTTTTCGGTGAGGTGGACAAGCTTATGCTAGGACTACTTTTGGTTTACCATCTAAAAAGCAAGCCCTTGCAAAATCTGATCTGTTAAATATTGCTTCACAGAATGTGAGAACTGAAAGGGACATTGGAGACCATCAAATTCAGCCTCCCCGTTTTCCCAGAAACTGTAAGCTAGACAACTTGGATACTAAGAATCATGACAAATGTCATACTGGAATCCAAGGCTTTGAGAATTTCAAAATCCTGCCCCCTGCTATATTGTCTTTTCATTCTTTTAAAACAGACCCATTTGAAGATGTAGCACAGTTTAATTGAGTGACTGCAGTGGCTATTTCAATCTACCAGGGGAGGTCTTTGCATTTATTTTATTATGGATTATCTTGTGTCTTTAAATAGATTGCTTTCTAAAGTAACATGGAGTGGAGAAAGGGAGGAGCAAATGCCATTTTCTATAAAACATCTCCTGTGGGAGCAAACAGAAGAGAAGCCTGGAAAGTGTGAGAGACTCGGCTTCCTGAAAGAGGCTCTGTGGGCTTGATGACCTTGATGTTCATGCTATAGTTGTTATGGCAACAGGAAAGTGAAATTATGGTTGCTAAGGGACACTGAACTGAAGAAATCTCCATCACTTGCTGGTCACTCCACTCTGCAACTCAGAAATCCACCCAGAGCAGGGATGAGTCAGCAATACAAATTTCAAAGATTGAGCTAAAATCAAGCTTTATTTAGTAGTATTTGTTCTTGAAGAAAGTCCCAAGGTTTTGAAAAAGTGTGGCAATTGCTTTTAAAGTCTTAAATGACTTAAATGTGATAATCTTCCAAACAGAAGGAATGCTCCCAGGCACCACAACACCATTTCATTTACAAACAGATGATTTTTGAAACAGGAAATATATTCACAGTGTAAATCTTTGCCTCCAGAAAGGTCAACATAATTAGTGAAGAGAAAGCTCAGGCTATACCTGAAAATGATTAATGAGTCACTAAGTGGAATGTTTCCCAGTACTATCCTGGGAGGACAGTCAGTGACATCAACGTCCATTTTCCTGAGTGATAATCCTCACCCTTCCACACATTTGTCAAATTGCGCTGTGCACACGGGATATTTTGTTGACCAAATTGTGCGGGGGAAAACACGGATATCCATTACATACGGTAGAATCAAATGCCTCTGTGTTTCCATGCCCAGGATGGAGACCACATATGTAAGTCACATGTTATCTCTCCATCTGGCACACAGAAAATGCTCAATATATATTTGTTAACTGTTGGGTGGATTACAGAAAAGGGCAGGCTACTGTATACATGCAGCCTGTGGATGAGCATTTTTGAACATCAGCTGTGAGCTGAGTTATGCCAAAAATGGTTCCTATCCTTTAACTCTTCATCCTTCACTTTGTTCTTCCTGCCTTTTCCTTCCTCCAATATTTGCTATTTGTGTCTTATCTACCAGGTACTCTGACAAGTGTTGGGGGATACAGAAATAAATATGGGTGTGCCCTTAGTCTTGGAGGAGCATGTTCACAGTGGAATCATGGACTTGTGAACAATGATGACATGGTGCACTAAGTGTTAACATGGAGATACGAAAGGTGCAAAGGGACTAGAGAAGAGCTAAAGCTGCCTGGGGTGTGGGTTTAGCTTGCAGAGGGGCTGCTTCATGCAGCATACTTAGCCACAAGTGTGCATGCACACAAATACCATTTTCTCTCATGGGCATATAGGAGAACGTGTAGGTCTGTTGAGTGACTTGTGACAGGTTCTTTGAGAAGCAGATACCAAGATAGAGGTAGAAATGTGAGAATTACTGGGGATAATGCCTATGAATGGTAAAGAAGAAGGTGGCAGGAGCAGGCAGGAAAACGCTTCAGATCTTGAAGTAGGTCTGTCGTCTATGAAAGGTAAAGGGAAAGGAAGGAGGAAGAGCCATAGACTGCAGAACAGCCCACAGGGAGCAGTGGCACGAAGATCGGCTATAGAGGCATGTAATGTTAGTGAACCCTTGACTGGAATGTGCCCAGGAACTGGGTGATCTTTGCTAAAATCTGGTGCAGATTCTGAAGCACCCACAGCTTAATAGCACTCCTTGAGTCCGCATCTCTCTCTCTCTCTCTCTCTCTCTCTCCCCCTTATTATGGTCAAAAACATATGACATAAAATGTACCTTCTGAACTATTTGTAAGTTTACACACAACAGGGTTAACTATATGCATATTGCTGTCTAACAGATCAGATCTCTAGAACTTTTTCATCTTGCAAAACTGGAACTCTACATCCATTGAACACGACTGCTCCTTTTCCACTCTCCCTAGTCCCTGGCAACCACCATTGCACTTTCTGTTTCTGAGTTTACTATTTTAGATACCTCATATGGGTGGAATCATGTAGTGTTTGTCTTTCTGTGACTGGTCTATTTCACTTAGCATAACATCCTCAAATTTCCTTCATGTAGTAATGTATGACAGGAGTTTCTTCTCTTTAAGGTAAAATGATATTCTATTGTTTGTGTATACCACATTTTCTTTATCCATTTATCTGTTGATGGGCCTTTACATTGCTTCCATCTCTTGGCTGTTTGTGCCATGTTTACTACACAGTGAACATGAATATGCGAGTATCTCTTTGAGATGCCGGCATCTCTCTTGAAGGGACATCTCAGTAGTGTAACCTTATGGCTGCAGTGCTGCTGGAGTCCACATTTCTTTTTTGGATGGATTGTCATAATGTATAAGTGAAGATGCCCATCATTGAGCTGTTTAAGAGAAGCCAGATGATTGAGACAAAACATTCATTTTCACATCTAAGGGTATTCTTGGGGCTACTTTTGGGCTGCCCTGTTTCTGAGAAATTGTCACGCTCCTCACACAAAGAAATATGACCTTGTAGACATGATTCCATTACCTAATTATACCTCTCCCTGATGCCAACAGATTGGATGATGATAGACAGCTGAATTAGGTGAGTCCATCTATTGGCTGGTGTCAACCAATCAGATGTTCTCACCTGGGAATTTGGAACTGGGATGCAGGGATGGTAGTTAGCTAATTGGAGGCATTAGAATTGGAAAGCAGTGGAAGGCATCCAGGCAGCCACGTTTTAATCATGTTTTTGAAGAGGCAGAGAAAGCTGAGTTTGAGGAAATGTGCACACGTAGAGAGAGAGAAAAGTGAGAGACCAGGAGACGATGTGGCAGCCAAGAAGGGAAGAAAGCAAGATGGAGAAAATAGCTTCCTCAGTCTGAGTTAGCCTTTGGTTTTCAGTTTCTCCGGAGCCTTGAGATTACATAAAATATTCCTGATTCTTTAAAATGAATCTCCTCTTATTTAAGGCAGCCTGAGTGGGTTTCCATTTCTGGAAACCAAGTGACTTTGAATCTTTGCCAAAATGAAATTAGCATTTATCTCATCTCTTTTGACGTGCAATCTAAAGTTTTCACCATGAGTCTGAGAGAAAGGTAAACTGGCTATGAAATGATAATGGCCCATTTGTGGGATGGAGGAAAGGATTTGGGTTCTAGACTCGTATAATCAGAATTTTAGCTACCACTGTGCTACTTTTTGTGTGACTTTGGAGAATCACTTATTCTGTGGGCTGACATTACCACATCCTTAAAATAAAAGCTGCTTCCTGTCTTAGTCCATTTTCTGCTGCTATAACAGAATATCTGTGACTGGGAAAGTTATAAAGAAGAGAAATTTGTTTCATTCGTGGTTCCAGAGGTAAAGTCCAGGAGCATCTGGTGAGGGCCATCATGCTGCATCCTCCCATGGTGGAAGGCTGAAGCGCAAGAGAGTATGCTTGAGAGAGCAAGAAGGTACTAAACTCACTTGTATAACAATCTACTCTCACGGTAGCTAATCTACACCCAAGATAACAATATTAATCCATTCATGAGAGCAGAACCCTCATGACCTACTCATCTCTAATTAGGCCCCACCTCATAATACTGTTGCATTGGGGATTAAGTTTCCAACACAGGAACTTTGAGAAACACATTCAAACCATATCCCTCCCGGTTTGTAAAATACTGTGTTTCAGTAACACTTAGAGTGCAAAATGTATTAATGAAACTTGACAGTCTGTAACAATAGCCAGCATACAAATGGGGGCCGTTTTTTGGCTACATGGTTGGGTGAAAGGCAAACCGGTTAGCTGGTGCTTTGTAAAAGGTGATGTGATAGAAATATATATTTAGGCTTGCATATAGTAAATACTAAACATTTTTAGCAGCTGCTTTCAAGCCCATTTCTCATCTCTTTACATACCTTTTCTTCCTAACATGATCATGACCATCATTTCCCTTAATAGTTAATTAATAAATATTCATTAAAATGACTTGGTATGCCTAGCACTGTGAAAGTGAAAATGATGGAAAAATGATCCCCTATTAAGTGACCTCTGTGTGGCAGATCATGTAAGTTTTTCCAAATGTCTTATTTCATGTAATTTTCACAATGATTTTGCAAAGTAGGCATTTGTTCTTTTACAGATGAGAGACCTAAGACTCAGAAAGGTTAAGCGACTTGCAAGATCACCCAGCTGGGAAATACTAATACCAAGACTGGACCCTGGGTTTCTAACTTCTACTATTCTGTACTCTGTGGTAGGAGTAAAGATGCAGCCCTGGCCCTCAAGAAGCATGTATCTAGCCTAGGGCAGGGTCAGGTGGGTTGGTGGATGGGAGTGCTAGGCAGAAACAAAACACAACCACCCAAGGAATATCAGGAGAACAAAACCTGACTCCGAATCCAGTTAATGTATTCAAAGGACAGCATGGAGGAGGAGGTCTAAGGGAACCTGGTCGAGTTATCTAACCTCTCTAAGACAGGGATCCCCATAGTTAAATAGGAATAACAATATTTGTTCTACTTTCTTCATGGTCATTTTGTGAGATCAAATTGCTTAAGTATGTTACAGCACTTTGAACTATCCAAGTGCTTTCTAAATGTGAGGGAATGGTTTTATAAATAAGGATAGGTAGGATTTTGTACTGCCAGAGACAGGGAAAAAGAGAAGGAATTCTACAAAGGGAGAAGAGCATAAGGACAAACAGAGAGAAATAGAATGACTTCAGACATCTCTCTCTTTCTTAATCTCTGAATCTCTTGATCTCCGTATCTATCTAATTTCTGTTTCCATTATGATTGCTATTTCTATCATCTCTAGAGAAATAGCTAATAGAGAGAAATATATAAATCTAAATATAGGAAAGAGTGAGCCAGGGAGAATAGGGGAAGGGAATGGATGAATGGGGGTAAGGAAACTGACTTGACTCCATAGAAAATTTCTAAGTGAAACTCTAAATTGTCAACTATTTGTTAATGGCAGCATCTTACTTAATACAGAAAAGTATTGGAGCATGCAATGGACATATGCCATTTTACTTGATTGCCCAGTATCTATGCCCTGTCTTATTTATGCAAAAAATCCTATTATGTGTAGTTCTTTTTGGAAAACTGAAGGAGGCTCTCAAAACAGATCCTGAGACATATGTTTGCCTGCACGTGGTTCGCTGGGGAGTACTCTTAGGAACAACACAGGTAGGGGAATGAGGAAAGCTGGATGGGGCAGAGGGTGAAGTTGAACTGTAATGTAGTTTGCATAAAGACCTCAGTCAACTCCACAAGGAGCTCTGAGACTAAGATGGCTCTTCGGAGATGTCCCAAATTGAGGCACAGTTTGCAGGCTTTTGTATTCCTTTATCAACTGTCAGAGGCATTAGAACCAGAGTGACTCCATCTTGAGTGAGGACTAGGAAAAAATGAGGCTGGGGCTTGCTGGGCTACATTCCCAGAAAGTTAGGTATTCCTCGCCTCTAGATGTTTATGACTAAGGGAACAGATTGATAACGTTTACTAAACAGACCCAGACTCAGGAATGTCCTGATATCCCAATATCTTGAGAACAGAAACATTCCTAATTTTGCTTTAAAGATAATAATATCAATTCTTGCAAAATATAGTAATTAAGAAAATAAATTCTTCATCACAAATCCTTGTAGCAGAGCACTTATCCCCATGACTTCTTGTTGTTGTTGTTATCATGTATATAAACAGCGTTGTACCTAGACTGGGCACATTCTTCCTGTTACTATTGGGAACACCCCACTCTGTCTATGGAGCAGCTATTCTTTCATCACTGTGATTTCTTAATAAATTTGCTTTCGTTTTGCACTGTGGACTAGCCCTGAATTCTTTCTTGCATGAGATCCAAGAACCTTATCTTGGGGTCTGGATCAGGACCCCCTTCCAGTAACATACCCAGGCATTGAAGGCAGGCTGCCCCCAGTAGAGAGTGTACCCTTGGGTGAGGCAGCTCCTCCCGGTGGAGGACAATTCCTGGGGAGGGATTTATCTGCGAGCCATCAGCAGGCAATATCCCCAGCAGCTGGAGGAATTGAGAGCCTGGGTCTTGAGAAATCTGTCAGTGCACCACAGCATCCCCGCCAAGGGTCAGCTTCCCCTTCTCCATGTTGCCTGCCTTCTGGGTCAAGTGCACATGAGCTAGGTTTGGCCCATCAGATTCTCTCACCAACAACTTTATCTTGAGCAGTTGAGCAGATGACACAAAGATGAAGGATCCAGTAACATTCACTTATGTTAGCAGTGGATGTTAGTGAATGAATTCACTTAGGCAGCAGTAGTAGGCACGGTTATCTTTTGAGTTTTGTGGGGGTAGTAGCTGGCCAAATTATTCCTGAAACACAGCTTCTGCCAGTGTCCTGTGGTTCCTTAATATTTTCTAATCCATAGTCTTAAATCTCTGGTTGATGCTGTGAGTCTTTTCTTTCTTTCTAGTAAACTCCATTTTATCTTTAGACATTGAAGCTTGGTTTTGGTTTCTTAAAACTAAGGAACTCTGATAAAGGGAATAAATGACAAAAGAGAAAAGGAAAGCATGTTAAATTCTGGAATAATGCTTATTATCTATACTAGTATGAGTATAAAGGTATCATACCTTTTAATAGAATATGACGGTGGCAATATTAATTTGATTATTATTTTCCTTCAAGAATTTCATTTCTTTAACCCCAGAGAAGGATATATGTATATATCCTATATATATGTATATATATTTTCATTCTTCATTCCAAGAAGTGGAACAGGAGGGTGAGGAGTAGGAAGGTAATTCAAGTATTAATGACAACATGTTTAGGGTATTGAAATCTTTGACTAATGGCTTAATAAATCATGGATTAATAGTGAGATTTCCAGCGGGAAAATCAAAGTTCTCTCTCTCTCTCTCTCTCTCTCTCTCTCTCTGTCTGTGTGTGTGTGTGTGTGTGTATATATATATATATACAGAATCTTACCTCTTTTGACAGACTGTTTGGCAAAGAGATACTCTCCATTATATATACTTCTTTTGTATCGTATTCTCAAGCGTGTTTGTAAAAATGAATGAGTTTGCAGAAGACAGATCTCACGAAATAGGTTAATTAGTTGAGAAAAATGAGAAGCCACTACTGGGCATTTTAAAATCACTTACAGGGTCAAGGTGAGCGAAGTCAGATTAAGAAGTACAAAAATTCACTAAGACTATGGTGGCAATTCTGTTAAGGCCCCTTTGGATAATGCAGAGTTCAAGGCTGAAGAGTGTGTGTGCAGAACATAAGGTGAGATGGAGATGCCAGTGGGGTGTGCAGCAGATACCCAGAGGCAACAGCCTCCAGAAATCATTCCAAGAAGTGGAACAGGAGGGTGAGGAGTAGGAAGGTAGTTTAACTATTAACGACAGCATGTTTAGGGTGTTGAAATCTTTGATTAATGGCTTAATAAATCATGGATTAATGGTGAGATTTCCAGTGGGAAAATCAAAGTTCTCAACCAATTTACTTACATGTAGATACAGTGCTCCCTGGGTTAGGTCATTAAAACTTCGTTAGAATGTACTTAGTAAAGCAAGTGGTACTAAATATGAGGCTAAATTGCCTCGCCTTGTTGACCGGATTGAAAGCAAATCAGCTCTAGTGGATTCCTGCCATCCCTTTTGGAGTGTGCCTGCTGACAGAGGAAATGGATCCCAGCGGGAGCAGATTTCCGAGTATTTAATCTCCCATTGCTGCTGTAGCAGCATCGACAGGTTTGAGATGGCTAGGGTAAAAACTGGGATTTCTGTTTGTTGGTCTCTTTGAAACAAGGGAAAAAGGAGGAAACCCTAGAAGAAGGTATTAAGCTTTCTCTTTTGGGGAGGTGGTGTTGCATGATGTTGGGTTTTGGAGGAGGAAACACATGTTCTTTGGGATGGGTGGTCAGAGAAAGGCTCATTGACGAGGTCATATGTGGGTTGTGACCAGTAAGATCAGAAGAAGGCAGCCATAGAAGGACGCTAAGAGTGAAGCTGGGAGAAGTAAGGAAGGATGTTCCAGGGAGAAGGAACAGAGCATTGCAAATACTCTGGGGGAGGAAAGAGCTTGGAATCTTTGAGGAAGTGAAGGGTGGCCAGGGTGGTTGGAATTAGTGAGAGGGTGAGGATTATGGTGGGGAGGGGTATATTTGGTACCAAGACCCAGGTAGAGAGGCAGGAAGTGACCCATTATTTTGGCCAGCTGGTTCATTATATTATACAAAGCTGGGATTTTGTTTGAGGTGCAACAGGAAGCCATGGAGGGGTTTTAAGGCAAGGAGTGTCATGAACAAATTTCTATTTATAAGACGCCACTGTGGCTTCTACAAGGATAGTATATTGGAGGAAAACAAAAATGAAATCAGGCAAATTAGTAAAGAGGCAATTATTAAAGTGTAGGGGAGATGTGGTAAGCGCTTGATCCAGGGAGGTGGCCAATGGTGGTCAATAGAAGCAGACAGATTAAGGGTATAATTAGGAGACAGAAAAAGAGGATTTAGTGATGAATTGGCTGGTGGAGAGGGATAACTAGAATGAGATAAATCTAGGATAACACCCAAATTTCTGTCTTGAGCTACTACTGGTATGTAGCAGTCATTTTCTGGCATGCCTTCTAGCCATTGGCCCTGTTTTAAAATTCTGCAATTTTATTCCCTTCACCTCTTGCTAAGTCAAGGTCTCAGGCACTGCTCTTCTTGTCACTCTCATGCCTGCTTGGTGTTCAGAGAAAAAAACCAGCTCCTCTTCTGAGTGAGTTGTGTTTCTTGTCAATAGAATTAAAAAACAGAGCTCCTTCTCGGGTATCAGCACCACACGACCAGCCTCTTTCCCATGCAGTGCTGGATCCTTGAGTGATTTAGAATCAGCATTTCCTACTCAGCCTTAATATGAATGCATTGCCTGTTGATTATCTCAGACACAACTTATTACCCTGAATTTAAGACTCCTTCAGCGCTGTTTCAATTAATGTGGTGGTGAGTGTGAGCATTAGAATGGCCAAGCACAGCCAGGATTTAATTGATTTAATTTGCATATCTCATTCTGAAAGAATTATATGTTGTAAATTCACCCACTGGCAGGACCTGACCACTGCTACCTTCTTTGTGAATACAAAATTAGCTTCCCTGAAGTTTTCCCTAACCCTGGTTGTCTTTGGATCTCTTCAGACTTTTAATGTTTGTTCCATCTTTTTAGAGAAGAATATAGAACCCTCTTGGGAAATAAATGCCAGTTTGGGGGAAGGCTGTGAGTATGACTACATTGCTTGTAAGAGGAGCATGTGCACTGAGAATAGTGTCATTTTTGAGCCATCTGCAAGGGATCTTTTGGGGACTCTGGTTTTGGGAGCTGAAGTCAGAGCAGATGCTTCTGTGATGGAGACTAGCATGGGAAAAGGAGTTATTGTGTCTTTCTAGGCCAAGACACATTTTCCAGAAATCTTTCTGTGTACTGTTAGAAGTTTTATTATAAAAAATGTGTAAAAGACAAGCTAATGAAAATCTTATATTGCATACATACCTGTGTATGCAACATATTTAAATATACACATGAACACCCACACAAATGGATATACATCTGGTAATCACCAGGTATTCTTCAGTACACCTGTACCAGTTGATGACTTATTGAAATATTTTCATTGCACTTGGTAAATAGATGCTGACCCTGAGTACCCCTCTGGCTACCTGCTGTACCCTCTGGGGCTCCCCTTGATCTACTTGATGTGTCCAAGTGGAAACACTTGGCTCTTGAAGGATGCCTCCAGTCCTCTGTCCTGATTCTACAGCCAGAGTCCTTTCTGATGAGTCTGTGAATTTACAGGTTGTTAGCCATTTTGAATACCATCTGTGTGCATGTGTGTAAATGTTTGGGATTTGACCTCATGTTGAAATTTCTTAATTCATTTGCATAGTGAGGCTGACTACCTACTATACGCAAGATACTATGCTAATTTCAGGGGATATGAAGTTGAGTTAAATAGTCCCCTGCGCTTGAGAAGTTTAGTCCAGGAGTGGAGACTGGCACATCAATGTGAAAGTGTCATGATAGAGATAAGCAAGCAGAATCACAGGATTGTTGGGAGCTCCTAATCCAGCATGGGGTTATGGTGATATAAGTAGTCAGGGAAAACTCCTTGGAGGGAGGATAACTGAGCTGAGTCTTACAGGATGAGTAGGGATTACCCTTATGAAGGGGTGGAGGTGAGGAAGGGATGGAGGTGAGGAAGGGATGGAGGTGAGGAATGGTGTCCACTGGGATTCACTGGCAGAAAGTGTCCAGAGGGGTGGGAGAAGAGGGTGAGGCCAGAATAGGGAAGATCTGGCATATGCAATAATTGTTCTTTTGTCTGCACAGCATTCTTTCTGCTAATAGAATGTATCTCTTTCTTTTGGGTTACTCTGCCTCTCCACTCTCTGACTGGTAGTTTGGAGGCAATGACTCCTACTTCCTGTTACGGGACTGGGTATGTAACCGAGGTCTGGGTAAATGTATCCTCTGTTGCTCTGACACAGGGATTGGTTCTAAGATACGCATGGACCCAAGTCAGTCCAGTAAGAATCAGCTCCAAGATATATGATGGATGCATTGGAAAAAGGAACCCTCTATTTTTCTGCTGATAAGACTAAGCCCCTATTGGCCAACTTACTATTGTGAGAAGAACCAACCAACCAACCACCATTTTGGAAGGCAGAGTTGAGACATAACAAAAACAGATTCCTGATAGGTACATCTGAGCAGTTGGATTCCACTGTTCCAAAGAAAGCCCATATTCCCTGAGGTTTTTAAAGTTATGTGAACAATAAACTTTTCAGTTTAGGCCAAATCAAGGGCAGGGCCTACAGTGTGCAAGTGAAGGAAACCCAGTGAGCCCATGTCATTCAGCAGAGTGAGCCATGAGGACTCTTGGGAACTGTGCAAACTAAGAGGTGAGTGGATACAGAGGACTTCACCAAGGATGCAAAGATGGAAATGTCAGAGAAATGGGAGGAGAACCTAGACAGTTGCTTGTACAGAGAGTTTTCTGACAGCTTGAAAATAGTTTTTCCTCTTAAGTATGTCTGAGCAGAATCACGTTTGCATTCTGGCTTCTTGTTTCTGTTTAGATTGGTCATATTCAATCTATATAATCTGCATTTCACCATTTTATTTGTTTAAAAAACATTTTTTTTTAAATCAGCAGTTCAGAGGGAAGTGTCAGTGAGGCATTTTCCTTAACATCCCTGAATTTGAAGTAATGGATTTTGATTTAAGAATATTTGTCAAAATGCCCCCAAACCTATCTTAAAACACCGTACTCCCTCCCTCCTTAACTACTACAAGTTTGTCTGGGGACCACTTTATTTTGTCATTTGTTCTTTGGATTTCATGGCAAGCTAACTTAATAATGTGGTAATATAAACAATAACATTATTAATCACTTATTCCATGCCAAAGAGTGTTCTAAACTCTTTGTATGCAACTGGCCTGTGAGATGGCACCATTGTAAATCCCATTCCATTTTATTTTATTTTTTTGCTTTTTAAATTAATCAACTTTATATTTTTAGAGCAGTTTTATGTTTTCAGAAAAAGTGAGCCAGAAGGTACAAAGGGTTTCTATGTATCACCCCTAACCACAGTTTCCTATATTATTAACATCTTGCATTAGTGTAGTAAATTTGTTATAGTTGATGAACTAATATTAATGCAATATTATTAACTAAAGCACATAGTTTATATTAAGATTCATTCTTTGTTGTACAGTTCTGTGAGTTTTTATAAAAGTATGATTCATATATCTACCATCATGGTATGGTACAAAATAGTTTCACTGCCCCCAAATTCTCCTATTCTCCAACTATTCATTCCTCTGTCCCTCAACATGAATGCATGGAAACCACTGGTTTTTTAAATTGTCTCCACAGTTGTTCCTTTTCCAGAATGTCATATACTTGGCATTATTCATTGTGTAGCCTTTTCAGACTGGTTTCTTTTACTTAGTAATATGCATTTCATGTTCCTCTATGTCTTTTCATGACTCTGTGGCTCATTTTTTTGATCACTAGAAAATAGTCCATTGCATGGCTGTACAACAGTTTGCTTATGCATTCACGTATTGAAGGACATCTTGGTTGCCTCTCAGTTTTGACAATTATAAATAAAGCTGCTATAAATGTTCATTAACAAGTTTTTGTTTGGACATAAATATTTATCTCATTTGGGCAAATACCAAAAAGTGTGACTGTTGAATTGTAAGGTAAGTGCATGGTTAGCTTTGTTAGAAACTACCCAACTCTTCCAAAGCAGTTGTGCCATTTTGCATTCTCACCAGCCATGAATGAGGGTTCCTGTTGTTCCACATTCTTGCCAGCATTTGGTGTCAATATCGTGGAATTTAGCCATTCTATAGGTGGCAGTGATATCTCAATATTGTTTTAATTTGCAGTTCTCTGATAACATATAATGTCAAGCACCTATTCAGATGCTTATTTGCCATCTGTATATCTTCTTTGGTAATGTATCTGCTCAGACCTCTTGCCCATTTTTTAATTGGAGTGTGTATTTTCTCATTGTT
This sequence comes from Papio anubis, assembly GCF_008728515.1. NCBI lineage: Eukaryota > Metazoa > Chordata > Mammalia > Primates > Cercopithecidae > Papio > Papio anubis. The sequence goes on from NC_044977.1 coordinate 75,024,892, forward strand.
GAATCTTAAAAGTTACAATTTTAAGCGGTATCTAAGTTATCAAATTTGTGGGCATAGAGTTCTTCCTAATATTTATTATCCTTTTAATATCCACTAAATCAGTAGTGATGGCCTGTCTCATTTCTGATATTAGTAGTTTGTATCTTCTCTCATTTATCCTTAGTTAGCCTGGCTGGAGGTTTAACATCCTATTGATCTTTTCAAAGAACAAGCTTTTGATTGCATCGTTTTTCTCTATTGGTTTCTTATTTTAAATTCCATTGATTTCTGCTCTGATGTTTATTATTTCTTTTCTTCTGCTTACTTTGGATTTAAATGTTCTTCTTTTGCTACTTTCCTAAGGTGAAGCTTAGATTATTGATTTTAGGTCTTTCTTGTTTTCTAATATTTGCATTCAATGCTACAAATTTCCCTTTGAGCACTTCCTTTGCTGCATTCACCAAATTTTTATGTTTTAAAAACTTTTTTTAGGTTTGGGGGTACATATGAATGTTTGTTACAGTGGTAAACACTTGTCACTGGAGTTTGTTGTACATATTATTTCATCAACCAGATATTAAGCTCAGTACCCAATGGTTATCTTTTCTGCTCCTCTCCCTCCTCCCACCCTCTACCCTCAAGTAGACCCCAGTGTCTGTTGTTTCCTTCTTTGCGTTCATAAGTTCTTATCATTTAGCTCCCACTTATAAGTGAGAACATGCAGTATTTCGTTTTCTGTTCCTGCATTAGTTTACTAAGGATAATAACCTCCAGCTCCATCTATGTTCCCTCAAAAGATATGATCTTGTTCTTTTTTATGGATGCATAGCATTCCATGGGATATATGTACCATATTTTCTATATCCAATCTGATGTTGATGGACATTTACGTTAATTCCATGTCTTTGCTATTGTGGGTAGTGCTGCAATGAACATTTGTGTGCATGTGTCTTTATGGTAGAATGATTTATATTCCTCTGGGTACATACCCAGTAATGGGATTGCTGGGTTGAATGGTAGTTCTTCTTTTAGCTCTTTGAGGAATTGCCATACTGCTTTCCACAATGGTTGAACTAATTTACCCTCCCACCAACAGTGTATAAATGTCCCCTTTTCTCTGTAACCTCATCAGTCTCTGTCATTTTTTGAGTTTTCCATGATAGCCATTTTGACTGGTGTGAGATGGTATCTCATTGTGATAAACTCCGTTTTAGAGATGAGCAAACTGAGTTTTAGAGAGACTGAAACATTCCCAACTCATACAACTAGTGAGTGACAAAGCTGGGCATAAAGCTTACCTTTATTCCATTTTTGTGAGGAAAATATTTTTTCTATTACAGATATCCATAAGAAAACAACTAACCTTAAAGACCTAGATTTTTAAGTTTTCTGAAATTTCTGTTATATTACTTTTAACTTGCTAGTCCTTTGACTGTATCTCATTGCTCTGTGTATCATCTCCTTGTCAATAATTTACAGGACCTCTCAATAACAACAAATAGTAATGCTCTTTTATCTATGCAAATGTGATGATCTGCCTGTCTAGCTGTTCCCCCACCTGTTAAAAGTTACTGCCTCCCATGAGCCATTTCATGTGATTTCCAAAACATTGCAACTGATATTTTGTCTTTGGTTGCTTAATAAATATAATCAACACCACAGCTTTTAGCATTTTGTGGAAACTGCTCTAATTTCTCAGCAATAATGAATACATCTACCAGAGGAACAGCCTTGGGGGACTCTATTTATTGTAGAACAGAATGAAAAATTTTGCCCATAAAGCAAAACCAGAAAATCTGGGACTTTCCTTGGTGCTATTTCATGATTCTTCACCACTCAAATGACTTTAAGCTCTGTGATTGCCATCCCTTAGTGTCATAGCAGAAGCAAATAATTTCTCAAGTGACTGTTCAGAAATCTAGGCTTAGTCCAGGTCTGATCTTTGATGAATACTAAAAGTAGTCATGGCTTTCTCTGGAGGAGCATTTTTCTGCAAAAAACCAAACCAAAACATATACAAGATAGTGAAATTTCCTATATTTTAAAACTTTAAGTTCTTTATAAAACATGTTTGAATGAAGTCTCCCACTTACTTTTATTGTTTTATTTTTGCTTACTGAGCAGAAATTGTTTTTATCCAAATCATCTTTTCTGTTCTGCCAAATAAAAATGAAATATGATCATATACACACACACAAAGCTTCCTGAGAGAATCATTCCAGAATATCTCAGCTTATTAGTAGTGAGGAGGAAACAGAGCAGTAGTCAGAAAAGAAGTCATTCCTAGTAGCTGCCTCCTATGTGAAAATTCCCTATCTCACCACGAAAAGGCTGCTCCTTGACAACAGTGTTTTAGTCACTGTTTTGTTTGAGGGAAAACCAAAGTTTTGGTTATTATGTGTGTTAGTCTATTTTTGTGCTGCTAATAAAGACATACCCGAGACTGGGTAACTTATAAAGGAAAGAGGTTTAATGGACTTACAATTCCATATGGCTGGAGAGGCCTCATAATCATGGTGGAAGGCAAAAGAGAAGTAAAGGCACATCTTACATGGTGGCAGGCAAGAGAGCATGTGCAGGGGAACTGCCCTTTATAAAACCATCAGATCTCATGAGACTTATTCATTATCACAAGAACAGCATGGGAAAACCCGCCCCCATGATTCAATTACCTCCCACTGGGTCCCTCCCACAACCCATGGGAATTATGGGAACTACAATTCAAGATGAGATTTGGGTAGGGACACAGCCAAACCATATCATTAAGTTTTTCAAAATGGTTCATCCCTTGAGTGTATCCAGACTGATTTTCTACCACTTTGGATAAAATTATTGGGTCATTCTATACAACTTTCTAATGTTTTGTTGTTTGTCTGTATAATGAGTTGGAGTGGGTTTGAAAAGCTATCTCTGGATCCCAGAAAAGTAAAATTCCCCTGGATTATAGCAGATTTTGTAATTTGGACCAACCTTCCCACTGATGACAAACCAGAAAGCTGGACAAAATATTATCTATTTAAAAATCTGTTTTAAGGCTTTAGGGAACTAACCAGGTTATGAGGAATTATTGAACCCAGATGTAAGAAATAGAAGTAATCGAGAGAGGTGCAATAACATTTTTGGCTGCTGTAACCCTAGGTGCACTTGCAGATTCCAGAAGAGGCAGCTGAGACTGGAGTAGCACTTTCAACAGCCTAATAGAGTTGGGAGTGGGGGTCAAAAGTTGGAGTTCAGGACCTGCTTGTGGTAGAAACCTAGTAAGAGCCTTATACATTGAGTTGGGAATGTAAAAGGCAGATCCTAAATTAGAAAGTGTGAAGTTTTTATCTTTTCTTGACTTTTTCTCCTGAACACTTATGTCTTAGCAAGTAGTCAGCATGGGGGTTTGAACACCTAATTGTTGCTAAATGGTTGAGGCATAACAAAAATATTAATATCCACTGTTTACTGTCATGTTATTTGAAACAAAAGTGACCATGTATACTATCTTGCTTGAAGAAGTCTTTGACAGGAAAAGCAATATCATGTCATTTATAAATTTTCTTGTTCTAAAGAAAGCAGTTACATATATACATATATATATAAATTATGTAAATAAAAGTTATTTTATACAAAAGAAAAAGAAAGTGTGAACCAGAAGCAAAACTGTTCTCAGAGTCCACATCTTTGGATTATCTGGGTGGTTCCTGAAATCAGATAGATACTATTCTAGATTTCTAATGCCTCTAGTTGCCTGACAAAAATAAATAAAAAATCCTCCTTAGAAGAAAATAGCATAATTTGAGTTCACATTATTTCTATAAACATTTTTTCAAATGCATTTATAGGCACACAACTCACAGATAGTCAGGCATGTAAGACTACACATTGAGTGAGTACAGACAGAAAAGCTGGCACGAGATAGGCCCCACCCAGATGTTGGAAAGTTCAAAAACATTTAAAAATAACTGTGCTTAGAAAATTAAAAAAATTTGTGAGAAAATTGGAAAAATGACACAATATATTTTAAAACAAAATAGAAACACAGAAATCGAAAATAGCAATAATCAAAATTAACATCTTAAGAGATGAGTTAAACAGTTGATGATAAAGAAGATGAAGATAGAATTATAGAGCTGTAAGATGTTAAAAATAAAAAGAAAAGGGTATCTCAAAACTGCTGGGAGCCACAAATGATAGGATGAACTCATGGAAGGTATAGCCTGATTCTGCTAAGATGGATTCCATGAATCTATCATTTGTAAAAAGGATTCAGAACAAAGTTTTATTTGTAGAGCATTGTTCAGAAATTGTAGTGGATAACTGTGTTAGGATCCATACTCTACCTGACTTAAATAGAAAGGGATTAAATATACAGAGATTTAGGGGCTTACACAATCATTGGAAAGACTAAGCAAACAGACTGCAGGCTGGGCTTCCAAACTGTCACAGAGGTGGTTTACCAAAAGAGTTCATCTTCTGTAATGATTAGGAAGCCACCACCACAGCTGGTGGCTGCGAGAGAGACGACATTGCCTTAGCCATGACCCTTAGCAGCAAATTAGGTTCCTGAGCTCTATTTCTTGCTACACATGAAGCTGGGACCATCTGTAAGGATCTGACAAGTGTGTCCATGAATGCTCTTGCTAGAACAAATGGTGTAAGCAGCTAGATTTTGCATGATTGTATCTGTTGGCAGAGGCTGCTGGTGTGAGCCTGAGTTGGAGGGAGCCTTAAATGAGTAGTTTTTAGCTTCTCAACCTCTAGCATCTGTAAGGCATACTACAAAGGGAGGAAATAAAGAGGCATGAGTCCATCTGCCACATCTACCACATCTGTTGTTTGTGTTTGCCTGGCACCATATCATCCTGTTTCTTATGGAAACAGAACTTTTTTTTTTCCTGTAAGGGAATAATGCAGTCAATGGTACACACTGACTCAGATCTACCAGTTGGACTAATCTGTCCCCTAGACACTGTAATTGGTTTATAGATGTGCCCTTGATCCATTTTGGTTCTGTAAGACTTGTCCCCAAGGCTCCTCTGCCAAAGTTATGAAAAGAGACTTGTTCTTATTACCAAGAATCCTAAACATGCAGGATATGAATGTGGGCTGCTGTTGGTTTCCCACCATGAATCGAGGGCATATTTGAAAGTGAAATGAAGTAGATTCCAGAAGAGAAAATAAATGGGAGTGGGGAGTGTTCCTTTGATTTTGCTTGAACCCGTGGGTCAAACTGTGCCTAAGCCTGTTCCCCCCTTTGATTCCTCAGTTATATGATCCTATAGATTTTCTTTCACTTTTTCTGTATGAGTTGGGTTTTTGTCACCTGCAATATATAGTTCTGATTAGGAATTATGTGAACTAATGTATATTGATATGCACCATCTTTACAGCTGGAAAACATCTGTCTTTGTAAAAATGACATAAAGATTGTGGCATCTTATTTCCCATAGAAATCTACATTGTACTGGTCAGAGGTCTGTGGGAGGGATTCTGAGAGGTTCCCTTCAGGCCTATCCTGGACCTCCCTGTGGGTGGGAGTCTGAACAATCCAGCCCTTTGTGGTAGTAGAGTATTTGGCAAGTGAGGTTGTGCCATTTAAGACTGGGGTGACTGTACCAGCAATAAGCCTTACATTATATCTTGTATTTTTCTCAGGAATCTTCTCAAGAATTCAGCTATTTTGATACAAGGCTTGTTTCTGCATTCGTTCATTTATTCATTCAACATTTTGGAGTCTCCACTTTGTAGCTTAGGGCAACTAATTTTCAAAGAAATGGCTATCCAACTCCACTGTTTACAAACTTTTAGCAGTTCCATGCTGCCTGGGGAAAATGGCCAGCATCTAGATCCTTCTGCATCCAAACCTGACCTGCCTTTACAGTGGTAGCTTGGCCTGCTTCTTTCCAGAGAGTCCATGTGGCAGGTGCTTTGTGATATTCACCTCTATGTGGCAGGAGCTTTGTGATATTCACCTCTATGTGGCAGGTGCTCTGTGATATTCACCTCTATGTGGCAGGCACTTGGATATTCACCTCTATGTGGCAGGCACTATAATATTCACCTCTGTGTGGCAGGTTCTGTGATATTCACCTCTATGTGGCAGGCACTCTGTGATGTTCACCTCTGTGTGGCAGGCACTCTGTGATATTCACCTCTATGTGGCAGGCACTCTCTGATGTTCACCTCTATGTGGCAGGTGCTGTGATATTCACCTCTATGTGTCAGGCATTCTGTGATGTTCACCTCTATGTGGCAGGTGCTGTGATATTCACCTCTACATGGCAGGCTCTGTGATATTTGCCTGTATGTGGCAGGTGCTCTGTGATGTTCACCTCTATGTAGCAGGTGCTGTGATACTCACACATGGCATACATGGCAGGTGCTATGATATTCACCTTCATGTGGCAGGCACTCTGTGATATTCACCTCTATGTGGCAGGTGCTGTAATATTCACTGTGGCAGGCACTGTGATATTCACCTCTATGAGGCAGGCACTGTGATATTCACCTCTACATGGCAGGCACTACAATATTCACCTCTACGTGGCAGGCATTGTGATATTCACCTCTACATGGCAGGTGCTGTGATATTCACCTGTACGTGGCAGGCGCTGTGATATTCACCTGTACGTGGCAGGCGCTGTGATATTCACCTCTACGTGGCAGGCGCTGTGATATTCACCTCTACGTGGCAGGCGCTGTGATATTCACCTCTACGTGGCAGGCGCTGTGATATTCACCTCTACGTGGCAGGCGCTGTGATATTCACCTCTGTGTGGCAGGCATTGTGATATTCACCTCTACATGGCAGGTGCTGTGATATTCACCTGTATGTGGCAGGTGCTCTGATATTCACCTCTACGTGGCAGGTGCTGTGATACTCACCTCTACGTGGCAGGTGCTGTGATATTCACTGCTATGTGATGGGCTCGTGATATTCGCCTCTATGTGGCAGGCGCTCTGTGATATTCACCTCTACATGGCGGACACTGTGATATTCACCTCTACGTGGCAGGCACTGTGATATTCACCTCTGTGTGGCAGGCACTCTGTGATATTCACCTCTATGTGGCAGGTGCTGTGATATTCACCTCTATGTGGCAGGTGCTGTGATATTCACCTCTATGTGGCAATCACTATGATATTCACCTCTACATGACAGGCACTGTGATATTCACCTCTACATGGCAGGTGCTGTTCTATTCACCTCTATGTGGTAGGTGCTGTGCTATTCACCTCTATGTGGCAGGCACTCTGTGATATTCACCTTTGTGTGGCAGGCACTCTGTGATATTCACCTCTGTGTGGCAGGCACTCTGTGATATTCATCTTTATGTGGCAGGTGCTCTGTGATAGTCACCTCTCTCTAAGGAGCCATGCTTCCCACCCATGCCCCCACTCTCTTGCTTACATGACCCTCTTGGATATGGATGCATTTCCTTGCCTATTCATTTTTCATAACTTGGATCAGGTGGCACTGATTTCAGGCCCTGATCTTTACAGTAAGATCAACCTTTCCTTTGTGCTCCCAATGTATTTTTTTTCATGTCACTCTTGTTAGATTTATCACGTCCCAATGATGTTATTTTATTCTTGTTTTTTTTTCCTTTATTACACTGTAAACTACTAAAAACTAAATGTAGTACCTCATTCACCCTTTTATCTTCAGTGCTCAAAACAAATTAACTAGGTCAATTCCTCATTCCTCAATTACACACTTTTATGGCATCACGTATTTCTTTGTAATATTTGTCAAGATTGGAATTTTATAGTTGTTTTTGTGAGTTTTGGATTAATTTGTGTCTTCTTTACTAGATCAAAAGCCTAAAAGGGGTAGGGTCATGATGCATTTTGCTTGCCAACATATTCCTCCTGCCTAGTGCAGTCCCTGACACACAGTAGGTGCTAGACACATTTATTGAAGAGATGAGTGAAATCTTTGTTGAATAAATGGATGGATGATAGATAACAGACTGTGTTAATCCCCTTCAGGAATACTAGTAGTTTAAAAAGAGAAGCCTAGAGGAGTTTTCTTCTAATGGAAAGGACCAGTAATGTCACTATTAGTGGAATTTTAGGCACCATAAGACCCTGGGTGATTTTAAAACAATGTTTAAATTTCTTTCTTACAGAAAAGTTGAAGAAAGAGTACAAAGATTTTTTTCCCCCTGTAAGTTGCGAACAGTCCCCAATCATCCTCCCATACTTGAGTATATCTGATCTAAAGGAGAATATTCCCCTATATAATTATAATACAACCATCAGTATCAGGAAATTGACATTAATAAATGACTACCATTTAATCCATGGGCCCCATTCAGCTTTTGTCAATTGTTCCAATAATGTCTTTTTTTCCCAGTCATCAGGCTACAAATTTATTTTTGTTTTCTTTTTTAAATTTTAAATTCAAGGGTACATGTATGGTTTTGTTGCATATTGTATGATGCTGTGATTTGAGCTTCTAAAGCTCTTGTAGCCCAAGTAGTAAACATGGTACCCAACAGGTAGGTTTTCAAGCTTTGCCTTCCTCTCTTCCTCCCCGCTTTTGGAATCCTCAGTGTTTGTTGGTCACAGCTTTGTTTTTGTTTGCACCCAATGTTTAGTTCCCAGTGGTAAGTGAGAACATGTGGTATTTGGTTTTCTGTTTTTGCATTAATTCACTTAGGGTAACAGCCTCCAGCTGCATCCATTTTGCTGCAAAGGACAAGATTTCATTCTTTTTTTGGCTATGTAGTATTCCATGGTGTATATGTACGACATTTTCTTTATCCAGTCCACCACTGATGGGCACCTGGGTTGATTCCATGTTTTGGCTACTGTGAATAGTGCTTCAATAAATATATAAATAAGATCACGTGTATTTTTGGTAGAATGATTTCTTTCCCTTTGGGTATATATACTCAGTAATGGGATGCTGGGTCCAGTGGTAATTCTATTTTTAGTTCTTTGAGAAATCTCCAAACTGCTTTCCACAGGGGCTGAACTAATTTGCATTCCCACCAGCAGCATGTAAAGTGTTCCATTTTCTCTGCAACCTTGCCAACATCTATTTTTGACTTTTTAAAAATAACCATTCCGACTGGTGTGAGATGGTATCTCATTGTCGTTTTGATTTGCATCTTTCTGGTGATTAGTGGTGTTGAGGATTTTTTTTTTTTTTTTTTTTTTTGGTATATTTGTTGGCTTCTTGTGTGTCTTTTGAGAAGTGTCTTTTATGTCTTTTGTCCACTTTTTGATGGGGTTTTTTTTCTTGCTGATTTGTTTATGTTCCTTATAGATTATAGATATTAGTCTTTTGTTGGATGGAGAATTTGCAAATTTTTCTCATTCTGTAGTTTGTTTACTCTGTTGATAGTTTATGTGGCTGTACAGAGCTCCTTAATTAGGTCCCAGTTAACAGTTTTTATTTTTGTTGCATTTGCTTTTCAGGACTTAGTCATAAATTATTTGCCTAGGCCAATGCCTACAAGAGTATTTCCTAGGTTTTCTTCTGGAATTTGTGTAGTTTGAGGTCTTACATTTAAGTCTTTAATCCATCCTGAGTTAACTTTTGTGTATAGTGAGGGATAGGGGTCCAGTTTCATTCATCTGCCTATGGTTAGCCAATTTTCCCAGCACTGTTTATTAAATAGAGTGTCATTTCCTGTGTTGACAAAAATAGACAATGCAGAAAGAGTATCCTATTCAAGAAGTAGGGTATCCTTTATTTCAGTGGTTTCTATTCTGTTCCTTTGGTCTATGTATCTATTTTTGTACCAGTACCATGTTGTTTTGTTTACTGTAGTCTTATAGTATATTTTGAAGCTGTATATAGTATATTTTGATATTTAATATCATGCCTCTGGTTTTTTTCTTTTTGCTTGGATCGCCTTGCTATTCAGTTTCTTTTTTCGTTGCATATGAATTTCAGAATAGTATTTTTTCTAATTCTGTGAAAAATAACATTGGTAATTTGATAGGAATAGCATTAAATCTGTAGATTTCTTTGGGCAGTACAGACATTTTAACAATATTGTTTCTCTGAATCCATGAGCATGGAATGCTTTTTCATTTGTTTGTATCATCTATGATTTCTTTTAGCAGTGTTTTGTAGTTCTCCTTGTAGAGATTGTTCACCTCCTTGGTTAGATGTATTCCTAGGTATTTTATTTTTTGTGTGCCTCCAGTAATGTCTTTGTAGCAAAAGGATTATCCAAGGAAGGATATTATTGAAAAAATTGATGAAACTTGATCTAATCCTGGATCACACGGTACATTGGTTGTCATGTCTCTCTTAAGTCTTCAATCTGGAAAAGTTCCTTAGTCTTTCCTTGGCTTTCATAAGCTTGAGACATTTTTGAATATTAAAGTTCATTTACTTTGTAAAGTTTCCCTTGATTTATGTTTGCCTGATGTTTTCTTATGATTAGATTCAGTTCATGCCTCATTGGCAGGACTATCACAGAAAGCAGTGCTGTGTTCTTTTCATTGCTTCCTATTACAAGGGAAGTTGACTTTGATCAGTGGATTCAGTTGGTGTCTTCTAGGTTTCTTTACTGTAAAGTTTTTCTTTTTCTTCCCTTTATAATTAAGTATTTTTTTAAGGAAAGAGACTCTGAGGTTATGTAAATATTTCACTTCTCACCAAACTTTCAGTGAAGGAGATATATTTGAGCAAAAAATCCTTTCTGGCATTCCTCAGATGCCGTTTTACCCTTAGACTTAGACAAGAGGGACTCCTTGCTATCTATCGGTGAGCCCTTAATTTAAAGGAACCTCATCTCCTTTCCTTTCCTTTCCTTCCCTTCCCTTCCCTTCCCTTCCTTTCCCTTTCTCACTCTTCCTTTCCCTCCCTCTCTCTCTCACACACACAGAGCTTCTTAATTTAGGTCCCAGTTATCAATTTTTATTTTTGTTGTACACACACACACACACACACACACACACACACTCTCTTAAAGAATCTATGTGAGTACATCTGTCATTTATGACCCAGTGCTCAGCTCTGCTACAGGGAGAGTTGTAACCCTAAACATCAACTGCCATGACTAGCACCTCTCAGGTCTCAGAGAACCACTTCACAACTTCTCTTGTCCAAGGTTCCTGAAGCAAAAGATGACTCAATCTGAACTCACTGAACCTGGAGCTTTGTGGATTGTGCTGCTGCTATCAGGGACACTGCTCCACAGTACAGGAGGGCTTAAGTGACAGAAGGTAAGACAGAAGTAAGAAAACATACATATTACTTAACATGCAAAATTCTTCCTTTTGGATAACATAAATGCAAAAATAGATTTTTGCATAACATGAGTCTTGTTTTAAGGCTACTTATGAGTCAGCTGTGGATTTGTAACTGTCTCATAAGGTAGCTAAAGGATAATGTACAGTATTAAACAATTTTCATTTATTTAGTTCTAGATGAAATGTGAATGAAGCATAATACCAATTCTTTGCACATTTCAACAGTAAGCATTAGAATTGTGAGTAGTTTTATTTCTACACAAATACTTAATGAGATTTAATAGAAATATTAAATATTTAATAAGAATTTTAAAAAATTAAATAAAATATTTTATTTAGTGTTGATTTAAAATTTGAATACTCTTAATTATTTTAAATTTTGTCTTTTAATTTTAGTAGATAATTTAAAACATGTTAGAAGACAAAATGTGAATGCAATACTTTAAGTAATATGAGTTTATTAATGTATAATAGACATAAAATGATATAGCACTAATTTAAATAATTCTTTTTACCTTGTTATATTTACTTTAATATAACTTTTGAATAAAAATATTCTCAAATTTTGTGTATTGTGAATATAATTCACATTTTATCTAGAATCCTTTAAATTATTACTGTTAATAGAACAGATTATGTGAAAATCTTGATTGTAATATTAATAAAATGATTATAAAAATGATTGTGTGGAAATAAAGGCAAGAAAAGTAAAGTTTATGGAATAGTTAGGTAACAATTTGTTACTATGTATGGCTTTATTTTATTACTCATTCAAATGCGGCTGGCCCATTTACAGAATACCCAGAGCTGTACAGTAATCTTTTCATTCAGTCATCTTTGATATGTCATTGATTTTTGGTCACTTAAAAGCCATGGTTTTACATATTTTCCATTTCATCTTTGTGGAAAAAATAGTCATTAAGGCAGGGAGATAGAACACATTTTATTTAACAGTTTTTATGCCTGATTTACAGCTAATGGGCTTCCATTTGAATTCTTACCCTAGGCTCTGCAAATGTTATGGGTGGGCTTTCTCAGACCCACTACTCACTCCACCACTTACATAACTACCTAGATTTATGATGATCCTGAACTCTGGGGACAACTCATATTATTTTTCAAATTCTGTGCATAAGATAGGATTGGATATTTTTGTCTGTAGAGTAGCCATTGGCATCTACCTCATCATCAGATAGCTTTGTGCACTATTAGGGGACTTCTGTGCACACTGCATCTTCTTTTGGGGAAGCTCTAATGGCCATTGACAGTTGAAGTTGAGCTTTAACAAGAAGGTTAATAAACTTCAAAAGTGAGTCCAGTGTTTTAGGGCTGGCTAGTATATCCTTTAATGCCCTCTCTTTTGGTTGGCATGGATCTGCAGGATGGTTGATATGGTTCAGATGTTTGTCCCTGACCAAATCTCATGTTTAATTGTAATCCTCAATGCTGGAGGTGGAGTGTAGGGGGAGATGTTTGAGTCATGGGAGTGGATCCCTTATGGGTTGATGCTATCTTAGAGACAGTGAACGAGTTCACACGAGATCTGGTCATTTAAAACTGTGTGGCATCTCCCCATCCCCCACTCTCTCTCTCCCTTGCTCCTGCTTTCACTCTGTCATGTGCCTGCTCCCTCGTCACCCACCTTCATGATTATAAGTCTCCTGAGGCCTCCCCAGACACAGATGGTGCTAGGCTTCCTGTACAGCCTGCAGAACCGTGAGCCAATTAAAATACCTGAGACTGGTCAGGCATGGTGGCTCATGCCTGTAATCCCAGAACTTTGGGAGGCTGAGATGGGTGGATCACTTGAGGCCAGGAGTTCAAGACCAGCCTGGCCAACATGTTGAAATGCTATCTCTACAAAAAAGTACAAAAATTAGCCATGTGTGGTGGTACATGACTGTGGTCCCAGCTACTTGGGAGGCTGAGGCACAAGAATCGCTTGAACCTAGGAAGGAGTTGGAGGTTGTAGTGAGCCCATATCACGCCACTACACTCCAGCCTGGGTGACAGAGCCAAACTCTGTCTCCAAAAAACAAACAAACAAACAAATAAACAAAAAACCAACAACAATAAAACCCCCGAGACTGGGTAATTAAATTACCCCACCTTCTCCTAGGAGGCCCTGTGGGATTGCAATTTGAGCAGTGCAGCAGGAAGGTTCAATGTTATCTCCCTGCTAGTAAGGGACTAGGGGATGTTGAAAAGTATCTACATTCTACCCTTGTCTCCACTTGTACTTTGATGGCATGTGAGGATTTTTTCTTTTCTTATCACAAAAGCAATACATGTTTATAAGAGGCGAAAAAAAAAAGATAATCAAAGAGAAGAAAATAAAAAACACCAACAATTCCACGAGGCAGAGACAGCCTCTGATAACATATCAGTTTGTATCTTTAGAATCACTTGGGGAGCTTTTAAGGAATATGAGTGTCTGTTGCCCATTCCCAGAGATTTTGATTCAAACGATCTGGAGTGTGCAGGACTAGTTTTTTAAGGTCTAATTTGTAGCCATAGGTGAAAAACCACGATTCTAGACATTTAGTGTATAAAATACATATTTTTACTAAAATGAGCATTCTGTAATACAGTTTTATTACATAATCTTTATCATTTAAGTTTATTACAAACATCTTTCTATAGAAGGATGTGAGAGCAAACCCATCTTTTTTAATGGCCTCACAGTATAATTTAATTTGCTTACTCATTTTTTTGAGGTTGGAAAGGCAGAATGTTTTCACCTGGGCTGGGGAAGTGGGTGGGGTGGGGAGGGTGTGGGCAAAAAAGGATTGAAATATCCACACTGGCATCAGAAAGCTCACAGATGCAGAGAAAACTAAGACAAGCTCTTCTTGGGTTATGACAGATGACACAAAGACTGGAATTGTTTGCTATAAAGCTACGGTTGTCAGTGGGAAAGTCTCCAAATAATTGCTTATTAGTCATAGATACATCTGGAAGTTTATTCCGTTACATATTTCTCATTCATTCATTCAACACATACTGAGCATTACTTAGGGCCTAAAACTGGGAACACAAAGATGGATAAGATTTTGTCCTTTACTTCAAGGAATTTATAATCTAAGAGAAAGCAGAGACAGCTATACAAATAGCTGTCTCTATTTGTTACACAAAAATAAATGTATATTTATTGAGCACTTAACTCTGTTCCAATCACTCTTCAAACCATGTTCAGTGAATTTCCTCAATATTCACCATTACCTGAATGAAATCAGTAGTAGTATTTTTATCCCTTCATGCAGATGAGGAGACTGAGGCACAGAGAGATTAGTTTGTCCATGGTTACATAAGCAGTAAGTGGTTGAACTAGGAATCAAGACAAGGTAGTCTGGCTCTAGAGTCCAAGCTCCTAATCTCTATTTTCTGCTGCATCAAAGAGTACATCAAAGAACAGTAGGTTCCAGGACAGGATTCATAAAGGAAGAAGTGGTAAGCTCTAATGTGGGAAGGGAGTAGAAAAGAGTAGTTTCAGGAAAGACTTTGGAACTCAAAAAATAATTTAATTTTAAGAGAAGGTCCAATAAGAAGGGAGAATATGTAGATGCTTGGCATATGGGTATGTATGCTTCAACTCTGGTTTGTCAGAAATATTTTATTTTCTATTTGTCCTGTATCTGCCTACTGTGTCCCAGTATTCCATGGGAGCTGCAAGAGGACCAACTGAGGTAGTCTGGTAGCCCTTCAAGTATGGGTGGGCCCACAGATGTATCAGTTTCTAGTGGGACAATGGAGCCACTGGGCTGAGGAGAAGGATAGAACACTTGCATTGGGAGTAAGGCCAACTCTGTGGCCTTCATCCAGGGGCAGATAAAAGTGCATCACTGTATTAGTTAGTTTGTTCTCATGCTGCTAATAAAGGCATACCTGAGACTGGGTAATTTATAAAGAAAAAGAAGTTTAATGGGTTCACAGTTTCATATGGCTAGGGAGGCCTCGTAATCATGGCAGAAGGTGAAGAAAGAGCAAAGGCACATCCTACATGGTGGCCGGCAAGAGAGAATGAGTGCCAGCAGGGGAAATGCCAGGTGCTTATAAAACCATCACATCTCGTGAGACTCATTCATTATTGCGAGAACAGCATAGGGAAAACCACCGCCCGTGATTCAATTACCTCCACCTGGTCCCTCCCACGACACATGGGGATTATGGGAACTACAGTTCCAGATGAGATTTGGGTGGAGACACAGCCAAACCATATCAACCACCAAGGAAGGAAGGTAGCATCATTCAAAGACCCTCCTCACAAGCGGAAGCTATTGAACCAAGTGCAGAGAAGATAAGACTCAGAAGAAAATTTAACTTATTGCTAGATCTGAGATGAGTGCTCAAGGAGCTCTCATCAGTGAATTTATCTAGAGGGATATCTCAGAATGCCTACTGCTAAAATTCACATTGCTATAGGTTCCCTGGCTAGCTGGAAGAGGATGCTTCTTAGAAAAATTCACTGTACCTATCAAAGCAGAAATAAGCACAGAAATAGATCTTCCCAAAGGAGAAGAAAATCCCATTAGAAAACAGCCAATATCATACTGAATGGGCAAAAACTGGAAGCATTCCCTTTGAAAACTGGCACAAGACAAAGATGCCCTCTCTCACCACTCCTATTCAATATAGTATTGGAAGTTTTGGCCAGGGCAATCAGGCAAGAGAAAGAAATAAAGAGTATTCAAATAGGAAGAGAGGAAGTCAAATTGTCTCTGTTTGCAGATGACATGATTATAAATTTAGAAAACCCCATCGTCTCAGCTTAAAATCTACTTAAGCTGATAAGCAACTTCAGCAAAGTTTCAGGATACAAAATCAATGTGCAAAAATCATAAGCATTCCTATACACCAAGAACAAATAAACAGCCAAATCATGAGTGAACTCCCATTCACAATTGCTCAATTGCTACAAAGAGAATAAAATACCTAGGAATACAACTTACAAGGGATGTGAAGGGCCTGGTCAAGGAGAACTACAAATCACTGCTCAAGGAAATAAGAGAGGACATAAACAAATGGAAAAACATTCCATGCTCATGGATATCAAGAATCAATGTCATGAAAATGGCCATAATGCCAAAAGTAATTTATAGATTCAATGTTATCCCCATCAAGCTACCATTGACTTTCTTCACAGAATTGGAAAAAACTACTTTGAACTTCATATGGAATGAAAAAAGAGCCTGCATAGCCAAGACAATCTTAAGCAAAGAGAACAATGCGGGAGGCATCATGCTACCTGACTTCAAACGATACTATAAGGCTACAGTAACCAAAACAGCATGGTTCTGGTACTAAAACAGATATATAGATCAATGGAACAAAACAGAGGACTCAGAAATAACACCACACGTCTACAACCATCTGATCTTTGACAAACCTGACAAAAACAAGCAATGGGGAAAGGATTCCCTTTTTAATAAATGGTGTTGGGAAAACTGGCTAGCCACATGCAGAAAACTGAAACTGGACCCCTTCCTTACACCTTATACAAAAATCAGCTCAAGATGGATTAAGAAGGGCTTAAACACCAGACACAAAACCATAGAATCCTAGAAGAAACCTGGTAACCACAGAACTGGGACATAGGCATGGGCAAGACTTCATGTCTAAAAACACCAAAGCAATGGCAACAAAATTAAAGGGGTGACAAATGGGATCTAATTAAACTAAAAGAGCTTCTGCACGGCAATAGTAACTATCATCTGAGTGAACAGGCAACCTGAAGAATGGGAGAAATGTTTTGCAATCTATCCATCTGACAAAGGGCTAATATCCAGAATCCATAAGAACTTGAACAAATTTATAAGAAATAAAACCCCATTGAAAAGTGGGCAAAGGATATGAACAGACACTTCTCAAAAGAAAACATTTATGCAGCCAACAAACATATGAAAAAAATGTTGATCATCACTAGTCATTAGAGAAATGCAAATCACAGCCACAATGAGATACCATCTCATGCCAGTTAGAATGGTGATCATTAAAAAGTCAGGGAACAACATGCTGGAGAGGATGTGGAGAAATAGGAACACTTTTACGCTGTTGGGAGTGTAAATTAGTTCAACCATTGTGGAAGATGATGTGGAGATTCCCTAAGGATCTAGAATTAGACATATCATTTGACCCAGCAATCCCATTACTGGGTATATACCCAAAGGATTATAAATCATTCTACTTTAAAGACACAGGCACACGTATATTTACTGTGGCACTATTCACAATAGCAAAGACTTGGAACCAACCCAAATGCCCATCAATGATAGACTGAATAAAGAAAATGTGACACATATACACCATGGAATACTATGCAGCCATAAAAAGGATGGGTTAATATCCTTTGCAGGGACAGGGACGAAGCTGGAAACCATCATTCTCAGCAAACTATCACAATAACAGAAAACCAAGCACCGCATGTTCTCACTCATAAGTAGGAGTTGAACAATGAGAACACATGGCCACAGGGAGGGGAACATCACACACCGGCCCTTTCGGGGGACAGGGGGCTAAGGGAGGGATAGCATTAAAAGAAATACCTAATGTAGGTGAAGGGCTGATGGGTGCAGCAAACCATCATGGCACTTGTATACCTATGTAACAAAACTGCATGTTCTGCACATGTACCCCAGAACTTAAAGTATAATTAAAAAGAAGAAAAGAAAAAGAAACCAGACCACCCCTGGAGAGTGTTAAAAATATCTTACATTCATTGATAATCTTTTTTAACAAAGTGCATCCTGGCCTTGGTTCTATGAACATCTTGATGGGTTTGTTTATACAAGTATGAAGGTCAGAACTGTAGAGATGTGAATTACTGTTGAGATGTTTTAGGCTGAAAAAAGGAAAACAATGCCCCAAATGAGCTTAAGGATTAAGTAAACTATTATCTCATAAGAGGAAGGTTAGAGGTGGAAAGACTTCAGAGTTTGTTGATTCAGGAGTCAAGGAATGTGGTTGTATTAATCAGGTTGAGTAATGGTATGTGCTATAACAACAAATTAGTCGTAAGATCTCAGTGATTTAACACACAAAAGGACACTACTCATTCATTTAATCATTTAATGGAAATAGAGGCCTCTACTACATTCAAGAACTTTGACTTCTTCTATGTGATAGCTCTGTCATCTTCAATATGGCTTCACAATCACCCTATCATCATTCAGCCTGCTGATGGGGAAGGAGCAATGATGGGGAGGATGAAGCAGGCTGTTTTAAAGGCCAGGCCTAGAAGCTGTAAACATTACTTTCATACACAATCCGTTGGTCAGGACTCAATGAGTCAGGACGCCTGACTTCAGGGGAGGGGGCGGGGCAGCTGTTAACTGTCATTTATTCTGTGCTCAGGAGAAAAATAAAATAGGTTTGGTGAATTCATTGTCTCTGCCTCCTGAGCTCTTTCTCCTTTTCTGCTCTGTCGTTTTCAAAGTCACTCCTTCTCTTCTGGTAGCAAGATGGCTGCAGCAGTTCCAGGCATCCTGTCTAACTACCACAGCTGAGAGAAGAAAAGAAACAATTTCTTATTTGTGTGTCTCCCATGAATGAGGAAACTTTCCTCAGAAGCCCCCAGCAAATCTTCCCTTATGTTTCGTTGGCCAGATTTGGATCACGTGCTTTTTTCTGTAGCAATCCCTGAAAGGGAAATGGGATTGCTGTTTGACAAGTCAAACCTGTCCCTGAGGCTGGTAAGGGTCAATGTCCTCTGAAACACACAGTTGTTTGTACATGTGAATCTCTAAAAAATTTCAGGGTTCTGTTAGAATGCAAGAGGAAGATGTTGTCTGGTTTCCATGTAGCAGGTTCTGGTGTAATTATTCTGTGTACTCAGGAGGAACTAAGTTGGTTTCTCTGGGCACTGAGTGAGGAGGGCTGTGAGCAGGATGGGTGATGTGGCAGGAGATCTGAGGTGACTGCTCTCTCAGTTCCATGTCCTTCAATACATTCTTTCTCTCAGACTGCTTTTATACAAACTGGCAAGGGGCTGAATTTCTCATCTAGGTTGACAAGGAGGGAAAAGGAACATATGCAGAAGCTAGGGATAGAGGATATCTAGGGAAGTGGCAGAAGCCATTGGGAGGACAGTGTAGTTGGGTTTTAGCCAAGTTAATCTACGTCACAGGTTGCAGACATCACAGGTGGTTGTGGACAGGGTCTCAGCAACACCTGGGTAACAAGATGGCAGTCATGGACTGTATGGATTTTAACCTGATAGCATCATTCTTCCAGAAATTGTAAGTAACACTGGGAACAAAACCTTGGGACTGGGTGAATTCTTTGGTTAGTTTAATTAATGTATCATTTGCTAACCACAAAACACATGCTGATTTTGACTTCTTCCCTTTGCGTTGACAAAAGAAGACATGGAAGTCAAGAAATAGAAGACCGTCTGGGAGAGTGAGATCCTAGAATTATGGATGGGAGCTGGGCTAGGTGGAGTGTGATTTACTTCCTAGGAAGTGATGCAAAGATTTCTCATGCTGAATTTTTTTCCATGATGAAAATTCCCCATAGTCATCCAGTGAAAGGGTGACAATCCAAAGGTATACCCAATGAATGTCCCAAAGGCTTTGAATGCTGTGCTCATGGGTGACCAGAGCATATTCCCTGGGAAGTGACACAGAGGTTCAGAGCATTGCCATTGGGGTCAGACAGTCCTGGGTCTCAACTTTCATCCTCTTTCCTAGCTCCTTGATCTGGAGTAGCTGACTTAACCTCTTTACACTTAGTTTCCCTTTGGCAATATACGTCAGGGTCGTTGTGTGGCTTGTAAGAGATATTTAACGTAAAAGTGATTGGTAGAGTCCCTAGATGGCAGAAAATGCTGTTCTTTCTTCTGAAATTTTAGTCTGTAACATAGCAGCTATGGTGGCAGAAACTGAGATGCACTTGGTGGATTACATAAAGGTGAATAAAAGTGCATGCATGGGATTTTGGAAGAAGGTAGTCTCAAATGCCTTTTTAAGAGATTACATTGTTACCTCTCTGGCAGGGTTGAAGATAAAACAGAGGGTACAGCACTCTTCTTGGGAGGAAGAGCCCTGCTTTGAGCCTGACATCTGTTGGTGCATTTAGCAAAACTTATTTTAAGCAACTCCTAAGAATTTTATAAATGTAAAACTTCTGTATGTATCTAGATGGAAACACTGATCTGCCCTTGATTCATTTGACCCACAACCCACGGTATCTTATCTTATCATCTTATCTTATCTTATCTGTCTTGTCTTGTCTTTCTGTCTGTCTCATACATCATCCATCCATCTAGTTATGTCCATAGGGTATAAATGATAAAGAACTTTGCCCTCAAGTTGTTCCTCAGTTTGGAGGGAGACATTCCAATAGATAGAACAAGAGGACAAAAGTATTCATGGGATGCTTTAACCCAGAACAGAGGGTATCCACTCCAGATTGGCAGTGGACCAAGAAGGCTTCTGAAGCGTCAGTAAGAAGAATCCAGGTAAAGTGTATAGACAAAATGTGGAGAAGGATGCTGGTAAGGACATTGGCAGTAGAATCCCCAGTTGATGCAAAGGCCTGGGGGCAGGCAGGTGAAAAACACCTTAGGAACACATTGAATAGTTAATCATGGGTAAAGTGATGGCAATGGATCCTAAATCTACTTAGCATAGAAGTCACCAAGAGAGCTTGTTAAAATGCAGACACACACACAAAATATATTTGGAAAAAAAAAAAACAACAACACAGACACCATAACCCACCACAGAGATTCTAAACCAGTGGATGTGGGATGAGGTCCAGAAAAACCAGCATTTGACACACAAAAAAAAGAATAGATAATTCTGAGGCAGGTGGTTCTCCTATAGTCCACTAAGAAACAGTTGTGTGATGTTGCAGAGAGTTTTATTTGTGGTATCTCTGAAGCGAAAGCTGTAGTCCCTTGCTACTCAAAGTGTGGTCCTTGAAGGAGTAGACTTCACATCCCCTGGGAGCTTGTTAGAAAGGTAGAATCCCAGGCCCCATTCCAGACCTTCTGAATCAGAATCTGCATTTTAAGAAGATTCCCAGGTGATTTGATTCACATTAAAGTTTATAAAGCACTTTATCAGGTAGGGATAGCACCTTAAATGGTCTTATCAATAATAGTGAGATACTTTATACAATAGGTGATGGAAAATCGGTGAAAAGCTGTAGTTGAGGGAGTGGTGTGTTCAGTTTGCTCTTTAAATTAAATATATTATTAAAAACATTTTTTTGAGGAGTCTGTATTCTCCCTGCCTTTTCCTTTCTTTCTGTTCCAAGAAGGAGTCACGCCCTTGATATTTCCTTAACTAAGCCTTTTTTATTTTCATTTTTGTTTTCCTAGATTGACAGCCAAATTTGCCTAAACTAAATACTGTTCTTGCCTCTCCGAGCCTCTCCAAAAAGCCTGAGTTTGTAGAAGAGATGGGACAAAGGGTCTAAGCATGTAGAGCAGAAGGAGGGTGTTTGAGGTCAAGGATTGAATGTAAGGATGTGTTTCTAGGAACTGGAAGTGCCTAAAGATGGTGAAGCTCTGCCGGAACTAAGGATAGCAGATCCATCTAAGGTTTTTTCCCTAGACTGGGGAGGGGTGATGCCTACCCAAGGCACCCAGAGATGGGATCATAAACTCAGGACTCAGGACTAGCCCAAGATTCTCAAGTCACTAGCTTGGCACAGCCACCACGGAACCTCTCCTTGGAGACAGTGTGCCACAGATGTCCTAGTGGGTAGACGAAGTGTCACTTCCCACTCTCTTGCTTGGGATTGGGTAAGACCCTGGGATGTTGGTGCATCCCTGTGAGGGCAGCAACAGCAATAAGCACTGAGAGGTATTTGAGCCCACGGTCAGATGGGTACTGGGAATCAGACAATTTGATTTAAATTAAAGAAACGTTTCTTGCTCATCTGAGATTAGGAACTAGATTCATCTTCCAACATTTAGAAGGTTCACCTTGATGCTTTTGCGAATTTCAAGAAGGGTTAAAAAACTGTGGTGATGTAAGCACAGTTGTCTTTGATGGCAGAGTCTGGGCTGCCTTCTCCTGTATTTCCTCACCCTCTCAGCAATGCAGAAGGGCAGAGAAGTAATCAGAGCTCCCTCACTCACTTTAGGATATTTAAGGAGGACAATGCACATGTCAGTCCTGCTGTCACGGTCACATCACCCATCTGCCCCCTTTTCTCAGCTGAAAGGCTGAATGCAACATTTCTTTTAACAACAGGATCTACTTTTTTGTTTTACCATTTTATAATTCTAAACTACAGAGCTGTACTAATTCCAAACTTCCAACAGTTTTAAGTCCTTTCTGTTTTCCATCAAGCTGTGCTTTACCCTTGGTGGATGGACTATCAAAAGCTTCCTTGCACATCTGAGTTTGATAATTGTCTTTAAGTATTTCTAATATCTTATACCTTATGATTACTGTGCCTATTTAGTTCTCTAACAGTAACTAGTAAGTATTTGCTTATCTGGGCCTGGGCACTTGGATGATATCACATATATGTTCTACCAGCATATTAAATGTTATATACATATTAAAATGTCATCTTTTCAATGAAGCCACCCTCTCGTTCTTTCCTAGAGCAAACAACTTCATGTTTTTCTGAATCTCCATATCTGTCTAGCTATACCAGTACTTCTCAAACATGGTCACACATCAGAATTACCTGAGGATATTAAAACAAGTGTTCAGAGCCTTGCCCTAGACAGATGGAATCAGGATTTCTAGGGGAGGGACAGAGGCATCTGCATATATATATTTTAAAACTCTCAAAGTGATTCTGATGCACGCTGAAGGCCAGGATCCACCAATCTCCACCTCTCTGATGGTACTGATGCTTTTCTACTTGGTGATGTAGTTATCAGTGGATATGACTCTTCTGCTTTTCTGGATATAAAACTCTGAATCTCATCAGTCACTGTCATTTCTCCTATTCCCAGTACACGTACACTGACTACCTCAGTGCTAGATACATAATAGGTAATGATTTATTGGGTGAGTATGATTATCACCGTACATCTAATAGTAATCGCTACTGCTGCAAAAGAAAAATGTCTATAATATATGATAAAGGGAAAGGTATGATTTTAACATCCAAAATTTGGTACAAAGTTCTTAAATAAAAAATTGCAAGTATCCAAATCCATAAAAAGTCTTCGAAAAATTGAAAGTTTGAAAAAAGTTTTCAAAACATGCTTGTTTTTCTTATTGCAAAAACATTTTATGTTCATTTCTGAAGGATTAGTAAATACAAGCCAGTCAAAACAAAACAAAACAAAACAAACAAAAAAAGAAACGCTTTTTTTAGTGGCTCCCTCCTAGATAAATACTATCATTGTTATCCAAAGAGGCTTTCTGGTAGTTCAAGACATTTACAATTTTCAGAGCCTTAGGCAAAGCTGAAAGTTCTGGACATAGTAAAAAGAACTGATCATAAAGCAAAACTATGACCTAAAAGGGAGGGGGAAAAAGAACTCATGGGCCACCTTTCTCTAAGTACATAATCTTCAGACATCCATCACTGACCAAAGCATACATTTTCAAAGATAATCATGGGGATGGAGGTTAGATAAAGAAAATCGAATGGAAATAGAACAGTCGTCAGAAGCCGTGCTTCTGGAAGAGCGAGCAGCACACCTCCAGAGACATGGCTTATGCAATTCCTGCCTTTATCTCCTTATCTTAGAGGTCAGCTTGGCTGTATTTTTTCTCCCTCAATGATTTATAGAACGTTCAGCATTTTCTGAATCATTTTCCCACCCGTCATTTCTGCCCATAGTGCTGAGGAGTGGTTAATCAAGAGAAAAACACTAAGACCCAATTTTTGAGCTAGGAATAAGGCTCAAAAAGTGGCAATTTGTGCGTTATTTGATGTTGGGTTATGCCCTTAAATTACTTATTCCTTACAAATACTTTACTTTTTTGCAAACCAGAATCACTGACTGTCAATTTTATGAGACACATTGCTCTGAAGTCTCCAGAGCATGCCCCCATTTAAAAAAAGAATTCTTGATCTGTTTGACTGAGTTTAGTTTTAGGTTGTGATTAGAACTCCTAATTAATCTCTGCAAATATGGAGATGTGGAAAGGAACTCAGCAGAAAAGCAATTAAGGGGCTCTCTATGATTGTTTTTCCCATTAACCAAGTCTATTGCAATCCCTAAGCCAGCTGTGGCAAGTCTATTTAATAACTTTCTTTTCATTTCCTGATTTTTTTACTCAGTTTCTCCTGCACTCCTCATTCCCGGGCAGCCTGGATTCATTGTTTGCTATTTCCGTCCATATGCTACTTTAAAATAATCACAGGTGGATTTATGTTGAAGTCTGTCCTTAGCAATGGTTTCCTTGGCCAGCAGTTGTCAATGATGGAAATCAATGTAACAAAAGACTTGGGTAAACCATGAAGGGAGAAAAACAAGAAATACATCCACTCCTCCAGCGTAATGTTCCATAAGATGCTGAAATGATACGTTTTATTTTTAATTGAAAATATATTTTTCCACACAAAGGCCCCTTGTGTGGTGAGGCACAAGAGGGCAGTGTTACGTTAAATTACGTTAAATTAAACTTTATGAAGATGTGATTAGTTGTGGAAACTTGGAGGGATTCAATTAATCATAGTGTTGGAAATGCAGCTTCTGTGCTAGTGGCAGTGAGAACATGCATAGTGCACAAGGAGAGAGCAGAACCCAAGTCCCAGGGCTCAGATCTGTTGACCGTGCTTTGTGACCTTGGCAAGTAGACAAAGATCTGAGAAGAGATAGGAGATTAGCCCTCTGCAACTGAGCCATATCAGGGATTTTGCAGGCCATGACCTCTAGAATACCTTTCTCATGACCCTTGGATTTCAGAAGTCTTGCTTTTCTTGATAATTTGATATTGCTCTAGAAGGCTCTAGAGAGCTGGTACAAGGCCAAGGAGAAGGGAGAGGATGAATGGTTGAGATTACTATGCAGCCATGAAAAAGGATGAGTTCATGTCCTTTATAGGGGCATGGATGCAGCTGGAAGCCATCATTCTCAGCAAACTATCACAAGGACAAAAAACCAAACACCACATGTTCTCACTCATAGGTGGGAATTGAACAATGAGAGCACTTGGACACAGGAAGGCGAACACCACACACCGGGGCCTGTCGTGGGGTGGAGGGAGGGGGGAGGGATAGCTTTAGGAGATATACCTAATGTAAATGACAAGTTAATGGGTGCAGCACACCAACATGGCATATGTATACATATGTAACAAACCTGCATGTTGTGAACATGTACCCTAGAACTTAAAGTATAATTTAAAAAAAGAAAATATCACAGAAGATGAATAGATAATGCTTCACTTCTGTTTGATACAATTTCAAAGAAGTGAATTTTATTAAAGACATCAGATGAGAGGAAAAAAAAAAAAAAGAAAGTGTTTGCTTTCAGTGTTTTAGGGTCAGAGGGTTCTAGGGCTTCACTTAAGCTTCTAGGCAGCTGAAGGTTTCACTCAAGCTCCAAAGCCAGGAAGCATAGGTGTTCCCACGTCTGCAAGGTGCTAGCCAAGGAGTAAGATGGGCCTTGAACCAAGCAAACTTCCTTGTCTTTGCTTTGTCTCTCTTGCCCTGCCTCTTCTGCTGTCTTCCTCATTTCCTCCTGGATGCCTTATCTTTCCTCCACAGTATCTCGTCTGCTCCCTGAAGATTCCACAAGTCACTTCTTTGTGTTTCATTTCCACATTTGTGGAAAGTGGCCCCAAATGAAGCTATAATATTTGCACATGAGATAAAACGAGGAAAGCACCTGTCAGAATGACTAGGATATACTTCCTTTTTAATAAATGGTAAACAATTTTGTTATTACTGTGACTGTCAATCTATAATATAGATGATGTTGAAAATGAGTTTAACTTCTCTTATATTTTAAAGTATTTTTGTGAACTCGGGAGGCAGAGCTTGCAGTGAGCAGAGATCGCGCCACTGCACTCCAGCCTGGGTGACAGAGCAAGGCTCCATCTCAAATATATATATATTTAGCATCCAAACACTCATAAGCTATAAAAAATTTTAAGGAGATTTACTAAAATTAGGTTGATTCTATAGGTATAATTTATCATTCAAGCTGGGACAACTTTGAAAGTGAAAAGTAATGCTAGTAATAATTACACTAGGACAACAGGTATAAACCAGGACTATCCTAGCCCAATCAGGATATATAGCCATGCTAATATAATGTGCAGGATTTACTGAAGCAATAAATTCAGATTTGAAATGCTAGGGGACTGATAAGTGCACAAGCATGCAATGGGAAGTATCTGTTGGGATAGAAGCCCTATCCTTAGGGCTTTTGGTATGAGTATCTCTCATATCCAAGGAAAAAAATCCATGGACACATCCCTATCTTGATCCCCTGGTCCCAATGCCTTAAAGAATAGGAGTTTCTTCTCCTCCTGGTGATATTTTCTTCACTCCAGTTTTCATAGCACTTAAATCTGGGTAGGGAGTTGTCCTTTTGTTTCCTGACACCTGTGGAGTGGTATTTGCAGATCCTCTTGGGGAGACAGCTAGGCCTAGGGAGAGGAGGCCTTTTAAATATCACCCATTCAGGGTAAGACTAACTGAACCCAAGCCCACTCCAGTGTCCCTCCTCGGTGGCCCATGGCTGGCTTTCTTTCTTTCTTTCTTTCTTTCTTTCTTTCTTTCTTTCTTTCTTTCTTTCTTTCTTTCTTTCTTTCTTTCTTTCTTTCTTTCTTTCTCTTTCTTTTTTGCACTGATCACATTACATTGTGTGTGTTGTCTATGGAGGACAAGAACTGTCTCATTTATCATCATCACCAACCAGGAGGACAGTAGCTGGCACACAGTTTAATATCCTTGACTTAAAGGAGGAAGAAAATAATGACTGGAGCCCTTGAAGAGTTAGAAAGGAAAAGGCCAGCCAACTTACATAGAGACCCACAGGACTCTTCCAAGCAAGACATACAGTTTGTAATGATAACAACTAAATATTTATTGAGCTCTTGCTATGTGCCAGACATTGCTAAGCACTTTACCTTTTTTATTTCATTTAATATCACAACAGTCTTATTTCTGTTTTAGAGATGGGGAAACTGAGGCTTACAGATTTGGTGCAGCTTGCCTTTGATTCTACCTTTGCTAAGTTAATTTGGATCAATGCTGACTGTTTTAGACAGAGCTACAGAAGGAACTTCTGAGCGGTAACAGAGACAATGAGGCCCAAAGTAGATGAGAGCCACTCAGATATTGCAGCTAACATGGGACCATCACTGCAAAAACTTTTATGAGCTTTTCCTTCCAAAAAATGCAGACCTATCTACCAAATCATCTGCCTATTCTTCCTCTGTTCTCAGAGAATCCTTTTTTCCAGGTTGAGTTTGGACTCCAAGTGACTTCTCCACTTTTTAATGATTTCTCTTCAGAGAGATCACTTGTGCTACTTTTAAGAAATCCAATACTGGCCTATCAAGGGCCTCTTGCCACAGTGGATAATGCTTGTGGACTTGTGCAAAGAGTTTCAAGTGGTTAAGAAAGATGCTCTCTAAGTAGTTAAGAGAAGTCATTTACTTCTCTGGTTGATACTGCTGATGAGTTCACTCCAATCCCACTAGCCTATTATAATTCTTCCTTAGAAACTTCCTAAGGACTGGGTACATTTTCCCTTTTTCTTTGTCTCACAGTTTCACAGATTTAGTGGACAGTGGTTTACTTTACAATGTGCCCACTGCCCTTCTC
Organism: Papio anubis; assembly: GCF_008728515.1. Taxonomy (NCBI): domain Eukaryota; kingdom Metazoa; phylum Chordata; class Mammalia; order Primates; family Cercopithecidae; genus Papio; species Papio anubis. Next base: position 75,052,783 of record NC_044977.1, read on the forward strand.
TGCTGACTCACAGGCAATGGGGCTAAGAGGGCAGATTCTAGAGTTTTGCAAATGTTCTTGTCATTGCTCTGACACCACTCTAGAATGTATTTTCGGTGGTTAGGAAAGAAGGAAACAGCAATCGGAATCATTTTCCTAGTATTATTTAACAACACAGTTATCTTAAAAGAGTGATCACATGGTGTTTGGTATTGGGCCACAATTTAATTGCAACTTTGAAACAGCAACAACAACAACAGCAAAAAAATCAGTATTTTAGCCTGCTCTGAGTGTCTGCTTGAAAGCTCCTATTTGAGCTAAGGGTCTAAGAGTTAAAGCTTCATGGTTAAATCATCCAATTATTTAGAGGTTGGAGTATTGTTTTTTCTGCACAGTATCTATTCTATATCAGGATAATTTAGGTTTTGCCGCTGTAACCAACAACCCCCAAATCTTGGTGGTGCATAACCAGAAGGACTTATTTCTTTCTTAGGTGCATGACCATAGGGGTTTGTCTGAGGGCTGTTCTCATATGGTCTCTCAGAGGCTGAGATTGAGGGAGATTTCATCTTGATATATGCTTCCTTGATCTCTGCAACAGTGGGAGGGAACATAGAGAATCACAAATTGGCCTACAAAGCTTCTTCTAGAAATGATACTAGTTCACATCTCATAGGCCAAAGCAAGTCACTTGTCTACATCTAAATTCAAAGAAGCTGGGAAGTATAAACTCACCATGTGCTTTGATGGCAGAGAGCTGAAAATTTTGATGAATGGTGCTCACGACCTCTGTGACTTTTTTCCCCATAACACAAAAGTTACAGATGTTCAACATTCGTTGAAAATGAATACATGGAACATCCGTATACCATTTATGTTTAGATGCAACAATTGTTAATTTTTGCCATATTTATGCTCCTCTCTATCTTGCACTCCGTGTGTGTGTGTGTATGTGTGTGTGTGTGTATGTGTGTGTGTGTATGTGTGTGTCTCTTGCTTCCTCTTCACATTAAAATACATGAATTTTGCCTTAAGGGAAATGGATTTCCCATTCTTAGTCATGTGCCTGTGGGGGACTGACAGCCTCAATTCTGGCAAGCTCTTTTGCAGGAACTACCAGAGGAGACTTTGCTTCCTTCTCTGGATGGTGCAGTACAAGGAAGTGATGCTCAAACTGCTGCAGTCATTTTACATCCATGAACAGAGAGCTCAGAGCTGCCAAGGGCCCACTATGAGACAGGCAGCACTGGAGGAATCAGACTGTATAGACAGGCATGTCCTGGGTACTTGATGGCATTGTTTGTGTCTCCCCTGAAATCATCTTTAGACTTTTCATTTAAGTAAGAAAATAATTTGCTTTTTTTTTTTTTTTTGGAAAATACATAACAGTATCAGTGAAAGACCAGTGAAGAGGACCCACGTGAGTGCCATGACATCTGAGGTGTGTTAAATTTGGTCTGTGAATGATGACAGAGTGAATGAAGCTCATATATCATACCTGTCTTCTTCATGTGCCATCATCAGTTTTTTAATAATACAGAGAGTAATGATTTATAAGAAGAACAGTATCCTTATCTAGGCCCTTGTTTTCTGGTGTTTGTCAGGCAACTTGAAGTTGGAAGTCATCAGTGCCAAAATGACTATAAGTCAAATGTGGCTCACTTAACTGGTAGGTTTTGTGTTGAGGGGCCAAGTTCAGGCATTCAAATTATATTTCCCTCATCCTACATGCAGGATATGCAGAATATCTCTTCTCGAGATGAAAGGAAAGAACTCTGACCATTCCAGAGTCACATCACTCCAGTTAAGTCATCTCAGCAATAAGAGGTGCTTCTCTCTACCTGTGTCTGTTTATGACTATAGAGAAGGCATCTCCTTGAAACATCCACCCCTTGTGGATCAATTGCTGTTGTAGGGAAATCAGGAAAAAATTTTGCCCAGGTGATCAGGGAGGGGAGTGGACACCATACTTGACCACTCTTGGAGTAGGTGGTAATGGTGGTGATCACTTCCAGAAATAAGGATGCTTGGCAGATGAAAACAGCAAGGCCCTCAGCCAACTCATCCATCTTGCCAGCCAAGACAAACAAGCAAAAATAATAGACATGTACTAAAAGCTTATTATAGGTAAGGCAGTGTGCTAAGTTCTGTGTGAGACTCCCAAGGAGTGTTGGGCACAAATCTTGCCATTTAGGAGCAAATACATCTCACAAATAAATATAATGCAAAATCAGAAGCGTCAAGAAGGGAAATCTGGGTATAGTTGAAAGGCTACACATTTTTAAAGAAAAGAGCTATTTCCTATTGTTGGGGAAATTAGAGACGACTTCTCAGAGGTAATGCTGATGTAATGGTTAAACACATACATTAATGACCCCTAAAAGACAAGGGTTTGAATCCTGGCTCCACAGGTTATTAGCTGTGTGACATTGGACAAGTTATCATCTCCATATCTCCTAAGTGGGAGTATGATAGTATCTGCCTCATAGGGATGTGGCATGGAGGTGAGACACGTGCGATCCCTCAGCACAAGGCCTGGCATGAAGGCTCAATGGATGACAGATGTCGTGGTTTTGTTTTAATTGTTTTTAGAGCTTTATTTGAAAACTTCCACCTGGAAAAGAAATACAGTATCCTTAATGACAGCTGTGAATGTGCTGAGGCTATTGAAAGTTGGTGTGATTGTAAGAACAACAGGGGCTAGTCTGTGGGAATGAGGGTGGAAGGGGGTCCTTGTTTTCACATGATGGACAGTAGCCACATGGTGGGTGGCAGCTAGATTGTGTCATACCCATTTGTGTGCCCAAAGCTTTGTGTTTGCTATTGGAGAGGACAAAGAGACAACCAAAGAAAAATAGACATGAATTATGGGCAAAAGGATGCTGGGTCTGTTTTGGATTAGTGGAAATAAAATGGGTGGAAAACATTTGGTTGTTTGATCAGAAGGAGAGCTATTTTAAAAAGCCCCAGGTTTGTATGTTCTCCAGAATATTTATTCTTAGTAATAATGCCAGGAAGTCATGTGATGTAGGAAAAAAGATGTAACTTGGAAGATGTGACCTGAGTCTTGAATCCACCAGACTCTGCTATGTGAATATGGGAAGGCCCACTTAGAGTCATCAGCATCAGTTTCCTCTTCTGCACTTTAGGGTGATGCTCTACTTTCCTTGCGGGATTTCTTTGGTGGGGGTGATCAAGTGATATAATGAGATATAAACTGTTGGAAGAGTCATTAGCACTGTGGAATGAGCTGTGGAATAGAAGAAAGAGTATTGGATGCAGGGGACAGGGGAAGTGTGTGATCAAGTGAAGACAGCACAGGTCAAATCATAGAGTGGAGCTTTTCTAACTAGGCGATTTGCTAAGGTTTGGAAATGTAGCCCTGTCTTTGGAGGATGACTTGTTTGTTATGAGGGTATTTCTGTATTTTTCATTTTGATGAAAATCTGACAAAAACAATATAAGCCTGTTCTGGATCATATGGTTCTCCTTACAACCAAGTACTGCCATGCAATGCCAGTGCCTACATTTGCACTGGTGTTTATAATAGTGTTGGAGCCAAGACAAGAAAGACCACTTTGATTATCACAGGCTAAAACAAACGCAGATCTTACACATAAATGATGAATTCTAGCTAAGCGAAGGCCATATATTATTGTATAAGCAACTCATGTAAATTTACAAGTGGTGATTTAGGGTCAGCAAAATCATCTTTCATATTATTACTTCTAGTAGTGGGAATTTTTAGCTTTGTTTGGATTCAATTTTTAATTTTTTATAGTTATATAAATAAAAGTATAATGTATAAATAAAAATGCCTTGTTTTATGTTGCTATGTATTTTGTTCATATTATAATAAAATTAAATATCATTATAAAAGTTATTTAAAGGAACTTTGGATACTGGTATGGTTTAATTTTTTGCATTTAAGAAGAATCATACTGTATGTTTGAGAAACAGTGATGTTGAGTGTAAAAGTTTGCACTTGAAATAAGCACATGAAAAAATGCTCAAGATCATTATTTAATGGGGAAATATAAATTAAAGCCAAAATGAGATATCACAACATATCTATTAGAATTGCTAAAATTAAAAGACCTGGATCTTACCAAATGTTGGCAAGGCTGTGGAGCAACTGGAATTCCCTAAGCTGATGGTGGGCATGGAAAATTGTACAGCCACTTTGGAAAACAGTCTAGCCATTCCTTGAAAAGTTAGATATATAGTTACTGTAGGACCCAGTCATTCCACTCCTAGGTGTTTACTCAAAAGAAATGAAAGCATAAGTTCATGTAGAGATATTACATGAATGCTCACAGCAGGTTTATTTCTAATAGTCCCAAACTGCAAACAATCTGAGTGTCCATCAACTGTAAACTGACAAACCAATTGTGGTATATCCATACAATGGACCATTGCTCAGCAATGAAAAAGAATAAACCATTGATAAATCCAAGAGCATGAATAAATCTCAAAATCAATGTGCTCAGTAAACTAAGCCAAAAAATGTGCATAGTGTATGATTCCATTTACATAAATCTCTAGAAAATGCAAACTAATGTATCATGTCAGAAAGATTAGTGGTTGCCTGGGGATGGGGTGAAGACAGGGAGGGAGGGATGGCAAAGTGTGTAGGAAAACTTTTAGAAGAGATGGATATAGTCATTCTTTTGATTGTGATTATGATTTCCTAGGTACATAAATATTTCAAAACTCATAAAATAATACCCTTTAAATATGTGCAATGGATTTGCCAACTATACTTCAATAAAATTATTAAACAAGCAGCAGGGAGAGGACATGAACAAACACTTCTCAAAAGAAGACAGTCATGTGGCCAAGAAACTAGAAAAAAAGCTCAACATCACTGATCATTAGAAAAATGCAAATCAAAACCATAGTGAGATACCATCTCATGTCAGTCAGAATGGCAATTATTAAGAAGTCAAGAAACAACAGATGCTGGAGAGGTTGTTGGGAAATAGGAATGCCTTTATATGGTTGGTGGGAATGTAAATTAGTTCCACCATTGTGGAAGACAGTGTGACTATTCCTCAAAGATCCAGAACCAGAAATACCATCTGACCCAGCAACCCCTTTACTGGGTATATACCCAAAGGAATATAAATCATTCTATTATAAAGACACATGCACACATATGTTCATTGCAGCACTATTCACAATAGCAAAGACATGGAATTAACCCAAATACCCATTAATAATAGACTAGATAAAGAAAAAATTTGGTACAGATGGGCACGGTGGCTCACACCTGTAATCCCAGCACTTTGGGAGGCTGAGGCAGGGGATCACCGGAGGTTGGGAGTTCGAGACCAGCCTGACCAATATGGAGAAAACCCGTCTCTACTAGAAATACAAAATTAGCCAGGCATGGTGGCACATGCCTGTAATCCCAGTTACTCGGGAGCCTGAGGCAGGAGAATTGCTTAAACCTGGGAGGTGGAGGTTGCGATGAGCTGAGATCATGCCATTGCACTCTAGCCTGGGCAACAAAAGTGAAACTCCATTTCAAAAAAAGAAAAAAGAAAATGTGGTACATATATACCATGGAATACTATGCAGCCATAAAAAGGAACAAGATCATGTCCTTTGCAGGGACATGAATGCAGCTGGAAGCCATTATCCTCAGCAAAGTAACACAGGAACAGATAACCAAACACTGCATGTTCTCACTTATAAGTGGGAGCTGAACAATGAGAACACATGGACACAGGGAGGGAAGTAACACACACTGAGGCTTGTTGGAGGGTGGGATGGAGGAGGGAGAGCATCAGGAAAAATAGCTAATGCATACTGGGCTTAATATCTAGGTGATGTGTTGATAGGTGCAGCAAATCACCATAGCACATGTTTACCTATGTAACAAAGCTGCACATCCTGTACATATACCCTGGAACTTAAAACAAAAACTTCACCAAACTTTGCCATCAGAAAGACTTGGTTTTGAATCCCAGCTTTGACTCTCACTATGGTTCACTTGGGCAATCGCTTAACATTTTGAGTGTCACATATGAAATGAGTCTAATGATACCTACTCCAGAGGGTTGCTGTAGAGCCAAGTGAAATCTGTGTCTTCTAGCAAAGTATTAATAGTACACAGTAAGTAACCAAGAAGTGGCATTTGTGGGTTGGAGATTTCACCTGACAGAAAGCAATCTGGACCTTATTTCCATGCTGACATCTATTTTCTTGTTTTGGAGGATCACGCTGTGCACTTATGATCTGTGAATACTCCAATAAAAAAGTGCTGCCCTCTCACCTGAAAGCCTATGTGCAGCCACGAACAACAAAAATGCCCATTGCTCATGCTGGCCTCTGAGTGAAATCAGAATCTTGAGGGTGAGGGAGTGAGAATCAGACATCAGTATTTTAAAAGCATCTGCATTATTTAAATGTATAGTGACATTTGAGAACTAGGGCTCTCTTGCTGTGCTACTCAAAGTATGGTCCTTAGACCAGCAGTAGTACATCATGTGGGATCTTCTTAGAAATGCAGCATCTCAGGCTAATACTCATATCTGCTGAATCAGAAGCTGCATTTGAGCAAGAACCCCAGGTGATTTATATGCACATTAAAGACTGAGAAGCAACAGATGGGATGATCTTGGAGGGTCCTTTTATTTTTTTCAAATACTGTGCCAAAGTTTTGAATGCGATATGATAACATAATCTCCCATGTTAAATCTTATTGGGAGGAATCAAGGAGACCAGAAGATTATACTTCAGAGAGTAAAGCAGGTCAGAAAAAAATTTACCAGAGAAGAGGCTTACTTTCTGGAACAGAAGGCCCTCAATTAGTCCCTTGTAAAATGATAATTGGGGAAGATTTGGGAAAAACTGACCTCAATAGAAACTCTGTATTTACGTACTTACCATTTATGTGGGTCGTTTTCAAACTGTTTCCAAGTATTGCAGTTAACTAATTTTTTTCTCAGAAACCTGATTTCATGGCCAACATTGCAGTTTGCTTATAGTTAACTTCTACATATTAAATATGTCTATCTGCTAGCCTCTGTGAAGAGCTCTTGCTACCCTGTCTTGTTTAATTTAACCCTCATATTAACCCTATGAAATAGTTACCATCAGTAAACCCATTTTTACAAATAAGGGCAGTGTGGCTTAGGGAGCTAAGTGACTCCATAAGGGTCCCATCCAGCTAGAAAATGGCGGCACAGGGATTTGAACCCATGTTTGATTTGTGTAAATCAAAGCTTGAGTGTGTACCAAAGCTAGCAGAGCAGAGAGATGAAGACCATGATGCTGGAGCTGGCCTGCCTGGGTTTGAGTCTTAACTCCATGTCCAATGGAAGAATGAATGAATGATTTTGTTGTGCATATATAAGTGTGAGTCAGGGGACAAGGTCCAAACCGGCAGATGCTTTAGACTAGCAGAGATGAGGCAGTGATTTCAGGGAAAGAAAGAGGAGAACAGTGGCACTCAATATCCAATCTGGAGGGTTTTTTTTTTTTTTTTTCTTTGTTTTTTGAGACAAAGTCTCTCTCTTGTCCCCCAGGCTAGAGTGCGAAGGCGCAATCTCGGCTCACTGCAACCTCTGCCTCTTGGGTTCAAGCAATTCTCCTGCCTCAGCCTCTTGAGTAGCTGGGATTATAGGCGCCTGCCACCATGCACAGCTAATTTTTGTATTTTTAGTAGAGACAGGGTTTCACCATGTTGGCCAGGCTGGTCTCAAACTCCTGACCTCAGGTGATCTGCCCGCCTTGGCCTCCCAAAGTCCTGGGATTAAAGGTGTGAGCCACCACGCCTGGCCCAGTCTGGAGGTTTCAGAGTAGGGCATGGAGTAGGAGGTGGAGGATGGAGAAGGGGAGGGGGATAATGTAGTTAGGAAGGATAGAGTTTCAGGGAGATGGAGGTATTGATCACAAACATGCCTGCATCATATCTTTGCCCAATTTAAGTGACAACGTGTAACAATTGTGTTTGGCACATGGCCCGACACCTAGTGAGACTTAGTAAATGGTAACCTATCACTAGATCCAAGGACAAATCTACTGTTACTATTTTCTATCAAATAAGAGCCTCTGCAGGAACCAGCTGCTTCATCTCTTGTCATTCCATTATCTTCCGTTTCTAAAGAAAGTTACTGCAAACTGAAAGCCCAGTTCCACCTAGTGCCATTTAGTCCCATACTAAGACTCTACTTCAAAGATTATGAAATACCTCTTTGCAATTGTTTTCCTGTATTCTTTTCTTTATTTAACTTGATTTTCATATCACCTTATTTTAAATATATATATTAATCAAAGAAGAAATACAATTTTGTGAAAAAATAGAAAAAAATGTAAGCAAAAATAAAGAAAGCATAATATGTAACTCCAGTCTTTCACCATGTAATATTTAGGTAATTGGCAATATGTTACCATTTATAAACAACGTTGGTATGAACATCCTTATCTACAAACCTTTGCACATATCCTTTATTATTTCATTAGGACATATTTTTGAAGCAGAGACAACAAAGCCGTTTGTCACTGGTTTTCACGGTGTCCTCTAGCACTAGGTTCAGGGTGTAAACCCCCAGGTAGAAATTTTGGGGAAAATGACTTAATAAATGGTAAAAATTTGCCCTTCCTGATTTACATCTATAGCTTCCCCTGAGACTGAGTCTGCCTTGGGGTATCTCAGAGGTAACATTTCAAAATGGTATTTGGGAAACTCACCTATTAAAAATGCCCAAGAGCTGCATTTAATTCTGGAATTCCTGGCCCCTTACGGCCCCCTACCTTGGGTTTTCCTGCATAGCTGCCTCTAGCTCCAAGGTCTGAAATGCCAATAGGAATCATGATCTCTCTTTTGAGTATACAAGTTTCTCCACTCTTTGAGAGAACTCAAGCTGCTATTTTACTTTTATACAGCCTGAATCCTGGAAAATTGTATCATTTTACCATAAATGAAGACAAACTAGTTCAAATTGGTCATTCCAGTGATCACAGAGAGAACATCTGTATGAACAGGAACCCGATTTAAGTCAACCAATTATATTTGTTATAAAGCAAACTTTCTCTAAAAGCAAAGTGAAAATTAGAAAGAAAATCAATACTCTTCATTAGGAAAAGAAAGAACATAAAAGAACATTGCAAGTCTTGATGTTGGAGAAAGCTCACCTGGGCCTACCAAGAAAACACGAGCGCTGATGAATGATTTCCCCAGAAGCTGACAACAAGATTATTTTTGAGGTCCAGTTTGGTTTATAAGTGCCCTGAGTCATTTGTGCTGTGTTCAGATTTCTTATGAGAAAGGAGAGAGATGTTGCTGACTTGAAAGTTAAGGAGTAAAATCCTCTCCAGCTGGCTCCTGGGGGAAATACCACAGCATGACGGTGGCAGTATCTCCAGTTTTGTGGCCTTGAGTGGACCTCTAACCTCAAGATTCGGCTGCCATGTGTTTTTCCAAGGCTTTTGTCTGTCCAATAAACAAAGGGAGGTAACCTAACCACATAGCAAAATAGAGTTCCTGTTATCATCCTCTCGTTTATAGTACTCGAACAGCTAAAATGTTTGTCACATGATTTTTATAAAATACTCATGTGGAAAACCTGAAACTAAAACCATGTTAGAGATGGCAGCGTAACTGTTTTTTAAGTGGCCAGAAAACTTGTACCAACACGTTACAAAAGACGATAACCAGATGAACAAGAAATATTTGAAAGATGACCTACGTCATTTATTACCATGGAAATGCAAATTAAAAACACAATGAAACATACTACAAATCCACTAAAATGGCTCAAATTGACTGTATGTCATCAAGGTGAATGCATGTATATTCAGTGACACGGTAATTCAGCACTGACTTACACATCCAAAAGGAATGTGTGCACCAGAAAGCATGTACAAAAATGGTCAAAGAAACGGTCTTTTTAATAGCCGTAAAATTGGAATCCATCAAAATTTTATCAACCATGGAATAGATAAATTGTGTTGCACTTCTGCAAGGGAATACCATACAGCAATATAAAAGAACAAAGTATCATGACACACAACAACATAGATGAGTCTCAGAGATGCAATGTTGGACAATATAAGCAGATATACACAGTAAATACCATCAGATTCCATTGTATTAGGTTGGTGCAAAAGTAATTGCGGTTTCTGCCATTGCTTTCAATAGTAAAAACTACAATTACTTTTGCACCAACCTAATATAATATTTAAAACAGATCAATCTGGTCGGTGATGTTAGAGATCAAGACTGGTTACCTCTTGTGGGGAGGGGCAGTTACTGGGAGGGTGGACGATAGAGGCTGGTCACATTCTGTTTATAGTGCCTGATTACCTTAGTGGGAACAATTTGTAAAAATTAATTGGAGCTGGCTGGGCGCGGTGGCTGACGCCTGTAATCCCAGTAATCTCAGCACTTTGGGAGGCCGAGGCAGGCAGATTACGAGGTCAGGAGATTGACACCATCCTGGCCAACATGGTGAAACCCCGTCTCTACTAAAATACAAAAGAAATGAGCCAGGTGCGGTGGTGCATGCCTGTAGTCCCAGATACTTGGGAGGCTGAGGCAGGAGAATCACTTGAACTTGGGAGGCAGAAATTGCAGTGAGCCAAGATCGTGCCACTGCACTCCAGCCTGGCAACAGAGCGAGACTCCGTCTAAAAAGAAAATAAATAAAAATAAAAAATTAATTGGAGACATACATTTTTATGTAGGGCGCTTTTCTGTAGTATGTTACAGGTCAATAAAATAGTTTCTTTTTAAAAAGAGATTGCAAAGGAAGATGTCTGATAAATAAACAGACCATCCCATTTTATCAGGTGAAGAAAATGACTGTGATTGATTCAAGGACAATGATTTTTTATTTATTTATTTATTTTTTTTTTGAGACGGAGTCTCACTCTGTTGCCCAGGCTGGAGTGCAGTGGCCGGATCTCAGCTCACTGCAAGCTCCACCGCCCGGGTTTACGCTATTCTTCTGCCTCAGCCTCCCGAGTAGCTGGGACTACAGGCACCTGCCACCACGCCCAACTAGTTTTTTGTATTTTTTTAGTGGAGACGGGGTTTCACCATGTTAGCCAGGATGGTCTCGATCTCCTGACCTCATGATCCGCCCGTCTTGGCCTCCCAAAATGCTGGGATTACAGGCTTGAGCCACCGTGCCCGGCTGATTTTTATAATTATATCTTATTTTGCTCAGCGAAGAAAATTTGTGGGCAAACACATTTTGCTAAATTGAATCTATTCTTTTTAAGGAGATCCTGTTATAAATCATTTTGAGAAGATACTTGCTCTCTAATTAATCTCATCCATGAATTAAGACTTTTATTCATTAGGCTTGCTTTCAGCAAGGTGCACCTGAAATGCTTCAAATATAGGTCCTTTGCTGTTCTGTTTTTATTTAAGTTAAGCTCTATACTCCAGTAGCACCTACATTCACCATAGCACTAGTTTCCTAGGGCTGCCACAACATATTACTGCAAACTAGGTAGGTGAAACAACAGAAATGTACTCTATCATGATGGTTCTGGAGGTCAGAAGTCTAAAATCAAGGCATTGATGGGGCCTTGATTTTTATCATTTAATCTTCTTGACAATCCCGCCACTTTGAAGATGTCATAACTGCAGTGGCACAGAAAATTTACGTAACTTTCTCAAAGTCACATGACTAATGAGCGATTGAGGTCAGCTCCATCTGCTCCAAAAAGCAGATGCCTGCTCTTAAAATTGTACCACATGGCAAAGAGCATTAATTGCATGCGCATTACACACCAGGCCACAAATTAGACCATAGGACATAGAATTAGACCATGGGCCCTGGCTCTGAGAAGCTTATAACCTATGTACCTAATTAACTTGAGAGTATAAATGGCAAACCATTCAGTGAACAAATCTGCAATGAAAACCTTGAACACGCTAGGCATGGGTTTAAGCACTTATGTGACTTTAGCAAACATGACCCACAAGACCCTGGTCTCTTGGGGTTTATAAGTCTATTGGGGAAAATAGAACACTAATAAGTAAGCAAAGAGGAAATCAGATGTGTCCAGATTGTGATAAATGATCTGAAGGAAATGAGCTGGGAAATTAATAATAACTTGGTTTCACCCCTTCTGGGCAAGTAATAATTTAGCAGTGACCTTTGAGAGCAGAACCATGTGTAGGCACTGGAGGTGCTAGAGACTAGTTGTTAGGTTATAAAGCTCTGCATAAAGACTTGGGTAACCCCTGGCAAGTTACTTGAAACCTCATCTGTAAAATAGGGATAATAATAGTCCTCACCTTGGAAGGTTGCTTCACCAATTAAATTAGTTAATAGACTAAAAGGATTTTGCATTGTGCCTAGCATGGAGCAAGTGTTCAACAAAAGCTGTGACTCATAACTACCATGGTCATTGTTATGTAGGCAATAAAGTTAGAGAAAGGGATGGGCTGGTAAGGAGTTGCTAAAGCACTCCTGTCTCTCCCTGCGCATGAATGCCACTGTGCATTTGATCTGTCTCCGAAGCATGGGAGGCTGGGTTTCATAGCAAGCACATACTCAGTTTAGGGAGAGAATGACCAACCATGAGAGAGGATGAATGAAGTGTTCTCTTTCTTAGCATCCTGCTTTTATTACTCCTGATGGCATACAGACTTTAAACCAAGCCCTTTCTCACCCTCTGTTCATTAATACTGTTTCCTACCTCCTCAAAGCTGCCCATGGAGCCTCCCCTGCCCACTGGCTAGTGCTGTGTTGCACTGCTATTGCTGATAGCATCTCATGATGCCTGCAGGGCAAGTTTGAATATTGACAGCAGTGACTGGTCGCTAGACACACCTGACTATTGCAGAGCTGATTTCTCTCTCTGCCCCTACAGTGATGTGATGGATTTCATTCCCAGAGAGCTCTGCAGGCAAGATTTAAGTATGTTTTTCCCTGCTGTGAGCCTGGAATAAAGTCTTCACAGATTGCCATAGCAGGCTCAGTGAATCACTCTGGCTTTCCGGTGCTCCTCGTTCCTCTGCATGGAGGACACAACCTGATTTAGTAAGTGTCACTCTCACCTTCCATTCATCACCAGCCTTAGACACACTGCCGGGTGGTGAAATTCAGTTGCAGATGTTCCTTTCAGCCCATTACATGAGCAAAGAGCCTTTTCCCAACGTAGCCTTTCAAATAGGAGATTGACCTTCTTCAAGAGACAGGATTGCAATGTGCCAGGGTCACTGTGTGGCCTAACAAGCCAGTGATTCCTGGGTCCAATTCTGAAGCATCAGCTCTGGAAAAAGTCTATGTTAAAGCTTATGGCTTTTGACAGGATACAGAATTTTGTTTACAGAAGTTAAATATACTGGCTTAGGAGTGATCTGGCACAGGTTTGACTCTATGAATTACTGTCTTTCTAACTTTGGACAAGTTGTTTAACCTCTCTGATCCTCAGTTTGTTCATCTGTAGAACAGCACTTAATTTAGGGGGTTGTTAAGTGGTACAATGCTTGTCGAGTACTTAGCTCAGTGCCTGGCACCTAGTGCTCAATAAAAGTTAGTAGTTTTTAACGCTGTGGTTATTCCTGCTATGTTAGTGTTATCATTGATGTTATTTACAACCAGGCTAACAGTTATCCCAATCCTGCCTTTTCTCTTAGCCTTGCTTTCGTGGAGGAACTGGAGGGACAGTCTTTTAGAAAGTGTCATTTTGCCCCCTCTGGGCTGACTATAAGTGAAAAAGTTAGGGTGCTATGGTTTGAATTTGTCCCTTCCAAAATCCAGGTGTTGTCAATGTGGTAGTACTAAGAGGTGGGGCCTTTAAGAGTGATTAGGTCATGAGGGCTGCTTCCTCATGAATTCGATTAAGGCCCTTCTAAAAGAGGCTTCATGCAGCGTTCAGCAAGCTTGCCCTTCTGCCATGTGAGGACACAGCCAGAAGGCCCTCTCTCAATCAAATGCTGGCACCTTGATTTGGACTTCCCAGCCTCCAGAACAGTAAGAAAACAATTTTCATTTCTTATAAATTACCCAGTCTTAGGTATTTTGTTATAGAAGCACAAAACACACTAAAACATGGAAGCAACACATTATGATGTTAAGAAAAGAGACAGCATTGGACTTAAAGTCCCAAAATGTGATGTTAAGTTTGTGCTTCTTCACAAACTACTTACTGGAGTTAGGTCAAGTCCCTAAAGCCCTTTTGAGTTTTCCTTTCCTCTCATGCATCCTTCAAATGGTTGCTGTGAGGATTAACAATGATTTCTCACTCTTGTTAGTGCAATATCTACTATCTATTGAGTGCAGAGTATAGCTCAGACATTGTGAACTATACAGCTGTACATACAGACATAAACCTAATTATCTCAACAATCCTGTGACTCCACAGCCCTTATATTTAACCTTCACTGTCTCATAAAATAAGATCATATGTTTGAAGATAAAAATTCTCAAAATCTTTTTGGTGTCCTGCAGTATTAAATCCAGACTTCTTAATGTGCCATTTAGGGGCCATTCAGGTCTCACCCAGACCACAGTTTCATCTTCAGGTCCTGTCTATAGCTGGGATCTGTGCTTCCTCTACTGCAGCCATAATTCACTTGCCATTTCCCAGAATTTGTAATTCTCAAAGAGACTTCTGAACCTTTGCATATCTATTCCCTTTGCTGTAATGTCCTTCTGTCTTCTTGTTTACCTGGGAAACTTCTACTACTGTTCTTAGGCTCAGAATAGGTAACCTTTACTATGATTTGTGATTCTGACCTCTCAGGTGTTGCCTTGTCCCTTGCGTTTTCAGTGCACCCTGCATATGATTTTCACACAGCACATATCACACCCTGCGATGATTATCTATGAGAATCTGTGGTTATCTCTATTCAAAATGCTAAACAGGAATCAAATTGCCAGCACCAAATACAGTACCTGGCACACAGTGCATGCTTGATACATCCTTATGGAATGAATGAATGGAATGTGCCCAGTTGCCTGGTGGGATTTGCTCCCTGTTACACTTCTTTGACCTTCTCCAACCTCACCTGTGATGGGGAGGCTTTTTTGGCTCAGTATTGAGTTTAACACTGTAACATATGCTAGGACTGGAGACCTATATTATTATTATTATTCTTATTTTAAAATTTTACTTTAAGTTCCGGGATACGTATGCAGAATGTGCAGGTTTGTTACATATGTATACCCATATTATTTAGAGAAGTCTGGTTTGCTTTATAGGAGAGCTCAGGTAAATGGCTCTTGGCCATTGCTGGAGCTGGAAAGCCCACTTGGCCTTAAATGTATCACAAACACTTACTTGGCCCTAAAATTCCACACCAAGAAATTTATCCTGAGATTGTAATCAGTACTGGTGAGAATATTTTATCTCTTTGATATTCATCATTGTGTTGTATATAATAGCAAACAATTTATGAAAAAATCTAAATGTCACACAGTGAGGGATTGGTTGAATAAAAGATGGCAGTTCTATATAAAAGAATTAAAGTGGTTCATTAAAAATAATACTGTAGATCAACATTTTTGATATGGGAAAAAATGTTCCCATGCAGAGTAAGAAAAGGTCACAAAAGGTTATATACAGCATGATTCCTTATTTATGATTTATCTGTAATTTTAAAATTTTAATTTTTAGTATATAGATAATATAAATGTTTCTGTGTGTGTGTGTGTGTGCGCGTGCATTTGACACAGTTGGGAAAAGGTTTGAAAGGTTATGCACCAAAGTTTTGATGGAGCTTTCTGTCTGGCTGGTGGAATTGCAGGCATAACAATTTTTTAGGGGGTACAAAAATATATTTTAATATTATATTTAATATTATTATATTTAATATTAAAATATATTTATATTCACAGCAGTGTTCAGTAGAATTTGTTTTCTAAATGCTAATGTTTCCATTACATTAAAACAAAAATTTTCTTCTTCAATGACATAGCAAAATGATGCTGGCTGCAACTGATCAAAGTCTCCTCTCCATTATATGTGAGAAACTATTCTGAAAGTGATGCCTTTTGGACAATTCACAATTGGATTGCTGAGTTGAAAAATTATCTTGGTACAGGCAGGAGGAAAGGGTAAATTATAATTGCTTCTTTAAATGGATTTTATGTTGAGACTTCTAACTGATGGATTTACGGTTTGAATCAGGCTTTCAAAAAACTCTCCCAAATAAATCAGCCAACAAAAATGGTTAACCAGTTGAGGATCCAGAGATAGTATTATAATGAGACATTTAAAATAGAGATCATGAGAAAGTACTCAATTGCCGGCACGTTGCCATCTGCAAGGCTAATGTAATTATATAGACCAAATCTCATATAGTTTTTCTTTTCACCGAGTTCCTCTGGTACTTACATCCTTCCTTCACAATCTAGCCCTTGATTATGCAGTGTCTTATATTCTTCCCTTCTCGTTTTTTGGAATAAATTATGTTCCCACATCACATTGTGAATTTCTGAAGGTAAGCATGTGCCATGTACTTTTTTTTCTTTAGCAAATCGACACCCAGCTAGGGATTTGTGAGCAGAGAATAGTGGGTGAGGATCCTTCACCTATTTTTACTATTTCAAAATATCAGCCAGACATGGTAGATTTTCCCATCCTAAAGCCATTTAGGCTAAAATGTCAATTTTCTTTGCTCTTGGCTGGAAGTGTATCAACAGAATGGTAACCTTGGTTATGTTTTGCTGGCTAAATGTGCCAATTGGTTGCTGAAGACATTATAGAAATGTCTGGGATGTGTGTGAAGGACCAGTTATCAGAGCCCCATGGTTTGACAGTGAAGAATTGCAAACCATTGACTGAGCTGAACACGTTACTGTTTAACATGTGTTAGTTGACTCGGGGAAAAATACCTCTATTTCATCAAGATAATTTATTCAATTTGCTTGACCTCAAATCAAGCAGACCCAATAGTTGGCTATTGACTAAAATTTTCAATTCCAACTGTTTTGAGATAGTAGTTTCCCATATGTTGCATCAGAATTACCTGGGCAACTTTTTAGAATACAGATTCTCTGACTTCTCCTTTTCCTCCCCTCCAAGATTCTGATTTAGTAGGTCTGGGGTAAGGTCTGAATTTTACAAGCACCCAGGTAATTATTATCACAGTTAAATTAGCAACTGCTAACACAGATCAACATTGAATAACTTAAATCTAATAATAGATTTAATATTTTTAAGCCTATGAAACAAATTATTTTTCCCGCTATCAAAAACCAAAGGAGATTCCTAGAGCTCTTCTCCCCTGCTTTCAAGTGTCCTGCCTTGGAGGATCGCTAGAATGTCCCAGATCTTGTTGGCTGTTCTTTCTCCCCCGTCTTATCGCCGGTAAGCATCTTCTGTGGGACGTTCCCTTGATGAAATGTGAAGACTGCATTACTTGCCCTGATGTCAGTGGGGAATTCTCTGCTGGGAACAGAGTCTCTTTTTCCACCTTATTTCAAGGATATGGAGGCTCTAAAGGCAATGAAGGAAACACAAGAAATAAGCAGGTGACTTTAGTATAAATTATTAATTCAGAAAGGAAAAAAGGGCCTAATTTGCTTCCAGATCATATTCCAAGAGATGCACCTGACCTAACTATTATTCTCCTCTCCTTAAAAGATCACTTGTGTTTCCAACAGTATAGGCAAGGCAGACTGTGATCCTGAATGAGTTTGAATTCAGAGTGTTTTTCCAGTTTGGAAGCAGAACCCCTGGAAATGTGAATGTTTTATTTAATGTAACAATACAGTGAGAAGTCCCACTGCTGTTAGGAAAGTTGTAAATAGTTATCTAAGTAATTAAACCCAATATATTTTAATACAAATAATGCCTTGAGTTAAAAATAAACCCATGGAAATCCACATAGAGGAATTTTATTCATAGTAAACATATTTGGGGAAAGAATAATAACATTTAAAATGTTCAAAACACATTGCTAAGTGATAAAAACAAAAAGCATATACTAGCATGAACCAAATTTTGGCAGAAAAACCCAAATAGAAAAAAAATTGGCTAGCAAGAACACTGCAAAAATATTATCAGTGGTTATTTCTGGATGATATAATTAATTACAGTAATTTTTATTTATCTTATATCATAATATTCCCTTTATTTTCTAAATTTACTACACAAAACATAACTTTCTAATCAGAAAACACATCAATTTATTTTGTAAAGAATATCTGCATATATAATACCTTAGGTATTAGTCCATTTTCATACTGCTATGAAGAAATACTTGAGACTAGGTAATTTATAAAGGCAAAGGTTTAATGGACTCACAGTTCCACGTGGGTGGGGAGGCCTCACAATCATGGCAGAAGGTGAAGGAGGAGCAAAGGCACTTTTACATGGTGGCAGGTAAGAGAGAGTTTGTACAGGGGGACTTCCCTTTATTAAACTGTCAGATCTCGTGAGACTTATTAACTATCATGAGAACAGCATGGGAAAAACCTGCCCCCATGATTCAATTACCTCCTACCAGGTCCCTTCCATTACACATGGGGATTATGGGAGCTACAATTCAGGATGAGAATTGGGTGGGGACACAGCCAAACCATCTCACCTGAGATGCTCACCTAACTTTTATTTATCTATATCCATACAAAGGTTTGAATCCTGGATAAAGAATGCAGATAGAAGTTTCTTTAAAGACATGAGGCTGTAGGGTCAAATAAGAAGGAAACTGGGGCCTGGGATTGCAAGGATGGCAAATGCCTGGCAAGCTTAGGGTCAACTATCACCTGCCATATGAAACCCCTGGCAGATATTATCATTGGCGTTGACCCTCTTTCCCATAGAACCTGGGTATCAAATTTCCCCAGATCCCACCAATTACCAGCAGTTGTCTGGGGAAGGCACACAGGGAGCAGCTTACTGTCTTTGCAGGCTTAATATAGGGACCTGCCCCCAAGGCCCTATATATACTGAGGAGACACAGCAGATATAAAAAAAGAAAAGCATAGGATTACATTCCCAAGTCGAAATCACAAGAGAAAGAAGAAATGCCACAAGGCTGTCCATGATTAATTACCAAATGTATGGTGGGAGAAGATCATTTTATTTTGGGATGGTGAGAACATAAAATATTTTCCGATCTGTACCAGCTGTGTCAATATGATGTCAAAATTTCCAAAAGAAAAATGTCTGTCTTGGGGCAGCCTCCTTTCCACTCCTGATCAAAGCTGACATGCATCTAGTCAAACAGTGAACTTGTTGCACTTGAGCATGTTGGTTTATCTCTCTGTTTTTTTTTTTTCTTTAAAGTGAGTTGGCAGGCTTTGCTATGAGAGGTTGTGGCAAATATGATAATATGTAAATATTTTGCAACTGTAGGAGAAAGGCATGAAGGTTATTTAAGTATAGTAAAAGTCCACTTTAAAACTGTCTTTTATTTTCATAGACTCAGTTTATTCCAAGTTTCAAATGATAACCTCCCTTCTGCTGTGATAAAGCATTCTTTTCACTGTGCTTGGGATGGTTCCCAAAACAGATGAATTGTGGCATGATAATTAAACTCTAACCCCCCTCTCCCCTACTTGAAGGGTGTCTGTACTGCTTTTCATTCATATGTTGATATAGTTACAGAATATACTAAAGCATATTGCAGAAGCCACAAGATAGTTACTGAACGAATGAATGCAAGTTTTATTGCTTTCCAGTAATGGACTATGACAACTTCACTTTAATTTGTGAAAGCACAGTATTTTCTCATGAGGTTTCATAGGAGCAGAACATTTCATATACATTTTGGGCTGCTTGCCAAATGATGAAGAACATGAGGGCAGAGATGAATATACCATGTAAAGTCAAAAGTGGGCATTTTCACATATATATTTCACAATACTTTTTCAGTGTTGTGCTAGTAGTCAGAAAACCTAGGAGTTAGTCCCAACTTGGCCATTTACTAGTTATAAGTCCTTGGGTATTGTGAGCCTCTGTTTTATTTTGTTTTTTTTCTACACCCCAACTCCCACTTCTCCTTTATTAGGATAACAGTAGCCCAATATTCATTTGAATAACTGTGCTTTTGCATTCATTGTCCATCTCTGAGGGACTGGCATACAAATGGACCTAGTCAACCAGAACAACAGTGACTGAGAGATGAGTATGAAATCCAAACTTGGACAATTAGAGTGACTCCTGAGATATTACTTGAACTTTTAGGAGTAATTATCATTTACACTGGATCCTAAACCTGTAAATATAAAGAAATATATGAAATTGGCTAATTTATAAAGAAAAGAGGTTGATTTAGCTCATAGTTCTGCAGGGTACAAGCATGGCACCAGCATCTGCTCAGCCTCTGGTGAGGCCTTAGGAAACTTATAGTCATGGCAGAAGATGAAGAGGGAGCAGGTGTGTCACATGATGGGGGGACGGTGAGAGACAGGAAGAAGGAAGAGGAAGAGGAGGAGAGAGAGGAGGAGGAGGAAGAAGAGGAGGAGGAAGTTCCAGGCTTTTTTAGACAATCAAGTCTTGCATGAACTCACAGAGTGAGAACTCACTCATTGCCATGAGGATGACACCAAGACATTCATGAGGTATCAGCCCCCATGACCAAAACACATCCCCAAGCCTCACCTCCAACACTGGAGATCACATTTCAATGTGAGATTTGGAGCAGACAAAACATCCAAATTATAGCAATGGCCATCTCATCACTCCTGGGAATATCTGCCTAAGAATGAAGCCAAACTAGAAGAAGAGATATAAAAGAAGAGAAAGACATATTCTAGACAAATATGACTTGATTACTAAGACTCAGCCACTACTAAAACTAGAAATACCTCACTGGGCCTCAGTCCTGCGAGTCAGTAAGTTAGTTGATTTGCTTAAACTTTGAATTAGGATTTTGTGATTTGCAGCCAGAGTTTTAACCAAATGGGCAATATTCCCCTTGTGTGATTCAGGTTTCTTTTCTTTCAAGGGTTAGACATTTTAAAAAATTATTATTTTGCTTTCTAATTAAAAAGTCAATATATGTTCATTGTAAAATGATAACATTATAGAAAAGGATTATTAGGTTGTATCTGCACTTATCCGTTATTTATTGCTGTGTAACAAATCTCACCCAAATCCAGTGGCTTGAAATAATAAGTGTTTATTATTGCCCATGACTCTAAATGTTAGTTAGGTGGTTCTGCTGTTCTGGTCTAGGCTTAGCAGATCTGATTGAGGTTGCTTATGTGCCTGTGGTCAGCTGGTATATTAGCTAAGTGTTGACTGCCAGGGACAAGGGGGAATGGGGTGTCCAGACTGTATTTCTCTTATCATCCAGCAGACTAGCTTGAGGCTTGTTCTCATTGAGGCTGAATAGGGCCTTAAAAGAGCAAGTGAAAGCCTTTTGAAGCCTAGGTTTGTGACTGACATGTCTTTACTCCTGCTGCTTTTATTGGCCAAAGCAAGTCACCGTACCAGCCCACATTCAAGGAGAGAAGAAACGGACTCCGCATCTCTGTAGGAGGAGTTGAAAAATCACATTGCAAGCAGCAGAGATATGGGAAAGGAAATAACTGAGGCTAGTTTTGTAATTTCTATGTTACTTCATTCTCTCGGAAATAATCGCTGTTAATATATTAATGTATAGTCTTCTAAATTTCTCCACAATACATATCGTCTACTCTATTTTCTAGAATATATAATATATACTTCCAAAAAACATATTTTCTACTTAGTTTTATTTTTGTGGTTATGTTGACAGACAATTGATATGTGTATTATCCTGCAAGTTACTGTTTTCAACTTGACGATACGTCTTGGAACATATTTCCATGTTTATGCACATTAAGCTCTTCTAAGAGATTGAATGTAGATGATTTCACTGGCTCCGACCTTCTGAGACTCTGGGATTCTATCACTCATTATGAACTAAATTTCCAAAATCCTCAAGCTCATATCCTCAGAGTGACAGGAGAACTGCTAGATACCCAAGTAGCTAAAAAGTGGAGCCTATAATCCTGACTGGGCATATGTGTCAATTTCAAATGTTGAGTGATTTCACCCTGGCTGGTTAGAAAATTACTTAGCATTATTATTATTAATTATAATGATAATTAAAAAACTGTTTCTGTTGAAATCCCAGTAATTGACTCTCATTAGCCCATGGAAGAATGTGCTGATTGTTCCAGATATAGTGCTTGTCTTCTGGTTTGCACCAATTCAGCAAATAAGCTAAAATTGGAAGACAGAACAAGCTACTAAGAATAGGTAACCCAGTTGTAGTAAGTCAAGTGCTCACCAAATGGATTCCACAGCAATCCAATTAATGAAGGACTGGGCTCTGGCTTCTTTCTGGCTACTCGGTTTTGATAAATCAGTGAAGTCTCTAGGGCTGTTCACATTTCTTCAAAGCAAGCCCTCATAGTTCTTAAGCATCTTCAGCCTGAAGACAGCTTATACTGTAGAAACTGGCTTTGGGAATCTGAAGGACTCTTTTATGTTATGATTAAGATCTTTTTGGAAATTTCAGTTAATAAATGTTAGCTAAAAAATAAGGCAGTTATGGATCCTACAGTAAGTAATTAATTACTAAAATAATATCCTTTCAATCACTTTCCTTTAGCATTACCAAAGTAAACTTTGGTAATGTCATCAGTGACACTGACTGCCAATTGATCAGATCAATGTGATGTGAGCTTGGCTTCCGTTTCAAGATAGCCCAATAGGAACAGCTCCAGTCTGCAACTCCCAGCATGACCAACACAGAAAATGGGTGATTTCTGCATTTCCAAACTGAGATACCTGGTTCATCTCATTAGGACTGGTCAGAAAGTGGGCGCAGCCCATGGAGGGTGAGCCAAAGCAGGGCGGGGCATCACCTCATCTGGAAACTACAAGGGCTTGGGGATTTCCCTTTCCTAGCTAAGGGAAGCTGTGACAGACTTTACTGGAAAAATCAGGACACTGCCACCTGAACACCAAGCTTTTCCAATGGTCTTAGCATATGGCACACCAGGAGATTATATCCCGCGCCTGGTTCAGCGGGTTCCATACCCACGTTGCCTTGCTTACTGCTAGTCTGAGATTGAACTGCTTGGTGGCAGGCCTGGCTGGGGGAGGGGCTTCTGCTATTGCTGAGGCTTGAGTAGGTAAACAAAGCAGCCAGAAAGCTCAAACTGGGTGGAGCCCACTGCAGCTCAACGAGGCCTGCCTGCCTCTGTAGACTCCACCTCTGTGGACAGGGCATAGCTGAACAAAAGGCAGCAGAAACTTCTGCAGACTTAAACATTCCTGTATGACAGCTCTGAAGAGAGCAGTGGTTCTCCCAGCACTGTGTTTGAGCTATGAGAATGGACAGACTGCCTCCTCAAGTGGTTCCCTGACCCCCATGTAGCCTAACTGGGAGACACCTCCCAGTAGGGGCCAACTAACACCTCATACAGCTGGGTGCCCCTCTGAGATGAACCTTCCAGAGGAAGGATCAGGCAGCAATATATGCTGTTCTGCAATATTTGCTGTTCTGCAGCTTCCACTGGTGATACCCAGGCAAACAGAGTCTGAAGTGGACCTCCAGCAAACTCCAATAGACCTGCAGCTGAGGGAACTGACTGTTAGAAGGAAAACTAACAAACAGAAAGGATTAGCATCAACATCAACGAAAATGACATCCACACCAAAACCCCGTATGTAGGTCACCATCATCAAAGTCCAAAGGTAGATAAAACCACAAATAGGGGGAGAAACCAGAGCAGAAAAGCTGAAAACTCTAAAAACCAGAGCACCCCTTCTCCTCCAAAGGATCGCAGCTACTCGCCAGCAATGGAACAAAGCAGAATGGAGAATGAATTTGACGAGTTGACAGAAGTAGGCTTCAGAAAGTTGGTAGTAACCAATTTCTCTAAAATAAAGGAAGACATTCGAACCCATCACAAGGAAACTAAAAACCTTGAAAAAGATTAGACGAATGACTAACTAGAATAAACAATGTAGAGAAGACCTTAAATGACCTGATGGACCTGAAAACCATGGCATGAGAACTATGTGATGCATGCACAAGGTTCAGTAGCCAATTTGATCAAGTAGAAGAAAGAGTATCACTGAGTGAAGATCAAATTAATGAAATGAAGTGAGAAGAGAAGTTTAGAGAAAAAGAGTAAAAAGAAACAAACAAAACCTCCAAGAAATATGGGACTACGTGAAAAGACCAAATCTACGTTTGATTAGTGTACCTGAAAGTGACTGGAAGAATGGAACCAAGCTGGAAAACACTCTTCAGGATATTATCCAGGAGAACTTCCTCAACCTAGCAAGGCTGGCCAACATTCAAATTTGGGAAATGCAGAGAACACCACAAAGATACTCCTCAAGAAGAGCAACCCCAAGACACATGATTGTCAGGTTCACCAAAGTTGAAATGAAGGAAAAAATGCTAAGGCAGCCAGAGAGAAATGTTGGGTTACCCACAAAGGGAAGCCCATTAGACTAACAGCGGATCTCTCAGCAGAAACTCTACAAGCCAGAAGAGAGTGGGGGCCGATATTCAACATTTTTAAAGAAAAGAATTTTCAACCCAGAATTTCATATCTAGCCAAACTAAGCTTCATAGATGAAGGAGAAATAAAATCATTTACAGACAAGCAAATGCTGAGAGATTTTGTCACCACCAGGCCTGCCTTACAAGAGCTCCTGAAGGAAGCACTAAACAGGGAAAGGAACAACTGGTACCAGCCACTGCAAAAACATGCCAAATTGTAAAGACCATTGATGCTAGGAAGAAACTGCATCAACTAACGGGCAAAATAACCAGCTAACATTGTAATGACAGGATCAAATTCACACATAACAATATTAACCTTAAATGTAAATGGGCTAAATGCCCCAATTAAAAGACGCAGACTGGCAATTTGGATAAAGAGTCAAGACCCATCAGTGTACTGTATTCAGGAGACCCATCTCACATGCAGAGACACACTTAGGCTCAAAATAAAGGAATGGAGGAAGATCTACCAAGCAAATAGAAAGAAAAAAAAAAAGCAGGGGTTGTAATCCTAGTCTCTGATAAAATAGACTTTAAACCAACAGAGATCAAAAGAGACAAAGAAGGCCATTACATAATGGTAAAGGAATCAATTCAACAAGAAGAGCTAACTCTCCTAAATATATATGCACCCAATACAGGAGAACCCAGATTCATAAAGCAAGTCCTGAGAGACCTAAAAAGATACTTAGACTCCCACACAATAATAATGGGAGACTTTAACACCCCACTGTCAGTATTAGACAGATCAAAGAGACAACAGGTTAACAAGGATATCCAGGACTTGAACTTAGCTCTGCACCAAGCAGACCTAAAAGACATCTACAGAACTCTCCACACCAAATCAACAGAAGATACATTCTTCTCAGCACCACATCACACTTATTCCAAAGCTGACCACATAGTTGGAAGTAAAGCACTCGTCAGCAAATGTAAAAGAAGAGAAATCATAACAAACTGTCTCTCAGACCACAGTGCAATCAAATTAGAACTCAGGATTAAGAAACTCATTCAAAACTGCACAACGACATGGAAACTGAACAACCTGCTCCTGACTAACTACTGGGTAAATAATGAAATGAAGGCAGAAATAAAGATGTTCTTTGAAACCAAGGAGAATGAAGACACAATGTACCAGAATCTCTGGGACACATTTAAAGCAGTGTGTAGAGGGAAATTTATAGCACTAAATGCCCACAAAAGAAAGCAGGAAAGATCTAAAATTGACACCCTAACATCACAATTAAAAGAACTAGAGAAGCAAGAGCAAACACATTCAAAAGTTAGCAGAAGCCAAGAAATAACTAAGATCAGAGCAGAACTGAAGGAGATGGAGACACAAAAATCCCTTCAAAAAATCAATGAATCCAGGAGCTGGTTTCTTGAAAAGATCAACAAAATTGATAGACTGCTAGCAAGACTAATAAAGAAGAAAAGAGAGAAGAATCAAATAGATGCAATAAAAAATGATAAAGGGGATATCACCACTGATCCCACAGAAATACAAACTACCATCAGAGAATACTATAAACACCTCTATGCAAATAAACTAGAAAATCTAGAAGAAATGGACAAATTCCTGGACACATACACCCTCCCAAGACTAAACCAGAAAGCAGTTGAATTGCTGAATAGACCAATAACAGGCTCTGAAATTGAGGCAATAATTAATAGCCTACCAACCAAAAAAAGTCCAGGACCAGACGGATTCACAGCCAAATTCTACCAGAGGTTCTAAGAGGAGCTGGTTCCATTCCTTCTGAAACTATTCCAATCAATAGAAAATGAGGGAATTCTCCCTAACTCATTTTATGAGGCCATCATCATCCTGATACCAAAGCGTGGCAGAGATACAACAAAAAAAGGGAATTTTAGCCCAATATCCCCGATGAACACTGTTGCAAAAATCCTGAATAAAATATTGGCAAACCGAATCCAGCAGCACATCAAAAAGCTTATCCACCACGATCAAGTTGGCTTCATCCCTGGGATGCAAGGCTGGTTCAATGTATGCAAATCAATAAATGTAATCCATCACATAAACAGAACCAAAGACAAAAACCACATGATTATCTCAATAGATGCAGAAAAGGCCTTTGACAAAATTTAACAGCTCTTCATGCTAAAAACTCTCGATAAACTAGGTATTGATGGAACATATCTCAAAATAATAAGAGCTGTTTATTACAAAGCCACAGCCAGTATCATACCGAATGGGCAAAAACTGGAAGCATTCCCTTTGAAAACCGTCACAAGACAGGGATGCCCTCTCTCACCACTCCTATTCAGCATTGTGTTGGAATTTCTGGCCAGGGCAATCAGGCAAGAGAAAGAAATGAAGGGTACTCAATTAGGAAAAGAGGAAGTCAAATTGTCTCTGTTTGAAGATGACATGATTGTATATTTATAAAACCCCATCGTCTCAGCCTAAAATCTCCTTAAGCTGATAAGCAAATTCAGCAAAGTCTCAGGATACAAAATCAATGTGCAAAAATCACCAGCATTCTTATATACCAAGAACAGACAGAGAGCCAAATCATGAGTGAACTCCCATTCACAATTGCTACAAAGAGAATAAAATACCTAGGAATCCAACTTACAAGGGATGTGAAAGACCTCTTCAAGGAGAACTACAAACCACTGCTCAGTGAAATAAAAGAGGACACAAACAAATGGAAGAACATTCCATGCTCATGGATAGGAAGAATCAATATCATGAAAATGGCCACACGGCCCAAGGTAATTTATAGATTCAATGCCATCCCCATCAAGCTACCAATGACTTTCTTCACAGAATTGGAAAAAACTAGTTTAAAGTTCATATGGAACTGAAAAAGAGCCTGCATTGCCAAGACAATCCTAAGCCAAAAGAACAAAGCTGGAAGTATCATGCTACCTGACTTCAAACTATACTACAAGACTATAGTAACCAAAACAGAATGGTACTGGTACCAAAACAGAGAGATACACCAATGGAACAGACAGAGGCCTCAGAAATAACACCACACATCTGACCTTTGACAAACCTGACAAAAACAAGCAATGGGGAAGGAGTCCCTATTTAATAAATGGTGCTGGGAAAACTGGCCAGCCATATGTAGAAAGCTGAAACTGGATCCCTTCCTTACACCTTATACAAAAATTAATTCAAGATGGATTAAAGACTCAAATGTTAGACCTAAAACCGTAAAAACCCTAGAAGAAAACCTACGCAATTCCATTCAGGCCATAGGCATGAGCAAGGACTTCATGATTAAAACACTAAAAGCAATGGCAACAAAAACCAAAATTGACAAATGGGATCTAATTAAACTAAAGAGCTTCTGCACAGCAAAAGAAACTCCCATCAGAGTGAACAGGCAACCTATAGAATGGGAGAAAGTTTTTGCAATCTACCCATCTGACAAAGAGCTAATATCCAGAATCTACAAAGAACTTAAACAAATTTACAAGAAAAAATCAAACAGCCCCATCAAAAAGTGGGCAAAGGATATGAACAGACACTTCTCAAAAGAAGACATTTATGCAGCCAACAGACACATGACAAAATGCTCATCATTACTGGCCATCAGAGAAATGCAAATCAAAACCACAGTGAGATACCATCTCACACCATTCAGAATGGTGATCATTAAAAAGTCAGGAAAAAACAGGTGCTGGAGAGGATGTGGAGAAATAGGAACACTTTTACACTGTTCGTGAGACTGTAAACTAGTTCAACCATTGTGGAAGACAGTGTGACGATTCCTCAAGGATCTAGAACTAGAAATACCATTTGACCCAGCCATCCCATTACTGAGTATATACCCAAAGGATTATAAATCATGCTGCTATAAAGACACGTGCACACGTATGTTTATTGCAGCACTATTCACAATAGCAAAGACTTGGAACCACCCCAAATGTCCATCAATGATAGACTGGATAGAGAAAATGTGGCACATATACACCATGGAATACTATGCAGGCATACGCAGGCATAAAAAAAGATGAGTTCATGTCCTTTGTAGGGACATGGATGAAGCTGGAAACCATCATTCTGAGCAAACTATCGCAAGGATAGAAGACCAAATACCGCACGTTCTCATTTATAGGTGGGAATTGAACAATGAGAACACTCGGACACAGGGTGGGGAACATCACACACCAGGACCTGTTGTGGGGTGGGGGAAGTGGGAGGAATAACATTAGGAGAAATACCTAATGTAAATGGTGAGTTAATGGGTGCAGCACACCAACATGGCACATGTATACATATGTAACAAACCTGCGTGTTGTGCACATGTACCCTAGAACTTAAAGTGTAATAATAAAAAAAAATGTGGCACATATACACCTTGGAATACTATGCAGCCATAAAAAAGGATGAGTTCATGTCCTTTGTAGCGACATGGGTGAGGCTGGAAACCATCATTCTCAGCAAACTATTGCAAGGACAGAAAACCAGACACCACATGTTGTCACTCATAGGTGGTTATTGAGCAATGAGAATGCTTGGACACAGGGTGGGGAACATCATACACCAGGGCCTGTTGTGGGGTTGGGGGTTGGGGGAGGGATAGCATTAGGAGAAATACCTAATGTAAATGACAAGTTAATGGGTGCAGCAAACCAACACGGCACATTAATACATATGTAACAAACCTGCATGTTGTGCACCTGTACCCTAGATCTTAAAGTATTTTTTTTTTAAAAAAGTGACATGAGCTAAGAGCAGGTGGACTTCTATATCTTCCATAAAGCAATTTTTTCATTCATTCATTTGTTCGTTCAAAAAATGTTGAGCATGAACTGTTTGCTAAGCCTGCACTATGATCTGGGAATATAAAGATGAATAAAACACACTTTTTGTCCTTAAGGTCTTACATTTTTGTAGAGGGAGATTGATACTTACAATGTGATGTGAGAGTTTCATGAACAGAAATTGATTTAGTAGTCTAAAAGAAAATTGAGATAGCTTATAAAGATACATAAAATATGGCCTGAATTACATTATAATAATATAACAGCACATGTTTATGTAATATTTCTATCCTTCCTAAGCACTTTGTATGAATTAACTTATTTAATTCCCTTAAAGCCCTACAAGTGCCATTATTTTCTTCATTTTACAGAAAATACATATGAGGCATAGAAAGGTTAAGTACTGTGTTAGTCTGGGTTCTCCAAGGAAACAGAATCAATTTTGTGTGTGTGTGTGTGTGTGTGTGTGTGTGTGTGTGTATAGGAGCCAATTTCTTAAACTGTGCAGTGAAGGCCCACAGGCTAGAGACCCAGGGAAGAGATGTGCTTGAGTGTGAAGGCAGTCTGGAGGCAGGATTCATTCTTCCTCAAGGGACTTCAGTCTTTTTCTCTTAAAGCCTTAAACTGATTGGATAAGGGCCACCTCCATTATGGAGAGTAATCTGTTTTTCCTAAAGTCTATAGATTTCTGTGTTAATCACATCTAAAAAATAACTTTCACAACAAAACCGAGACTGGTGTTTGACCAAAAACTGGATACTATGACCTAGCCAACTTGATGCATAAAATTAACCATCACAGTTCACCCTTTGCCGACTTTGTACCCACACACATCTTCTCAAACCAGACTTACTCCCCAAATAAAGACAACAACAAGGTCATACTTCTGCTTAACATGATACAAATGTCCTGTATACAACTGAAAATCCACTAACCATTTCCCCTTGGGGAAGAGGTTGCAATGTCCTTGAGTAATATTCACTCTTCTCCTTGATATCCTGTAACTTAAATACTATGGTATAAAGTTAACAGTACTTAAATACTATGGTATAAAGTTAACAGTACTTAAATACTGTAATACAAAGTCAGTATAGCTTATGTTGTATGACAAGGGGATAAAAGGAAGAAAACAAAGATACTTGAATATGTGTATATATTATGTATATATGTGTGTGTGTGTACATCCTCTCATTCTCCAGGGTCTCTCCAGGAGGGCTGTCTTCCACCAAGCTTGCCTGCACATATTTCTATATATACACATACACACACACACACACACTATATATATAGATACACACACACACACACACACACACACACCCCTAGGTACATACACACACATTCGTAATAAAATGAGGAAATATTTATAACAATTACAGACCTCCTTTCTGCAGTAAGTCAAATAGTCATAGCTGGTCTTTACCTTCTTTCACTACCCCTTCCATATTCCCTTTGCTCTCAGCAAGCACCTCAGCTGGTCATGATTCTATTCTTAAAGATTAGAATAAATTTACAATTCCATTACTGAAGGATCTGGGACATTACTAGTCCTGCCTGAATTGGGCTGGCATAGTTTTCCATTGACTTTAATCACAGGGCATGGTAGTGTTAGGAGACACCCTAAGAGAGCTCCTGTACTCCAGCAATACCCTTTCTTACCTTCAATGTGGAGTAGCAGTCCAATTTCTCCCTGGTAATCAGCATCAATCACCCCAGCCATCACACCCACTCTCTTCTTTGCTCATTGATTCAGAGCCATGAGGAGCCCAAAGTGTCACAGCAGCGGTCTTAAATTCCAGGTCAATGGATTAATTTTTGTTTCTCCTGGTGGAACTATTCCTCCTTTTAGAATAAGGCCTCTAGAATGGCAGAGAATAAGGTCTCAGGGACAGAAAATAAAACTTTTGGTAGTGGATCACTAGGGGTCTTTGCCAGTAGACCACCCCTTGATTCCTGGACCCATGAATGCTAGCTATGGGAGAAGTAACACCATATATTGGATACTGATTCAGAGCATATACTGCCTCCTGGAGCACTTTGCCCCAGACCTTCACTGTAGCTGGCACTGTAATTGAGTCTTCAAAAGGCTATTCCATCATTCTGTCAAGCCAGCTACTTCAGGATGGTGAGAAATATAGTAAGATTAGTGAATCCCATGAGCCACACTTCATTTGCCGTGAAGTGAGTTGCTTGATCAGAAGCAATTGTAGAATACCATGAAGCTGGATAGGCATTCTGCTAGTCTACAGATGCTAGTTCTGGCAGAAGCATTACATTTAGGGAAGGCAAATGTGTATCCAGAATAAGTGTCTATCCCAGTAAGGACAAAATGCTGCTCTTTCCATGGTGGAAGGGGTCCACTGTAATCAACCTGCCACCAGGTAGCTGGCTGATCATGCTGGGAAAAATGCCGCCATCTTGGGGACTTAGTGGTGGTCTCTGTTGCTGGCAGAGGTTACAATCACACAGGTAGTAAGGGAATGTGGTTCCAAAGTCATGTCTTAACTGTTATGCCTTAGCTGGCCTGTTACAGTGAGAAGTGGACCAAAAAGCAGGCACAAAAAATAAAGTCCCCCATCCAAAGTTTCATGTGTTCAAGATGAAGTACTGAATAAGATTGAGGAAACCTGACTTTGATTACAAGTCAGTCAGAAACTTCTTATACTTCTTGGGAAGCTTCCTTTCTCCTTCTGTGCCTCATCTGTAAAAATCATGGTGTTGATTTAAATCATGGATCTTGAATAAGAAATACTATTTGACCCAGCAATCCCATTACTGGGTATATACCCAAAGGATTATAAATCATTCTACTATAAAGACACATACACACGTATGTTTACTGCAGCACTGTTCACGATAGCAAAGATTTGGAACCCACTCAAATGCCCATCAATGATAGACTGGATAAAGAAAATGTGGCACATATACACCATGGAATACTATGCAGCCATAAAAAAGGATGAGTTAATGTCCTTTGCAGGGACATGGATGAAGCTGAAAACCACCATTCTCAGCAAACTAACACAGGAACAGAAAACTAAACACCGCATGTTCTCACTCATAAGTGGGAGTTGAACAATGAGAACACATGGACATAGGGAGGAGAACATCACATACCAGGGCCTGTCAAGGGCTGGGGGGCTAGGGGAGGGATAGCGTTAAGAGAAATACCTAATGTAGATGACGTGTTGGTGGGTGTAGCAAACCACCATGTCACATGCAGACCTTGAAACAAACCTGCACGTTCTGCACATGTATCCCAGAACTTAAAGGGGGGGGGGGGGGGGGAAGCTAACTTAAAAAAAAAAAAGAATGATCTGGCAGTGGGATTCAAAGACCTCTGAGGGGGTAATTAGAGAGACCAAACAGGTGAATTTCTGAGTGTCTTCCCCTGGCCATCCTACCAAGAGAAACTTAACTTTCATCTAGTTTCATCTATTAGAGTTTGAAGACCTCTAGACTAGAAGATTGAGACCTTTTTTTTTTTAACATTATAGAGAAATGAGACTGAGATTTGATCAACATTACTATATTACAAGTTCCTGTCCTTATGAGTGTTCAACCTAGAAACTGTTTTCAGTTACTTATGGCTTAGTGGCTTAACACAACCATGTATTTTCTTACAATTCTGTCAGTTGACTAGGGGGTCTTTTCCCCAACATAGTGTTGACTGGAATACCTCATTAAGTTTTAGTCAACTGGTGGCTAGGCTTGGCTGTGATCCTTAAGCCCTTCCCTCACATATCTGAGGTCTCAGTGCTTGCTGATTAGGAAGGCTTTGTTCTTCACCTCCTGTTCTCTCATCTTCTAGGGCCTCTCCATGAGGCCCCTCTTTCACCAGGCTAACCTGTACTTGGGTAGCATGGTGACCTCTTTAGGTAGCATTTCTGCCATATTCGATTGGTCAATGAAAATCACAACAATCCAGATTCAAAGAGAAAAGAGACAGACCCCCACCTCTTGGTGGAGGAAGCTGCGTGTATATACAGGGAGGAGAGGAATTATTGGTGGCTTCACTTTGTTTCCATTGATTTTTCTCTATTGTTTCTGTCTTCTCTATTTCATTAATTTCTGCGCAAATCTTTGCTATTAATATTTCCTTTCTTCGATTCGCTTGGAATTAGCTTACTCTTCTTTTTCTAGTACCTTAAGTTTGAAGGTTATGTTATAGAGATCAAGACTTTCTTCTCTTCTAATGTAGGCATTTACAGCTATTAATTTCCCTCCAAGCACTATTTTACCTGCATCCTGTGAGTTTTGATGTGTTGTGTTTTCATTGTTATTCATCACAAAATATTTTCTAATTTCCTTTGTGATTTCTTCCTTCATCTATTGGTTATTTAGGTATGTGTTGTCTAATTTTCACATATTTGTGAATTTCCCAAATTTCTTTTCATTAATGATTTCTCATTTTATTTTCTTGTGGTTACAGAATATTCTTAGTATGATTTCAGTCATTTTACATTCATCGAGAATTGTTTTATGGCCTAGATATGGCCTATCCTAGAGACTGTTCCATGTGTAATTGAGGAGAATGTGTATTCTGCTATTGTTGGTGGAATGTTTTATAGATTTCTGTTATGTCTAATTGGTTGATAGTATTGTTAAAGTTTTCTTTTTCCTTGTTGATCTCCTGTCTAGTTGTTCTATACATTATCGAAAGTGGAGTATTAAAGTTCTATTATTGTTGAATTGTCTATTTCTTCCTTCACTCCTGTTAGTTTTACTTCTTATGCTTTGAGGTTCAATTTTAGATTAAAAAATGTTTATCTTTCTGTATGACTGGCCCTTTTGCCATCATAAAATATCCCTTTTTATCTCAGAACTTTTTGTTATTATATTTTTGAGATGGAGACTTGCTTTGTCGCTCAAGCTGGAGTGCAGGGGCGTGATCTTGGCTCACTGCAACCTCCACCTCCTGGGTTCAAGTGATTCTCCTGCCTCAGCCTTCTGAGTAGCTGGGATTACAGGTGCCCAACACCACACCCGGCTAATTTTTATGTGTGTGTATTTTTAGTAGAGACGGGGTTTCACCATGTTGGTCAGGCTGGTCTCAAACTCCTGACCTCAAGTGATCCACCTGCCTTGGCCTCCCGAAGCGCTGGGATTACAGATGTGAGCCACCGCACCTGGCCTCTCAAAACTTTTTATTCTAAAGTTTATCTTAACACTTTTTGTTCCAAAGTGTGTTTGTCTAATATTAATGCAGTTTTTAAAATGGTTGCTCTTTAAATAATACATCTTTGTCTATCCTTTTACTTTCTCTGCATTGTGTCTTTGAATTTAAAGCGTGTCTCTTGTAGAGGTATATAGTTGGATCTTGTTTTTTATCCATGTCTGCTTTTCAAATGAATTGCTTAATGCATTCACATTTACTGTTACTACTGTCTAGTTGGCTTTGTGTCCGCCATTTTGCTTTTTATTTTCTATATGGCTCATGTCTTTTTTGTTCCTCTGTTCCTCCTTTACTACTTTCTTTTGCATTAAGTATTTTCTTATAAACATTTTAATTCCTTTAATGATATTTTCACTTTTTATTTTTAAGTTATTTTCTTAATAGTTGCTCTGGGGCTTACTACACACATTTTAAATAATCAGAATTGACTTAGATTTATACAAACTTAATTCCAGTGAGATACATAAACACTACTTTGATATAGTTCTATTCTGTTTTCCCCCTTTTAAGTCATTATTGTTATATGTATTATATTCATATATGTTGCAAACTCTATATTTTTGTAATTATTGCTTTATATAATTTTATGTCTATTAAGGAAACTGAGCCTGGGAAACATAGCAAGTCCTCATCTTTACAAAAACAAACAAACAAACAAACAACCATCAAAAAAATTAGCCAGGCATGGTGGCACATGCTTGTGGTCGCAACTACTTGGGAAACTGAGGTGTGAGTTTCACTTGAGCCCAGGAGGTCAAGGCTGTAGTGAGCTGTGTTCATGCCACTGTACTTCAACCTAAGCAACAGAGCAAGATCCTGTCTCAAAAAAAAAAAAAAAAAAAAAGAAAAAAGAAAAAAGAAAAGAAAAAGAAAGAAAAGAAAAAGAAAACAGAGAAGACAGGAGAGTACATACTTATTTGTAGAGTTTTCTTTTAATATTAATCATCCTATCTGCCATTTCTTGTTCTTTTCATTTATTTCTGTGGATTCAAGTTACTGTTTGGTGTCATTCCTTTTCTTCAATACAGCTTTGCTCTTACCCACCATCTTTGTGCTCTTATTGTCAAATATTCTACACTTCTATGTTACAAGCCTGTAGCAATACAATTATATACATATGTTTTATGCAAGTGCTTTGTAAATCAGTTATTATAAGAGAAAGGAGAAGAAATTCATACTATCTTTTATAATAACATATTTACTTTTACCAGTGTACTTGTTTTTTATTTTGTTTTTCATGTGGATTTGAAGTAGCATCTGGGATTACTTTGTTTCAGCCTAAAGAACTTCCATTAGTATTTCCTGTAAGAGGAATTCCTGACAATCTTTGGAGAAAATCTATCTCAAATTGTTACAGAATTCAATAAAGCCACACACTGGACTAGAAGCATATCAACTCTACCCACCACCAACAGATGGCATTAGAGGGTCCATCAATAGCATCATCAGTACACTTATGATGACCTTGCTTGCAGCCATAACTGTTAAGTAGAGGGAATTTCAATGATGCTGAGGCGAGTGCAAAGCAAGCCTTCTGGGGAAAGATCCTAGGGTCAGAGGAAGGGAAACTCTCAAGCATGGGCCAAGGCTGCAGAGCTGTCAAAGGGGTTCCCTTGGTTGATATGATCCACAAAGCAGAGGAAAGGAGGCTTACAGCTCTGGCTCCTTCCCAAGACAAAGAAAATATTCCCAATTATACTGAGGCAGCTTGAAAATAGGTCATATCTACTGTCTCAGTTATTTTGCAGTGACCCTGTAATCTAAACCAGCTTCCTTGCTCTCTATTTAATTTGGAAAAATCATTAAAACAAAACAGAACAAAAGCCCAATTAGGAAGGACCTGCTACGTAACAGATAATTATTGCTTTTTCAGAAAATGAGTATCTTTGGCTATACCTGGATTGGGAGAGGCAGTGCCAAACACCCTGGGTCTGGTACTATGCTGGACATCATCAACAATTTCTCACTAATGTCTCATGAAAACAATGCTGTGAGTCAGATGTTATTATCTTCTGTTTATAGAAGCAGAATCTGGAGCCCTGAGAATTTAAGTAACTGGCCCAGGTCCCAAAGCTAGTAAGTGGAAGAGAGTTGAAATGTGGGTCTTTGTGTCCCAGATCTCGTGACAGTTGTAAGGGTCAAAACAGTAAATTTTAGATTGTGAGAGCTCCTTTTAGCCCCTGGTTCAGCTAGGACCATTTTTCTTAACATCCCAACTTTCTGCCCGCACCCAGTTTATGTTCTGGTTAACTCTTGTGTGTGTAGACTGATGCCCTAATGTAAGTACATTCTATTGATTCAATGGTTTGTAAATTTTAGCAAAATAATGATTGCTTTTTAGTCTTCTCACTGGTTCAAAGGAACACATGGTGCCACATTTTTCTTCTCAGTAGTAAAAGCTTAAACTAGGATTTGTTTGTGTGTAAAGTTGTCTTGCAGGTCATGATACGCTGAATGCTTTTATGAGAGCATTACAATAGAAGCTAATTAGATACCTGGTTGCTGGATTAAAAAATGCCAGTCTGGCTGCCAGGAGATCTTTGTTGCATTTCTATTTCTACCATGAACCATTGCATGACCTAGAGCAAGTCATTTCTCCATCTGGAAAAAGAGAGGGTTTTATTTGATACTGCTAAGTTTCCATTGCCTCAGTACTAAGACTTTGTTGTGGCTTCATCAGATCCCTAGAGGTTGGGAGAAGAGCAACTTGACAGACCTGGGAGCTTGTTACTTGTCCCACCATCTCTCCAGCTATACTACACTACAGGACACACTAGCCAATTGCCCAGACACTTGCCTATCTAACTTCTTCTTTCCCACCCAACTTGTCCATTCCCATTTGAAGCCTCATACATTATTACTCTCTGAGTCTTTTGGTTTCTGAATTCATGAAGTCACTTTTTTGGTACCACTTTTTCCCCGAAACATTAATATAATGGTCACATTTGCTGCCTTATGTTGAGCCCCACTATATCCTTGTTATGTTCTGAATGCCTACTATGTGAACTGCTAAAACAATTTTGCACGGACAGTCTCATTTAACCCTCACAACATGCCCTTAAGGAGGGGTACCATTGTAATCCCCATTGTAGAAATGAAGAAAATGAAGGCTGGAGAAGGTAAGAGGCAAAACTAACATTGGAACTTAGGATCTAACACCAGCACCTGTGCTGTTAGCCTTCAGGGCACCCCGCCCCCCATGATAAATGAAAGACTGGAAAGCATCAGCACCATTCACCTGGAGTGAGTCTTGAGGGTGAGGCTCGTCTTCCCAAACTGTGTGTCCACTTTCCAATGGGGAAGGAATGAAGTGAATATTAGAAAATCACAACAATGTCCAGTCTAAAGGTTTTAGGTAAAATTGCTAAAAATAATTTGTGTCCATACAGGAAGTTATCAGTAGTTCGTAGCTAAGAGCTATTTATGAAGGTAGGGGGCCAGAACATAAAAAGGGTCACTATGGTGTTCCCAAAGGCAGGTAGGAAAGATAGGACCTTCCCACTGAGTTGGAGGATCTGAGAATTTAGACCAACAGTTCAAGCTTTTGGCTACTACGTCTCCTGTCACAATTACACCCAGCTGAGTTATATACTCAAGCAAGTTCCTTCAAAATGGCTTCAAGGACTATTCCATCTGGGAAGTTCCTGGTGTCGTGGGCCTCTGGCGTCATCCCTTTGGCCACAAGACCTGAGAGTTGTTCCAGCAAGCTCAGACCCTCCCACCCCCTCAACATGAGATGCTTCTCATGGAAAATACTGAGTGAGGCAACAGAGGGGAGACACTTGTCCCTTCCTACATTGCCTCCATTCTTTTGGTCGAAGGGATTTTAGGAAGAGGGAGGAACATTACTCACAGAAAACTCCAAGCATTAGACTTTGTGCTCAGGTTGTTCATAATTAGCTTGGGAATTAACATTAAGGAAGGTTTGTTACAATTTCGAAGATCAGGAACACTGGTCTGCAATAGAAAAAGCATCAATTTTTCTATTGTTATTTTGGTGATAGAAAGCAGTTTTGTAGTAGAGCTCTCTGTTGCCATATAATATTTCTCTGTAGATCACATATCCTGGCTTAATATCTAGATGGCAGGTTATGTGTTGTGTTCTTGAGTGAACTTGGCACATATACAACTTGAGTCAAGCTGAGCAAATTCTCATGTTGCCAAAACCAATCCCCTATTGGGGATTTACCCTCCACTTCTGCATTGGCCCTCCACCTGGGAAATATGCACACGAAGGAGATCTTCAGGCTACTTGCCATTGCCTATTGTTCTCCAAGGACAATCTGATATTGTCTTTTATATGGGTAGGAAAATAGAGGCACTTGTTCGAGAATAAATAGCAAACATGCAAAATCTAGATTGTTCCCCTCTATGTAGTAGAAAAAAGCCCTAAAACATAATAAATAATAGTTCCTTCTATAGGTACTTCTCGAAAAAAAGTGAAACTATTTTTTAGAATAAAACACCTTGGGGAATAAACCTTCTTTTAACATTCTACTTTCAATAATGTTTATGCAAATGATTTCATTTTTATTCCTTGTGCCAAATACAAATAACGATAGTCCATTCCTAAAGCTTAACAAAGAGCTGTTCTAATGATGTTGTTTTGGTTTTATGGATTCATTTAGCTAGAGGCACATGTTTACAATAGCCAAACAGGATTTTATGGAGTAATTAGTGGTTAGAAAGAAGCAAACATAAACATTTTTCAAAACAGAGGGGACCCAAGTGCTTCTGATAAGCAGATAGCTTGCAATGTTTTTACCATTCCACCACAGTTGTCTACTCTGAACACTAGCTATAATTCCTACAGGCTCAAAGGCACTATGTTCCTAAGCAGTGGTGCCAGGGAAGAGTGCCCTCAATGGCTTGGATAGGAAGACCTGGGTCTAAGATCAATCTTCCTTTAGACAAAGAAAAGTGTGGCTTTTGTGTTATGATTCAAAAAGTTCTGATGCTGGCACACTTGGGGCTTGGAAAAGGTCTAATGACATCATAATATCCTTTTACTATACCTACCCCTCAATGGCTCACCAACAAGCTAAGTAAAAAGAATGTGCTTCCTAGGTAAATGCAACTTTAAGGCAAATCAAGTTTTCACCCTCTAACAAGACTGTTGACCACAATCTCCTAATATATGAAAATTCTGGAGCTAACTAGGTTTTGGAAAACCCTTCCCTTCCTAGAGGGACTTATCTGCATCATCAGTTTCTGTACCTATAACGCTGTCATAGACACTCTGGCTTTAACTTTCATCTCTGAGCACATAGAAGCCTCTGTGAAGTGAGGATACTCCTGGAAGGATACCTGGCTTTTGATGATCCCTGCATCTTGCCTTCATGGTCTTGTGTAATCCTCTTCTGTTAGGAATGATGGACCTAGTAACTTGCTTCTAAGGGATAGAATAGGGCAAAGTGATGGGATGTCACTTCTGGAACTGGGTTATCAAAGTCTGTGATTCCTGTTTTGCTTTCAATCCCTCACTCTTTCTCATTTGCTTTTCCTGATGGTAGCCAGTTGCCATGTTCTTAGCTACCCTTCAGAGAAGTCCATGTAGCAAGAAATGGAGGGAATCCTTTGCCAACACCCAGTGAGAAACTGAGACTCTCATCCTATAGCCTATGGGGATATGAAACCTGCCAACAATCATGTCAGTGAGCTTGGAAGTGGATCCTTCCCCAGTTGAGCTTTCAGATGAGACCCCATCCCCAGAGAGACACCTTGATTACAGCTTAAAGGATGCTGAGACAGAGGTCCCTGTGCACTGCTCCTGCATACCTGACCCAAAGAAACTCTGAGATAAAAAATGTTTTAAACC
This sequence comes from Papio anubis, assembly GCF_008728515.1. Lineage (NCBI taxonomy): Eukaryota > Metazoa > Chordata > Mammalia > Primates > Cercopithecidae > Papio > Papio anubis. The sequence continues at coordinate 75,092,920 of NC_044977.1, forward strand.
ATTGAGTTTTAGGTCTCAAAGTAAAATGTCCAGCCTAAAGTAATATAATTACTAAAGCTGATTTCAATCTTTATCCTGAACCTTCAATTTTGTACTTTTTATTTCTTTATCTTCCTTTATAAAAATAAATTACATATTTTGTTTTTTCACACAGGCATGTAGCGTTTGCTTGAATAATTACAATCATAATTTATTTCTGGCTAAAATTGTATACACCTCTTTGGATCTTTCCTGGACCTTTTTTTCTAAAACCATATTGAATTCTTAAATATGAAAGAGACCTCTTTGCAATTAAAAGAAACCAAACTTAAGTTAAGGGAAAAAGAGACTTTATTAGCTCATGTGTCTGAAAAGTCCAAGGCAGCGAATCCTGACTTCAGCATGACTAGATGCAGGAGTTCAAATCCTGCCATCATGATTTAATCACTCTCTCTGTTTCTCCACTATCCTCAATCCCTGCTTTCCATACCTCTATCTCTGTATTTTGCCTTCTATTATCCTGTCTTTATTCCTAAGGCAACTTTTTCTTTCCTGTTAGCCAAGATACCACCCCAAAGCTAGAAAATCTAGAGAAAAGGACATCATCTCTTTTCTCCAGAGTGGGCATTGATCTCCCTGGAGGTCTCTAATTGGCTCTGCTGGATCATGTGTTGTGTTCCTTGAACCAATCACTGTATCCAGGATATTCTGATGGGCCAGGTTGGACCACATATCTGTCCACAAGGCAAAAGACTCCAAGTTGCTTGGTAGATAGCCCAGAAAAATCATATGGCATTGGGATAGGAAGAGTTCCTAAAAGGGAAAAAGAGTCGCAAGCAGTCAAAAGGTACCATAAGCACACTAAGTAGAAAGATAATTTATTAGAATGAAATTGTTATTTATTGCCACATAAAAATCACCCCAAACATAATGGCACAAAGCAACAATAATCATTTATTATTATTGCTGTTAGTCTTCAGGGTTGAATAGGCTTAGCTAGATGATTCTCACATGGGGTCATTAAAACAGTTGCAGTGAAATGGTGGCTGAGCTGGTGTCACCTCGAAGGCATCCTCACTCATGTATTTGGTGCCTGGACTAGGATCACTCAAACAACTCTAATTCCTTTCTCTCGCTCTTGCTGTCTCTGTGGTCTCTCTACATGGTCTCTCCAGTATGGTGGTTATAGGTGACCAGACTTCTTACATGGTGGCTCAGGGCTCCAGAGGCCTATGTCCCAAGAGGAGAGACAGCCCGGTACCTTTTATGGATCTAGCCTCAGCAGTCATACAACACCACTTCCACTGCCTTCTCTTTGTCAGAAGTGAGCCACATTCAATGGGAGTGAAATGAGATTCCATTCCTGATGAAATACGCATCCAAGAATTTGGGGACACATTTTAAAACTATCACATTCAGATTTTAAAAACTGTTTTCTTTCTTTCTAGACCAGCACATAATTATGAATTATTCCCTGCTGTGGTCAAGATTTGACTGAGACCCAAGTGTGGTTGATAGAGGAAAGTGATAAAGTCATCAAATCCAAGGATTGAGGTTTTTAATTTCTGAACTAGAAAACATTGAAATTTATCTTCTTAATCAGTACTTCTAATCCTAATGAAACATGATTTAATACTCAGAATGTATACACATGCAGATATGTATTTTTTCATTTGTTTATTGTCTTCAGCAATCCTCATGGTGAAGGGCGGCCAGTGCATGTGCTCATTTATAAGCCATTGTACTTCTCCTGCATATGGAGGATTCTGGATATGTTCAGGGGTTTGTTTTCTTGTACAGATAATCATTTTTATTGAGGAAAGATATTCCAAACAGTAGAATTGCTTTCTGCTCTGTAAATTTGTCTGCTGTCTGCATTCCACTATTTGTAATATATTTCCCAAGGGTTTCTAAACTTACAATTCTGTGTGTGTGTGTAAATAAATGATTTAAAATGCTTTATTAGCAAAGCCAAGGGAAGTGGTCCTTCTTTTCTCTGTGGAAGAAATGTTAACGATTGGTCTTATCAACTGTATTTGCAACAAACTGGGATTGTAATGTTGGGTAAGTCACATCATCTTTATGTGCCTCAGTTTGTTGGTTTACATTGGACATGGAGTTTAATGCATTCAGCTTATTGCACGTATCTAAACCCACAAACTTTACAACCTGAGGTTCGGCATGAAACAAACACAAAAAAAGCCCTCCTGTCTGTGTACATCACCAAATTCCTCCTAGATGTGCCTAAACCCCACAAATTTTAAAGTGGACGTGCTCAGTCTCCCAGTAATTCTCTGCTGCCTCTGGGCCACTACCATTTACTTTGATTCCTCCCCTGCTGATGAGATACAGGAAGAGATGAATGGCAAAATGGATTTTCTAATACTATTATTTCCCTACTGGTAAGATACAAGGAAAAGAGGAAAAACAAGATGCATTTCACAATATCATTTGGGGTTACTTGATATGGTGGGAGTTGTGAATACAGCTGAGTCTCCTGGTATTACAGTAATTGAGCTCATTAATGCAGGCAGAGTAACAAACCAGGCTGACTCTTAGGAAGGGAATCCTCTTAATGTCTTTTATCTGTAAACAAGGTCCAAACTAGGGGAACATTGAAGGTCCTGGTCAGCAGTAAGCCCTTGCTTTCAGAACCGTATTTACCCATTGCCTAGTACATAGTGCGAGTTCAATAAATATTCATTAAGTTAATTTATCCAAGTAGCAAAATGTTGTGGAAAGAGTATAGCTGTTGAATGCAGACAGACTTGAGTTCCATTCTCAGTTCTTTTAACTATGACCTTGGAAGTGTTACGTGTGGCCTCTGTATCAATCCACATGCAACTGAAAAAAACAGAAATCACTCAATGTATTGAAATTGCAGGGATATAGTGCAGAGAATTCATTATACAGATGATAGAAGCAAGGCTGAGAAGCCAACAGGAGTCACTGAGGCAACTCAAACAGAAGCAATGGAAGGAAACTCATCCCATGCTTGGGGTGGGGGTCAAAGAGAAGAGGTAAAATTACTGACGCTCTGGGCCTGGGGTCAACTGACATGAGGCCACCAGCCAAGAAAATTTTGGTTAAGGTCTCTCTCTTTTTTTTTTTTTTTCCTGAGATAAGGTCTCACTCTGTCACCCAGGCCAGAGTGCAGTGGCACAATTTTGGCTCACTGAAGCCTCTGGCTCCTGGGTTCAAATGATTCTCCTACCTCAGCCTCCCAAGTAGCTGGGATTACAGGCACGTGCCACCAGACCTGGCTAATATTTGTATTTTTAGTAGAAATAGGGTTTTGCCATGTTGGTCAAGCTGGTCTTGAACTCCCACATGCCTTGGCCTCCGAAAGTTCAAGGACTACAGGTGTGAGCCACCGCGCCCGGCCTGAGCTCTCATTTTTATAGTTTGTATCATGGAACAGAAAATAGAGTAATTAAAATTATGTGTTTTTTTTCAAAGTACCTATGTCTCCATCCCAAACCTAAACCTAATAGTCTCACTTTGTTATGAATTACTGAATAAGACAAATGTAATCAGCGAACAGAAAGACTGGTTCATGGAAGATGCTTAATTAGTTTTTCAGCAAAATAAAATTGTAACGGAAACATCTGTGGAGAAGGTAGCATATTAAGTTGCTGTCACCTTGGGGAAAAATAGTTTATGATATCTTTTCCTGTACATTGGGTGATAGATGGGCCTGGTATCTGCTGTGGCTCCTTACAGAGAGGCACATAGAGAAGTCAAAGCTACTTAAAAATGTGAACAACCCAGATCTTTTGGCATAATTGAATTACAAATGTCTGGTCTAAAATCTCCCATCAACCCCAAAGATATTACCTTGTAGGTAATTCCTTGCTTTAAGCTAAGCTTTGATATGGGTATCTCATGTACATTTTAAGAATTCAAAACAACTCTAATCCCATCTATCCTAATAAAAGAAAGTGCATCCAGTAATACAGAGACTCAGAGTAACCATGAATTAGCAGTTCGTCTTTCCCTTTTTTCACCTCCTTGAGAGAATTAAGCCTTATCCTGTTTTCTCTATAGGACAGTCTTTTTGATAATAGTTGAGATGACACTTCATTTGCTTAATCCTGATTTTCTAACAGGGATAGAGATAGACTTAAACTGAAAGAAGGCATTTTTAAAAGTCCAGATAATCTTCCTGTGAGCTAGAGGAGGGGTGAATTATTAATAACAGTCTGGGAATTCTTTTTCCCAGAAGTACTGTCTTTCACAATATTTCTACTGGCCCCACATATCCTCCCATGTCCATGATCAGAGGACATTCTTTTGAATGCAAATCTGTAAGAATGCAAAGTCTTCATCTAACTATGAAAAATAATAAACTGCATCTGAAAGAGAAGCTTGTTTATTTTCTGGTAAGAAAAGAAGCCAACATTTTAGAATTACTAGAAAATTATTGGAAAACCTTTCCCTTGTTGTTATACAGAATTGCCAAGCTGGGCCCTATCTCATGGTCTTTGTGCTTCTGTCCTGGCAGGACCGCTCTTCCTCCAGCTTAATCCTTCATGTCTTTCAGGGATCACTAAGGTCCCTGCTCAAATGTCACCTCTTCAGAGAGGCCTTCCTTGACCACCTGAATGATGAAGTTCCTGCTTTCCAGACAGTTGACCCTTCAGAGGGGGAATTACAAGCAGATTAATGACAAGAAACAAATTAAGGGTAAGGGACATCCAGAATAACGGGGTGGGAGGCTGGGAGAGGGCTCTATTGGCTGGTCAGCTGAGCCCACCCTCATGAGTTGACATTTGAACAAAGGGCAGGAGCTTGCTCTGTGCATTCAAAGAAAAGGAATCCAGAGGCTGAATTGGAGTTACCAAGAGGACAAAAGTGGGAGATGTGATCAGCGAGGTAGCTGATCACAGTCCAGGCCATGGAAGCTATGATACAACTTTAGATTTTGCTGAAGGAGATGGAATGTTCTCAGTAAAAAAGGTAACATAGAGCCGGGCGCGGTGGCTCAAGCCTGTAATCCCAGCACTTTGGGAGGCCGAGACGGGCGGATCACGAGGTCAGGAGATCGAGACCATCCTGGCTAACAAGGTGAAACCCCGTCTTTACTAAAAAAAAAAAATACAAAAAACTAGCCGGGCGAAGTGGCGGGCGCCTGTGGTCCCAGCTACTCGGGAGGCTGAGGCAGGAGAATGGCGTGAACCCGGGAGGCGGAGCTTGCAGTGAGCTGAGATCCGGCCACCGCACTCCAGCCTGGGCGACAGAGCCAGACTCAGTATCAAAAAAAAAAAAAAAAAGGTAACATAGGCTAATTTCCTTGTGATCATTCTGTTGCCTTTTGGAAAATAGACTGTAAGAGATTAACAAAGGAAACAGAGAGACAGGGGTTCCTCCTTTGTCATTTCCTTGGGTAAAGAGATCACGTATTGTGAACTCCCTTTTGGTTTCTGAACTGTGATCCACTGACTGCCGCTCTCTGAACTCCGTCAAGGCTGTCATCCTGGACCCCGGGATTTATCTTCTTTCCTTGTGCATCTGGTGTTTGTGGTATGCCAGCTGCAGTGCCAAGAGTAGGGACAAAAACCTGGTAACCCACAGTTATTGATAAAACCAAGGGATGGCATAACCTGGAATAAGGAAAAGTTACACGTTTTCAGATGTGCCTATTTCAGCCAGTGATTTTTGTAGGTTTGTGAGGCTTATTTAACAGAAGAATGTTTCAAGGGGTGGAGTGGGAGAATTAGCTGTTTTGTTTTTCCTTTTCCTCACTCTTCTACTTGTAAAAATGTTTGTGAGACACGCATATGGCCTGAACATCAGAAGGAAGATTAGCAAGGAAGAGGAAAAATCAGATTCGTGCTTTGAATCATCTGGCAAGGGCAGAGAGGTCCCGAGCTCAAAGGAGGCTCTTCTGCCTGAAATAACTCATTTTGTCGGCTCAGCTCTGTGGCAGGGAGATGTTTCAAAGCCAAGCTTGTGTCCCGGCTCTGGCTTACTTGAAGGAAACCCCTGGAGTGGATTCTAGCAGGGACACAATGCCATTGGTTCAGTTTGGGACCCCAAAGCGCCAGGGGGTGAAGTGTCCATGTGGTGTGAATATTATTTCCAGGCTCCCAGTGGCTGGCAGCCAACCCAGTAGCATCCTGTTACCATGACAACAAGGGGACCACCTCTCCTGTGACATCCAGTGATGGCTGCAGGCGAAAGGACCTTGAAAAACCATGCTATAAAGCTTTCTGCCTTTGTATGTGATTTTGAAGAGCCCACTGTCTTGAGCCTGTTTGAAACAGAAAATGAATTGCAGATGGACTTGTATAAGAGCTGCTCTGGAGAAAATGCCTTTGGAATCTTAGAACATTCCTGTTCCCCCTCCCTCTTTACTTGGTATCAACTGGTAATGAAATGGCTTTTATTCATCCTAGGTATCGCCTTGAACTGGAGTTGAAAGTGTCTGCAATTCCACCAGGACCAAAACTTGGGGAGATAAAAAGATCGGTACGCCAAGACCAACAAATAAATTACGTCTGTGTCATAGTTACTCGGTTTTCCTAACATGGCCTGAGCTCAGGTTAACATTCATTACATGGAGCCTCCCTGGATCTTAATTCTAACTTGAACCTTAACATTCCAAGATTTAAATAACTGCCTTTTGTGGCTTATTTTGCCTTGTTTCCTTAGGGGTACCAGGAATTTGCATAATGCTAGATCAAAAGTCCTAGAAATATATGATACAGGAACGTTTTGCAGAACAAGAATGATCTTTGTGCTGTGAAGGAAACCAGGTAGTGGCAAGACTTTACACACTGACCTAAAAACTTAACCTCTACCAATCAATTATCTCCATGTCTGTTCTCTTTTTGAGAGAGAGGAAATGTAGACCACAACACCAGGCAGACAATAGATCTATCAAGGTGCCTCATAAGGCAGACATTGCAAGGGACATCAACTGGATGGCTCCTCAGAAGAATGTGAACAGCGGCTATCTGGAATTAGGATTTACTGACTTCTGGAGTGGTATGCACTCCAATCTGGTCAATCTGATGGGTGCATAAATACTCTGCAGGAATCTCAAGCTCCTTTGTTCTCCTAGTAGCATCCATTTGCCTTTGATTTGACTCACCCTGTGTCTCTGTTTTCACTGGGAGTCTTTTGGTAATGGATGGGATGGAGCAGGGCTGCTGCCTTTGCACAGTTCCAGGGCTCCCTATTCTCATTTTAGTCTGTGTCACTGAGTTTTAAATGGGGATGATTTTACCCCCAGGAAAACATTTGACAATATCTGGAGTCATTTTTTGGTTGTTATCACTGGGTGGGGGCTTGCTAGCACATGTAGTAAGTGGAGGCCAGGGATGCTAAACATGTTGCAATCCATAGGACAGACCAGTCCCCCTCCATCTCCCTGGCCATCAGTGATTATCCTGCCCCAAATGTCTATAGTGAGAGGCAGAGAAACCCTGCTTTACATAAAAGAGCCGATCTTCTATACAAATGGCCAAAAAACATATGAAAAAAAAATGCTGAACATCACTAACAATAGGGAAATGCAAATCAAAACCACAGTGTGATACCACTTTATTCCCAGAAGAATGGCCATAATAAAAAAAAAAATAGCTGTTGGCGTGGATGCAGTGAAAAGGGAACATTTCTACACTGCTGGTGGGAATGTAAACTAGTACAACCACAGTGGAAAACGGTGTGGGGATTCCTTAAAGAACTAAAAGTGTAACTACCATTTGATCCAGCAATCTCACTACTGTGTATCTACCCAGAGGAAAAGAAGCCATTATACGAAAAAGATACTTGCACACGTATGTTTACAGCAGCACAATTCACAATTGCAAAAATACGGAACCCGCTCAAATGCTTATCAATCAAGTGGACGAAGAAACTGTGAGATATATATATACACACACACACACATACATATGTATACATACACACACACACACACACACAATGGAATACTACTCAGTAATAAAAAGGAATGAATTAATGGTATTTGCAGCAACCTGGATGGGATCAGAGACTATTATTCCAAGAGAAGTAACTCAGGAATGGAAAACCAAACATTGTATGTTCTCACTCATAAATGGGAGCTAAGCTATGAGGATGCAAAGGCATAAGAATGATACAATGGACTTTGGGGACTCAAAGGGAAAGGGTGGGAAAGGGGTGAGGGATAAAAGGCTACAAACTGGGTTCAGTGTACACTGCTCTGGTGATGGGTTCAGCAAAATCTCACAAATAACCACTAAAGAACTTAGCCATGTAACCAAATACCACCTATTCCTCAAAAACCTATGGAAATTTTTTTTTAAAAAAGAAAGAGTTGATCTTCAACATACTCCCGCACTATTCTCCCTCACCCCAGTATCCTTCAAGGTGGCCCTACAAGGATTCAGGACAGAAAATATGCATGCATTTTATTTTACTTCCAGATTTTAATAGTCTCTGTCCCACTAGGGAATATCATGTTGTTATTGAGAGCAAATGGACTGTGGAGTGAAATAAACTAGGATTGCATTCTTCAGGTCCGCCTAATACTAGCTGCAAGGCCTTGAACTAGTGACATAACTGCTGCTATGAACTCCGTTTCTTTATTTGTAAATGAGGAGAGTATTATCTGTGGTGAGGAATAGAGAAGAAAATGGATTTAAAACACAGAACACCCTATCTGCCCCATAGTAACACCGAATAAGTGATAGTTACACAAAAAAGCTAGGGCTAGACTTCTTAAGCGGAACCTTTTAACAGGCACCATCAGCAAGCAACTGTACTAAGCAGAATGAGTGATTGCTGCATTTATTATTTTTATTGCAGGTAGTTGGGAAAATATATAGCAGTCTCTGTGTCAAATAAAAATCCCCTTGACCACCATCCACTCTGTGGGAAACTGGTACTGTATGTATGGTGTATGATCTTTGGTACGGAAGTATAAGAAATCAAGATAGAAAATATTTGCAACTACAAACAAAAGCAACTGAGAGAAGAAGAAATGCCAAAGTCATAAAAAATTAAACAATTTCTTGGATTTTGTTGTAACATCATTTTGGAAAAACTCTTAATTAGGAAAAAAATGCTCTTTGGGGGAGATACCGCTCTAATCTGGAGCCATTTAGCCTAATGATATTTGCCTGTACCTCCACCCCCAACCTGCCTCCCCAGAAATGTTTTGGAGATGTCAGAATTTCCAAGCAAGTTTCCCTGTGTTCTAATAGGATTCTGAGAATGCCTTCAACATGGCTTATGATGGATGTTTGTGATGGAAGGCCCCTGTGGTTTTCATTTTGGACTTGACTTAATCAAAAACAATCATGCTAACAAAAGAGGGGGGAAGGGAGTTTGCTTCTCCCAATTTTTCTATTGTGTGGCCAATTTAATGTCAGGATTTCTCAAGGGGCTTTAAAATACAAGACAGCAGGAAAACAATTTAATATAAAAATGCCAGTGTGGACTAAATCTAAGTAGAGTAAATCAAGCATGAAGAGATAGAGCGTCTTAAGGGTATAGATTTGTGTGTGTGTGTTTTAAATTTTAGTGTTCAATAGCCCAGTGCCGTGGTGTTTGAAGTTCCATGCACGAACATAACTGCTCAGAAAAGGCTTTCAATAGCCACACACCAGCAGGTACAAGAGCACCTCTCACAAGAATCTTCAGCCAGTCTGATTTCCCTGTTGGTTAAATGTGATGAGAATTTATGACACAATGCTGGCATCCCGTGCCTAGATGGAAGAAGAAACTGATTGCATCATGTGACATCCAAACCGACTGAAAATATTTCTGCCAGTCAACGAGCATACCTGAAATTACTCTGTAAAATTTTCCTTTGGGTCAAAGCATTGTAGACCCCTAAGTACAGACATGGTATTCTAACTGGCAATAGCAATGCAGTGGCTATCAACCTTGGCTACACATTAGAATCCCATGGCGAGTCTTTCACAAAATATTGATGCCAGGCAATATCCACCAGGATGTATAGTTTAATTAGTGTCAGCATGAAAATATTCTCCCACGTAGTTTTCTAATCTGTAACCAGGGTTGAAAACTACTGCAATAACAATTTCAGCTCTGGTCTTTGGATATATTTTTTTCTGCTTCAAAACACCTGTGGATTCCCACAAAACTACTTCTGTCACAGTGACTCACTTTGACATTGATTCACGAGATAGAATCTTGGGCTGGAATAGGGAAATAGAGAAACTGGAGAGAAGTACAGGAATGACATACATAGCTGGAACAAACTCCATGAGCAGAGTAATGTTAAGGTATTTAATGACCAATATAGCATGGGCCCTGAGCTATCAGAACAGAGGCTACTTAATACCAGGTCTGTTTGTTGATATGCCCCTAACTTTGAGAATCTCAGTATGAAGACGTTGGCACCTGCTGATTCTTTTACACTGTGAATTTGTACTACTGCCAGCAGTCTCCTAGCAAACACCCAAGTCAGAGGAGGAAAGGAGGCAGTTAAGAGAATTTGGGGACCAAGGGTGCAGCGTGTGTGACTGACTGTCTAGTTGGGGAGAGAAGGGTTAAAAATAGAGCCGTACTAGAGAGAAGGCTAATAGGTTTGGGATAAAACACCAGATGTTACCTACTTCCCAGGGTTGCCTTGCTTCAGCCATATTCTTGGGTGTTCAGATGTTTTATAAACATAGTGCCCTTTGTAAGAATTCTAGAGATGAACTATAAAAACTTGTAGTTTTTTTAAAGGCCTTCTAATGAGAACCAATGGTTCTCAATGAATTCCCACAGGTCATATAACAACCAAACCATAAATTGTAGAGCTTGAGACTGAAGCAAGGGGTCACCATGATATTGTGCATCATTAAACTGGTGACCTTCTACTTATCTCTTGGTGGCCCAGGGAGTCAGGGTGGGGGGAGCTTTCTCCTGCAGATTCAATCATTTCTGTTCCCTGAGAGCACAAGAATTTCCAGGGGAAAGAGGAGATGCTTTTTTTCCAACTGTTCCCTGTTCCTCCAACCCCATCGTGGCTTCAATCAGCATTTTATTTATTTATTTTTATTTTTTATTCTCCTGCAACCTTCCCTCTGGCAATCCTGGTCTGTTTGTATAAGGCAAAAGTTGAAAATGTAAGTTGGTGTATAATTGAAAATTCATCCTTAAAAATTGGCATGTAATTGTCCTCTGACATGGGAAATCTGCCCTGTTCCACATTAGTCAAAGATGTTCTTTGACGTTAGTCCACCTTTGACTAATTTCAAGTTGATCTGGAAAAGTGATGAGAATTGAAATAGGCATGTTTTTGCAGATATTGAGCATGTTCAAGACCTTAAGATAAGAAATCTAAAAATCAATTTATGCCATGTGCCTTTAGATACATTTCTAAGTTATAGTGATTTATGAAAACACTTGCCATATACCTTCTCCCCACTTTCTCTACAAATGCTTAACTGCTGGTGGACAAGATTTTCTTTGACAACAATGAAGCATTACATTGCCGAGCTGTTACTTATGTGATATTTGAGGTCAAGAGGATATTTGATCCCACCATCACTACCACCTTCAAAGACAAGACGAGTTAATCTTATTTCCTAGAAGTTCACTAGTAAGTGAAAAATGTCCCAGTGGTGAAGATAGACTGTTAGTTAAAGGTCATTCCAGCTTTATTGTGGAACACCCTTCATTCCTGGTTCAGAATCAGTGTTTAATGTTTGTACAAATGATTAATGATAGGTTTTCATAGACAGCCTTGAGACTGTATTCCCAGCCCTGCTGAAACTGCATCCGTATTCATCTTTTATTCATTTTTAAAAATGTGTTTGTTGTTGTAGATCCGTGGCAGAATGGTTTCAGGTTAATTATACTTTCTGTCACATTACATCCTTGTCCAGTGAAAAGATCTTCTTTTGTTCTATTTGGTCACCATTCACCCATTTCATTTTCACATGTCTCACCCCCATTTATGCAGATGATATTCTTTATTATTTTATAGATTTTTTTCTGTTTTTAACCCTTTCCCCCACTAAGCACTATACATTTAAGATTTGCAGTGCCCAATAGGACATCAACTGCATGATGCAGTGTTCTCTTCCAAATAAGGGAAAATGAGCTGGCTGGGATTGGGAGCTCCTCCCCTCTCCCAGTTGGATGGGCTGTATCCAGCCTCAGGTCCCCCAGATTCTCTAGATGCTATGAGCATGAGCATACAGCTCCTTTAAATAGCCAGCACCCAAGCACAGGCTATTTTGTCCCTGCTTGTAAGAGCTCTCACTAGTCCTATAAAAACAGATAGGTTTCTCTCCTGGAGCATAGCTCAGGAGACATTTAGCTACCCTCTGGCCTGAGAACACCTTTCCATAGAATGCTCTGATAAAAGGCGACTGGGCATCCAATATCCTCCTGCAGCCCTTCTCCCTAGACCTTCTATTCTGACCATGTGAAGTTTCTATAGTGCATGACAAAGCCTTGCACTTAACAAAGAACTCCTGTGGGGCCGTGTGTAGCCCTTTGCTTCTGCCTGCTGCATAATGCTCTGTGATGTACACCTAATGCTTACCTAATCTCTCTCAGTAATGGACATCCAATTTCTTGCCCCCACAAACTGTGTACAAAGACCATACCCCTGCCTTTTCATGAATCTTTGTGAAATTTCCCCTGGAGTAGAAGTGCTAGGTCACAGGAAATATATATATATATGTAATTTGCCTGAGTAGTTCCAGATTGCTCTACTATGAAAACTTGCCTCTCTGCACAAAGCTGATTGGCCTCAGGTGGACACCTGATCCAGGCTGAGTCAGTTGGATTCCCTCTGGAAATTTAGAGTCAGGAAAGGGAGTCTGCCTAATCATTTGACTTGGGGATCTGCAGTCTTGAGAGACAGGGGAGTGGCCTGTTTCTACGCACACGTAGAATGATAGAGAAAGCCTTTCTACAAAGAAACAAGTGAAGTGAGCTGTGATGAGGTGAAGAGAGGAGAGACCACCAACCACAGAGTTGGGGAGATCCGTTACTGGTTGTCTTGATTCATTCTGGCTATCTAGTGCTGGGGTCCCATCCGTACTGAACTGAACTGTTTCCTCCCTTCTGAGTTCCATAGTATGTTCTCGCACATTTCCCATTCCAAAGCAAGACTCAATGAATTTCCATTACTTGTGACCAAATGAGCTTTTAATATAAAAGAGATTAATCCTCCTGAAAATCAATAAGAAACCCAAATTTGATCTGAATATTTTACGAATTTTGCTGAAACCTGTGTTCTACAGGTTTTGATAAAGGAAGTTTTGGTTTTGAAGAAATGCTGAGTTTTCCATTGATTTTCTCATGAGAAATGGGATTCTTCTATCAGATATAGGCAGTAAATACTCATTCTTGAATTTCTATTAAAAGATTAAAAAAAAAACCAATAACGTATATTAGAAAAATTTTATAGGACCAAGACCCTATAGAAATTAGACAGCAACTAGCAAATGTGAAGACAGCTGTTTTAATGTGTGACTTTCAAGTAACCTGGTTGGCATCATGTACAGAGTGCATATCTGGTGAACTGAACTTTTCCTATTTAAATCTTTTGTATCATAGTATATACATTGCCCTTCTGCCTTTGGCTGTAAATGTTAGCATAACCTTTAACATTGTAGGCTTTTCTTTTCTTTCTTTTTTTTTTTTTTTTGAGATGAAGTCTCACTCCTGTCACACAGGCTGGAGTGCAGTGGTACAATCTCGGCTCACTGCAACCTCCGCCTCCTGGGTTCAAGTGATTCTCCTGCCTCAGCCTCCCATGTAGGTGGGATTACAGGTGTGTAACATTATGCCTGGCTAATTTTTGCATTTTTAGTAGAGACAGGGTTTTGCCATGTTAGCCAGGCTGGTGTTGAATTCCTGACCTCAGGTGATCCACCTGCCTCGTCCTCCCAAAGTGCTAGGATTACAGGCATGAGCCACTGGCCCAGCCCATTGTAAGCATTTCTTTAGTCAAGTGATTCTTCTCTAACCTGTCCTTTCACTAAAATGTTTGGATGGCTATACTCAGGTTTGGTTGGTCATTAGCTTTTCAAAACATCTTTTCATAGGGCTGGTTTAAAAAAATGTCTGATTGAGTTGTGTTGGGCCAGATATATGGGAGTAGATGGATTTAGTATCATTGAAAATGGTTGCCTGACTAAGAAATATATGGAGGCAGTGAAAAGAAATTCTTGATGGCAGTACATAAAAATATGGTTGATAAAATGCCAAGATACCTTCTCTTCTTCTGGGTAGCAACAACACTAAAGGTAAACACTGCTGTTTCTATAGTTTTATGAAGAAAATGGTTTTCCTCATTCTACTTCACTGGGACTACCCCCTTCACCCTCCTTTATATCCTGTCTCAGGGTTGGTCCATCTTCTGTGTAGTCGTTGCCCAATAATTTTATCTTTTCTTTCCTCCCATTGTATTTTTCTTGGTTCATAGCCCATCTGTTGTGACTCTCAGATAAAATGTAGTAAAAATTCAGATTTATGGCTAGGGAAAATCAGAATCAGGTGGTTTGCAGTTAAAGCGAAACAGATTCGTAACGGCAAAAATCTAGCAAAATCACTTGTGAAACTAGAATATATCAAGGCCTCTTTCTAGAAAAAATAAGAAAGATAAGTAAAAATGACCGGGTGCTTTCATTTGAACATTTCTACATGGTCAATGCATAGATCAGAAGAAAACAATTGAGGTGGAAGGGAAGCAGTGGCCAAAGGCCTATGAGTTTACCAAAAAGAAACCTTCCCCCCCACCCCAGTTTGTAAGCTCTTGCTTTTCCCAGGAAGATAAAAGGCAGAATTTCAAAGCCACATTTTTTTTTTTGCTCCCAGGAAATGTTTTTGTGTTCATATTATTGTTACAAAGTTAAACTTTTTTCTCTTATATGAACACATGAATCGCTGGATTATGCCACATGTTGAAGTTGTTAACCTCTTTTAGTAATTTAAACTTTATGAATCAGAATAAGTGAATGAGGGCATTCCAGTCCTTGGCTTCCAGGTTATAGGACAGTCCCTCTCACTGAACTTGGACTTGTATGGATACTCTCCTTCCTGTGAACAGAACTTGCCTTTTGAAATCAGACGACTTGTGGGAGAGAATGTGGTGGTCATCTGTTGGCTGTCAAGCCTTTCTTTCTCTGGGAGTTGCTTTTAAAATAGGTGGGATCTGGGGGGAGTAACTTGTTGGAACAGAAAGCTGCAAAAAAGTGAAGCTTGGTCCACAACCTAGGGTTTAAAAGAAATTTGAAAATTTCATTGCATGCTCTACGACTCCTTTTTAATAACCCCTAGCATAATTCACACATTTTTCTACCTGCTTGGCCCCTGTGGGGATTTTGTAATTCCTGGTTTAGAGGATAGACAAATGGCAGTCCAGACTATTCATTCATTCATCCATCCATCCATCCATCCATCCATCCGTCCGTCCGTCCATTAACAAGAGTTTACTTCGTGCCTTTTCTATGCCAGGCACTGTGTTACATGTTGAAGATGAAACTGCAAGCATTATCAAGTCTCTGTTATCCAGGAATTTAGAGTTTGGTTCAAAAGATAAGCATTACTCTTAGCAATTCTACTGAGTGAGTGCATAATAAGAAACAATTAGAAATATATTTAAGTCCTGTAAAGGAATGAAACTGGCTCTAGACTGGGAGAAGGCATGTGATAAAAAGATTCTTCCCAGCAGAACAACTGAGCTAGGATCTTTAGAAGGAGCATGGGTTAATGGATGAGAGAAGGGTGTGAGAGGACACTGTAGACTATGGAGGCAGTGATCACAAGGCCATGTGACACCAAGGGCTTGGCAGAGCCCACAGGACAGTCAGAGGGCCAGAGCAGCTGAGCACATGGGGAACTGGCTCCATTCGAGGCAGATGAGCTACATGCACAGTAGGCATCTCTGCGAGGGCCTCACAGACTGATTAGGGCTTTTGCTCATTATACTAAGAGCCACGGGAAGTTATTGAAGGAACATCAACAGAAGGCAGTGCTGTGACATGGTAGGTGTTTCACAAGGGACACTCTGGCTGTTAAGTGGAGAATGGAGGGGAATAGAGCAAGAAGGAAGCAGTGAGACAGGAATAGGCTATCTCTAGGAGAGAATGGTGGCTTTGTCTAGTATGGTGACAGGGAGCTAGTACAGTGGTTGGTAATCAATTGATGGGAAATAACAATAGACAGTCCTAGGTGATGGTTAGGTGTAAGGTGAGGGAAAGACGAGTGCAGGCATCAAGAATGAAAGAATGATTCCAAGATTTTTGACTATGGAATAGGAGGGAAGGTAGTACATGTTGGTGCGGTAGGCTATTATGGAGAGTGAACAGCCCTGCTGTATCTTAGTCACTAGTGTCTGGCAGCCTCCCTCTGTTTGTGTTTCATTTCCAAGTCAGTCTTCCCTGAGCTGCAATTTGAGAGATGATGTAATGCAGAGATTTTGGAAGGTGACCAGTAGCAAAAGGAACAACAAACTTTTACCAAACACTCACGTGCCAGGCAGTGAGTTAAGCACTGGGATTCCTGGAGTGAGGAAAAGGAGATCATGTTACTGCCCTCTAGGAGTGTCCAGTCTAACAGTGTAAACAAACAATAAATAATTATGATGACTTTGTTAACAATTTTTGTTTCTGTGATAGGTACCATGAGAGTATGGCTAAGTGAGCTGATCTGCTCTGGTGGGAGGGGGCAGGATCAAGGTAGGTGGAGAATTGCAGCTTAAGTGAAGACCTGGCAATAAGAAGAAAAACAAAACCTTCCAGAAAGAGGAAATAAACAGTTTTTAAGGTCTAAATGAATCAAAAATATGAAATGTTTAAAGAACTGGCAGAGATGTCCTTCTATCTGGTGAAAGTGGGGGATACAAGAGACAGTGACTTATGTCAGGAGTGGGGTATAGACAGGTTCTGGCAGATTGGCGCTCCTGGTTTCCACTTACTTGGCATCTGAAAGCTGTTTTTTGCCTCCTCTCCCCATTCCTTAGAACTCAAAGGAGACACGAGGAATTGAATTGGGAGGGGCTTGGCACTAACAAAGCAGAAATTGTCAAGGGAAGGGGGAAGAGGAGCTATCTACCAGTGAGAGCAAGGAGGGTGGTCTCTGGGAAGAGCTTTTGACTCCCTATTTCTGACTCAAGCCCTGATTCATCCCTTTTATTTTTTGCAATTAGCTTCTTGGTCTGGGATAATTTTATTTGATTACCCTTTAGTTCTCATTAGTTCCTGAGCTTATTTTGACCAGGGTTATAGAAAATGTACCATATGGTGACCAGCTTCTTCAAGTCACCCACAGAAGTGTTTTCTCTTGAGTACTTCCCTGGCTGCCTTCTCCAGATGATGTGGCTGTCATTCTTGTCCTGGATGAGAAAGGAGATTAAGATGGTTTATAAGACATAAGATGTCACAGTGAAATAGTCTCAAGGCACCATGTACCTTGCCAGTTTTCTGTTCTAACATATATTATGTGGTATAAGATGCCCTATAATTCTTAATTTTTTATTTAAAAAGTGTTCTCCAGTCTCTTTTCTTGGCTTTAACCTCTTTGACCCATCCAACAGAGTCCTCTTTTATTGTGTTTTAAGTTCTTTCTGTGGGCTACAAGAAATATAGGCCTTATGAAGAGCTCTGTCTCATAGAATAATTTTCTTGAAAGGAAGAAAAGTGTCAGGGAGCATTTTAATCTTTCTCATTTTCTAGATACACTCAGCTGAACATTAATTTGAGGTACCTCTTTAGGAAGGAGATCATGCATGTCTTATCTCAGCGACTTTTCTGATAATTCGAGCCGTGTGCCTGTTCTCAGATTTCCCAATCTCAGATTTCTTCTCGGGCGGTTCTGGGGACAGCATGATTGGTTATATCTTGGAAATGAAATAATCTCCCACTTGTACAGTTTTGCTATCACAGGTTTTCAAGCAATTGCTCCTCTGTATTAATACAGAAAAACATAAATAGCTTTTAGGTTTGTTTTGCAACAGATTAGGCACCTTCAATCTTTTTCCTTGGTGTGTGCACATGCACATGAGTGTGTGTGTGTGTGTGTGAGGAGGGGCAGCAGAGAAAACACATTGCCATGGGAAGAGTGCACAGGACAGGGAATTCGAAATTCCAAATTAGAATCTTGGCTCTGTTTGTCTTCCAGCTATCCATGTAACCCCGAGCTAATCATCCCAATGCCCCAGATTCAATTTCTCCATGTGTAAAATAAAAAAAATTTACACAATAAAATAATGTAAAAATTATGGAAATAACAATAATAATAATAATTCCCACCTATCCTCATCAAAATGTGGTTTTGAAAATATGAACAAATGCTTTATGCATGAGAAGACAATTATTAGAATTACTACTTCTCTCTCTCTGGGTAGTCGATAATTCATTAGTCCCTTCATTACCAAAGATGGGGAGTGGCATGATCTGACTTGCTGGTGCAGCATGGCCTGGAGGAGAGCTCAACTGGAGGTGGGGGCGCAGAACTATGGTGGCTGTAGTTGTCCAGGAAAGAAAGAGCACAGTGGCAACAGAGAGGCTGGAAAGAAGTGGAGGAATGGAAGATAAGATAGAGTGGACTGATTAGAATTTTTATGGGGGAGATAAAACTTGAGTTTAAATCATTCAAGAATATGGTGAGTTCTTGGGGACAAATATGTAGAAAAGTGTGCCCTGGGAAGGAATAGGTCGGCGAGGATTGGGTGGAAACTACTCCTTATTTTATTTTTAATGTCCAAAGTCATGTATTTAGAAATGCAAATGAAGAAAGTTGTTTTCCATGTAAAAGATCACAAGCCATCAAATTGATGATTTTTCATTTTAAGTAACACATGGCATGAATAATTTCTTTATTAACTTCCAATCACTTTAAACTAATTTCTTACAGTATGGCAATGGCAACCTCATAACCCCAAAGAAACTTAAACCTTATAGCATATTGAAAATGACTTTTACGTTTTATTGAACAAAAGGATCACTTAAAGCAGAATCACAAAGTCCATGGAATACATTAAAACACAGGCTCACATTGGCTGGTACATACTCATTGTTAATAGAATCAGAATAAACACATATCAATACCAAACTATGCAATAAAACCTGCATTATTTATCTACAGAATGGTAATAGAGTTATTACCCGATTTACTTATTCTTTTTTTAAAAAAATATTGCTGAGGCCAGGGGCGGTGGCTCACGCCTGTAATCCCAGCACTTTGGGAGGCTGAGGCAGGTGGATCATGAAGTCAAGAGATCGAGACCATCCTTGCTAACACAGTGAAACCCCGCCTCTACTAAAAATACAAAAAATTAGCCGAGAGTGGTGGCGGGCACCTGTAGTCCCAGCTACTTGGGAGGCTGAGGCAGGAGAATGGCGTGAACCAGGGAGGCAGAACTTGCAGTGAGCTGAGATTGCACCACTGCAGTCTAGCCTGGGCGACAGAGCAAGACTACATCTCAAAAAAAAAAAAAAAAGTATATATGTATATATGTGTGTGTGTATATATATATATATAGCTGAGTGGCAAATGTACAGCATGTGGATATGAGTTAGGTGTGTTGAAATATCGCAGCAGCAGACAGTACATTTTGGAGACTGTGACTGAATTAAATGAACTACAATAAGTATGTCTACTTTCATTACATTCTCTACTTCTAGATCTGCTAGTACACACTTTTTTATGAGAGGAGTTAATATACCATTATTATTCATTGAAATAAATGAAGGACACATGTGTATGTCACTTTTCATTAACAAATTATTGTATATTATCTAGCTATATTTGGGAGAAAATATTTTTTAAATCTCCTAATTTTTCTTGCGTTTGATAAGCATTTGTTTTACCATATGGGAGACATTGTTCTAGGCATGGAAATTCATGCAGGACAGACAGATATTATTTCTGACCTTCTGAATGGGAAGACTGACACATACCCCAAAATGAGGACATGCCAATTAGTAAAATAACTGTAAGTTGTAACATTATGCGGGGCCTACTATATGTGAGGGGGATTTGGGCTTTAGTCTGAATATGATGGGTAGATTTTGTAAAGTTCTGGGCAAGGGGGTATTGAGTCCAGCTACAGATTAAAGACTATAATTTTGCTATCTGGTAAAGAATAGATTGGGCAGAATAGAATAGCCAGTAAGTGCAATACAAGAGGTTCAACATCATTAGTCATTAGAGAATACACATCGAAACTATAATGAGATACCACAGTGAGATATCACTTCACACCCACTAGGAAGACTGTAATCAAAATGACACATATAGTAAGTGTTGGCAAGGGCATGGAGGAATTGCTAGTGAGAATGTAAAATAGTGCAGCCGCTTTGGAAAACAGGCAATTCATCAAAACGGTAAACATAGAGTTAACCATATGACCTACCAATTCTACTCCTATGTATATACCCAGGACAATTAAACCCTTGCACATGAATGCTAATAGCAGCATTATTCAAAGTAGCTTAAAAGTAGAAGTAAACTAAATGTTTATCAGCTGATAAATGGATAGATAAAATGTGGTATATCTACACAATGGAATATTATTCAGTCATAAAAAGGAATGAAGTTCTGATATATATCACAACTTAGATGAACCTTAAAGATATTATGCTAACTAAAATAAGCCAATCAGGAAAGACCACATAGTACAGGACTCCTTTTATATGAAATGTCCAGAATATGCAAATCCATAGAAACAAAAGGTTGATTAGAGTTTGTCAGGGGTTTCGGGGTGGGGATGAGGGATGACTGATAATGGTTATGGGTTTTTTGGGGGGGGCAATGACAGTGCTCTGGAATTAGTGTTGATGGTTGCAAAACTCTACCAATATACTAAAATGAATCATATATTCAAGTGGATGAATTCTATGGTATGTGAATTGTGTCTAATTACAGATGTTGAGAAAAAGAGATAAATGAAAGGGGAGACTAATGAGAACATGTGTTACGTGATTACCCTCTCTTCTTGCTACCAGTTAGAACAGGCCAGGCCATGGAACTACTCTTGGGGAATGAGTGTGCCAAATATATAAGTGCTAGCAGTGAGAATTCCTTCCATGTCTCCTTCTGTACCTCTCCTTCAGTCCCACAAAATGACCTGCCATTTCTCTGAGTGAGCCATGCACTTTCTTTCTACTTACCTTTGCTGAGGTGTGACTATGCTTTCTTTTCTTTCTCTCTCTACTAGGAAAAAAAATTCACGTGTTCTACAAGCTTAGTTCATATTCCTCCTTGAAACTCTCCTTGGTTGCCTGGCCCTATAATACATCATTCTCATTTTCTGTAAGCCCTTGACATGTGGCTTGTGCCTCTGCAAGATCTCAGCCACATAGCATTTCAAAGACTCGCTTTGAATTCTCTTTCTCTATCTCCTTCTCTCCCTTCCTCCCTTTTATCTTTCTCGCTTTCCTTTCTCTCTTTTTCTCCAACTCCTATCTCTGTCTCCATCCACTCATTTTTCACAATCAAAAGGAGTTTCTTTGCCACTTTAAAGTCCCTACACTTTTCTCCTGTTATCCAGTATCCATAGTTCTGTTCACCATTGGTTTCCTAAGTAAGGGTATATATATAACAGACTTTCATTCTTCTTACAGAGGTTCGCCTTATTCTCGTTACAACAATTCTCTTCCTCCTTACAGAACTTAAGTTCTGTTGGAGATTTTCAGCAGGATATAATGAGTAAATTTTTCATAATCCATTCAACAAAAGTTTTCAGTAAGTATTTATGGAGCACTTACGACATGCCAGGCACTAGTTCCCAGGAATACAGCTGGGAAGAAAACAGTCCAAGGACTCTGATAATATATAAGATCAGAGCATGACAAATGCACTGCAAAGACTTATATTGGGTAATGTGAGATAGGATGAGTGAGAGGCAGCTTAAATTTGGGTGGGCAGGCAAGGATGGTGAGGAGGTGGCATTCGAATGTGATCTGAATGACAAGGAGGAGCACAAAAGCATTTTTGGTAGAGAGAACAGCTCAGGAATAGCCTAGTGTCAGAAGGCACTTGGAATGTTCAATGAACTGCATAATGTTTAGCATAACTGTAATTTGGTATGCAAAGGAGAGAGAGAGGCATAGGCACAGTTGAAGAGTTAGGCAGCGGCTAGATCTTATGTTTGAATGTTGGGGTAAGGCATTGAGATTGCTTTTAACTGCAAGGGGACACCATAGGAAATTTGACACATGCACCAGTCTTTAAGTGGGTTGGAGTTTAGAGATTTCATGTGATTATTTTTATTTTTTGCCTATAAAGAAAGTAACACACCAGTCCAGAATGTGAAAAAAAAAAAAAAAAGTGGAGAAATGGGCAAGAGGAGAAATGAAGCTGTTTACTCTACTTGAGCATCCAAAATGAAATACACAAAATATTGATCTCCAAGTGAACAAAAGATAATCCCTAGGGATGCTATTGCCAGAGGTGGCACAATAAGTTTTGTGGATTTCATGTATTTGCATAGTTCGATTCCAGTTCAAAGACAACAGGAAAGGATTCTTTTTTAAATCAGGGAGAGTTTTAAAAGCCTTTCCATTGCCACACAGAAGAGAATGTACATCTTTTTTTTTTTTGATTTTTTTATATGGTATCTCACTCTGTCTGCAGGCTGGAGTGCAGTGGCGTGATCTTTGCTCACTGCAACCTCTACCTCCTGGGTTCAAGCGATTCTCCTGTCTCAGCCTCCCGAGTAGCTGGGACTACAGGTGTGCACCACCATGCCCAGCTAATTTTTGCATTTTTAGTAGAGACAAGGTCTCACCATGTTGGCCGGGATGGTCTCAATGTCCTGACCTTGTGATCCACCTGCCTCGGCCTTCCAAAGAGCTGGGATCATAGGCGTGAGTCACCACGCCCGGCTGAGAATGTATATCTTACAGGGGAACCGATGAGAGATCCTATTGCTTAGAGAGACAAAGAACTGTAGCATCACATATTTCCAATCAGAATTTGAAAGGGCATTTTGGGGGAAGCAGTGCATCCCAATAGAAACCCATTAAATAGATCAAAAGCTTCAATAATGTTTATTCCTTTTGGGTATCACAAATTCCACTCCCAGGAATTTATCTTAAAGTAAAGATCATAGACCTGCACAAGCATTAAAGTTTCAGGGATATTCCACCATTTTTTTAAAAAATAGTAAAATTTGGAAACCTAAATAGCCAGTAATAGAGGAATGGTTAAAGAAATACTCCTATGCAATGTAGTATTCTGCATAAGGCACAATAATGTTTAGAAGACTATATAATGACAAAGATTTTTCCCATAAAGTATGAATAAGTGAAAAATATGACATCCCTCCTTACCCCATAATTGCTGGATAGATGGGAAAAAATTAGCTTATAAAATACCATATATACTTTGGTATTAATTGTGAAATTGTATATTTTAGAAGAAAACTTTTCCAAAATGTTTAAAGTGGCCATTTTCAAGATGTTCCATAGCAGAAGGTTTAAAACTTTCTCCCCTCCACTTTTTTTCTGAAATTTCTGAAATGAATATAAGTAAAACGTTAATAGAATTAATCCAATGATTAAAAATTAGT
Source organism: Papio anubis (assembly GCF_008728515.1). Classification (NCBI taxonomy): domain Eukaryota; kingdom Metazoa; phylum Chordata; class Mammalia; order Primates; family Cercopithecidae; genus Papio; species Papio anubis. Next base: position 75,116,381 of record NC_044977.1, read on the forward strand.
AAAAATAGCTAAATATTTGCCTGCTGTGTGCCAGGCACTAAATGGTTTACCTTATCATCAATAAACTTATTTATGATAAAGGATTACAACCATTTTCTGACACGGATACTATTATCAATACCATTTACTTTTGATAAGATTAAAACAAAATTAAGATACTAACAATGGGCCCGGGGCGGTGGCTCACGCCTATAATCCCAGCACTTTGAAAGGCCGCGGTGGGCGGATCATGAGCTCCGGAGATCGAGACCATCCTGGGCAACATGGTGAAACCCCATCTCTACTAAAAATACAAAAATTAGCTGGGTATGGTGGCACCTGCCTGTAATCCCAGCTACTCAGGAGGCTGAGGCAGAAGAATCACTTGAACCAGGGAGTTGGAGGTTGCAGTGAGCCAAGGTCGCACCACCGTACTCAGGCCTGGCAACAGAGTGAGACTCCGTCTCAAAAAAAAAAAAAAAAACCAAAAAGATGCTAACACCGTACCCAAGTTGCGCACCTATCAAATATCGGCACTGGGTTTAGCACTGCAGGCAGTCTGACATCACAGTCCACCCCTTCAATGGTGACATTATACTTTTATTAATAGCAAATGCTTAAGCAGAAAGTAAAAAGTCTGTCTGTGACCAGAGAGTATGAGAGCTGTTTGCTCAAAAAGTCATTGTTTAGAGATTATCACCAATTCCTCAGTGAGGAATGGCTAGAGACTATGTGTCATTTATTACAAATTTTATAGAATGTAGATTTCCTTATAGAATTCAGGTTCCATTGTTTTCCATGAGCCTCTCAGGTTTTATGATTAAAGAATACATCAGGGTATTCTCCTATGTAGGTCCTTGGACAAGTGAATCATACTAGACTTTATGAGTCAAGATTCTGATGTCTCCACAGTGGGAAAAATCAGACAAGCTGACTTGACATAATTCTGACTTAGCTGGGCTTCATTCTATCTGGGTTTGCAATGTACTATACCACCTTCACTTATGGTGGCCTTATTGTGCCTGTTGGCTTGGGTTAGATCTTGTTATGTACACTTTTTATAGAGTTAGACACTATCCTTGAAATAAGAGCATGCAATACGAGGCATGAAAAGAAGACTTTGTAGCTGGTGTGAGACTGGAGTGAAATTTAGAAAGAGGCTGTAGTGAGAATTGTCCATAACTGTGACAACAGCATGGATCATGTGACATATATTACTGAGTGCTTGGTACTTGCCAGGCTTTGCACTAAGTGCACATAATATATGTTATTTGCATTTACTCCTCACAATAGTCTATGAGATGGGTAATTTTCTCCCCACTTTAGACATGAAGAAGCTGATGTATAGAGAGGTAAATTGTCCATGGGCATGCAGCCAGTACTAGTGTTTCTGATCACAAAGCTATCTTTGCTTCCACAGTGGCAAAATGTATCTTTCACAGCCACTAGCATGTCTCTGTTCCTTCCTCAAAAATAAATCCTTAAATTATTGTTTTAATTCTTAGTTTACTTCTACTAGGTGATAAAGAAATTAAACATTTTTCTTTTCGTGAGCTTTCAGCATCCTTTGGAGAGAAAGAATCTTTTCCCTCGTATTATAAACACTCCTCATTGAAATGTCTGTATTCCTTCAGCTGCCCCTGGGGATTCATGTTCCTGAGCTGGACTGGCAGAGAACGTGATGTTTCTCCACGAGGGACTCTGGGAGTAATCTGATCATTGTGAAATGATTTCAGTAGTCACTGAGTCAGAGTGGCTGGAAGATTTTGAAATCTGACAAATTCACACCCTTTTTTATTTACCTGCCACTGTGACGTACTCTGGATATTCCCAGGCAACATGGTTGATGTCCCGTTACTCTGGCATCTGTAAGGAACTGAGAGGCTTTCTTGCTTTACATCTCTCTAGCCTGTCCTTCATGCAGCATCGGTGGCTACCACTACAGGAAGAGCTAGTCTTTGTCAGAGGATTGGGCTCTTTTTTGGCCTTGAAAGAAATCAGAGCCATGTTACTGGGACAGCTCCTCTGTCTTTACCTGTGTCTTGCCAGAAATTCCTAACTGTCAGCAGTTATGCTGTGTTCCTTCCCAACTGGACATTCCCATTTAAATGTATCGTCGCTGCGGCCAGGGTCATTTGCAGCTTGTTTTTAACATGGCACCTTTCCCCCATGGGTCTTCTATACCCCTGTCCAGTCTCATGTTGGTCTGAAAAAGATACCCTTTTTTACTCTGATGTTTAACACACACTCTCAGGGACTACGGTGTTTACAACCTCACTTTCAGCACTGCATTTTTCTTTTAGTTTGTTCCTCAATGAATGATAATGCATTTAAAAAGTAATCACTCTTTTTCTTATACAAATAATAATCAATGTTAATTTTAGAAAATCAAATAGAAAAAAATTAAAGTTGCCTACAATTAAAGTGGCCAGAGATTGCTAGCATCAACATGCAGGTGCCTTCTCTTCCTATTGGCATGTGTTCTATATTTTATGAGTAGAGGTACACATACAGCTATGTAGTTGTGAACATTTATTTTGAAAATTTGGGAAGAAACACAGCATTTTAAAAAATTTTGGCCTGGCATGGTGGCTCACATCTGTAATCCCAACACTTTGGGAGGCCTAGGTGGGAAGATTGCTTGAGGCCAGGAGCTTGAGACCAGCTTAGGCAACATAGGAAGACTCTGTGTCTACAAAATATTTAAAAATTAGCTGGATGTGGTGGTGTGCACCTGTAGTCCCAGCTAATCAGGAGGCTGAGGAGGGAGGATTGCTTAAACCTGGGAGGTTCAAACTACTGTGAGTCATCATTGTACCACTGCACTCCAGCCTGGGTGAGAGAGCAAGACCCTGTCTCTCTCAAAACACATAAACAAACAAACAAAAAAAATAAAATAAAATCTCCCAAACTTACTGTGGTTTTAGCTAGTCTTCCAAGGAAGATGAGTACATTTCTGTTTGAGATAATTGTTGTTTTGTTCAGGCCAACACTTATGTTTCCCTTAGTAAAAAGTTATAATGTGCATATATTATAGTATACAAATATTTAGTGTAGAATTTGAGAAATTCTTACATATATATACACGCCTATATAACCACAGCAAAGATCAAGATATAGAATATATTCAGACCCCATTCCTAGAAGATTCCCTCATGACCCTTCCCAGTCAATAACCCCTTTTCCTTAAGAGGAAACCACTATTATAACTTCTATCACCGTAGATTAGTTTTGTTAGCTCTTGGACTTCAGGTACATGGAATCATACAGTAATTATTCTTTTGTGTCTGATGCTTTTGCTTAATATTGCATCTGTGAAAGTCACCCATGTTGTTGAGCTTAATGGTAGTCCTTTTTTGTTATTACTACATAGTGTTCCTTGTCTCAGTATACTACAGTTTATTTTGTTGTTGCAGCTTTGTATTGTTTTCCATTTTAGGCTCTTATGAACAAGAACTGTGTTCCAAGGCTGAGGCATTTGCTGTGATTGCATCTTATCTAACTTCTTCCTCTGGCCTTCCCTTTCCCGACCACTGTCAATCTTGAAGAACCCCCTAATAATCTTTTCTCATGCTAATAATCTCCATCTTACTGTCTACTTCTTGACCCGGCCTGCAACAACAACCCTGACGGATTTATTATATCAAATTGGCTATGGTGTTTTACTTTGCTGTAAGACTTGGAAATTCTGAACCTTATGAGTCAAGTTTTCATAAGGCCCTGAACACAAAAGAGATGAAAACTGGCATGCTAGGTGCAATGTCAGAGTGAATGTAATAATCAAAGGTGATTTTCCAAACATGAATGAACATTTTCTAGGTTTTTAGGCAAAAATTTCATGTAAAATGAGAAAAGTGGTGTGTTAGGAGGTATAATCTGGCTTTGTATGTACAAAATGAATTGGAGAAGAAACCTTTAGACAAATACAATCGTTCCAACATAAGGAAACAATAACAAGGAAGGGATGTGAGAGCCTTTGTGGAGAGAGGAGGAACAGGTTGAGGGCACTGTGGCTGTGTGTAGGATTGTCAGTGTGGAAAGTGGAGAAGTTAATGATGCCACCAATGCTCTGAATCCAGATGGCCAATGTAGCATTTTTCATTCCATTCATTTGAGCTTTGGAGAAGAAGAAAAGAGTGTAAAGGAGCATGCTTTTGAATAATATAGATGTCAGGAAGTAATATTGGTGTGTGGGTAAGAAGATGCAGAGTTCACTTTTAGAGCTGGTGGAATGATAAGAAAAGTATACATCAAAGAATAGGAGAGGTGAGTCTTTTGTGTAAGGAAGGAATTAACAAAAGAGATAAAGATTGGTGTAGCACGGTTATGTCTTGTATTAGTTATCTATTGCTGCACAACCAATTACCCCAAAATGTAGCAACTTAAAATGACTACATATTTATGATTTCACAGATTCTGTGGGTCAGGAAATCAGGTGCCACGTATAGCCGGGTCCTCTAGCTTTGGGTTTCTCACAGGGCTGTGGTCATCTCAAGACTTGCCTGGGGAAGATTCGCTTCTAAGAACGCTCATGTGTTTGTTGGCAGGCTTCCAATCCTTGTGGGTTGTTGGAGTGAGTTTCAGCTCCTCATAAGCTGTGAACCACCCTTGGTTTCTTGCCATGTGGGCATCTCCATCGGGCAGCTCACAACACGGCAGCAAGCTAGCAAGAGGGTAAGAGACAATGCCAGCAACAGAGACAGAAAGCCAGTGAGATACAGGTAAGACTGCAACGACATCATGGAAATGACATCTCATCACCTGTGTTTTGTTCCGTTTGTTAAAACTGAGTCAGTAGGTTCTGTGCACAAAGGAAGGGGATTCCACAGATGCCTGCATACCAGGAGGCAGAGGTCACTGGGAGCCCTGTCAGAGCTGCCGACCACATCTACATAAAGCAACATTCGAGGATATGGTGCTAATTCACTACAGAAAAACCCTCTAAGCATTTTTTGCCTCCTACAACCTTGCTGTTAGAAACTTCCATAAAGTATTGGAAATGTTTTCCTTCGATAGAAGACCATATGTCACTGGAGGTGTTTTTGTCATTTACTAATGCACCCAGTAACTTGATTTTAAAAGTGAACTGTGCAATACTGTATAATTTCAAATGCTTTTCTAGCAAAAATGTATTACCTTTAATTAGACTGATTTAAAGCTGTTAAGATTCTTGTCAGAAATAATTTTTAAGTGGATGTGTCAAGATAAAAACAGCAGTTGTCAAGTGAAGAAAACGGTAATTTGTGCATGTGCTGTCTGGCTTATGAGCAGTTGGGTCTTTAAATACTAGCTGAGCATTTGTGCTTACAATCCCTTGTATAACAGCCACTCTGGCAGTTAAGGATTGAAACTGTTGAAATGCTATTGTTTGTGGTAAATATTTGTCCTATGACTAGGGAATTAAATTTGTTTCCTACCCTGTAATATAGACAAAAGCACCACTAAGAAGAGAATGCATTTAAGCGATTCAATTTACCAATTGGTCTAGCACAGAACATGAGCAAAGCATTCTGGGTGATTACAGTGGAATACAGATAATAATAAAGACCGTTCTTTGATGAAAGCAAACCAGGTGACTTGAAGCATTTGAAAAAGCTTGAATTCTGTTTTGCAATCTTTTTAGGCTATTCATTTCTTTAGCAAGCTTTTGTTACTGGGCAGTGGAAAGGTGGACTTTTTCTTGACTCTGTGGTGGGGTTTCTTAGTAGTGGCACTATTGACTTTGGAGACATACAATTCTTTTTTGGGGGCAGGGTGTCTGTCCTGTGCACTGTAAGCTGTTTAGCAGCATTTCTGGCTTCAACCCTCTGGTTGCCAGTAGCTCTGTTCTTCCTCACCCCTACCCCAGTTTTGATAACTAAATATATTTCCAGACAATACCAGATGTATTCAAAGGTAGGGGGAAGAAGGGAAAATCACCATGCTCTGGGAATCAACATAGCTTTTGGATATAGTTTGGCTTTGTGCCCCTACCCAAATCTTATCCTGAATTTGTAATCTCCAGGTGTTGAGGGAGAGACCTGGTGGGAAGTGATTGGATTATGGGGGCTGTTGCTCCCATGCTGTTCTTGTGATTGTGGGTAGATTCTCATGAGATCTGACGGTTTTATAAATGGTAATTTTTCCTGAGAAAAGCTCTCACAGGCTGTTCTCTCTCCTGCAGCCATGTGAAGAAGGTCCTTGCTTCCCCTCCCATCACGATTTAAGTTTCCTGGGGCTTCCTCAGCTATGTGGGAGTGTGAGTCAGTAAAACTTTTCTTTATAAATTACTCAGTCTTGACCAGTTCTTTATAGCAGTGTCAGAAAGACTAATACACTTTTGGATTAGGGAATTCTAAATTAACAAGATTTAATAGATTAAGTTTATAAATATTTTGTCTTTTCTGTTAGTCCCCCAAAGCATCCACATGCTATGTAAGATTATTTATTCTCTTATTGATTCAGTTAATAGGCATTTGTTAAGTGCTTACTACCTGCAAAAGACATTACCCAGGTATTAGGGAGATATGGAGAAAAATAGATATAGATTTTTTTGTCCTGAAGAAGCTTGAGATGTGAGGCAGTGGGGTGGGGATTTAGGTCATTCATATGCATATATTGTGCACACTATAATGCAAGTAGAAAGCACTAAGTTTGACCAAAGAGCTAAAATTTTCTGAAATGTTGTAGATATCAGAAATAATCTAAATAGAAGGAAATAATTTACATTATTTTCTTAATTATTTCCATAATTTACATTATTTCCTTCTATTTCAGAAATTTCAGAAATAATGTAAACAGAAGGAAACGAACTTCTATTTTTCTCTTGCAGACAAGTGGTGGGTTAAAAGCTCAACCCTGAGCTGAATTTAATAGGGTGAGGTTGACCTGTAGTTTAGGCATATCAGAATAGGTTTTGGGTTGGGACTGAAACTCTGGAATATAACATCAAGTCTAATGCGGCAAGGCAGAGAGATGGAAACCCAGCCTGAAGCCCAGGGTTCTCAATCAGAAGTAGCAAAATGGAGGCAGCACATTCAAGGGGACTAACAGACACAGGTACTGGAGAAGGTCCCAGAAACACAGACAGCACCTGGTGCCTTTGATAGGAAAACTGCTCATAGCCCCATGGAGCAATGAGAGCTGTAAAAGCACCACACTGGTTTGATGAAAGAGAGGCCTTTCAATGGAACCAAAATTATTCCTCTCCAATGTATAGTGCTCAGAAACTCAGCAGTGGTGTATGGAGAGCAAGTGCAAACCAAATAGAGGCCGCCGAAGACGAGATAGCAAACAGTTATCTTTCCAAGTACCTACCACAGGCTGGCTGCTTGCCCAACATCTCCATCAGTAGAGCTTTGATGTTTGAGCCGGGCTTCTGAAAAAAGCAAAAATTCTCCCAGAGATGGCATTAGTAGCCACAAATCTCTTGGTGGTACAATTCTCAAAGTATATTCCTAAGACTTTTAATGCGTGTTGTCATGAAGAGTTCTATTAACAAGTGTGTTTTTGGAATGACAGGTAAAACAAGAGAAACATATGCCTTCACTGTAAAAATTGTCAGTCTTTCAGGTACACCATAAACCTCAAATCGAGGGATATGATGGGAAGCCTTTCCCAGATTTATTTGACTACAAAGCTATTTCATTGTGTAGCGTCTGTGCTTTGGTAACCCTGCCTTGTTATGAATGAGTTTGTGAAATAAGTGGCTTTTGCCAACTGTCTGAACTTTAAGTGATAGGGAGATTGCAGGGAAAATACATCAGCATGTGAGTATTCAGAGACCCCTCCCTCCCTCACCTGCTATGAAAAAACTGACTTTGCCTGCTTGGCCCACCGTTTCTCCTGCTCCACCTAACAGGTTGCTGGCTTGATCACCAACTTCTTGGTTTTTATTATTACAATCACTGTAAGTGGTGATATCAGGAGATTGTAGCTCATTACTCTAGAAAGGTCAAAGAGTAAATGGTAGGGTAAAAGAAATAGAACTATTAAAGGGGAAATTAAAAGTGGGACCATTTGAAGGGGATGGTTGTCAGTATTTGAGCAGGCAGGTGAGTGGCCTTGAGAGCAGCCTTCATGCATCTTGGAACTTTCAAAAGGAGGAATGGTTGGTAATTGAATGTTTTTTGAGTTCTACAAAAGTAATTCTGAAGTTTTTTTTCAAACCAAACTGTAGTAAACACAAAGTGTTTTTTATTTACTTATAACTTCTAGGATGGATTTCTTTAAATGTGAAAATGAGATCAAGTGGGGTTTTAAGGCAGGATTTAAAAGGTCTGTGTTTATAAGAATTATTCCAGAAAATATTTAATGGGAAGCAGAGGTCATGGGTTAAAGTGAAAGAGGGTCAGAGGATGTGCAATCCTGGTAACAAAGACAGAATGGGATGATATGGTAAATAACTGTCATTTTTTTGTCTTTTCTACTTACCTCTCAGAATACCAAGCACCCTATTTCCAGGGACAGCTCTTCCACTCCATGTGGTTCTGAGGAGCTGCCAATCGCAGGACATGGCCCTGCAGCCGTAGGAATGAACATAAAAAGTAGGCCTGGCCAATCATAGTAACTGGTTTCCATGGCCACAGGGATGAGCACATGACCCTATTCAGGCCAATCAGAGTCCTTCCCTGCAGTTTCATAGAGAGAGACAATGGAATAGAGAAGCTCTGGTGTTACAAAGCAGGAAATGAACGCCTAGAGTTGTCTGCATCCACACCTCTTTTACCATTTTCTCATTCAACCTGGCCATGAGGAAGAAGCCAATCTATAGAAAAGGAAGAGGACAACAGGTAGAACCTGAGCTTGGAGATAGAGGGAGATGGTAAAATGTAATCACATTGTCTAAGTCACTGGGCTTCCTTGGCCAGCTTACTCCTGGACTTCTCTGCTGTTTGAACCCATTGTTCCAGTTTGGCTTAACTCAGTAAGTTTAGTTTCTGACACTTGTAACCAAAGGAGTCTGGGTGAATCAATGTTCTGAGTGCCTTGAGGACAGAAATCTGTCAGTGACTGCAATGAGGGAGAAAGACCATACTGATGGGACGAGAAGTTGTTGCTGTCAACTTCCCATGAGCCCCATTTGCTTAGAGCAGGTCCCGATGGTCTAAAGAGGGAGTGGGAATCATATAGGAGTGAAAAGTGAGAAATTAATGTCCTCTTTTGCCTTGAGTTGGCTGCCTTCCTGGGGTGATGTGGCAAGAAGAGCTGGGTTCCTTGGATGGTAATTTGATTTTGCATTACCAAAATTTATGCTGTAAATATTGATCTGTTTTCCCTCTTATCTGTTTCATGGCTGTAGTTGCTACACTGCATTTCAGTTAAAAAATACATGTCCACAATTTTTATTGGTTGCTTGTTTTAATTATTTCTTTATGGTTAGATGAGGCTGTATATGCAAAGAAACATGTGATGCTTCTTTATGGTCATCTGGCATGGTGTGCAGACGTGATGAAATGTGGCACAGTCTACCCACATTGACTGAGTGTGATGATTCATAACACCAATGCAGGAAGACGTGTTTTACTACGTTGGCCTCTATAGTTTCTCCTCAAATACACTCCCCATATATTTCCTTCAGAAATTCAATTCATGCTGCACAAATTAATGTCTCTTTTTTGTGTCTTTTTGAAAGGCAATAACTTAGATGATACACTTTGAAGTAGGAAGCATTCGAGTTCTTGAAAGAAAAGACAAGAGACCATGTTGACTTTTCACTGTGAACCAAAAACGCACATAAGAGCACTATATGTTTTCTTTTTCTTGTTATTTGTGTATTTTTTCTTTTTTGTTAAACAGAAAATCCTTTTGCAACTGTCCTGGGTCTTAGACTGTCATCCCCCTCCTCTTCTATTCCTATTGTGTCGATGTAGTATAGACTCAAGCTGGATTAGAAGTCCAATTCTAAAGTTAATTGAATTGGGAAATTCACTTATTCTTTGGTGTGTGTACATGGGCATTAGGTGTGGGCCTGGCTTGGTGGGAGGAGATGTGGCAGTCAACTTGTGGTCTTAGTTAGTAACCCCCCATAACTTGGCAGCAGAGCTAGGGTACTTCTTATGATAATCTAAGACTTCTCCCTAGATAAAAGGGCATTAGGCTATATGTCCTGGGGGGACTATTAAATGTTAGCTGATTTTTAAATAGTTAATGCTATTCTGCATTGGTTGAAGAAACTCAGGATGTGTAGCCAAGTGAATGGAAAGGTATGTGGTGAAAGTGATGATGATAATGATGTCTAATACTTACTGAACACTTACTACGTGTAGGGCACTGTTAGGAATATTCTACACCTGTTCTCACTTAATTGCTGCAACTTCATCAGGTTACCCATCTCTGATGAGGAAACTGAGGCTTTGACATTGACTCACACAGCTAGTGTGCAATGGAATAAGACATGGACCCAAATCTCCACGACTTCTGAGCCCAAGTTATAAAGGAACTGATTGGGACTCAACTAGGGAATGATGATTTGATGTGTCTGTCAAGAGAATGGCTGTTCTGCCAGGCTATTCCTGGGCACATTCAAGCCTAGGTTGGAGGACTATCGTCAGGGGAGTTGTGAAGGGAATTCTCATACACTGAGTAAAGAGATTAGGGTGCAGACTGAGAGGGGAAATGCGGCATGTTGGGGAGTGACTCGAGCAGAGGTTGGACAAGTAAGCTGGGGTCATATGTTATTATAAGGATTTGTTGTTTTAATCTTAAAGGCCTTGGGAAGCATTTTAAAGGCTTAAAGCCAAGAGGAACTTGCATTTTTTGTAAGATTAAACTGGCTTCACTTTAAAAAACGGAACCAAATGGGTTGGCCGGGTGCAGCAGGACATTTTAGGAGGTCATTCCACTTATACCATTGACATGGGAGAGCTAATGATGGCTTGAACTAAGCCACTTGATTAAAACAAATTAACCAATTTAGACAATATCATCCCCAAATGTCTGGTCTGCCAAACTCCCACTCATTCCTCCTGCCTTGTAAATTCTCTCCATTGCTCATCACTTTCAGCTGGTCAGGAAAACTTGGGGCAGTTTCTAAAGAAGCCATTCATCAAATATTGACAGACATGGAGGATTAGGGCAAATAAGTGACTTATTTAACCCTGTCCTTGGATGCACAGAGATTTGTGGGTGAGAGGATGGTTATCTCTTTAAAGAAGATGGAGAAAGGCAGATACCAAGGGCTAGATTTGCTATAGGGAAGAGGTGGAAGAATGGAAGTTACCATTTGTTTCCAAGTCAGGCATCTTAGGGAAGCAGAAAATGCTATTAACTGAGAATCAGGACACGCTTCTTTTTAAATTATGGGACTTTGGCCATGTCACTTAACTTCCTCAGTTGCTTTATCTAGAAAGTGGAGATTCCTGCCTCATGTCTCTTATAGGATTACTGGGAGGATTCAATACAATGGCACATAAGGAAATGCTTAAAAAGGCACAAATCATTCCATACACACTGATTGTCATCTCCAGTAATCGAGGTAAGAGGCACTTTACAGGTGCAAAGGGCAACTTTACTGAGAATGCATGTTCATGTTTTAAAATCTAAGTTTTCTCAGGATTATTCCTAGTATCTGATTATACTTTCCACTATCAATTGCTACTTAATTTGTACTTCTGTTTTGGGGAAGCAGTACTATCCAGTGTTAAGAACATGTGCTTTAGAGTCATACAGATATAGATTTAATTTTCTGCTCTGAAATTTGACATCTTTTTAATATTTAACTTCTCCAACTCAGTTTTCTCTTCTGCAAAGTGGGTCTATTCATAGAATGAACCTCATAAGCCTGGTTTGAGCATTAAGAGAAACATTACATGTAAAGTTGTTAACACAGTCGTTAGCCCATGTTAAGAGCTCATCACATGTTAATTATTAGTATTTCTATACTCTTTAAAATTTTCAGCGTACTTTCTAGCTCCATTTTCTAATTTAATTATTCTTAACATTATCAATAGGTGTCTGATTATCTGTCTTCCTTCATTTGTCCACTTAGGTAGGTTTTGCATGGACTACATGAAGGGTTTTCCACCTCCCTCCACCTAAAAATTCCTTGGGAAATGATTTAGGAGAAAGAACCAAATCGAAAAGAGGCAGAGACAGCTGATTGTTGTAAGGGATAGTGAGAGCAAATGACGTTAGGCCAGTTCAAATTATTGACGTCCCCAGGGCCACTGAGCACCCAGAACTATAGTGAAGTTCCCAGCAGCCCTTGCATCATCAGTGGTGTTCCCTCGTTGCAGACCCATGGGAGAGCACGTAGGTGCCATGTTCCTAACGTGATGCTGACGCACAGCTTTGCGAGGTTCCAACCAGTTACCGGGAGGCAGTGGGCGCAGAGCCAAGCTGGGACTCATGACATCACAGAGGAATCTCAGCACTTGAATGGCTGACAGTGTCTGCCTTTGCCAGCTATGCGCTGGAAGTTGGAAGGGAATTTGGCCTCCAGAAAGCACATTTTTACTCCAGCTTGGAGCTTGTCAAAATCAACACGAGACTCTTAGCAGCTACAGAGTTATTCTGCTAATTGTTGCCGACACCGAAGAAAGTGAGGAAATGTTAAAGGGCTGTCTCCTTGTCCTGAGTAGCAACCCTGATCCTCTCTAAGCAGATGGACCAATAATTACTCCCATCAATAAGGGGCAAATGCACAGCTCTGCCTTCTAGTATCTGACCTAGGGGTTCTCTGTGTTGTTTGCCAAAGCCGAGGATGAGAATAGAACAAAAACTGTAGGGGGAGCTATTTTGTTTTGAATGCAGAATGTAATCTGCCTTTCTTGAGTAAGCAAAATATTAAAATTCTCTGAGTCTCTTTTAGAGAAAAATTTTACTTTCTGGGGTGCTATGAAAATGCTACAGAAATAAGCCTTGTTCACAAGATAGGAAATGTCATATAATATGCATCAATATGAATCTAAATTAGAAAATGAGTTCCCCCAGTGATTTAAAGTGATATTTGGGCATTTGGTGGTGGTGGTGGGTGAGAGGGGGTAAGAAAAAAATGCATAGGCTTTGAAGACAAACAGACCTGGGTTCGGATCCCAGCTCAGCTGCTTACTAGCTAAGTGGCCTTGAGCAAGTTGCTTCATAGCCCTGTAATATGGAAATAGGAAAGACTGCCCTGCCACACCCAGGGTTCTTATTTGGATTTAATTTTGCAGTGCATTTAAAGCTTGACTAGTAGCAAGTTTTCAAAGAATAATTTTTCCCACCTCCCTTATTTCTCTAGAGTGTGAGATATCATACCCATTTATAGCTATCTATGAATTTTGGCTAGGTGTGACGGCTCATGCCTGTAATCCCAGTACTTTGTGAGGCCGAGGAGAGAGGATCATGTGAGAGGTGAGAGGCCAGGAGTTCAAGGCTGCAGTGAGCTATGATTGCAGAACTGCGCTGCAGCCTGGGCAATAGAACGAGACCCTATCTCACACAGAACAAAAGAAATAATTTTGCTTCTCTGATTGGCTTCATACTTTTGTTTGTTGTTGTTGTTGTTGCTTGTTTGTTTGGTTTTTTCCAAGACAGAGTCTTGCTCTCTCACTCAGGCTAGCGTGCAGTCGCATGATCTCGGCTCACTGCAACCTCCACTTCATGGGTTCAAGCAATTCTCCTGCCTCAGCCTCCCGAGTAACTGGGATTAGAGGCGCCCGCCACCATGCCCATCTAATTTTTGTACTTTTAGGAGAGACAGGGTTTCACAATGTTGGCCAGGCTGGTCTTGAACTCCTGACCTCATCATCTGCCCGCCTCAGCCTCCCAAAGTGCTGGGATTATAGGTATGAACCACCTTGCCTGGCTGGCTTCCTGCTGTTTATATGGACAATGTGATTAGGTTTATAAAACAGGGCTTGTAGTCACAATGAGTTCTACTGTGAGGCTGAGTGTCCTGCAGTTATTTCTTTGATAGGATAGTTTGAGGATGAAGCCTCTGCAGAACAGTGTTTGATGCTGCTGGACAATGTATTTGTGCCCAAGCCCACGTCAGGATGAAAAACAAGACAGAATGGCATTTGCTTCTTTGGAGAGGCCTGGGTAGTGACTTGAAAATGATCCTGGAACAAAAGTATATTTCCTGGCATACCAAGGATCTATAGCTGTGGCAGTTCAGGGACTGCTCTGTTCCTTACCCAGACATAATATTCTTCTCAGGTTAAGCCTCCGTCCAAATCCAGAAGGCCATGAGGTACAGCAAGTCAAAATCTCAGCTTCCAATGAAACAAGGATTGCCTTTGGAATCTGTTTTCTAAATCAAAAATAGGGGTTACAACCAGGTTAAGAAAACTATTAATATTAGTAGTTAACCAATAAATGGAAACTAGGTAGGAAAAAAAATACAGATCTGTGAAAGACCAGCAACATATCACAAGGGAAAACCTGTTGCTGCTTCTTCCTCCTTCTGCTGTGCTGGGCCAGGGTCTCTTAATGAGGAGCCATATCCTCTCAGGATATTACCTCAGACACTATCAGAAGCCTTGCTCAGAGGTTGCTCTCTTACATTTTTTTTCTCCAGTCACATTTATACAAGAGAATTCCATATTTGACAGCACACTGGTACTTCCCTTGTTTAACAAAGGCATCTTAATTTTCCATGACGGTAACATTTAAGTTACCATAAGTTCAGTCTTAAAATAATTGTTACACTGAACGGATATTCTTAGAATAAAGCCGGAAGGAAACAGAAACAATCACTCCAATTTCCTCATTTTATAGGTGGCAATCTGGGGGCCCAAGTTTAGTGCCTTTTCAAAGCAACACTATGTCTAGGCTCAGGGCTGGGTTGAGAAGTCACATTTGTATTCCCACACTGACGCTCTCTGATTTTGCCATCTCATCATTTAGGGGTAGGTGGGTAATAGAAAACTTAGAGTGTTAACAGGGGTTTCAGTATAAGAGAATACCACCAAATAGTCCCACTGTGGAAAATCATGATACACAGAATTTTATGAAGGAAGGATATCATGAGGTTTACACAAAAATCATAAGGGTTACATTTCACAGTTAAAGAAAATGTGGCAAAGAGAAGTTTAGTGACTTGCCCAAGGCAACATAGCTAATAATTAATGGAGCCAGGAATTGAACTCATTGTATCTGGCATATCTGGTACAAGTTAGAAATTTAGCTGGAGTGGCTTATAGGCATTTGTGTTATTCCTTGAGGTTTACTGATCCTACTTCACTGGTCTGGGGTGAAGCCTGCACTTTGGGAGCACATAGGGAAGACTGGGATTGGGAATTCTGCCTCGCCTGAATGTAGAGAGTTATCCAATTTTGTCTCCATTCCTATATCACATGAGTGAATGGGTTGGCGTAACAGAAAGACCCTAAAGAGTTTTGGAATATGTGTGTATTATGGTAGGGACTGTGTTATGCTGGGACTGTTTCCTCTTCTGTCTGTCTGCTTTCTTGGAGACTCTGCCTTAATGCCCTGAAGAGGAAATCTCTGGCTGGGCGCGGTGGCTCAAGCCTGTAATCCCAGCACTTTGGGAGGCTCAGACAGGTGGATCACGAGGTCAGGAGATCGAGACCATCCTGGCTAACACAGTGAAACCCCGTCTCTACTAAAAAATACAAAAAAATAGCCAGGCGAGGTGGCGGGCGCCTGTAGTCCCAGCTACTCGGGAGGCTGAGGCAGGAGAATGGTGCAAACCCGGGAGGTAGAGCTTGCAGTGAGCTGAGATCCGGTCACTGCACTCCAGCCTGGGCCACAGTGCCAGACTCCGTCTCAAAAAAAAAAAAAAAAAAAAAAAGAGTAGGGATAGACACAAAATGACTTCTATCAGAATCTCTCTCCATGGTTTTTGAAATTAGCAGTGTGTTTGGATTAGTTTCCTTTGGAGAGATGAGTTGGAAAGTCATATAGACTTGTGATCGGAAGTCACCATCTCAGGAATGCTGTGGTCATTGATGTGTTTGTAATCAGAAAGCAACTGCATAGAGAGAAACGGGAGTAGATGAATGAATGAATGAATGAGTTCAGTCAAATTCAGTGAGGTACAGTGAAAATCTTGCATATACTTCCTCTTCCCCCAGCTATAAAAAGTAGTTGAGCCTTGATTTTTCAGGTGTCACTACAAGCTTTGATTTTTCAGGTCCTGACCATAAAACCAACAGAGGAAGACAGAGTGGAGATAAGGAATGAAAATGAGTTCAATGACATCATTTGGATCCTGAATTCATTTGTGCCCTAAGCCAACCTCTACCCTGAACATTTCTGATAGAAGGGGAAATATCTTCTCTCTGTCTCTCTCAAGTCAATTCAAGTTAAGTTTTCAGCCCCACGCAAGATAAAGAGTTCTGACATATGACCCTCACATTGCCACTACATTTCTTTGTTTTGCAGGCTGCCCAGCCAAACTTCAAGAAAAAAGGAAAAGAAGTGCTGGGCCAGCTGCCTTTTGATAGTAGTTGTTTCATTTATTACCTTCTGTTTTGTTGTTTTTGTAAAGAACATGTAGGAAACCCTTCAACTTCAACTGAATTCCACATGGTGCCTAGATCCTAATCCTTCTGAAGCAAAAAATGTTTTTCTGTTCTCTGGGTGGTTCCTGGGATACTGTTGTTCTAAAAGAATAAGACATGGAAAGAGTTGGCCAAAGTTAAAACAAAACAAAACAAAACAAACAAACAAACAAAAAACCTGAAGAGAGGGAGTAGAAATGATTAAGCAAAACAAAACAAAAACTGAAAGTGAGTGAAAAGGATGAAATATCCATGAATTAAAAGCAGTATGCATGGAAACAGAGCATCTCTCTTTCAAGTTAGAGTCCTGGCATTGAAACTCATTGGCTACAATCAGCCTTGACTGAGCTCCTTTGTTCATCTCTAAACTAATCACTATGGTTCCAGGGATGTGATGCTGTAATTGATCAGACTTGGATCACCTGGCCACCTAAATGATAAACACCATCCTACTGAGATTATGGAAGGGGCAGTTCCACGTGGAAATCAGGATGCAAAAGACAAGTGAATGAAAGTCAGGCAGATAACAACAGAAAATATCCAGACTAGAGTTCCCTCTAAAGTGGCCACTATGTAGAATCCAAAATCCTTTAATGACATATTTCTAAGTGAAATGTTTTTGCCTAAGATAAGCATTTCTGTAAGATTTATAAAAATTATGGCATTTCTCTATGTTGGAAATTTCACACTAACAGGAATGGTTCTGAAACACTGAAAATCTTAGAAACCTATAGAATATCTGTAATAATACTGAGAAAGTAAAGATTGAATATTATGAGATTGTGAAAATTTCATTTTCAGTTTTTTTGTTATATGGCCTTATAGACTCAGGATTTCCTTTGGAGTTCATTAATGTAAATAATTTCAAAATTATTGTAATGTAATGTAAAAAATTATCTGATAAGTAGGCCAAACCTAATGCCGGGAAGAAATATCTTAATTAATTTCAAAATTATTTACATTAATAATTTTTATAAAACTGTAATTTTTCTGAAACTCAGCCCTGGTCTCTTTGAATGTGTCATATTCTACAACTCTCTCAAAGTTGTAGCTGTAAAGAAAGAAGAAACTGCTTGGGGTGACTAGTTGACCATCCCAGAATGGTTTCTTGAATCATTTTGGCCCCTTACAAGAGGTTTCTTTAAAAAAACAAAAGTATATATTGTGTTGTTTCAGACTAGGGTTGAAAGTGTGATTTTTCTCATCACACTCTTCATAATCTTTTCAGATAATTTTGATGCAGAAATAACTTATTAATTTGGAAATCTTACCCCACACCTAGAAAATACATCTCACTCTGAGATGAAGATGGATGGTTACAATAAAAATTAAGTGCATGTATGGTAAATGGGCATTGTTGGATAAATGCAGTGATGGAAGAAAATAATATGGTGGTCATGCCATTTCTGCCTGACTTCCTTTTCTTCAACTTGATGATATCTACCTTCAGAAACAGGTGAACAGGTCATCCATCATATTCTTTATTTTCTTTGTAGTAACTTTTATTGGTTTGAATTACCATATGTTGTTCACTTGTAATGTGCAGTGTTTGAGTTGAAAGAGGCATCAATAACTAAAATCATATCTTCTTTTCTTTTTAAGGAACCTTTCTTCTTAAACACAGGAAGTTGTAAATTCTCCAATAGCAAATTTTGTTAACTCATAGGCAATACTATAAATGATGGTACTCTATTGAGTCAATGCCTTCAACATGAATCAGGAGATTAACTTTTGCAGCAAACTGTCAATCTTTACTCCTAAATTATGGTAAGCAGTTCATTTTTTTGTTGTGGCTTTGAAGTTGAATGATTCTCTTTGCTCAGTTGTGTCAGTCATAAAAGGGGATTTTTCTTCTCAGCTGAGCTCTGCATGTTTTTCTTTAACAAATTAACATCTCCCCACCACCCCCAACTTTGTCATTACATTGTTGTTATTAACATTCATCAATTTCTAAATATTTCTCTAAAGTTCTGAGGGATTTGACAGTTTAAACTGTATCCCATTATTGACAATATTAAATAAAACTTTCTGAAGACCCTTCTGCAGGCTTTTATGGGGTTTCTGTCAGATTTGCAGTAAAATGTCATATTTGCATCTTTTTTGGAGAGAGAAAGAGAGGACAAGAGAGATGGTGTTCCGAGTCACTTGCTGAAGCTTTTTATACATATTTTTAGAGCAAAAATATGGTCTAGGAAAGAAGAAAAAGTCAATTTCTTAGCAGCATTCTATGATATCCAGTCAACTGGCATATCAGCCTAAGTGTACATGATAGTTGCACAAGAAAATTCATTGCTGCCTTATTTGTATCAGCTAAAAAACAAAACCAGAAATAACCTAAATTCATAAATCAATGAAAAGTTAAATAAACCATGACATAATGTAATGTTATGTAATATTTAAAGTAGATTTACCTGAACTCACTTAAAATGAAACTCAGGAAAATATTAGTAGGAATAAAAAAGCAATTGCACAACATTTGATATAGTAGAATCATTTTTTTCTGTAAAATATATGTCTTCATGTCTTTACATGTATGAATGTATACAAACAGTTAACTACAGTTACCTCTGAGCAGTGAGACTGTTGGGTAATGAGTAGGGAGGACTTTGCTGTTATCTTGACATACCCACGCATTAAAAAAAAATGATAAGCATGTGTAAAGATTGTAAAATGTACATGCACAAAAGAAAATAGGTTATCAAGCACTTTCATTTTACAAGTGAGAGAATGGAGCATAGAGAAATTAAATGACTTCCTCATGGCAACACAGCTCTTTAGAGTCAGAATTTGAATTCAGAACTTTAGACTTCAACTTCTGTATGATTATTCCTCTACCAGATCAGTCCTCTTTATATTAATGCATCAGAAAAAAAAATTTAATCATGAATGCCTGCGTCTTTGAAATACAGTAGAAATAACCCCTCCTGCCCCCAAACCTTGGAATTTAAATTTTAGAAGTTCAGATCTTGCTTTTCCTCATGATATCTATCTACAAATGTGCTTTTGTATATGACTTGGAATTAAATGTTTCTCTTTAGTTTTCAAATGAGTTTTATTATCATCTGATAAGTAGGCCAGACCTAATGCAGGGAAGAAATATCTTAATTAACTGATGAGTGGTTAAATCAATCTACAAAATTAAGAGGAGGAGGGCAAAGGGGTAGGAGGGAAGGCTGCCCTCTATGCTGCTTTGTGTAATAATCTAATCACCCAACATTAGCAAAAGTCTCCATGGCTCAGCTATTCCAACAAAGGTGTTCATTGTAGTGATATCCGGGAATCAACCTCACAAAACCATCTATCCAGGTGGGCTTTGAATTGAGCTCTGTTTCTTCTACTTTAACTTTGTCTGATTCATTTCTTCCTCCCTGGCTACCCATAAAAAGTTGCTCTGGAGAAATGCTCCAGCACCTAAACTCACCCTGTGGAGTACTTTATTCATTGTTTTCTTGTAGTCCTCTTTAAATTGCAGATATTTAAACTTATTAAGCTGTGATATTCTATTTCCATCTGGGGGTGGGATCTGAGTTCACTGAGTGCTGAGGAACAAACATCGTTAGGGATGTAGAATGGGCATGATCAGAAGAATAGGGAGATTCTGAGCTAAATTTCAATATCAGCTAATATTCAGTATCAGCTTATCAACATCAATCACCACCATCATCAATCTAGACCTTGTTAACTTCAGACATACCATTTACTGGGCATTGACTAGGAGCCAGGCAGTAGGGTAGGCATTTTACAGGAAATTATGCCTCATTACAATCTGCTGGGGGCAGATACTGTTATTATCCCCATTTATATATAAGGAGATTAAAGCCAATAAAGCTTGGATTGGTTCAAGGTCACATTGACTAAGGACTGCCTTGCTTGTTTTACAGGAAAATTGTCTTCTCTCAGGATTCAATCTTTGTGTAGGAAAACAAGCCAGGGGACTATAACAAGACACTCATCACAGAACTGGGATCTTCCTACACTTCTCACTCTCAGTGGATTCAGCTTGCTAGTATAGAGGGAAACTGACTTTTTGAAAATATCTATTGATTTCTTTGTGTGGGAAAATTTACAATTTATATGCTTGAGATGCCATTGAACCATTCACTGCTTTGTTTCTTTGTCATGGGTAGGAAAGATGTTTGTGAAAGGAAGGCCAGGTGGCATCCTCATTTGGCCTCATTTGTGCAATAGATAACTGTGATCCTGGTACTGAGAAGGATGCCCCAAAGCCACTTGAAAGATGAAAGGGCCTATCTTGAAATAAGATTTGCTGAAAGATCACAACCCAAGCTTCTAAAATGTTAATTCAGAAAAAGGATGGCAAAGAACTACCAGAGTCTTCGAATAAGAATTTCTAATTAGAATTTTAACAGCATGAAATTGTCCTGGCTCCACCCTTGGAAACTGCCTTTTCTTATAGGAAGTAGATAAAATTTTCCTATTGCTTGGTTACAGACTTCAAAGATATGCAAGGATCAGTTTTTTTGTTTTGTTTGTTTTGTTTTGTCATTTTGCCCAGCTTTGGTATCTGGGTATTCCTGCTGAATTCTATAGTCCAAATTCTTGTCTACAGCTCGAGACTGATCTTAATATAAATGGCAGATTTGTCCTACCTCAGATGCTTATTAAAATGTCATTCAGCAATTAGCTGAATCAAGGAAAGGAACATAGTATGCCTTTATTCTGTCTCAAAACTTGCCCATATCTAAGCTGAGAATCTCGGTTTGCTCCCATCACATTGAAGCAGCTGTTGGTTAGGGTGCCTAGGTTATAAATATAGAAGGAGCAAGTGCTGTGCTTTGGAGATATCTGAAGGAAAATAACTTCTGCTACCTTCTACTAACAGCACCAATCAATTTTGGAAGTGATAAGGATAGATTCCCTGGGGCCATCAGCTGCTCTGTAACACATCCTGAAATATAAGAATTATATTGAAAGTTGCTATTTCATATAGCACTTTACAAAAATTTTTAGATTTAACCTTGAAAGTTGAATAGAAAGGGCTATCAAAAAAAAAAGAAAGAAAGAAAGAAAAGAAAAGAAAAGAAAAGACAAGCTTAGCCCCTACAAAATCTATACTGCATAATGTACATATATCAATATTATTGGTGGGACTTTTTCTTCCTCCAGTGAATTAGAGGGAATCCCTGAGATACTGCCATCACACTAAAGGGTTAAGTTTTTAGGGCAAGTCTGAAAGAGTTTAATTTTTCTCAGCACTTCGCTTTATCTCTGGAAGTTGCCACAACATGCCTCACTTTGGTAGCACAGCTATGAAGACATCCTTTGGGCGTAGAAAAAGTAATAAAAACAGGGAATCTCCCCTTCTCACTCTCACTAGTGAGTACCATGAAGAAACATAATAATGGATTTGCATGCTTAGTTTACTAAGGACATTATTTTCAATACTGTTTGGATCTTAACTGATAGAAAGCAAATAAAAAAGAAACTTATAAAGAATGTGCTGCATCACTTAAAAAATATTTCAAATACTTTAAATTGGCAAATAAATTTTTCTTTGTTTTTTAAAACTGACAACTACTTCATCAATGCCCAATTCTTATTAAGTGCATTTTCTACTGGCTCAAGTCCTATCTTTGATTGCTCTTTTCCGAATTCTGCAGTAATAATCTAAATAAATAAATAAATAAATAAATAAATAAATAAATAAATGCATTGGGCTGACTTCTAGAATGGTTGAGTAAGGATCTCTGAAAATTCATTTCTTCATAAAAGAAATGAAGAAATAAGAACATTTGCAAAAACATAAACAAACAAAACCAACCAACCAAACAAACAAAAAACCCATCAAAATCAACTTTTGAAGAACTCTAGAAATAACTAAAGGCTTACAATAATCTGAGGAGCGTTTATTTAAGGAGTGTTAATTGAAACTCGGTAAGAACAATTAGATTTATAGCGTTTTAAAATTTATAATTCTTTCCTCTTCCCCAGCCATAGTAGCCTTGAAAACCATCAGGATTACAGTTATGATTGCTCTGAAAACCAGTAGCCTACTAGCCACTAGGACAAAATAGATTTGGAGTTTTCCTAAAGCCTGATCTCCAGAGAATTTCTACTATTTGGCTTGTCTGAAAGCTTGCTGAAAAGCTCCATTCTCAGGGCTTGTTTTTATTTGACTTGATTCAGAACTTACTCTGTATGAATAGTATTATCTTTAAGATACTTGTTGAAAACAATTGGCAGCAAATGTTTAATATTATAGCTGTCTGAGATGCCATTACCAGTTAGGGCTAACAAGAGGTTGACCAAAAAACTTAATTGGAAAAACTGAGGAATGAGACATTTGCAGTGGTCTTTGAAGGGCTCTGACATATTCCTGGGACTCTAAAAAGACATAGAAATTCTATATAAAAAATCATAGTGAATCCACAAAAGAATTATTGGAGTTAATAAACAAGTTCAGTAAGGTTGCAGGACACAAGATCAATACACAAAACTCAGTTGTATACACCGGCAATGGACAAATTGAAAATGAAATCAAGAAAGAAATTCTGGGCCGGGCGCGGTGGCTCAAGCCTGTAATCCCAGCACTTTGGGAGGCCGAGACGGGTGGATCACGAGGTCAGGAGATCGAGACCATCCTGGCTAACACGGTGAAACCCCGTCTCCACTAAAAAAATACAAAAAACTAGCCGGGCGAAGTGGCGGCGCCTGTAGTCCCAGCTACTTGGGAGGCTGAGGCGGGAGAATGGCGTGAACCTGGGAGGCGGAGCTTGCAGTGAGCTGAGATCTGGCCACGGCACTCCAGCCTGGGCGACAGAGCAAGACTCCGTCTCAAAAAAAAAAAAAAAAAAAAAGAAAGAAATTCTGTCCACAGTAGCATAAAAAGGAATAAAATACTTAGGAGGAATAAATTTCACAAAAGAATTGCAAGATTTGGCACTGAAAACTAAAAACCATTTCACTGAAGTTAAGAAATACCTAAATAAGTGGGAAGGCATTCCACGTTTATAGATTGGAAAAATTAATACTGTTAAAATGTCAATACTCCTCAAATTGGTCTACATATTCAATGCAATCTCTTTCAAATCCAAGCTGCCCTTCTTTGCATAAATGGAAAAGCAAATCCTGAAGTTCACGTGAAATGCAAGGGGCCCAGAATAACCAAAGCAATCTTGAAAAAGCAGAACAAAGTTGTAGGCTTTGCACTTTCTGATTTCGAATCTTCCTATGAATTTATATGAATCAAGATGATATAGTACTGGCATAAAGATAGACAAATAAGACAAGTACATATGTAATGTAGAATCAAAAGTCTAGGGAAAAAACCCTAGCATTTATAATTAATTGATTTTTGCCAAGAGTGCCAAGACAATTTAATAAGAAAAACAGTCTTTTCATCAAATGATGCTGGGACAACTGGATACCCCCATGCAATAGAATGAAGTTGTACTCCCTACCTCATATGATATACAAAAATCAACTTGCAGCAGATCATAAACTTAAATGTAAGAACCAAATTAATTTTTTGTGACATTGGATTAGATATGGTTTCTTAGAAATAACACCAATGGCATAAGCAACAGAAAAAGAAATTGGATGCCATCAAAATTAAAAACTTTTGTGCTTCAAAGGACACCATCAATAAAATTAAAAAACAACCCAGATAATGGGAGAATATATTTTCAAATCACATATTTGATAAGGGTCTACTATCTAGAATATTTAAAGAACTTTTTACAACTCAACAATAAAAAAAACCTAATTTAAAAATGGAAAAATGATTTGAATAGATCTTCCTCCAAAGAAGATATATAAATAGCCAATAAGCACATGAAAGATGTTGACATCATTATTCATTAGAGAAATGTAAGTCAGTGCCACATGAGATATCATTTCACATTTATTAGGATGGCTATATCAAAAAGACAAAAATAACAAGTGTTGTGAGGATGTGGAGAAGTTGGAACCCTCATACGTTGCTGGTGGGAATGCAAAATGGTGCAACCATTTTGAAGACAGTTTGGAAGTTCCTCAAAAATTCAAGATAGAGATACCATATGACCCAGAAATTCCAACTTTAGGTATATACCCTAAAGAATTAAAAACACATGTCCACATAAAAACTTTTGCATGAATGTTCATAGAATTAATAACAGCCAAAAGGTGGAAACAACACAAATGTCCATCAATTGATGAATGGCTACACAAAATATGGTATGAATATACAATAGTATTATTTAGCCAAACAAAGTAGTAAATACTTCTACAATATGGATGAACCTTGAATAAGGGAAAGGAGTCCTTCATAAAAGGCTGCATATTGTAGCATTCCATTTATATGAATTGTCCAGAACTGGCAAATTTATAGAGACAGAGATGGGTTAGTTGTTGCTAGGGGTTGGATGAAGGAGGAGGTGGGGAATGACTGCTAACAGGCATGGGGATTCTTTTTGGTATAATGACAATGTTCTGGAATTAGATAGTGGTGATGGTTGCACACCTTTGTGAATATGCTGAAAACAGAATTGTATACTTTAACAAGATGAATTTTATGGTATGTGCATTATATCTCAACAAAGCTGTTATTAAATGGAAAAAAAAAAAATGAAGTCATTCCCCCAGCTGTTCTCAATTGCTCTTCTCAGGACTTTGTGGATGAATGACTCAGCAGAACTCAATACTTTATTTTGTTTTATTTTATTTTATTTATTTATTTTGAGGCAGAATCTCACTCTGTTGCCCAGGCTGTAGTGCAGTGGCACAATCTCAGCTCCCTGCAAACTTGACCTCCCAGGTTCAAGCTATTCTCCCACCTCAGCCTCCTGAGTAGCTGAGATTACAGGCACCCGCCACCACACCTGGCTAATTTTTGTATTTTTAGTAGAGATGGGGTTTTGCCATGTTGGCCAGGCTGGTCTGGAATTTTTGACCTCAGGTTATCTTCCTGCCTTGGTCTCCCAAAGTGCTGGAATTACAGGCGTGAGCCACTGCACCTGGCCATTTCTTTTATTTTTTAAAAAGCAAGACTATTTTGCAACACAGAAAACATATATTAAACAAAATATATTAATCATATATCACTGTTATAAACTAGATAAACAAATAGACTTCTTCACAGACACCATATGGAGATGGGATTCACCTACAAATATAGTCAAAATACCGTGGTCATTTCACATTGAGCTTGGGTTGGCAGAGATAAAAAGAGGGAGAAGTTAGGCAGAATAATTCAGGCCTGATGATTCTCCTCTTGATCAACAATAAAAAGCCTTGTTTTAGATTCTTAACCGTCTAGCCTGGTTCTCTCTACTGATTATCTTCAACAGATAATAGTTTGTCTGCCAAGTACTGGTAATTATTTTAGATTGTGAGATTTCACTGTGATTAAGTGAGTTAAAATCTGTCTCCCTGGCATCCTAAATAAAGCCTATACCTCTCAGAGTTTAAGCAATTTTTTTTCTTAAGATGGAGAATGGTTAAAAGGAGATTGATCTCTGCTTGTAAAAAACAACTGCCCCCCCACCGCCGCCCCCAAACACACACACACAAACCCCTCCGACTCTTCTAGCTAGTGTCACAATAAAAGATGACAATCAACAAAAGACTGAGCCTTTTGGCAACGGAGATGGCTTTAAACCTGAACAATTCTTTTGAGGTTTTGGTTGGTCTAGTCTGTTCCTTTCCAGGTAAACATCTTTGTTTATTTAATGTACACATTTTGTTCTAACATTCTAATGCTAATGTTTTATTTCTATCCCCCTGGACCTAAGAATACATTATGAAAAGATAGTATCTGGCCAAGTTATTTTTTTTTTTTGAGACGGAGTCTTGCTCTGTCACCAGGCTGGATTGCAGTGGTGTGATCTTGGCTCACTACAACCTCCACCTCCTGGGTTCAAGCAATTGTCCTGCCTCAGCCTCCCGAGTAGCTGGGACTACAGGTGCGTGCCACCATGCCCAGCTAATTTTTGTATTTTCATCACTGAAAAGGAGGCACATAAGAAATTTCAAGTTTGAGTTTCATGGTTTTCATTTTTAATGTGTTCATAGGCATACATATTTATATTTTGCTCTGCATTTACTAACTTAAATCTTGCATGCTTATATAATCTTGATATAACCAAAGTGATACACCTGAGGAAATGTAATTGTAAAATTGGATCGTAATTTAAATGTTCCATGGAAGCAAACTAAGGATATTATTCATCTTATGGATTTACAAGTTATTTTGGGGAGAGGTTGAAACAAAGATTAAGTAAAACTCTTCACCTTGGTGAACCTGTTTTGGCCATTTGACAGTTTTTCTACTTTGGACATATTTATCGTAGGTTTGTCACAAGAGGGCAAAGAAGAAGGCTTTGAACTGTCATCTGCAAACTGAATTATCTGATGTCATTTATACATCTTACGCAATCTGGGGGTAGAACTTATTTATTTAGATCTGATTTATACTGTGGAATTCCCATGTGGATATGAATATGGTAATATTGAAAAGTAATTTAGATTTTCTGTTGCTATTTCCTAGTGACTAGTTTTGCAAAAGAAAGCATATAAATTACAAATTAGAAGGAACCATGTCTTTAGAATTTTGTACTTACATTAGTGATGGAAGCAGACTGGCATTGTTAAAAAAGCAATTGAAGGATCTGAAAATGTTTCCAAATAAAGTGGAAAGGTATTGTCCCAGTCCTTCTCAGTGACAGGACTCCTAAAAGGAAGAATAAATTAGTAGGAAATTGGGACTGGCTTAATTTTGGAAGAGTTACATCCAAAATGGAAGTGAGTTTTTAGGTCTTGGTCAGAATCTACTTAATTTCTGAAAGTTTTGGGAATTAAATCCAGACATTTCAGGGAAAAAGACCCTCAGCATGCTAGCATGCATGGCAGCACCCTCATGCCCCATGCAAGGTGGACATCATGAATGAAACAGGACAAACTTTCCTCCTAAACCCTAAGACAAAGTATGATAGCCAGCCTCCAAGATGTCTCCTAATGATCCTAGCCTCTCTCGTGTATCCATACCCTTGTATAGTTCCATCCCATATTGCATGAGGCTGGCCTGTTTGACCAATAGAGTGCTGCAGAAATGACTGCGTTTGACTTCTAAGGCTAAGTCATAAAGATATCATGAGTACCGATCTGCTCTGGTGGATCGTGTTCTCTGGCGGAAGCCAGCTGCCGTGTCAGGAAGACCCTTAAGCAACCCTGTGGAGAAACTCACATGGTAAAGCCAACTGCTAACAGACAATACCAACTTACCAGTCACCTGAGTGAACCATCTTGGAAGTAGATCCGTCAGCCCTAATCATACCTTCAATTGATGGCAACCTCATGAGGGTCCTAGAGCCAGAGCCTCTCAGCCAAGCTTCTCCTAATTTCCTGACCTATAGAAACTACAAGAGGTTATAAATGTACATTGTTTTAAGCTGTTAAATTTGAAGATAATTTGTTACATTGCAATAGATATCTGATGTGTAGTGTTTGAAAGGTGATTCCCGGAAGTTTAAATGAGTGAGGAAAATGAGACAGGGAAGACAGAAGTCAATATGTTGATGAGTGAGTTACTGCTATAGACAAATGGGTTCAATCCCACTGGTGATCCTGCGATGGTTGTATAGGATGCACCTGAGAACAATGTCCATGAGGGAAAGGGATGCTTGCTTATTTTCCCAATGACTCCCATTTCTTCACTGGATAAAGGTTTCCTCTGGAAGCATTAAATTCTTAGTACTTGCAGGCTGCCTTGCCCTTGGGTTTCCAAGGAATCAGAAAATCCTCAGCCAGAAGAGCAGAAAGCTGCAGGTAGTGGAAACGGGAAGCTACCCTATTGCAAAAGAACTGTTCACAGAGCCCAGAATTGAGCTCAGGGGTGAAGTTGGACTGAGTGAAGGATGGGTTGGATGATGGGTGGGACTTGGGCAATGCCTGCCACATAGCTTCATAGACTTTGTCATCGCTACACTTTGGGGATGCACTCCCAATCAATTAGAGTTGGGATCTGAGATAATGTTCACTTGTCTTCTTCAGTTGATAATGTACTCCCCACTCTTTGTTCCAGCCCCTCCACTCAACACCACTTTCCACCTGGTGAATTCTCGTTTAACTCACAAAGGTCAAAGGGTACCCACTCCATGAACCTTCCCTAATCATGCCTCCTTAGCCTGGCTAAGTTAGCTTCCCTTTCTTCTGATTCCCTGTTTCCCAGAGTTACATGGATTGTCACTGTTTCTTGATGTATTTGTCTCCCACCTGTGTGTGAGCTTTTGCTTATCTTTGTATTCTCAATGTCTGGTATGTATTAGGCACTCAAAAAATGTCAGCTGCTGCTCATAAGTGGAAGCTAAGAAAAGTTGATCTCACAGAAGTAAAAAGTAGAACAGAGAATACTGGAGGCTGGGAAGGGTAGGGGGAAGGAAGGGATAGGGAGCCGTTTGCTAAAGTGGCAAAATGACAGTTAGCTAGGAAGAATTAGTTCTAGTGTTCTATAGTGCTGTAGGATGTCTAGAGTTAAAAATAATATATAGTTTCAAATAGTTGGAAGGAGGATATTGAATGTTCCTAACACAAGTAAATGATAAATATTGGAGATGATGGATATGCTAATTACCCTGATATGATCACTACACATTATATGAATTGAAACATCACTATGTATCCCATAAATTTGTATAATTATTTTATGTCAATTAAACAGAGGAAAAAAATTTAAGAAAGAAAAAAATGTGAGCTGAAAGCAAAACTAGAGGAGTTGGGGAAATGTCTAAACCACAGTGTTCTACAATATTCTCTCAGTTTATTTTCCCTACAGAGGTACCCAAAGATGTTTTATTATGGCTAAAAGTATTTACATACTTCAGGATTACCTGGATTTCTCTGTATAGCAGTAAGCCAATTGAGAATAAAGATTTGCCAAACTGACCAGGTTTGAGAAGATGTAATGTTAAGCCTCAGGCCATCCAATACCTGAGTTAACTTACCATATGTACTTTTCAATCTGTTTTATCTTGGTAGAGAAACTTTTGCACTTAAAAAAAAAAAAAAGATTCTCCAAGGCAAAGGCATGAAATGGATATGTTGCCATGTTAACTGTGGTGCATGAGATTTGGTTCCTATTATTAAAGTTTGAAGAATAAGGTTTACATCTGAAGGGAAAAAGTGACCAGCAGCATTTCAGAGCATTGTTTCTAAAAGTGCCCAGGGAACAATCCCATCCCCAAACATTAACAGATGTCGTTCTCTTGTCCTGGATTGACCCGGGGCCCTTACCCATGGTTCACTTGTGATTTAGCCAGCGTGGATTAAGTCATCTTTCCCTTCAGGGCAGGACAAGCAGAGAGAAGTTTCATTTTGGCTCATTCTGTTTTGTTTTTACCCCCTCTGAGCCATTCCATGGCTTATGTTGAGGGCATCGAACAGTTGCTGGACCCGGAGAATGCCTTGTTCTCAGATGCCAAGAGTTAAATGGATTCAGTACGTTGTCCAGGGGGCGTTATGAAAGGTGCTAACAGATGTGGATTTCAGCTTTGTCATTAAAATGCTTCTCAAACGCCACCTGATGTCCCTGGGTTAGAGGTTTTCTTTCAGCCTTTTCTCATTACATTTTAGCTCTGTTTTGTGAACTAAACCTTTGAAGAAACTTGAGAGCTGTTTTGGAAACCCAAGAATTAGAAAACATGAAATGTCTATAGCTCTGAAATATGCATGTGACCTTATTCCCATGCCTGTGGGGCAGGCAAGGCAAAAGCAGATGCTGTTCTTCTGTGCTCTGAAAATATCATATTCCTTAAAAGTTTTACCATTAATTGTATTATAATGATCTATACGCAATAGTTTCCACTGCGGTCTTTGTGGAAAATCCTTAAAATTGGGTGCTAAAAAGATTCACACCATGTTTGGATCATAATAATGTCTGGAACTTTTGAATGCTTTTATTTTTCCTAAAGGTGTACATAATAAATCTAATAATATGCACCCAAATGCTCCTTCTTCTTATAGCTTTGTATTCTTCTGTAGTAAAGACAAAGACTAAATGCCAGTATCAGGCTCAGGATTTACATTAGAAGTGGTTTGGGACCCATCTAACTGCAAGTGAAATAGAAATTTTTTAGTTCAGCTGATTTCATTTCACGTCAGCTCTAGTGGCACAATCAAGTTTTGCTGGGGTCTGATTCAATTAGGATTGTAAGCAATTTCTGGCTATTCACAGCAGAAAAGCAGTGTCGTGTATATCTCTGAAGATGCCCTTTACACAAATAATCCCGCTTTCACCAATTAGCAAATGACCTATTATAGGCCTGAAATGTCAAGGATATGTTTAGTATTTGTTGGCCAAGCATCCCATCTCCTTTCCTTGGAGAACCACCCGTTTCCAACTCCCACCCTCCCCACTACCCTAAGCCCCAGATGGGGATGATTCTATTTTGAGGGTCAAGGGGTGTGCTCAAGACTCAGGCCAAGCCAGTTCAGGATCAATTTTCCCTGATTGCAGTGATTGGTTCAGGGATGGGCACCTGTATTACGTTAGGCCAATCAAGAGCTTTCTGAGGACTTTTGCTGGAATTATCAGACTCTGAGATTTTAAGGAACTTTTTTATTCAGAATTGTTAGTGGCTGCTTTTGGCACCAGATGGAGAGAACCCACCATCAAAATTAAGAAATCCAGAGGAGAGAGAAGCTAAGGAAAGGTGAGAGAGTTATTTTGAGGAACAACTGACTTTAGCCTTCCCCATTATATGAGCCAATAAGTCCTCCTTTTGTTGTTGTTTTGGCTCTAGAAGTTGGAATCCAAACTAATACACAGAACTACCTTTGAGATCCATGGCAGGGTGAATGGAGTGTGACCTCCTGTAGATGTGACACGGTCCTGGGAGGTGAGGCAGGGGTTTCCACAAAGACATGACCTGCTCTGGCTATCACTTCAATTTTTTGACTTGAATACCCTAATTTTAGGCAACTTTTTGGGCCCATTTTTGAGGGGTGGAGGAAGCCAGAATGAATGCAAGACAGGTACCTGGGTTCTCATCCTTAACCCATGACCTTGTGCAAATCCCTTCCAGTGCTACAGCCACTGGCTTCCCCTCTGTGGATAGAAGTTTCTTTGATGTTGAACCTAGGTTGGTAAAGTTTAAACTCTTCTGAGGCACCCTCGCATTTGTGGGAGGAATTCACCTTAGGAAACAGAGATCAAGTCATCCGAATTCCGGCTCTTTACCACATTTTCCTCCCTGTTCAACCTGCAAGTAATCTTTTACCTATTTTATGTTTAAGATTGCACTTGAAAAAGGAAAAAAATGTTTGAAAACCACTGAAGAGGTCTCTAACCTTCCTTTCAGCTTGTTTCTCTAACATCGTCAAGATCCTAATCCCTGAGAACATCATGTTGAAGGAGTTAGAGTCTGGTCTGCACCTGAGCTGGGCTAAGCCTCTTTACATATCCTCAGGCCCTATTGATGCAATGAGCCAAAGGCATTATGTTGCCCTTTGTCATTTTTAAATGGTGGGTTTGCTTTCTTGGTAATTCTAAGGATATTTAAATCCCTGACCTTCTTTCCCAAAAAGACCTATTTGATAAACAGTGTATTGTATTTGCTTCTTATTAAGGTGAATGGTTTACACAATTTAAAAATTATATAACTAGTACTTGCTCATTATAGAGATTTTTAAAAATCAGAAATTAAGCAAAAATAAATAAATAAATAAATAAAAATAATTCCATAGTCTCATTATCCAAAGACAAGCCAGTCTTCTGCTGAAGTCTCCCTGATAGCTTTCCACTGCCTTTGGGAGCAAATTTCCTTGCCTGGGGCTGACCCAGCATAGTTACAACCCTTGTCCTTTCCCCTTTTGCATTTAATGTCTTCTCTGACTTCTTTCAGTTCATTGAAAGGGCTCACTTGCTTTCACCACTAGACCTTTGTGCCTCCTGTTACCACCTTCTCCATCTTGCTGGTTCCTCCTTGAGTTGCAGATCTCAGCTGAGATGGCTCTACCTCTGGGAAAACTTCTTTTCCCAACAGGGGTTCTGATAGACCCTTGCTCTCAAAATATCTTCTCCTTTCCTGAGCACTTACCACAAGTTGGCATTGTTACTGGTTTATTTACCGATGTCTCCTCTGTAGCTCCATGATAAGAAAAACTAGTTGAATTATTTTCCCCATTATTACTGCCAGTGCTTAGCCCTCATCTGATACAGTGACTCAGTGTGGATTGGCTCAATGAATCAGTATTGTTTAGCCACTGAATTTTTCAATATATTTCGTTTGTCTTTTTTTCCTTATTATTTTTAAACATAGTTTGTGCCAACTGTTGAAGTGTTGGTTGTGCTCTGGAGGTTCTGTTCAACAATTCGTGCAGCATGTGAGAACCTTCTCTCCTTCTCAATTGTTGTCTCTTCCATGCCATATTATTTATGTGCCCCCTTCTCTGTGCCAGGCACTGTGCTGGGTGCTCGTCCATACACCAGCTCTGGTATATTGTCTAGGGCTATGCAGAACAGGGAGGCTTTATTGTTCTCATTCTCTACATTAGAAATTGGAGCCTCTTAGAAGTTAAGTAACTTACCCAAGGACACCCAACTGTCAAGCATCTAAATTGAGATCTGAACTGGGATTCAGATGTTTCTGAATTAACAACTATCACCATAAATCTGGTGTGGCTTATAACCAATGGAAATTTATTTTTCATAGTTCTGGAGACTACAAAGTCCAAGATCAAGACATCTGCAGATTTGGTGTCTGATGAGGGCTTTCTGATTTCTAGATGGTTCCTTCTTGCTGCGTCCTCGCATGTTGGAAGGGGCAACGTAACTCTCTGGAGTTTCTTTTATAAGAACACTAATCCCATTCATGAGAGTAGAACCCTTTTAACATATGAATTTTGGGAAAACATAACATTTAAAATGTAGCACTCCTTTGTTTCCTGGCCTGTGAACTCAGGCCAATCTACAAGGAAGTTTTGTTGGTCTTTATTGAAACTTTCACTGGGCTGCAAAGTAAAGAACTTTAAAAAAGTAACATCTTCTCCTAATTCAATCTGCTAACCAGAGGGTAAAGTGACATAGTACAAATGCAATCATAGGTAAAAGATTAACCTATTTTAATATGGAAGGTCTTTTGTTGTTGCTGCTTTGGAGGAGTTGACTTAGCCCATCTGGGAATGAGGTACCTTCCTGATATGCCAAATAAATACTTCCTCTCACTGGCAAGAGGTAGAAATGAAATAATTCTATTTTAAAGATCAAGCCTTCCCTGTCCTCAAGGAAGTGACAACCAATTTTTTCCTTGACACATTTGGATTCTGTTTTAAATAAGGCACTGAAGGTTTCTAGTAGGCCAAACAAAGAAAACAGGATTAGGGGGTGGTGGATAGTTGATCAGTAGTCTCTGTGTGTGTGTGTGTGTGTGTGTGTGTGTGTGTGTGTGTGTGTCTCTGTGTGTGTGTGTGTGTTGGGGGAGGTGGCAGGGAAGCACAAAGAAAGGAAACTAAAGTCTGTGGCTCTGGGAAGAAGGGATTCGAGGTGTCTCGGCTCTGCTTAGAAGGTGCCTGGTAAAGTGGCCCTGAGAAGCAGCACTGGGTCGAGAATGTATCAATACACTTATACAAATTTAGAAAATAAACATGACCTCTGCAAGAGCTCCACCCAATTGACAATCCAATTTTCACACCAGGGTCCTCTTAACTACTCTTAACAGTGACTAGCATGAACAGCAACTGGGCCCAAGCCACAGCCCTTTTTCTACCTTCAGCTGAGGACATGGAGGAAAGTACGTGTATAGGTAGAGAGGTAGGGAGACAGGTAAAGAGGTAGAGAGATAAGTAGGTAGAGAGGTAGGGAGATAGGTGGGAAAAAAAATACATAGATGAGTGTGAATTTATTAGGGGAATTGGCTCATGCAATTATAGAGGCTGAGACATTCCATGACAGGTAATCTGCAAGCTGGAGACTCTGGGATGGTAGTAGATTGGCTCAGCCCAAGTCCAAAGGCCTTAGAACTAGGGAAGAAGATGGTATAACTCTCAGCTAAGGCCAGAGGCTTGAGAACCCAGTGGGCTGCTGGTATAAGTCCTGGAGTCCAAAGGCTGGGGAGTCTGAAGTTGTTACCCAGGGACAGGAGAGGAAGACTATATCCCCGGCCAGCAGACAGATTGACACATTTGCCTTTTCTCTGCTTTTGTTCTCTCCAGGCACCCAGTAGATTGGATGGTGCCTGCCCACACTGCAAGCTATCTGGGATTGTATGCATTAGTTCGCCACTAACCTGCTGTTTCAACCTGCAGATTTATATCACAGTGACTGGCACAGTGCCTAGAGCTTCATTCAATTTATTGAATGGATTAATACAGTTGTGCGTGTACACATGCATAAAAAGCAAAAAGTTATTCATCTATGAATACCATGATGAAACTGAGAAGCTTAGAATACTGTAGCGTGAAGAGTTACTATCTTTTATCTGAGAAGTACACTAAATATTAATACAACACCGAGAACCAACATAGGGAACTGCCTCTCAATCCCCAGCAGTGAGTAGGTGTTCCACGTAACTGAGCCAAGCCAGCTCTCTTGGTCAGACAATGCACAGGGAGAGCCTGTCCTAGGTGGCCTCTGCAAGAGTGACAAACTCACTTCTCACTGTTGGGACATTACTGGTACTGCTTCAATCCCCTATTTGAGTTATTAAACTTAGGCAACCTTAGAGAGTATCTAGCCTGGCCTCCCATTTAAAGAATGAGTATATGGGGAGTGAGGTGATGTTACCAGTCTCCTAGCTAGAACCAAAATCCCTTTATCTTGCCCTTTCAGAATCCTTTCTCTATGACTTCTCCTTTCCTCTAAATCAGGACCCACATGTTTCAGTGCTTTATGGGAACCTAGTAGGAAACATAAATGAGAGAAGCTGTCATATGTATGACAATAGGGAGTAGTGGTGAGTATGACAAACCAGAGCACACGCCCCATCTAAAGGACAGACCTACATTTCAGCTCTAAGTGTTGTATAAGGGAGGATGTGTCCAGCATGGACAAACCTGTTCCTTTTAGAAAAGCCTAAAATCTGAATATTTATGTGAAAAAATTCAACTTTTACATTTTGGCAGCGAAGTTTTAAAAGATTTGAAAATACCATATGGGCAGAACAGGACATGTATTCAAGACCTGCCCATGGACTTTCACTGGTGACTTCTGTTCTGTACCTTCCACTGAACTTGACCACAGAGCAAGGATATACAGGTATAAGTGATGTGTCAAGCCATTAGATAGTAGTGACCCTCTCTATACCAATGTCTGAAGGTAACCTTCTTTTAAAACATATATCTTTGTGTGAATTTAAAGTTCTCACTCTTGTGCTCCTGTCAGTCTCTTTGCATTTTGTTGAGTTGTATTTAAGATATGTAGGCTACTCTTAAATTTAAGGTATTTAGGGTATTCCTCAGAAAAAGATGCAGTTAAATTTATGTCCCTTAGCGAGCTGCAGAGTTAGTGGTCAGAAACACAATCTCTGGAAACGTTCTGCCTGGGTATGCGAACTTAGGCAAGTTACTCGATCTCTCCATACCTTTGTTTATGTGTCAAATGAAGATAATAACAGTAGTACCTACTTCAGAGTGTTGTCAAAAGGAGAAGCTAAGCCATACATAAATCGCATTAGAATAGTGCCAGGTAGTGCCTACGAAGCACACAGTGATGTTTGCTGTTACTTGGATTAGTTTGTTAGTATTGCTAGTGAATTGTGCTTTCCCTTGAATCTATCCAAGGATTGTGTCCTTCATGTGGATAATAGCTGAACAGATGTATGCACTGCTTTTTACAACATGTACGCAGATAGGGGCTGATAGTAGTTAAACATAATTCCCCGGTCTTTTCGTTTGGATATCCTCTTGTGGGGATCAGGAAACTACCAGGCTGTGGAGACCTTGGCAAAATAGAAGGAATAGAATTGGGGTGGGGTGGGGTTGAGACCCTGCTGAGGTGGTTTCTGAAGTTCTGAGATAGGGCTCAGGATGATTTAAAACTGGTATCTCTTTTAAGCTAGACTACTTCTGACCTTATCACCAATATGCCATTAAGACCAGCAACCTCTGTTGCTCTGATTGGCTATTGGGCTATTCAGTCTTTTTAGAATTTCTACTAAGTTTTAATATTCTTGGTGTCATTTTCTAATACTTCAGCTTTTTATTAACTTAAACTACATTATTGAATTTAGTAATTATCTGTGTCATTATCTTGCAATACACATACATCATCTTAAAGCATATGTTTTCTAGCTGATGGAACAGGCTGGAACATCTCGTGCAGGTGGAAGAACAAACCCTTTCTATATAGACAGGGAAGTGTCCAGAAACAAATCATGTAGTTTCTTGTTTGTTTCTCAGCAATGCAAATTGCAGGCATATGATAGTTGTCATGCAACATAATGGTGGGAGGACAAGTTCAGGATCTGATTTCATAAACATTTCAAAGAGTTGTACTCTGTGTCTCCTGACCTGCATCATTCCTTTAACTTGAGGCCACCTTGCTATGTGCAGAAACCCTCTCAGGAAATGAGATGAGTACATCTCTGCAGGTGGCAGGCAGGTGTAATAGGAAAGGAATGTGGAGACTTAACGTTGAGTTTCTGTGATGTGGAAATCACTGCAGTTTCTCTTTGAGCTGTCGGACAGGCAGTGGTGGTTTGCATTGAGAGAGCTCCTCCTCTTTAAGAAGGGTTCTCTTTCATTAGTCTTTTGTCTTGGTCTTATATTCCTTTTTAGGGAAAGAACTCTATAGAGGGTGGTGTCAGAAATTTGCTGGGGCCTGTTCTCCAGACCCGCCCACCTCCCAGACAGACATTTATGAGACAGAAAGAAGATGATCCAGAGAGTCTAGTTGATGTACAAATGATGGAAGGGATGTGATCATTTTCTAAGGTAGAGGAAATCTTGATAGGAGGACTGTAACAGATAGCCACAGCTGATCTCCACTGCCTGTTCTTAGAAACCCGTTTAGTGGTGGACTGTGTAAGATAAGGCTGTCCATCCATGCTGACCCTTTTGGGTTTACTTCCAACATCATCTATGTCTTATCACTCTAGTTTATTGGTCAGGCCTTTCTCTTGCCATGAAATGCTTAGGAGGACCTAAACTCCATTTATCTACACTTCTGCTTATTAGCATCATGACTTCATTGCCCTCTTATGCTTGGAGTTAAATGGGTTTTTTGAACTCTCTTCTAAAAGTCCAATCATCCTTCTGAATTTCATCTCTGATTAGTAGAACATAAAGTTTATTTCTCTATTTTGATTTTTTTTTCTTGAACCATGATATCCCCCTTTTGATTGGAAGAGAAGTGACTTGATTATATTCTTCCCCCTTCCAGAAATTGTATCAAAATGAGAGACATCACGGGCTGTCTCTTG
Source organism: Papio anubis (assembly GCF_008728515.1). Lineage (NCBI taxonomy): Eukaryota > Metazoa > Chordata > Mammalia > Primates > Cercopithecidae > Papio > Papio anubis. Next base: position 75,154,143 of record NC_044977.1, read on the forward strand.
AGCTGTTCCTTGCATAATGTCTTCTTGAGAGGCCAATTACAGTGAACAAGACATTTTAGGTGACATCTAACTGGAAACTTAAAAACTACATTGTCACTTTGATTTCTGTTCTGTCACTTATTATTGTATTTTTCCCTATTTTGGCTATAATCTTCCATGTGGTTTTTAATTCAGCCTAGGTTCTGAAACTTAAAAATATGTTTGTGTGGTCAACATGTTACACCAGAATGGTCTCTTTTTATTCACAGTAAATGTGGGACTTGGTTTGCATGTGTTTGTACCAGTTCTTGTTCCTAAAACTGAAAGCCCTTTGCATTTTTGTGGATATTACTAAAGAAGTTATTCATACACTGGTATTGCCATGATTAATACACACTCCATTTTGTGGCTTATAGCATCTCTGGCTGTAGATGAAAAATTCTTGGTAGCTATGCATTCTATTTGAAGTTGTGATAAAAACTGACTTTTATGTTTACTGCTGATAAAGGGATTTTTAAAGATGTCTATTTACTGATGCAGCATTGGAAATCCTTTATAAGCTGAAAGGAAAATAACACCCCCTTGGCATCTGGGCTTCTGTGTCTGGAAAGTCTCTACCTAAGGCCTTCAAGCAGCAAAGGTGGCAACATTGCTGTCCGGTAGAACTTTCTGCAATCCTGGAAATATTCTATTCACAGCTAGTAGCCACATGTGGCTATTAAAATTTGGCTAGTGTGCCTGAAAAACTTAAGTTTTCTTTTCATTTTATTTCATTAATTTGAATTTAAATACTCACATGTATCTAATAGCTATCTTATTGGACTAGGTATAATCATGAACAGCAGAAAGTTGATTATTGAGGCTTCCATTAAGTTTGTAAACTTTTCCCTTGTTCTCTCTTGTGTTTAAGTTTGCCCTGAAAAATTAATAATAGTTATAAAATTTTTGAGTCCTTATTATGTACTATCTGTGATATATGTTTTAACAGGCATTATTTCATGTAATCTTCATTTCAGACTACAAAGGAGCTACTACTTCATTATTGTTAAAAATGGAGACAAAGAGAAAGGAAGTAACTTGCCTAAGGTTACACAGGGAGTTGGAGTTATAGCCTGAGGCCAAGAGACCTCATATAGGTGCTTTTAGCTCTCTTCCAGTGCCTCAGTCTATCTGGGCTGGCATCACAAAATACAACCAGCTAGGTCATTTATAAACAATAGAAACTTATTCTCACAGTTGTGGAGCCTGGGAGGTCCAAGATCAAGGTGCCACCAGATTTAGTGTGTGGTGAACGTTTGCACTTTCCTTTCAAGATGGCGCCATGTTGTGTCCTCACCCACTAGAAGGGACAAACAGATTCTTAAGCTTCTTTTGTAAGGGTGCCAATCCCATTCCATGAGGGTTAGGATGTCATTTTGGGGGGAGTGGGATATGAAATTCAACCCACAATAGGAACCTGTTTTATTCTGTTAGGATTGGAATTTCCTGCATTTTGAGAATGCAGAAATCTCGGGTAATTTTACATTGAGATCTTCCCAAAACACAGGTGCTCAATTCCATAAAAGTTTATTTCTCATCAACACAAAATCTGCTGTGAGCCAGCTGACTCCCCAGGGCAATTACTACCCATTCATTGACTAATCAGTGATCTAGGTCACCTCAAACTTGTGATTTTGCCACTTCAATGCAGTGCTTTAAGAAAAGCAAGAGAGAGCTTGGGGGAAGGGGGATCATTATTCCCCCCCAGCTCTTAAGTGCTTCAGATAGGAAGGGACAGATGTCACAGCCCACTGGTTAGAACTAGTCACATGGCCTTACCTAACTGCAAGAGGGTAAGACCATGTGGGAGAGCACACACGAGTAGGAAATGAATCAGACATGGTGTAGCTGTCACGATTCAATATTTGACGATGATGATGACATTTTGAGAGATGTTTCCTTGAGAACAGAAGTTTTATTTCTCCTTATTCCTCACCCCTTCCTCCCCCTCCACAAACAGGTAGTAATCAGTACGTGTTTAATACCCTCTAAATGTCTGCTGAATAATGGAACACAAGGGGGAAAAAACAGCCACATTCAATAAATGATAGCTTCAATGATGAGGATGATGGGATTCCAATGAAGGAGCAATAAATTGCAGCTAAATACACCAAGAAGTCTTCATGGAGATACTGAATGTATCTGAACTGGCTATGCAGGTCAAATAGGATTTCAAGGGGGATGTGGGGAATCAAAAAAGAGACTAATATGAGCAATGTTCCCAAAGCATCAAATATCATGTGTGAAGGGATGTGATTGCATGTGGCCAGGCCAGGAGAAAGGGATAGAAGCAGACATGAGCATTCTCATGAGGGGAGCATCTCAAGTATCAATCTGCCCTTAATAAAAGTGTTGACTTCAACTAGACGGATGGTGCAGCCCATTTCTCACCAGGTTCCTGTCCCTATCCAGTTCTCCATCTTTGCTCCTCCTACTTTCAATGTGCCAGATCCCTAAGAAAGGAAGGAGCTCACATTTTTGATAGACTCTGATATTTAGTGAACAAAGAAAGCCTTTCCCAGTCCCCTGACCTACTCAATAATTTTTATATACTTTGTGATAAAAATATGGAAAATTGGCTTTGAAACAAAAATATCATCTTTGTATTTTCTTCCTGACACTTTCATCTAATCTCCCTGTTACTCTCCAATAGCTGTCAGGGTTGGGTTAGCTCGATGTGGGCCTCCATCTCTCTCATCTATTTAAGAAAGAGAGGTTGGTGAGGAGACCTTTGATTTGTCTTTTCATCTGTTGTTTTTCACGTTTTCAGAGAGTGAACACATGTCATTGGCCTTTATTCCCCTTTTCTGAGTAAAATATCCTTTCTATTTCTATGGAAACCCTCTGGAAGCACTACCATTATTTTTGGTAGGAGCCACTGATTCTTTATGCTGTAGGAATTGTTTCTCCCTGCTGTAAAAGTGAGACATTTTCACTGGATGGGGTCAGATTCTCTTAAAGTGTGTTCTATATTTCTTCTAAATGTATGTTTTTCATGATATCCCAAGAAGGGGGCAAAGATACAAAATTTATTGTGGAACTTAAGGTGAAGGATGGTTTTCAAGACATCCCAGCTCAGAGGGTGAAACTCCAAGTTGAGTTTGAGGGAACTTGGGGAAAGAATAGCATTCCTAGGTGGAATGTGGTAGCTAACAAGATCACACGTTTCTGAGAGTGATTAGGAACTAAAAATGAAGGCTCTTGTGGAGTGGAATGGTACATTAATCAAGGAAATTGGAATCCTCATGCTTTCTTTATGTATGCTGGAATAAATTAAGGTAAAAACTAATTCATCATGGCCATTCCACGATGCAGGCACCTTGCCTGGAAAATGAAAATTGAGGGAACGGAATTGCATCGGGGGGAAGGCATGTTACACTTGACCCAACTGAATTAATGAGTGCTTGGAAGGGGTCTGGCAGGCAAGTGAGTTGTCAGCTTGTTGGTATCACTCTAGTAGTCTGGGAATTTAAGATAATGGGAAAAGAGAGGGAGGACTGGGGCATAACAGGCTAAGAGAAAGCAGACTGTATCAGATGCCCATGGGAGCAGAGAGCTTAGAAGTCGTTAAAAAAATGACCTGACTAGCAACAAAGATTGATGTGAAGAGAAGAAAGAAAAGGGAAGGGCCTTTTGAAAGTGCTTTTGGCTTGATCAGAAGGTAATTTATTTACTGTTTAACATGGCAAGAAATGCAAAATGAGATTCCTGGGTTGGAAAGGGGGTTTCATATTTGGCAATCAGTCAGGGGCTTAAAATAGAGTTTCCTGAACCTGTGGGCCAAACAGGTATGGTAGTTTAGCAGTCTGTGCCTCAGGATTAGCCTGCAGCAGTGTTGGAGGATGGCAGACATCTGGTGACTGTCATGGCACATGAATTTAGAGATGTAATATAGAAGTTGTGAAATCAAGTCAAAATATAATGCCAAAAGTACAAGGAGGAAGGTTTCTGGGCCAGAGCAAGTTTCCATCAAAGTAATAGTTTCCATTATTGAGATGAAACCATGAGTATATTGTTAGATTTAATCCTTATAACAATTTTTAAGTTAGATCACAGTGTTGTACCCACTTTACAGATGGATGGACTGAGGTTCAGAGATGTTAAGTGATATGAGGAGAGCACCCAGCTAAGATAGGTGGTTTAAGATTTGCAATACCTAATGCCAGCTAGGTATTAGGTATCTCAAATCTTAAGCCCCATCAGGCAGAGTTCAAACTCTGAACTGCTGCCTTTCCTAAGAGACACCTAAAAGACAGAATACGTGCATGAAGATCAAGGTAGGCATGTATCCTGACTTAGGCAGCAGTTAAAGGGCAAAAATACATGTTGGAAATCATGATGGTTCCTATGCACTTTTCTTGACACCATTACCTCAGATCTCTGGACTGATCTTTTTTTGTTTTGTTTACTGTTCTTTTCCCTTGCTTTATTTGTACCCACCATTTAGACTGTGGTTTTGATCTGCCTTCTCATTCCGTGCTGTTCTTTGTTTATATCTAACCAGTCAACATAGGATGGTGGTTAAAGGTGCGGTTTCTGCTGCTGGGTTGCCTGGGTTCAAATCTTAGCTTTGCTACTTGGCTAGCTAAGCCAGTGGCCTTTTGTGATCTAGTTTCTTCATCTGTTTTAGTTACCCATGGCTATATAACAAACCACCCCACAATTTAGAGGCTTAAAAAAATCACAATCACTTGACCAGGTGCAGTGGCTCACACCTGTAATCCCAGCACTTTGGGAGGCCAAGGCAGGCAGATCACGAGGTTGGGAGATCCAGACCATTCTGTCTAACACAGTGAAACCCTATCTCTACTAAAAATACAAAAAAAAAAAAAAAAAAATTAGCCGGGCGTGGTGGCGGGCACCTGTGACTCCAGCTACTCGGAAGGCTGAGGCAGGAAAATCACTTGAACCCATGAGGCAGAGGTTGCAGTAAGTCAAGACCGTGCCACTGCACTCCTGCCTGGGCAACAGAGCAAAACTCCATCTCAAAAAATAATACAACCCCTTAGTTGTTCACAATTCTGCAAGTTGGCCAGGGCTTGGGATGGGTGGCTTGGCATGGGAGGCTCATCTCTGCCCCATGTGCTGTTGGCAGGGGAGGTGGGGTGGAGGTGGAAAAGAGGAGTGGGGAGAGCTTGATTAGAGCTGGAGGTTGCAAGATGGCTTTGCTCACATGTCTGGGGCTTCTGCTGGGGTAGATGGAACTGCCAGGGCCTCGGTGACCCTCTCTGTCTCTCCGTGTGTTCTTTAATCATTGAATAATCTAGCCCAAGCTTCTTCACATGAAGACTGGATCCCAGGAGGCCAAATGCAGACCCTGCCACGTCTCTTAAGGTATAGGCCCAAAAATATTAATACATGTCATATAACATCCCTTCTGTTCCATTTTATTGATCAAAGAGAGTCATGAGGCCAGCCTAGGCTTAAGGGCTGGAGAAATGGACTACACCTCTTGGTGGGAAAGATGGCATGTGTGTTAAAGATGGATGGAATTCTGGGAGGCCATTTTTGCAGATAATCTATAGAGAGGATAAATGATCTTTCCTAACTGGGTTATTGTTACAGGTAGTTAACATTACCAACTTACTTAATTCTCACCACAACTTTAAGAGTTATCAAGAGAAAAGTATAATGATTTATAGACTGTGGGGTTCTATTTTAAGATGAAACATGCACCAGAGCAGATTTGAAGCAGGACGTGAATTTACTGGCAGTAACCCTCATTATAAGCACGTGGATGTGCTAAAGTGAGAAATTAAAACATCTATCAGTTAGGTGACGTTTTGTTTCCTTCAAAGGCAAAGATGTGCTAAGTTTTTCCAAACAGCTCATTCTCTCATAATTACCTAAATTATAATTCAATTTCCATGAGGGTTTAACAAAATTGTTATTACAGAAATGAATTTGTTATTTGCAATAAAGTCTACTTGCTTGACAAACCAGAAACTTATAAAGGTTTTTCTTGTAAGTGGTTATTATAGGCAATATGCAATAGTTCCTGTCCAGTGCTTTTGATAACACCCATGTCACAGCATGTTACACATGATAAATACATGGACCCTTTTAGTGCCAGTGCTCCCATGACCTTGGTTACTGAAATTTATCATGACTTCTGAAAACGATCCCATGAGTGATGGCATATACAAGGTCATCCATGATGGGATCACATAGGAGCCTTAGTAAATCCAGTAAGCTAAAAATCTTCAATCTCATGTCATGTTATAGATATGAACAACTCATTTTCCTTTTTCATGTGAAATCCTGCAAAGCTCTTTTTTGAAACTTTCCATGTCCCACTCCTCACACATAGAGTGAAGCACTCAGTCTTCTAGGCCACTTCTGTAGGAGGACCATCATATGCCCATCTGTCTTAACTGACTTCAAGCATACTCAGTTGACACCCCTAATGCTTTACCCATAAAGAGGCAGTGAATGAAATTTAGCCAGGTGGGAAGGTAAAACACAGAGGAAGAATGAGTGAATAATTTCAGGGGTTTTGCCCACACAGAAACATCAGATACCTTGCTTAAGAGGCAGTTATGACTTCCTCAACCTTCTGCAGGAATAAATGGAAGGATAATTTAAGGGTCATGAGAAACATTGACTATCACTATGCTTTCTGGATGACTTAGAGGAAATTTAGATTGTGCCCAATTTTCATCTTTAAACACTACTGTCTTGGTAAGATTAGGCTTTCCCTCTATGATTCCATTGTTACTGTACTTAACATACTCTATTGTGTTTGCTTGCCTCCTCTCTTTATTTATTTATTTATTTATTTATTTATTTATTTATTTATTTATTTTTTGAGATGGAGTCTCGCTCTGTTGCCCAGGCTGGAGTGCAGTGGCTGGATCTCAGCTCACTGCAAGCTCTGCCTCCCGGGTTTATGCCATTCTCCTGCCTCAGCCTCTGGAGTAGCTGGGACTACAGGTGCCTGCCACCACACCCGGCTAGTTTTTTGTATTTTTTTTTTTTTAGCAGAGACGGGGTTTCACCATGTTAGCCAGGATGGTCTCGATCTCCTGACCTAGTGATCTGCCTGTCTTGGCCTCCCAAAGTGCTGGGATTACAGGCTTGAGCCACTGCGCCCAGTCCTCTATTTATTTTTTTGTTTTTATTTTTCTTAGTGGCAGGATCTCTCTCTGTTGCCCAACCTGGAGTGCAGCAGCACAATCATATCTCACTGTAGCCTCAAACTCCTGGGATCAAGTGATCCTCCCACTTCAGCCTCCTGAATTACTAGGACTACAGGCGTGTGTCACCATGCCCTAAAATTTTATTGTTTTTATTTTTTGTAGAGACAAAGTCTTGCTGTGTTACCCAGGCTGATCTCAAACTTCTGGCCTCAAGCCATCCTCCTGCCTCAGCCTCCCAAAGCACTGTAATTACAGGTGTAAGCCATCATATGTGGCTACCCCCTCTATTTGGATATAAGTTAGGTTACAATAACAGAAACCCCAAAATATAGTGGCTTAAAGAAGATGGAAGTTTTGTTTCTCCCTCACAGAACAGTCCAAGGATGAATAGTCCAGAGTAGTTGTGCCATCCTAAATGTGTGGCTTCCATCTCTGGGCACAAGAAAATAGCTAGAGTTACTGTCATCTCCCAGCCACTGGGAAGGGAGGAAAGGATAAGTCGGGGAATGCAAGCAGCTTCCTTCATAAGATCATAATCTAGAAGTTGCATGTATCATCTCTGCTCACATCCCATTGGCTAGATTTGGTAATGTGTTTATACTTGATTAAAAGGGAGGTTGGAAACACTAGACCTCAGCAAGGCAGCCATGTTCTTCACTAACACTTGAGTTGGCGGTGGAGATTCTATTAAAGAGAAAAACGGGAAACAGTTATTGAAGGGTGATTAGCAATTTATAGTCCTCATTACACTGTGAGCTCCCTGAGGGTCAATACTTTTAATCATTTGGCACAAAGCAGGTCCTCATTAAATGCCTATTTAATTCAATTAAATGTAATTGTATAGACTTTTCCTGAATGTGTATTTATGTTCATGTGTCTATCTTATAAACTCCATGAGAACAAGGAATACTTGTTTGAATCAACTCACCAAGATGTCATATAGCAGTTTTACACAAGGTAGGCATTCATTCATAGACAACAAGTATTTATGAAGCACCTACTGTGTGCCATATACTTTGCTAGGCTCTGGGGATTTAGCAGAGAATGGTAGTTACATAATCCTTCCCCTCCATGATCTTCATCTAGTGAGGGTGGCTGACATCTCCCAAAAATACTTCTAAATAACTAAGTAAATAATTTTAAGAGTACAGAGTCTCACAAAGGAAAAGTCCAGGAGGCTATGGGGTTATACGATATGGAACTCAACTCAGTCTAGAGAGTTAGGAAACCCTCCCTGAGGAAGTACGTGTTGAGGTTCAGTCAGTCAAGAGGTAATTATTGAGCATCTCTTATACCCTGGATACTTTTCTAGGTGTTCAGGATAGAAAAGGAAAAAGGAAAGAGTAGAACATGCCTAGAATAAGAGAGTAGGGAAGGACATCTCAGACAGAGGAAATGACATGTGCATGGAGACAGCCAGGAATATTCCAGGAATTGAAGGAAGTCAACGTAGCTAGAGCCAACAGAGGGAAGGAGGAGTGGAAGAATGGAACAGGGCTGGAGAGAGGGGCAAGATTCAGATCACACAGGGCTTTGTAGTCTGCGTTAAGGATTTGGGTCTTAATTCTACAACCACTGGGAGGGGTTAGAGAATATAAACCAATGAATGGCATTCATTCACTTATTTTCATTTAACAGATATTTTGGGGACCTTTATGTCAGAGATTGGTCAGATGGTGGGTATAGAGCAGACAATACGACATAAGTTTCTGAGATTAACTGCTTTCAGGTATCAGTTTTATTCTTCTTCTGCAATAATAAAACCCCTGCTTTTTGTCTGGGCCTGTGCAGAAATATAGGCTACATTTCCCAGCCTCCCTTGCAGAAGGCACGACCATGTGACTAGGTTAGACCAATAAGATGTAAGCAGAAGAATATTTAAAGGACAGAGGATCTTGCCTCTTTTTACCCAGTCTTCCTTTCACCTGGTTGGAAAACAGATGCCATGACTGGGCCTGAAGATAAAAGACTTGTAGGAAAGAGAATAAAAAAGAGAGAGAGAGCGTGCCTGAGCCCCTTAGAGATCTTGGAGCCAGCTTAGCAGCCCTGGACTGCTTACCTCTGGATGCAAGAGAGAAATAAGTTTTGATCTTGAGTCACTGTTAGTTTAGATTTTCCATGACCAGCAGAGGAAGCTCATCTTAACTGGTGTAACAGGTCAGGTTCCAGTTCTCAAATAATTTATGTTCTATTTGGGGGAAACTGGTAATAAACAATGGAAGGGAAAGTTCACTTGGAAATCAGCATTGCGAAGAATATAATGCTGGATGGCTCCTTCAGATTAATGGTCAAGGATATGTCTTTGAAGAAGTGACAATTCAGCTGCTGCATGTGTGAAAGATCACTGGCAGAGGTGTAGTAAATGTGTTATAAGAGGGTGCATTCTCCCCCTATGTAGACAGGGAGAAGGGATAGAAGGTAACAGTCTGATTTATGTTGATTTTTTTTTTCTTTTCTTTTCTTTTCTTTTTTTTTTTTTTTTTTTTTTGAGATGGAGTGTTGCTCTGTCACCTAGGCTGGAGTGCTGGAGTGCAGTGGCGTGATCTTGGCTCACTACAACCTCTACCTCCTGAGTTCAAGAGATTCTCCTGCCTCAGTTACCTGAGCAGCTGGGACTACAGGTGCCCGCCACCACACCCAGATAATTTTTGTATTTTTGGTAGAGACAGGGTTTCATCATATTGGCCAGGCTGGTCTCGAACTCCCAACCTTGAGTTATCCACCCGCCTCAGCCTCCCAAAGTGCTGGAATTACAAGTGTGAGCCACCGTGCCTGGACTTATGTTGGTTTTCTAAGATCAGTCCCCACATACTCTCATTCAACTGCCCAAAACCTGTACCATACAAATACCAGAGGAGAAATATCAAATAGAAGTCTAAGGGGACATCAACTTAGTCAGCTTGCACCGCCACACTCACAACAGTTACCAAAGTGTTCTTCTACCTCCAGCCAAAGGGGCAGGCTGCCCCGAATCTGAACCAGTGACCAGAGGTGAACAAACTGTGTTTCGTTTGATGACAGACTTTGTGGTTGATCCCACCAACCTCCATCTGCAAATCATAGATTTTAGACTAGCACAGTGGCATCACCCCATGTTAAAGCTGATTAACCCTTTGGAAAGTATCTAGTAGATACTTAGAAAGGAAAAACAATGATTTGCGTGGGTCCTCCTCCTGCAGAGAAGCTGAACTTCACCCGCCAGTGAGGACACTGTTTCCTTAGCACTCTGAAATTAGGACAATTGTTACTGGATTAGAGGTCGTGTTCAGAACAGTTGTTATATATGTTTCTCTCTCCTGACTTTGCTCTCTCCTTTCCCCAGCATCACTTTGATTCAGTAGGGCTGACAGGCTGACAAAGACGCTGTTTTGAATGATTGGGGAAAAGATGTGGCATCAGCAATCTTGTCCTGTGGACAGAGCATAACCAGATACTTTACTGATCTCTTCTTCAAGCAAGCAGGAATTCCAAGAAAGGCTTCTATAATCAGGGTGTGGAGGGGGCATTTGGATACCTTTTATGGCTATGGTACCATAACTTGTCTTATTGGCATGAAAAAACCACCACACTTCTCCCTTATCAAGTTTGCTGCTTTCTTTGTTTTGAGACAAGGTCTCACTCTGTCACCCAGGCTGGAGAATAGTGGTGCAATCTTGGCTCACTGCAACCTCTGCCTCTCAGGTTCAAGGGATCCTCCCACCTCAGTGTCACAAGTAGCTGGGCCTGCAGGCATGTACCACCACGCCAGGCTATATTTTTGTGTGGTTTTTGTTGAGGCAGGGTTTTACCATGCTGCCCAGGCTGGTCTCAGGCAATTCCTGGACTCAGGCAATATGCCTGCCTCAGCCTCCCAAAGTGCTGGGATTACAGGCATGAGCCACCGTGACCCACCAGGTTTGCTTCTTTCTATCAAAGTTAACATCATTACCTAATATTTACCAGGGAGGTATGAAGAGGTTCTGAGATGATGATGGTAAGAACCCTGGAACTTGATGGGAGAGTGATTCATGTCCTGGGTAAGGCATTTCATGATCTACAGGTGAGCGCACTGGCTAGGAGTCTGAAGACTCTTGTTTTATTAATAGTTCTAGGCTCTTCCTTTGATTGACTCACCTGGTGACCTACAGCTGTGGTGCTGATGACCCAGCCCACTTTCAGTACTCAGGAACTCTGTGAGGGTAAAATATCGTAATGTTCAAACTCACTGAGCTATTAGGAAGGCCAGAGCTATCAGTAATTCTGAACATGGAAGCTGATTAATCATCGCATCGACTCATTCACTAGGCTTCTGAATATCTGGAAGAAAACATAAAATAGTGGTTAAGAGTATTGTGGGGTCAGAGAAGCATGGGTTCAAGGACCTGTTCTGCCACTTTTAGCTGTAAGACCTTAAGAAGGTAAGTCTCTTCACTTCTCTGAGGCTCAGTTTCTTCATAAGCCAAGCAAGAATGAGGAAAATATTACCTTCCTCTGAGGGAAATGTGACAGTGACGTAAGTCATGCATGCAGAGCACTTAGCACAACACCGGGCACCTGGTAAACACTCAGTAAAAAGTGCCTTTAAAATGTATTATCAATAATGATTCACAACTGAGTGAACATTTTAAACACACTATATATTGATATTGTCTCTTGGCTTGATTCATTATTGGACTGGCTAGCAGTGTCATTGCCATTGATGAAACCTTGAGACCACATAGTTTAAGATTTCTCATCTCTGTTTTTAAGTATGATTTTCTAAAAATCCAATTCTAAAGGGCCAAGCTTAGAAACTTGCCCAATCCCGTGGCTTGGCAGCCTCAGAGAAGAGGCAATCAGACAGATAGTTCTGTATCAACAACAAAACTAGAAGAGAATGCAGCTTAGGAAAGAAGCAAAAAAAAAACCCAGCACTATCTAGAAGGTACGAAGTATGAAAGAAGTGCTCGAAGGATCCTCAAAAGAAGGAAATTTAGAAAATGGAAATTTCTTCATAGCTTGTACAAACTTATGTGGTAGACAACATTGCATTCTCCCTCCACACAGAGAGAGAGAGGTGTGTGTGTGTCATTTTCCTTTTCTTTTTCTTTTTTTTTTGAGACAGAGTCTGGCTCTGTCACCCAGGCTGGAGTGCAGTGGTGCGAGCTTGGTTCACTGCAACCTTCACCTCCCGGGTTCAAGTGATTCTTCTGCCTTAGCCTCCCAAGTAGCTGGGACTACAGGCACCCATCACCACGCCCGGCTAATTTTTGTATTTTTAATAGAGACGGAGTGTCACCATATTGACCAGGCTGGTCTTGAACTCCTGACCTCATGATCCGCCCGCCTCAGCCTCCCAAAGTGCTGGGATTACAGGCATGAGTCACCATACCTGGCCTTTTCTTTTCAATAAAACCCCATTTTCTCCCCCCAGATATCTTCCTATCTCCCTTCAGGGAAGAGGACCCTCCCTCCAGCCAAAGGGTCAATTTGATGTGTTTCAGTCAATTGAGTAATTCCTCTTGCCAATAAATTATTTTAAGGGTGGGCATAAGGCCTAGCTCTGGCTGATGAAAATAGTGTGACTGGCTAGGGGACTTCTCACAATTTTTCCAGAAGAAAATTCTGTTTCACTCTTAAACTCAGGAATAGATCGTCTCTTTCTTGCCAGATCTTGTTTCATCCCCGTAGGAAGCCTGGAGCTGTTTGGCAGCCATTTTGTGACCATGAGGAGAGTTATCCTGAAGTAAAACTCCTACATTGAAGATGGTGGAGTCTAAAAACTAGAGACAATAATTTTCTAATGCAGGCAACACTTTGAGACAGTGACTAATTCTCTTGAAATATACTTTATGTGAATTTGAGTCTTGACATTACCCACGTGTGTCCTTGTCCTGTTTTCCCAACATCGAAAGTATAGAACTTGGTTTGCAATATTATTTTTAGCTATTGCCTACTTGAGGGTGAATCACGGAAATGATCCATTCTCTTCAGGGGGCAAATTATCCAAGGGGCAAAGGGGTATCTTCTGGTAAATCAGTGGTGGAATAGAAAGAGCAAAGTATTCTTGGCCCAATACATGAATCCTTCTCTTTGAATGGCCACTTGGTAACCATGGGGCTTTAGACAAATTACTTTTCTCTCAGTCTCAGTGTCATCATCTTTAAAATGATGTTAATAACACTGACTTTTTTTATATCCCTTGCTGTAAAGGATCAAGTAGGATCGTGTGTATAGAGTGTACAACGACACTTCTACAATAGTACAGGAATGCAAAACATCAATGATACCAATAGCAATTATGATATCTCATCACAGGTCTACAGCTAGAGGGGGAAGCATACCGTTGACGTTTTGAAGTGCTTTCACTGTTTTCGTTTTATCTCTGTGATTCACCAGAAAAGAAATGCAAACTGACTTTTGTTCCAGAGTAACTTAAGAAGGACAACCCAGAGGGAATAATGTGTGCCTCTTTCTCTTAGAAGCATTAAGCAGTAAAAAAGAGAACTTACTCATCCCCTTTCACAACAGGTGAGGGCATTCCCCCACCTCGGGTTCCCATTTCACAGTCAGATAAGGAGAAGTTTACTTTTCTCCGTGGTGAGAAACAGAATCCAGTGTGTAAGCTCAAGAATGATACTGATCATTTGTGGACACAAGCAAGCCACTCTCCTGATTCAGATATCACAAGGTAAATGTCTTTTGGAGTTTCAGTGCCCCATCTCAAGGGGAGTAGAGAAAACCTTATAACTTCTGCCTAAAAGACAAATCTCAGTATGTCTGTGGAGTGGTCTGTTTTTTTTTCCTTAAATTTTTGCCATTTTTCTCTACAGGTATAGTCCTGTGGCAGGCCATGGAACTGGCAGGTTTCTATGTTTATTTCATTAGAATTGGACTTTTAGAGAACCATACTTAGAAACAGAGGTGAGGCTGTGCACAGTGGCTCATATCTGTAATTACAGCACTTTGGGAGGCTGAGGTGGGAGGATTGCTTGAGGCCAGGAATTTGAGACCAACCTGGGCAACAAAGTGAGACTCCATTTCCATAAAAATTTAAAAAATTAGGTAAGCATGGTAGCACATGCCTGTAGTCCTAGCTACTTGGGAGGCTGAGTTAGGAGAATTGCTTGAACCCAGGAATTTGAAGCTGCAGTGAGCCATATCACACCGCTGAACTCCAGCCTGGGTGACAGAGCAAGACACTAGTCCTAAAAAATAAAAATAACAACAGAGATGTAAAAACTTAGAGAGTGTGTGGTCTCAAGGTCTCATCAATGGCTATGATACCACTAGCCAGACCAATAACGAATTCAGCCTGAAAAAAAAATATATCGAAAAGAGGCTATCAAACCAACCATTTAGTGTTGTGGAAATTGTGGGTGTCAGTGAAATCACCTCTCTCTAGGAGTTGTATAGCAAATACATGGATGCAATTTTGATTGCTCCAAGGATTGGGGAGTATCTGTAGCTCTTGTGCTTCTATGTACAGATGAAATCATCTGACTGCTTTATTATGATTTCCAGGTTAGAGCCCAAACATGCAAATATTAAATGCATATTATAATACATGACTTTCTTTTTTCTTTCCTTTATATTAGTTAATACCTGTTTGTTTATTTAAATTACATGTCAGTAGGTTATATTATCTGTGAATTTTATTTCAGAATGGTAAAGAAGATGTGGCAAAAATAAATGGCCGATAACCACAAGAGAAAACTTCCTTGTGGTTCAGCAGAATTCTTTGATTTTTATAACCAGTTGATTCAGGGTTGTGGGGATATAACCTCACCCCTGGCAGAAAGCATTTTGTCTATGCCAACTTCTCCAAGCTCAAAAAGCGTTTGAAGAAAAGAAAATTCATTCACTAGCAAATAATTTAGCAATGAGTCAGTGGAGAGCTAGTACATTAGGAGAACAATTTAGAGGATGATTTTGTATGTTTCCGGATAATTAATCTGTTTCATGATTTATAGTACTGATTACAAATGTTTATTTGCCACATGTGACTCTCTCTTTCCTCCTAGATTATTTTTGTATAGGTAGTTTATTTCTTAAGCTGTGTTTCTTTGTTACCAATTTTCAAAAGAACTGAAATGTGCATGAGTAATTAATGGGGAATGTTGAGATAGTTTTAATGGGTAAATTGTGCTATGGTAAAAATTGCAACCCAGATCTCTTTTGTATGCTCACGAGATGCTGGCCCATTCTGTGCACAGGTTGATAGCTGATTTTTTTGTAGCACCTCTGGTTATCTTGAGGTAACCAGAATTTTTTATCATTGTTTTCATGAGCACAGAAAGTTAGCATGCCATTCCTGAGCTGACATCATAAAGACGGCCTGGCCATTTGCGTATGATGCAATAAGCCACGAAAGTCTGTGAGTGCAGATGTGTGTGAGAAAGTTTATTCATCATGCCTCTTAAAGCCCACAACTTGAGTTAAAATGTAAACATATTATTCCAAAAGCATAATTCATTATGACATTCTCACGTAGTCTCACTCTAAAACAAAGTACTTACAGAATTAGCCTGGAAACTGGAACATAACGAATGAGCCATATCATGAGCCATATCACAGGTCAATTGAGGTTGAAGGGACACTCCAGGGTCTAGCCCCTCATGTAGAGGTAAGCTGAAAAAATGGGAGCAAAATATTTGGTTAAGAGAGGCTAGCAAGTGATGGGGTGAAGTATGTGTCTAAGATGAAGCCTGTCAATAGAAAACACACAAAGGAACAGACTGGAGAAAGGTAACTTGTGTCCTTGTTTAAGTTCCCGTTCCTGTAGAAATAAGACCTGATGATTTTGGCACTCTTTCCTGTTAAGGAAGGAGATAGCCTCAGAATCCTCCTAAACACAGAGCTCTAAGATCCACTACCAACTCAATCTGTGTTTATTTTTCTTCTTCAACTTTTAAATTCCGGGGTACATGTGCAGGATGTGCAGGTTTGTTGCATAGGTAAATGGGTGCCATGGTGGTTTGCTACACAGATGAACCCATGACCTAGGTATTAACCCCAGCATCCATTAGCTATTCTTCTTGATGCTCTCCATCCCCCCACACCACACTGACAGGCCCCAGTGTGTGTTGTTCCCTCTATGTGTCCATGCGTTCTCATCATTCAGCTCCCACTTATAGAAAAGAATATTCAGTGTTTGGTTTTCTGTTCCTGCTCTAGTTTGCTAAGGATAACTGCTTCCAGTTTCATCCATATCTCTGCAAAGGACGTGATCTCATTCCTTTTTATGGCTACATAGTATTCCATAGTGTATATGTACCACATTTTCTTTATCCAGTCTATCTGGTTGTTGGCACATGAAATGAAGCTTATCTTTCTGTACACACTGGGGTGTCTTTTTAAAGTGATGTCAGCATATGAATGATCCCAGGAGTATAATGGAGCCAAAGCTCAATCTGGAGATGTGCATGAAAACATTTATTTAATTGATATGGGGAATTGCCTAATAATTATGGAGTTCTTAGACTGGAAGATATCTCAAGTAGTCGGCTTATCCATAGGATGAGTACCCTAAAATAGGTGTTCTCTTGAGTCAGAACAAGTAGAAGGGTTATGGGATGCAACTTATTTAATAGGGCTATGGTGTTTTTTTAGGGAGAGAGAGACAGATAGACAGATGGACATAAACAGGGCAGGAGGGAGAGAGAGAAAGGGAGGTGGAAGAAAGTGGAGACATGATAACAGAGACACGCAGAGGGAGGCACATGCACATGCATGCACACACAGAGAATAATCTTTAAGCGTACACCCACACACATTGATGGTCCAGTTAATCTCAGGGGAAACAAAAGTCAAAACAAAAATTCAAAGTAACTTTTAAAGGGAAATAATTTATCAGTTGTGCATGCAGACAAGATATAATGATGCCTTTGATTTTGCAGACACAATTGCCTATCTATCATTAGGCACACTTTTCAGATTTGCTTTTTAATATTTGGATTTCATGAAAATGTACAGCAAATATCCAGCTTACTGGTAGTATTCTCTTGTGAACACCTTATAGTTTTGGTCTTAATTGGAAACTTTCACTCTAACCCAGATAAGAAAAAGTAGATATGGCAATTAGAAAAATCTCAGTGATGTTCACTAGGAAACATGACTATATAATGAGAAATATCTCCTTTGCCTTATTCTATTGGGAAACAAAATGTCTCACAACAACTAAATATATTGTATCTTTCCAACGTCTCCCTTGGATTTTCTAACTTGATTCCTGAAGTAAATGGATGGTGCCTTATTCTTCTCGGCTTTGCTGAGTGTGAGATGCTCCGGAGGAAGTGAATTTTGATGTTGTGAGTAATTCAATCTCTCAGGGCAGAGGCAATGGAGGACCAAACAGAGCCTAGAGTCTTCTTAGGAGCAAATAGAAAATGCCACAAGTCTATCTACCCCCAGGCAGATTTATGGCTTGGTGTCTAGTGAATCTTTAGATTAACGCTCTCCAACCCCTATTGTCTAGACCTGGCAGAGGCAGAAGATTAATGTCAACAGGGAGGCAGCCCGCACTAGATGTTGGAAATACAGATCCTACCTTTGTCTGGGCTATAGATCAAAAAAAACCCTTACTGTTTAGACAGACTCTGGAAAGAGATTTGCAAATCAGAGAGAGGTATTCATGTTGAGAGTGAAAAAGCAAGGTGCCTGAAAGAAAAAGAAGGTGTATAATAACTTACGTGGAAAAGACCACAGCCATCTCATGTCTTAACCTAGGCAACTTCTGGCTCCTGTTATTTGGAAGTCAGGGCAAAGATGAGGGTAGAAATATTGACTGTGGTTACAAACTTCATTCTGTGATGACAGACATGGGGTCACCTCAAAGATCCCACATGTAGAAGTTGGGTATTTATTTACCACCATTCAGTTCCCCCTCAAATGTGTGGGTTTAAAAATTTGCTTTCATCGAAAAAAGTTTAAAGGGTATATTTGGAGAGATCATTTACCTTCTCTCCTCCCCTGAGAAAAGCACTTAGATGATTTACTTCTACGGGAGGTAGGAGGATTAAGATTAATCATAAAATGCATTCCGTCTGAAATATGAGCAGAGGGCTGGCTGGCACCCAGAACAGGAGTGGTCAGTGGTCCTGACTTCTAACTGGAAGGGTCACCAATGGATATGGGGTGAGTTTCCAGGACTATAATTCACTCCTGGCTTTGACTCATTCTTTGGTTCCACTATTTATTAATTCTTCATTGTTGATTAGTTCACTCAACAGCCAAATGCTACTCTTTCTTTAGTTCCGAGCTTGGCCTTAGGTTTGAAAGTCTTTTCGAGACAGAGTCTCGCTCTGTCACCCAGTCTAGAGTGCAGTGGTGCAATCTCAACTCACTGTAAGCTCTGCCTCCCGCGTTTACGCCATTCTCCTGCCTCAGCCTCCCCAGTAGCTGGGACTACAGGAGCCTGCCACCACCTCTGGCTAATTTTTTTTGTATTTTTGGTAGAGATGGGGTTTTGCCGTGTTAGCCAGGATGGTCTCGATCTCCTGACCTCGTGATCCGCCCGCCTTGGCCTCCCAAAATGCTGGGATTACAGGTGTGAGCCACCGCACCTGGCCAGGTTTGAAAGTCTTGACTGTCACAGTGGGTCTCACCTGATGTCCTTCCAGCCTCCTTACATTCCATTCCCCACACAGAGTCAGTGTGCATGCTTTAAAAATATAAATCAAATCAGATGGTACCTTTACCAAGAACCTTCAATGGTTCCCCATCTCACTTTAAAGAACATCTGAACTCCCTCCCCTACCTTCCAAAACTGACGGGAGTAGGGCCTCACCTCGCCTTGCATCTTATCCTTGTCCTCAATGCTTGCTGTATGATCTTTTCCTTTTCCTCAAATTTTACAAATTTGTTGCCACCTAGGGACTTTGCACTGATGTTCCTCTTGGTCCCATATTTTGGCATGACTGGCTTCTTCTTGTCATTCAACTCTCAGCCTAAACAGTATCTCCACAAGAGTCCTTCCTGACACCTGTATGACTTTCTTTTTTATTCTTGAGAGGCAATGTCTCACTCTGTTGCCCAGACTGGAGTGCAGCAGCACAATCATGACTCACTGAAGCCTCGACCTCCTGGGCTCAAGTGATCCTCCCACCTCAACCTCCCAAGTAGCTGGGACTACAGGTGCACTCCACCATACCAATTAATTTTAATTCTTTTGTAGTGACAGGGTCTTCCTATGTTGCACAGGCTGGCCTCGAACTCCTGGGCTCAAGCGGTCCTTCTAACTTGGCCTCCCAAAGTGCTAGGATTACAGGCATGAGCCATTGCATCCAGCTCCTGACTTTCTATATTAATACCCCATTTTATTTACTTTGTATCATGTATTGATGTCAAGTATCCTTTTGTTTATTTACTTGTCTTTGTCTCACTTTAAAATGTAAGCACCAGGAGAGCAGTAGCCTTGTCTAAATTGTTCACTGCTGTCTCCTCAGCATCTCAAAGGGTCTGGTACACAGGAGGATTTATTCAGTATGTATGGAATTAATGAATCCTGGGAACACTTCAAGATCTCTAAAGGATCTGTTTAAAAATGCAGATTCCTGCATCCCATCCTTGGAGACCCTGAGGTGAATCGCAGGCATCATTGCTTTTAGTAGTTTCACAAATGATTCTGATACATATGAGTCTAGTTTTCTCTAAGCTTTTTGACCACCCCAGCAATAGAAACATTTTGAGAAAGGAATACAAAAATATATGTATTTACTTATTTACAAATTATGTTTGCACTATGTTACAAACAATATTTTAAAAGATAAGATAAAAATATTTAAGTCATTTTTATTAACATAAAAACTTTTATATTCTTAAGTAGATTAATAATCTGTATGCTTAGCTTTGAAATGTTCTTGCTAATTATATTTTCATATCATCAATAGGTCAAGGTTCAGTATATATGAAAGTTAAGGATCATTATTAACAATAGTAAACATGAAAATAAGTTTAAATGCTTTTTTTGATAATCACTTTCTTCCTGGCATTGTGGCAAATCTGATTCTGTCATCGTTTTTAACATAAAAGAAGTATGGATTTGGAGTATGAGAAGTGTCTGTTCTGCTTTTTTCTTGTGGTTGCTTGTGTTTCCTTTTTTGTTATTATCTTCTAACTGGAGTTTCTTAGTAGGCATTAGCTTTCATAGTCCACTGTTCATTTTGGCAATTTAGTTATCATTAGATAATGTGACTTTAGTTTGACTATAAAAGGCAATATGTAGATGTAGACTGATGAAATATGTAATATGTAGACTGATGAAAAGATGTGAGGGCACCACTGTGCAAGTCTCCACGGTCCAGAACTCCTGAATGGTGCCCAGCTTACCTGGTGAGTGAGCCAGGATGCCTGGAGTCACCAGGGTAAAAGTGTGTGTTGGTGTTACTGCACCTTAACTTTTAAGATAATAAATACAAAGGAGACTGATGGAAAGTAATACAGGATGAGTCTGGAGAGGATGGCAAGGCATTTTAAATAGGAGTAAAGACTTTTACTTTATCCTAAGTGCAAGGAAAATCATTGAAGGGTTCATGCAGATCGGTGATATGATCATATTTTTGGGTTTTGTTTTGTTTTATTTTTGGAGAGTGCTTCTTTTTACTTTTATTCTTTTAAAACTGAGGCACAGTTGACAAAAATGCATATATTGATGGCATATGAGGTGATATATTCATATAGGTATATGTTGTAAAATTATACAATCAAGCTAATTAACATATCCATCACCTCACATACTTATTTTTTGTTTTGAGAAGAGTTAAGATCTAATCTCTTAACAATTTCCAAGTATTCAATACATTATTATCAATGATAGTTACTACCCTACAACAGATATCCAAGCTTATCCAATTTCTGTTTATCAGATCACTTGGGTCTCCATGTAGAGAATGCATTGAAGAGGCCAAGGATGTAAGCCTGAAGCCCAGGGAGGAGAGCACTGGAGTAGCTCAGGTAGTGTGGGGAAGATTGGAAGCAAAATTAATGGGGTTGTCAGACTGGACATGGGGTGAAATGAGGGACAAAGGAACCTTGGTTGATTTATGGTTACCAGCTTCTGTGTGAGGTATCCTTTCTTATTATCCAGGATTCAAAAGTGGCTACTTTGAGAACCATTTCCAAAGCCAGCTTGTTGGCCTCATCTGCTGCTAACATGCAGAGTTTAGCTTTTGCCTGTTTTGGCAAAAGTCCGGCTCACCATGTCAGGAACATATTGGGCTTGACTTAAGAGACTCTGTCAAACGAAGATGTTCCAACAGCTTTTCTTGAAAGTGAATGAATCACAACATTTTCAATAAAAGTTTATGGCTTTGGAATAAAAAAACCAAACATATGAGTTGTGACATGTTAATGATACTTATCTTTTTTTTAGAAGAGGATGGTGAACAAATACATTGTCTTGAATAATGGAAATGTAAGTAAAAAGTCTAAAATACAAGATGACTAAAGACTTTCTGATGTGGACCATCAAAATATCATAGAACCAAATGCATTTTGACCAGATCTTACAAAAAATACAGAATACCAACAGTAACATATCTGTAATATACAGTTGAAAGCCTGGCACCGTGGGGATTCTCTGAATGAGATTCTTTCGCTAAAAATCATGGCTGTCCTGAGTACCATCTTGCAAAGTGTAATGTCTTTTTACATTTTCAATTAAAATAAGCTAATAATTTGGCCTAACAGTCTGGTGCTGCCTAAGAAGTCCTCTCCCACAGTCTGAGTTTTGCATGTGAACAGTTAGTCATTAGTCTTCATTCTATACCACTTACAGCTGGTCCTCATATTGTTCAAAGCAGTGACATCATGAATTTTCCCAAAGATTGTTAATGTCAGTGGCAATACACCAGCTTCTAGTGATTCTCAATGCCCTCTGAAGTCCTCTATTCTTCCCCCAAAAATGTATTAACCTGAAATCAAAATTATTAATGGTTTGAGTATTGCCAACAGGAAATGTAGTGTTCTGTTTGTCTTTATAAAAACAATTTTAAAATCAGTATTATTTATAATATGCTGTTGGTGTGCCACATTTGTTTGGCATATCCTTCAAAAAGGTTACATAAGCCTTTTCTTCTTCCAGAGGAAGGTTTTAATCAGGGATTTTTCTCTTGTACTTCATCTGACATGTTTAAGGACTTACTAACCCTTCCTCTGTCTTCTTTTTCTCTCTCTGCCACCTTTTCTTCTTCCTTCTTATCATTCATCTTCTGTCTCCGTGTCTTCCTCCCATTCTTCTGCAAGCAGCTGATCTTTGAGCTCTTTCATATGTGGCAGACCCTGACAAGGACCCTCTACCTGAAGATCAGATAATTAAATGGGGGAGACCAATTCAGAAATAAGAAATTTCAATATTAGTAAAAGGGACTCTGAAAGATGTAAATGATTAAGGTGACTTAGGGGACTAGCTGACTCCTATCTCTTCTCTGTTTTATTCATTCATTCAGTTAACAAATATTTATGGAGTCTCTATGTGCCAGACAGATAGTACTTAGAAATATGGAGCTTAAAGCCTAGGAGAAAAGGCAGTAAAAAATAATTGCATATATAACAGTAAAACTGCAATTGTGGTAGATGTTTTCATGGGAAAGTTGCAGATCCTGTGGGATCGCATAACAGAGGGAACAAACTACCTAGTTTGAATGCCGAAGTTGGGCTTCTCCTGATGCCTTGACATTTGCACTGTGACTTGATGGATGAAGGGAAGAGAGAGGTTAGAAATGCAGTGGGCAAGGGGCAGGGATGTGGGTAAAGGCCCCGTGATGGGGGAAAAAGAACCAGCATGGCTGAAGAATAGTCGGCTAAGGGAAAAACGCTAAGCAGGAGCTAGGGAGCTGCCAGACTGCGCAAGACTGTGTAATTCATCCTGCAGATCTTGACCTTAATTTCGAGAGCCATGAGAAAACATTTAAGCAAGAGATAGACAGCATCTTGTTCATTTCAGCATTTTGCTTTCCCTTAAAATTCCCTGGCCTTGACTTTCGGCCAATTTCTCCAATGGATCTGGCAGCTGTGGGATTGGAGATCAGTACCTAGGAATAGTGTATTAACTGTAATTAGAGTTCATACACTGACGCTCGAAGCCAGAAAAACACACTGACCCTGGAGCATGGCCGAAAGACTTGGGTGTCTACTAGTAGATATGGTGCTTGTGTTATGGAGGTTTACATAGTGAGCATTGAGGACAGCAATCAAGTCAACACAATTTCTTGCCATCATGTTTGTATTATAGCCTGTGAAACACTTGAAATGTTGCAGCTTTGATAAAGCGTTTGTAAAGCACATTTAGATCAGCAACCTTCCTTTCTCTCTCTATCTTTTTAAATGTGGAAGACTTCATGATATTCCCACCATCAATTAGAAGTAAATCCTATACAAATTGATTACAGGTACCCTATTTTGATAAAGTTTAGCACTTTTCTCACCATCTCTGTGTGTGTGTGTGTATGTGTGTGTGTGTGTGTGTTTTAAAGGTCTCTTGCCATGGGTTAGTTAGATACTACCTCAGAGAGAAAGGGCACCTAGTCTCTTGAAAGTCTTTGAAATTGTGCTGCAGTTGAATGCATGGTAATATATCTAAGTCAAGTAGGGTTGCATGTTACCACATGTAGGTAATGCAGCATCAAAGACTATGCTTATGTTAAAACAAAATTCTCTATTCTTGTTGTCGTAAGAATCCCCAGCTGGGTACGGTGGTTCATGCCTATAATCCCAGCACTTTGGGAGGCTGTGGTGGGCTGGATCACGAGATCAGGAGTTCGAGAACAGCCTGGCCAACATAGTGAAATCTCGTCTCTACTGAAAATACAAAAATTAACCAGGCATGGTGGCAGGTGCCTGCAGTCCCGGCTACTTGGGAGGCTGTGGTAGGACAATCGCTTGAACCCGGAGGTGGAGGTTGCAGTGAGCCAAAATTATGCCACTGCACTCCAGCCTAGGCGACAGAGTGAGACTCCATCTAAAAGAGGAAAAAAAAAAAAAGACTCCCCCAACCTTGAGTTTAAATCAAACACCAAAAGGAGCAAAAGAGTCAGAGTTTCTTTCTGATGTTTTCTCCTGGTCTAAAAACTATTTTTAAAATAAATGTTTATGAGAGTTGTTTTCCAAGGAGAACCATCACTTCATCTCTCATACTATTCAAGATTTTTCACAACGTGTTATTTTTTGCTTTGTGATTTTTTTTGATATGGAGATTATACAGAGCAGCCATAGGTGCTGAGGTTATTATATTCTACCAAGTTTGATTTATGAATTCCTTTTTTTACTATCACTATCATTGATTTGAGCTTCAAAATTGATCCTCTTTGTTATGTACATAGAAAGGATAATGATCGTTTATGTTCAAGCAATTCATTTAGCTAAAAGCCAAGGCTGGAATATTCTTACTGCTAATTTAATTCCACAAGTTGGATATTATTTTCAATTTGTTTTCCATTCATACTAGACATAGAAATACAGAGCTAAAATCAGCTCGAAGGATCTATCTGGTCCATCTCTTTCTGGTGTAACTGGTAAATGACAGCTATTTGGGGATTTAGTTCTAATTTAGCATCATTAAATAATTCAGTGCAGAGATCTATGAAAGTCAACAGAAACACTGTGAAACAATGAAAAAAAAATCCTTCCTTTTTGGAAATGGTATAGAGTGGGATCTACATATTCCTAGATTATAGGACTTGTCTTAGACTTGTATTGCCTTTTCCACCCTCCTACCTTAGAAATGACAACTAATATATAACTAATATAAAGCTAGGGTTTGTAGTAGTAGCCCCTTCTCATCTGGTTTCACATAAAAAATATTAGTAGTGACACACAAAGATAGTTAAAAAGAAATTTAAATCTCTTATGAAGTCTTTCAAGGAATGGCTGATGGAGACATTGTATAGCAGAACTTCTTCAAATTTGCTTTCCCTCATCTCTTTTTCTATTTATTTGCAATTGCCCTCCATTTCTCTCTCCTCTTGTCTCTACATTTCCCTGAACTTTCCCATAATCTCCCCCACCTGAATATTTCTCTTTACATTTCCCCTCTCTATTCACCTCTTCATTATGTATGTCTGCTTAGCCTCTCCTATCTCTTTCAATTCTCTTGCCTATCCGTATGTAGATAAAAATCAAAGACAAGGCAATTGCAAAGTAAGTAAGGAGGCTTTCTCCTTAATAGGGTGGATAAGTTGGAGGGGGCAGATATAACCTAGACCTGTGTTTTCCACAAATAAATGTGCACGTGAACCACCTGAGGGACCTTGTTAGAAAGCAGATTCTGATTCGTTAGGTCTGGGATTGAGCTTATATTCTGCATTTATAATTAGTTATCAAGAGAGTCTCTTGCTGCTAGTCCCTGGACAAGTCAACCTAGAGACCAAGAGAGAGAAGTGTTGGATGTAAAGAGAGCAGCTAGACATGATCTCCTTAAAGATGATGACAGTGTCTGCATTATTTACCACTGTAGTACATGATCTGATACACAGTCCACCCTGTTCAGTAATTTATTTATTTTTTTGCCTGATGATCTTGAATACAACAAGCTCTGAAGATATGTTCCTTTCTTTCCTTTCCTGTCTTCTCTTAAAGCTTGAAATGCCTGAGCAGTGCTACATTTCTTAAAGCAACCCCATTTATTCCAGACATCCATCTGGCATGTGATTTACACTGAATCCAGAGGCACTCAAGGATTTTTGTCTGACCCTTGCAGTCTTCAGAGATTCATTCTTCACTCCCAAGTATACTCACACCCCACACTTGGCCATAGCTCACTTCTGACAGGCCAGTTTGGATCTTAATCACAGCTCCCGAAGTTTTAGTTAACATAGCTTTATCCATGAACTTAATCAGCAGGCTCTCCACTCTATCATTTCAGCCGTTGATCAAACAGCAGCCACTAAATCATAGAGAGCCCCGGCTGATCCCTGAAAACTATGCCCATGCTTGATGCTGGGCCATTGATGGAAACTATTTTGTATTGCCTTTTAACCACTTATTTACCAGTTTTATTTCAACTGGATTATCTCAGAATAACTCATAATTAACAGTTTTAAAAATATTTTTATTTAATAACAAATGTAAGACCTGATTTTATTTTAAAAATGCAAAAATGTGGAAGCATATAATATAAAAGAGTAGAATTTTTCCTCATTCTTTACCTAATTTCACTTCTCTCCTCAAAGGTACTCACTAGATAGACTTTTTTTTTCTTTCTGGAGCTTTTAAATTTGCGTTTTGCATCCTCTCTCTCTCTCTCTCTCTCTCTCTCTGTGTGTGTGTGTGTGTGTGTGTGTGTGTGTGTGTGTGTGCTGTTAGAAATATTTACTGTTAACTGGATATCCATGTGCTCTTCCCAATTCCAGTTTCCTTGTAGCTCATTTTGGCCTTGAGACTAGCTTAGGCCCATATACTATAAACAGAATTGAGGCCAAGCACAGTGGCTCATGCTAGTAATCCCATCACTTTGGGAAGCTGAGGCAGGAGGATTGCTTGAGGCCAGGAGGTCAAAATCAGCCTGGGTAACATAGTAAGACCCTCTCTCTACCAAAAATATATTTAAATTAGTTGAGTGTGGTGGCATGCACCTGTAGTCATAGCTACCTGGGAGGCTGAGGTGGGAGGATTGTTTGAGCCCAGGAGTTCAAGGTTACAACGAGCAATGATTACACAATTGTACTCCAGCCTAGGCAACAGAGTGAGACTCTGTTTCAAAGAAGAAGTAATATTTGTCATTGCTGGGCTGATGCATAATGGTAATAATGAGTTTTCTTCCTTTCTTGCAAAGACTGAGGAGGCTCTATCTTCTAAATGTTACATATACAATATGGTGGAAGCCTGGGTCCCTGAATGACTATATGGATTAGCATTCTTCTCTCATCATGCATATGTGTGTTATATATGTACCATGAGCAAACTATATCTTCATTGTGTTTAATCACTAAGATTTCAGGATAAGCTAGTTAACACAGCAAAACCAATTATAACCTAATATATGAATCTGTACTTATGATGTTTTTTAAAAATTCAAAGGATTATAGTATGTGTATTGATCTGCAGCTTATTTTTTCACTTAACATTTCTAGACATCAGTGCTTGTCAGTACATATCAACTATCCTGATGTTATAAAATCATACTCTCAGAACCATATTTTGACATGTTAATAACCATCCACTTAACATAGAATCAGACTAAATTTGTGTATAAGGTAAATATTTAATATATACATGTCTGTAAGTATGTATCTGTAAGCATTTGCCATTTAGTCACTTGTAAATGCATTTACAATAATTATATATAATTTTGTATGTAAAGTAGTATAACATGACAGGTTCTGAGAGACTTGAAGAGCATTCTCATGAAGAAAAAAAGTTGAAAAACATTTTCGCAAGATTAAAAAAAAATTAAGAATGCAGCACAAAGTATGCCAAAAGGAAAAAAAAACAGCCACTTGTCTTTTAGGAAATGTCATAGAAAAGCATCAATTTGTTTCTAGAGGACAAAATTTAGTATACCTAAATCATAAAAGTCAGGGGGCATAATAAAAGATGAAACATAAATATGACAACTACAAAAATGACTGAAAGTATAGCTCATTTTAGTTTTCAAGAGATGATCAAACAATATTTTTACATTTTTAATGAAAATGTTAAGAGGTCAGAGTTCAATTAACCTAGCGATTTTATTCTTGAAGCAGACTCAGGATAGGAAAGTTACATCAAGCTTTTATTTCCATTTCTGATCTGTGAGGTTAGGGAAAGCTTCATCTCTTATGAAACATTGCATATATATACTTTTTGTTGTTGTTATTGTTATTTAGCATCTTTGCTTTTTCAGCTCCCCTTCATTACGTTGTGAATGGTTGGAGCTCAATGTAAGATAAGACTAGCTCACAGAATCATTCCTGTGTGGATATTGTGTTTTGGTTGCTCAACCTCATGGTCCTTTCCTAACAGTACCCTGACTTCCTTTTGGGGAACCCCATTTTATGCTGTCTTAGCAGGAGAGAAAATCCAAGTTGTGCATGGCAGCAAAGTGGAGCCGGGAAGCATCTCTGGCAGTTCCTTTCTTTCCCAATTCTGAAGTAAGAAAAAGTGAGAAAGAAGAGAAAGTGGAAGTAATGATGAAGCAGATGTACAAAGACTGACCCTTACTGATGTGCACCAATGAAAGGGGGACAAAGCAGGCTTCGACCTCCTCTTCTTTTTCTTTCCTCTCTTCTCATTTTTTTTCCTATTTTCATTTTTCTTTCTCCTCATAAGCTTTCTTCTCACTTTTTACACTCTCCCATCACATTTCATCTTCGTCTTTCTTTTTCTTCCAATCCTGTACTTTCTTTGGTACCCAGGGGATATATCTCAGGAAATTTGTTACCCTATGTCTCTTTGCTGTCTAGTTATCTGACAATGTTTCCTTCTCTAATAAAGTTTTCTCTTTCTCTATGTTCCCTCTCGTATGTTATCCCTTCATTATATTAAGATACTCAAAGAAAGGAAAATGCCTTGGCTGTCTTTTCGACCAACCAAGCTGGATGTAATTCCATTGTTTGCTGAGAAAAGAAGTGCATGTGACTCACAGGGTTTATCTTTGTCTGGACACTCTGCTCATCACGGGTTATGTTGTTTGACTGTGAAAGATGTATACTATGCCCAAATTACATCATCTGCCCAAAGATTTGCAACAAAAGCTGGTCCTTGTTCCTCCAACTTCTGCACATACCGATTGCTTTGCTTAGTTCTCTGCATCTAATTTTTATATTTTTAAATCCTCTCTGCTGAATTTTAGCTGGAGCAGCATAACCCACCACAATTTAAATGGTTTTGTCAATTATGCACAAAAGGCCAAACAGCTTCAAGCACCTTATAGCTCCCTCAACTGCGACCTCTATTCCTGTCTCTTATTCTTTCCCTACCACTGCCCTTCTCCCCAGTACACTCTTCTTTTATATTTTATAGTAACAGTACTGTTAGAAAAATAACACATAAAGGCAAATTCTACTGGAAACTGTAAACCACTGGCTGGTCATCAGACCAGTATCACTGGTATTATACAGACATCTATTATTTTTCAGCAGAGAAAAAGATGTTGTCAGAAATTCTTATTCTGTGTACTCTATAAAGACAATGAGGTTATACAAATGCATAGACTCAAGAAATATGATCAACGCCCTTGTGGTTTATGTGATCGGTTTCTGTGATGAATGGCAAGCCACTAAGAAGGATCAGTTAAAGTGGAGGGAGGAAACCTCAGGGTTATATTAGATGGTGCTTTTTAAAGTCAGCTTTGAGTATTTCCTTGTGCATTTCATCATGAATCTGATTATTAGCACTGCTCATGAGGATATAGTGTGGCTATCTCAGAGAAATATTGGGGCACATTATTATGTGATTGAAATAAATGGGAAGAAGGAAAACTATACCCAAAATATCATTCTTTTTATACCAGAAAGAAGTTCAAGATGACCCGGTCCAACTCCCTTATTCTTCAACATAGAAGCTGAGGCTTAGAGAAATTAAAAGGCTTGCTCATGTCACATAGGTATTTCTAGGCAAAATCTCATCCAGGGTCAAGGTCTCTGGTCTCTAAGATTGGTGCCCTTGCCACCTCTTTGAAATTCATGACTATGTAATTTTCTCTCATGCTCATTCTCATGATAATTTTTGTGCTTCTCTGCATCACTAGGTCATTTTTGATAGTTGTAACAAATTCAACAAATATATATTCATTAACAATTTTCCTTTTTTTTCTTTTTTCTTTTTTTTTCTGAGACAGAGTCTTGCTCTGTCACCCAGGCTGGAGTGCAGTGGCACGATCTTGGCTCACTGCAACCTTTGCCTCCCAGGTTCAAGTGATTCTCGTGCCTCAACCTCTCCAGTAGCTAGGATTATGGTGCCTGCCACCACACCCAGCTAATTTTTGTATTTTTAGTAGAGATGAAGTTTCACCATGTTGGCCAGGCTGGTCTCAAACTCCTGACCTCAAGTGATCTGCCTGCTTCAGCCTCCCAAAGTGCTGGGATTACAGGCATGAGCAACTGCGCCCAGCCAACACCTTTAGTTTTTAAAGCTTATATGCAAAGAATTATGCCTGTGGCTTGAATGGGAGTGGGGATAGCACAGCTATATTAGTTTCCTGTTGCTGCTATTACAAATAGTGAGAAACCAGGTGACTTAAAATAGTAAAAAAATAATAATAATAATAATTATCTTACAGTTCTGCAGGTTAGAAATCTCACAATAGTGGTAAAGAGTTTAGGGTTTCAGAGCTCACCTGGCTCAGTTTGAATGATAGTTGTGTGATTTTAGACAACTCACTTAACTATTCTGATTCAGTTTCCTTTTCTGTAAAAATATGAGTATTGATGGTACCTGCCCCTTAGGGTTGCTGTGAAAATTATAGGAGTTGATTCACATTAAACATATAGAACAGTGCCTGGTACATTGTAAGTGTGTGCGTGTGTGTGTATGTGTGTGTGTGTGTGTGTGTGTGTGAGAGAGAGAGAGAGAGAGAGAGAGATTGAGTCTTACTATTATAATATTTCTTACTCTAAAACTTGCACAACAGAATTCCTATTAGGGAGCTTACAGTTGAATTGTCAAGAAACAATATGAATCGTCTGAGTATGTGAATGGTTTCAATAAGATGAGTGGGCTTGGTGTACAAGAGAAGGCAGGACATTTTGAGAGGGGGCGGCACAAGAAAGGCTTAAATCCAAAAAGAAAGTTGAATCCAAGTATGGTTTATCCAGCAAGCAAGCTGGACAAATGTTGCAAATAGACCTCAACTCGTTTGTTTGTTCACATTTGTCAAGGTCTTTCAGTAAATATTGTTAGCCCCTGATAATGAGAGTTGGGTGCAAGCTAAATGTTCCTTTCCCTGTGTGTAAACTTTTCTGCCAAGTGGTACGTTCATGAGAGCAAGGCTCAAACTTTTTTCTGCCACACTTCCAAAGGTTATTCACAAGTCTCCTCTGTAATCCAATGGCCGACTCTGCTGTCTGTTGTTTTAGGTTCTCCAACCAATGTCATATATGAAAGGGTCACTTGGACACAGATGTGACTATGATCTGAGGTGTCAGTAACTAACTGAATTGCATCAGGCAGCAGGAATATCCACAATGTGCGCCTACACAAGACTGAACAACACCACTGTGGCAGCATCTTTAGGCTCCTGACTCACCAGATTCTTATGCCCCGTCTTGGTAAGGGTGACAGCTCCTCTATAGCTTTTTAAATCTAATCCATCCACTTCACCATTGTACAAATTATTTGCAATATCTGTTATGCTTATTCATGAATCCTCTGGTGTAACTTTAGATAGAGATACAGCCATGCACTGCATAAAGACATTTCAGTCACGATCATACATTTCAGTATCATGGTGGGCCTGTATGATTATAATAGATCTGAAAAATTCCTATTACCTAGTGATGTTATAGCCATCATAATGTTGTAGGACAATTACTGTATTTTTAAAATAAATGTAAGTAAACAGTGTTCATAAAGTCTATGGTAGTGTACAGTAATGTCCTAGACCTCTACATTCACTCGCCACTCACTCACTGACTCACCCAGAGCAACTTTCAGTCCTGCAAGCTGCATTCATGGTAAGTGCCTTATACAGGTCAACCATTTTTTATCTTTTATATTGTATGTTTACAGTATCTGTTTTATGTTTAGATGTGTTTAGATATACACATACTTTCCATTGTGTTACAGTTGCCTGCAGTGTTCAGCAAAGTAACATGATGTACAGGTTTGTAGCCTAGGAGCAATAGCCTATATACTATATAGCCTAGGTATATAGTAGGCTATATCACTTAGGTTTGATTGAGCCACACTCAGTCATAGTGTTCTCTGGTTCTTTGTGCTTGTATATTTATTCTCTCATCCTAGATCACCAATCTACTCATCATAGCCTTAAGAAAATACCTGTGTCGGTTCCTCTCAAATTTTCATCAAAAATATCTCCTCTGAGTTTTAGTCTTATATATTCATTACTTATTTTTCTCATGGCATATTCATAGTCTGATATATTCAATTATTTATTTTTCTCACAGTGTACATGATATGATGTTTGCACAATGATGGAATCACCTACTGACAGAACGCAGTCCTGTCATTGAGACACGTGACTGTATTTTAATGATCTCCATCTTCTATGTAAGAGACTTTCCTCCCGATGTCTTGGTAGTGTGCTCCTGATTAAAAGAGGGAAAATGCCCTGATTGGATGAACTGAGTGTATAGGTAGGGCTTGTCAACTTTGAGGTTTACTTCGGGGCATCTGGGTAGATCATTTTTGGATGAACCCTCAATGTAAGTATCTTTAGCTTCTTTTCCCTTGACTTGGTCAGGTTCCCAGGTATATTAGGGTTCTCTAGAGGGATAGAACTAATAGGATATATACATATGTGTGTATATATATATGTATATATGTATATAAATACATGTATATATGTGTATATATAAATATATATAGAGAGATATATAGGAGCTTATTAAGTATTAACTCACACAATCACAAGGTTCCGCAATAGAGACTCTAGTTATTTGTGTCTTATATTTATTCTCTCATCCTAGATCACCAGTCTACTCATCACAGCCTTAATAAAATACCTGTGTTGGTTCCTCCCACATTTTCATCAAAAATCTCTGCTCTGAGTCTTAGTCTTAAATATTCGATTAGTTAATTTTCTCATGGCATATTCTATTTAATATAGTTATTTGCATATCTAATTGTATCCTCATTTTCTTCTTAGACTCTGAAGCCTGTTAAAAAGAAACTGTGTCTATCTTCCTTACGATTGTTTACCGAGTATAGTACCTGTCACATGGCAATAATGTTAATGTTAGTTCATGTTCACACTGCTATAAAGATACCACCTGAGACTGGGTAATTTATAAACAAAAGAGGTTTAATTGACTCACAGTTCCACACCTTGTCTGCAGGCTGAGGAGCAAGGAGAGCCAGTCCGAGTCCAAAAAGTAAAGAACTTGGAGTCTGATGTTCGAGGGCAGGAAGTATTCAGCACGGAAGAAAGATGTAGGCTAACAGGCTAAGCCATTCTAGCCTTTTCACATTTTTCTGCTTGCTTTATATTCTCTGGCAGCTGATTAGATGGTGCCCACCCAGACGAAGGGTGGGTCTGCTTTCCTCAGTCCACTGACTCAAATGTTAATCTCATTTGGCAACACCCTCACAGACACACCCAGGATCAATACTTTGCATCCTTCAGTCCAATCAAGTTGATACTCAGTATTAACCATCACACCAGGGAAATATCTTCCCATGGAGAAGGGTCTGAATCTCTGTGATTTTGGAGCCAAGTAGGAAAAGAGGGTGAGCCTCTCTGTGTTCAGCATTCAGTATGCATGTGGTCATTTGATCTACCTTTTTTTCAATACAGCATCCACTTTATCACCCAGAGAATAGACCTGTGTACTTCAGTGTGGTAGAGAAGGGAGAGTTAACCAACAGGATAAAAGAGGGGAAGGAATCTAGGAATCTAACTGCATTTCAAACAGATTTTACCCAGTACTTTTCGTTTTGGTGAAAAGAACTCCTTAGACCTCCCCGCTCTCAGTTCTAGCAGTACCTGTGGATAATGCTAATTCCTGTGTCTTTTGAGAAGTCCGTGGTGTAAATTGGTTTGTGCCAGGTTTCCTTATGATTAGCTTGGAATTCAGCTTTTCTGACTCTGCTAAGCCAGGTACCACTCATTCATCTGCCTTCAAGCTTCCAAAATTTTGTTGTGTCTTTTCTCCTGCTCTCCCTATTCTTGTAGGCATATGGCTTTAGAGAATAATAAAAACTCTTTATTGTAGTCTTACTGAAGTTTTGGAAGTAAGTGAATTAGATGTGTGTTTGGTCCATCAGCTTAACCCAAACAGTCCCTATTATTCTTCAAGTTGCTTTGCTCTGGTTTCTATTTCTATTGCACCAAGAAAAGTGATCTTATTTAGATCACTAGTGACCTCCAAGAATCTAATTCAACATCTGTTTTAGGTATGCACTTCATTGGGCCTCTTGACACATTTGACAGTGAAATCCACACATTGAAACCACTGTCTTGGCTTCTATGATATGACTCTTTCCTGGTTTTCTTCCTACCTCTTAATTAGCCTCATTTGCTGGCTTCTCCATTTCTGAGCCACATACAATCAGTGTTCTCCAGTTCTTTGTGTCTTGTATTTATTCCCTCATCCTAGATCATCAATCTACTCATCACAGCCTTAATAAAATACCTGTGTTGGTTCCTCCCACATTTTCATCAAAAATCTCTGCTCTGAGTCTTAGTCTTATATATGCAATTATTTATTTTTCTCATAGCATATTATATATAATATAGTTATTTGCATCTAATTGTATTCTCATTTTTTTCTTAGACTCTGAAGCCTATTAAGAAGAAATTGTGTCTATCTTCCTTACCATTGTTTACCTAGTATAGTATCTATCACGTGGTAGGAGTTTAATAATGTTAATGTTAGTTCATGTTCACACTGCTATAAAGATACTACCTGAGACTGGGTAATTTGTAAATAAAAGAGGTTTAACTGACTCACAGTTCTGCATGGCTGGGGAAGCCTCAGGAAACTTACAATCATCTTAGAAGGCGAAGCAGAAGCAGGCATCTTCTTCACAAGGTGGCAGGAGAGAGAGAGCATTTTAAAAACCATCAGCTCTCATGAGAACTCCCTCACTATCATGAGAACAGCATGGGGGGAACTGCCCCCACCAACCAATCACCTCCCATCAGGTCCCTTCCTTGACACCTGGGGATTACAATTCAAGATGAGATTTGGTGGGGACACAGAGCCAAACCACATCAAATGTATACTGGATTAATGAATACACATCCACACCCATAGGAATATGACTTATATTTTGGCCCTATATTCTTCTTTCTCCACCATATTATGCCCCTTTTCTAGGACTGAGTTAAGGACTTTTCAGATCATTGATGACTTGCATAGATGACTGCCCTTGTTTTATTCCCCACCCCTGATATGTGTCCTTAATAAGGCTTTAGAGAAAAGATTCATCCAGATGGTAACATACATTTAAAATCAGACAGCTGAGGAAAAAAGTCATCCATTACATTAGGGGAGTTGAGTGTTGAGTGAGAGCTTTTTCTAAAACATCCATTCAATTTGTGAAAAACTCCAAACTACCAGCACTTAATTTCTTGCCACAAATCCCAAATTAAAAAAGAACCATGGTTCTCCTTTTTTCGTGTTCTATAGTCTTCCATAAGGGAGAAAGCGCATCATGAGGTTGATCAGGCACCACCTGGTTATGGGTTCTTGCCTAGTTCTGGAGTCTGCATTAACTCCTGACATCTTTATTTGTGGAAATATTACTTTGGGGAACCAAGTAGAGCAGACATGAAAACCAGGGGATTTCTGACAGCTTCCTGGCTTGAAGTTTCCTCTTTAGTTTTTCACATTGCCTAAGGAAGATAAGCTAAAGATTACTGAAAAGAAAACAAAGCTTTGCCAGGTACTGTGATATGGAAAGCCAGGGCTCACTGTTCAAAGAAGTCCACCTCCCATGCTGTTGAAACAGCCTTGCTTTATCGTGTGTTGAAATCATATTTTAGACTCTTGGCTATTCTTCCATGTCTCTTGTGGCTGAGCCTGTCTCTTATATGGGTTCAACTGGGCCTAGATTAAAAACCAATTCAGTTCAAAGAGCATTTGAATCTAGATACTAACTATTCTTCGCCAGTGAAACAATCCCATGAGAGACTTTTTATTTTTTTTAATCTAAATGATGTAAAAGTCACAATTAGCTTGATAATGATTGGTACAATTTAGTCATTAAAATAGTCTAAGCCATTTTATTCACATACATTTTGAGGAGCTACTATAAAGCAGATGCTGTTCTAGGTACTGTAGATATTGTAGGAGACAGAAAAGTTGGAGGAAGACAGAAAAGAAGCAAATATATTGACAATAATTTTGATAAAAATATAACTCAATTGTGTCAATCATTAATAAGCTAATTGTGGTTTTTAAAACTCACTTAAAAAGAAGGCTCCCATGGGGTTGTTTCACTGACCCAAGTATAGTTCATATCGAGGTTCAAATGCTCTTTGAACTGAATTGGTTTTCTATCTAGGCCCAGTCAAACTCACACCAAGGATAGGCATAGCCACAAGAGACATGAAAGCATGGCTGAAAGTATAAATACAATTTCAAATGAAGAGTGTGATGTGATAGAAAACATCTTAGAGTAGGTGTGTATGTATAGGTTCTTTAGACCAAGGTGATCATGGAAGACCTGTTTGAGTAGGTACATCCACGTTGAAATTTGGAGAATAACAAGGAACTAGTCATTTGAAGACATAGGAAACAGCATTCTTTGTGGGAGAAGTGAGGCCAAAAACTTAGGTCATTAGAGAGCTTGGTGTGCAGGCAGAACTATAGGACCAGTGTGGCTGAGTATAGTGTGGAAGGGGGAATAGCATTTGGTGGTAATGTTAGAAAGGTGAGTGGAGCTTGAATCATGGAGGACAAAGGGTCTCGAAGACTCTACTGGAAGTCACCAAAACATTTTGGAGAGTTCACAAAGCTAAAATAATTTTCATAATAATACTAAATATTATTTTCCCTTTTCACATTTGTTCTCTGATGAGCACACAGTAGAGTTTTTCAGTGGCTACATACAATCATTCCTAAATCTTTCAAATTGCTGATGTCTCAGGGAAATCAACTCATCTTAAATTTAAGCACAGACAAGTACATATAAATGGAGATGGCCTAACTAGCCATACAAGCTGATAAAAGTTTTAGCTAAAAACTTCATGAATGAGCTAAAACAGAAGGGGGCTAATATGAGAGTATAGAATCCTTGGGAGCTGCAGACACAAGGGGACTTGACACTCACTCTCAGGCTCTTTTTTGTGGACTTTATTGGATATTCATGAGAAAGATGAGAGGCAGGTGAGAGTCCAGAGGAAACCTCCCTTGTGGTGCAAGGCATGGAGAAGGGGAATAGCAACATCCCTGGGAAAGGCATGAAGCCCCACCCAGGTCCTTCAGTTGGAGATATCAGACAAATAATTTAAATGTAATTATTAAATTAATGGATCTAGTAGAAAAATGAATAGCATGCAATGTCAGATGAACTTTAGCAGAGAGATGACAATTAAAAGAAACAATCAAAATGCTAGAAGTGAAAAACAGATTAAATGCCTTTGATAAATTTATCAGTAAACTCAATACAGCTGAGGAAAGAATCAGTGCGATTGAAAATAGGCCAATAGAAATTACCCAACTTGAGACACAAATTAAAAAATGGAACTGAGTATCCTAGAGTTGTGGAACAATATCAAATGGTCAAATGTCTAATATACCATATGACTGAAATCCTAGAAAGAGAAAAAAAACTTGAAAGAATCAATATTTGAAATATATGTCTGAGAATTTTCTAAAATTAATGATGGATGACAAACTACAGCTCTAAGAAGCTTAGAGAACAACGACGAAGATGTTAAAAACCCTAGACACGTCATATTCAAACTTCTGAAAACCAAAGATAAGGAGAAAATCTTGACGGCCATGAAAAAAAAACATTGCATAAAGAGAAGCAAAAATAAAAATTATTAGCCACTTCCCCTTAAATCTCTCCAAGCTAGAGGACAAAAGTGACATCTTTAAAGTGCTGAAAGAAACAAATTATACAAAATTATTACATGTACCCTAGAAATGCATACATCTATTAGGTATTAATAAACAAATTTTAAAAACCCAACTGTACATCCAGAATACTATATCCAGCAAAAATGTCTTTCAAAAATACTTTTTCAGGCAAAAACTTGGTGAACTCATTACCCGCAGACCTGTTCTGTGGAAAAAATGTTAAAGGAAGTTCTTCAAACAGAATGTAATACCAAATTAAAGAAACTTGGACCTACATG
Source organism: Papio anubis (assembly GCF_008728515.1). Lineage (NCBI taxonomy): Eukaryota > Metazoa > Chordata > Mammalia > Primates > Cercopithecidae > Papio > Papio anubis. The sequence goes on from NC_044977.1 coordinate 75,192,162, forward strand.
AAGAAATGAAGAGTACTGGAAATGGCATTAATGAAGGTAAGTATAAAATTATTTTTTCTTCATTTTAAATTGCTCTAAAAGATAACTTTCTATCTAAAGTATATACTAATGTACATTTATAGCATATGTATGAGCAAAATGTATAAAACGATAGTAAAAAGAGGGGAGAGAGGAAGCAAAAGAATACTGTTTTAAAGTTTCTTGCCTGCCATGTGAAACTGTATATTTGAAGGTAAACTGATTAAAGATTATATATGTGTGTATACATACATATATACACATACACACATATATACATATATACACACGTATGTATATATAAAACCCTGGAAGAGCAACCACTAAAATTTATTTTAAAGCGATATAAAAATAATCCAGCTTTAGTTTTTAATCTGGTAAATATCAATAGATATAACCAAGCTCTTTGCTTTCCTCACTAATTTCTAAAAGTGTGACAGAGTCCTGAGGCCAAAAGTTTTAAAAGTTTTAAAGTAGCACCTTGAAGGCCCTGGTAAGGAATTTCAGTTTCATTATAAGTGCAACTGGAAGCCTTTTGAGTTTTAAGCAAGGGTATAATATACCACATTTGCATTATAAACAGATGTGGAGAATGGACTGTAGAGAGCAGGAATGGAGGGAAGACCAGTCAGGAGGCTACCATAGTCATCCTAGCCACATGTGGTTGGGGCTTGTACAAAAGTGATGGCAATGGCGATGGAGAGCAGTGGATGGATTAGGATGATTTTTACATGTTGAAGGGATTGCATTTATAAATGACTTGAGGATGATGGGAAAAGATCAGTCAAGGATAATGCCTAGACTTCTCATCAACCTTATTGATGAAATTTCATCCATTTAAAACATACACCAAGATGAGTATGGAAAGATATATATGCCTACAGAACCATACCACTGTAATACAGAAATATCTTTTTTTTTTTTTTTTTTTTTTTACCAATTCTAAACAGTTCTTTGTGCTCCTTTGTAGGACCTCCTAGATTTTTTTTCTTTAGCAATTGAAAAAAAATAATGGTGCACATTTCCAAGGTACATCCATTAAGGAAGGAATATAGTTAGAAGAGGGAAGTGGATGGGAATTGAGAATTCTGGCACTAGATTGATAGGCTGTTTCCAATGGTTATGCTTCATATCCTCCAAGAAGACGTCCATACCCATTGCTCCTTGCTATTCTTCAGCTGGTGGACAGCCCAACTCTGCCCCGCGATGCCATGCTGCAGTACTATACTATACTATACTATACTACAGTTACTGTGCAGCTGCACTGTAATTACCATTATATCCCCCAATACAATGAGTGCCTACAAACAATAACTGCATATTTCTGCATAGGGTCTTGTACATATGGACATGCAATAAATGATTGCATGAATAATCATTCATGAATTATTGATGAATAAATGAATATGAACAATTCTTAATTTGCTAGAGTTTGCTGTCATTAATGATGCCATTTTTCATACCTCAGTGGCATACATACAAAAAAATCCACCTTCACCACTAGTTGCATGTGGGCTGTTTTATTGGTTGAGAATCATCTTCCTTGATGTGACTCTGGCTTTTCTAGACAGGAGATAGTGTCTGAAAGATGACTGGTTGGGATGAAAGGGCATTCTAGGATTAGAGTGATGATAACTGATCAGTAGAGATTCCAGCTTCTTGAGCTCTGAATGCTCACATAAGGCATCCAGACAGCCTTCAAAATATGCCCTACCCATATTTTCTGTAACATACTCAATGTTATTACAGAAATATCTCCTGTGTGAACAATCAGGAAGGCTTAACTTGTGCATCTTGAAAAAAAATCTAAGTATAATACATATACAATTAAGTACATGATAAATTTTTACACATGTATCCACCCACATGACTATCACCCAAGTCAAGATATAGAACATTGTCAGTACCCCAGAATATGAGAGTAAACTAAGAGTAAAGAGAAGAAAATTGACTGGTCAGTCTGAATTAGTGAAAATAGACTAAAATATAGAGAATCATAGCTTAAAGTATATTTTAATTTCCATCTATTAAATAAGGAATGTGATTCAAATGCCAACTTGCATGCCATAGACTTACTTTCAAGTAAGTCTAACATTACTTGAAAGTAGATTGATTAATTAAAGATGTAACCCTAGGGCAACCACTAAAGATTCTTTTAAAGAGGTATAAAATTTAGGTAATATGTGAGTACCTACATTTATTCATCACATTTCTTGTTCTTTTACATGAAGATGTATTCAAAACTTTTAAAATATTTTTAACATTCTCCTCTAAACTCATTGTATTTATACTTTCATTTGCTTCATAACTAGTTTTATCAAAGAGAGCAGAAAGAAAAAACTTCAGCATAAATACAAAGAAAAAGAAAAAATTCAGCACAGGCTTAGCTGAATAATTGAAATGTCCAAATTAGTGGGATCTGAGCTAAAATGGTGGTACAAGTATTAATAAAGAGTTACGTTCTGCATTTCTTGTCCTGGTCAGCTGCATTACAGGTAATTAGTGATGGTGCTCTGGGGTGAGAAGACCACACTGCCTCTTTGAGAACCTTATGGATTCACTCACCGATCTGCAATATGTCAACACTCAGAGAATGAAAACAAGGGATATGAAAATAATGTCTGCCTGCATAATATCTAAAGTCAGATTTACTGGAATAGTTTTAAAGGAATAATGCATTTATCCAGGAGAATACTGTAGAAGAGACTGACAGGCATTGCATGACTAATGTTCTTCTAATAATAACAATAACTTGCATTTATAAGCCGCTTTTAACTTTTCACTGGCTTTTACGTATCTCATTTAAGAGCATTTTCAGTGTCTCCTAAAGCACACGTAAATGCTGGATTTCAAACATAGATGAAACTTGCAACTGAGTTTGAAGTAGTCATAAGTTGCTGTGGATGTACCCACAAGAAATGTCCTCTGTAACAAGAACAGTGTGTGTCTTTAAACCTCTAGTGTTAAGAGGCTGACAGTTGATAGATTACTATAAGCGCCAAGCTCTTTTCCAAGTCCCTCCCAGGAAAACATCTGCACTTTTTTCAGATATGGAATATTCAGGATTGTTTTTAATTTGCAGCCAAGAACTTTGTCTTCTCAGCTGATTCTTTTTCTTGTTTTTACCTGTATCCCCTTAAGCTGGGATTCTAACGAGAGTGATTAAAATCAAACAGATACCTTCTTCTGTGGCCAGGGAGAGAACATTCTTTAAGGCAGGAGGAATTGCTGGTAGAAGAAACGGCAGATTTTAAGGAAAATCTTCCAAAATGACATTAAACTAGACATTTCTTGGGGAGTGGGTATTGCTTGAGGGCATTATAAAGTCGGGGACATACTTTATAATGTGTGTCCATTATTGTGGTTCCAAAGATATTGGTAAAGGAGGAAAACAGTTAGAAACCTGCTGAGATCTATTCAGTGCTGTTCATAGTGAATAATCTGAGAACACAAAGGCTGCCACTGACTGTATGTGCAGTTACTGTGGTAGAGCTTCAGAACATGAGTCTGGTTTAAGACTGGATTATGTTTGATTCCTAACTTCATGACCTAGGGTGACTTACTAAACCTCTCTAGGGCCTCAGGGTTTTCCCTGTACAATGGGAATATGCAGGAAAACTCAGCACAGAGAAGTTGAATTATCCACCCAAGATCACACAGTCAACAAGCTGCAATGTTTGTGTCTGAACCACGGCAAATGACTCCAGAGCCCTAACTTTTACCATCAATGGCTTGATCAAGGCCAACATTAAGCCAAAGCATTATTTGCTTTTAATACAGGGTCCATATGTTCCAAGTTGCCTGAGACAGTCCAGTATATGCCTGGTATAGCTATTAAAAGCACTCTCTTTCACTTTCCAAATTGTCCTGGCTTTGTTTGGACCATAAATGCTATGGTCTTCCTCATCCTTGGTTAGTCTTTATTCTCGTCTCTCATTGGGCCTTACACCTCCATTTATGACTTTTCTCTCAGGCTCCCAGGGCCTTATGATGCCCTGAGCTGCTTCCACTCCTCTGTGTTGCCACCTTTTAAGGCCAGATGGCTACAAATGCCAGCAGAACTGCTTTAGCTCCTGCAGATACTGTAGCTATCCCTCTTCTCACCATGATACCCCTCACTCATCTTTGGGCTTCTCTGCCCACTCTGACACTATGTCTTGATTCCCCCTATTCACATGGTGGTCTTTGCCTGGGAATGATCTCAGCATCCACTTTGGATCTGGCATTTGTTCCTCAGTTCCATGCACCCATATGCCCCTGATTCCAGAAAATTCTCTACTGTGGTTTTGAAACAGCCTGCCTTGGCTTTGTGACTATGTTTCTTTTCATAAGAGACTGATGATTGCAAATTATGACAAATGTTCTCCAGCTGGGTGCCCTTCCCTAGAAAGAGGCTGTTTACCCTCTAGGAGGAAGGAGAACATTGAATATCTACATATTTTCTGTTGAAAGTGTCACTTGTTTAAAAATTATTCTTTTGCAAAATATTTGTTTCACATAAATGTGTGTCTATGAATAGGTTATGAAAGACTTGCCTCTGATGTTACAAACAAAAGAATGTGAGATTAAAACAATGAGCCTGTAATTTTTACCCTTTTGAAGGGGTAAAACAGTGAGTTCTTTGCTTCTGGTCAGCACCCTGTTGTGTCTCCCTGGGGACTTGGCTGCAAGGCAACAGCAGCCTCTCTACCGACCCCGCCCCTTTGCTGAGTGAACCCATTCCACATGCGCCCAGTGGCCTGAAGCTAAAGATTTGGAGGCAGGAAGCATCTTTTCTCGAGATCAGTTTCAGATCTTGATGGTCCAGCACCTTCTGCCATTTTCAACTCAAAAGACCCAAACTGAAAGTTCTATTGCAGAGCTGGGGAGATCATTTCAAGAGAAAGCATGTGCCAGATACACAGTGGCACACACAGTAAGTACCCAAATGTGTTCCTTCAACTAAAATGGAGTTTAGAGTGGGTCTTCCTAAAAACAACTCATAATAATCATTCAATGAATTCTGTAAACATGTAAAAACTCCTGATAATCTTCTCTATCTCTATTCCAGTTACAATCTTATTATGACCTTATTTATCCTGTGACATAAATAATATGGTTTCAATGTCATCAGGTGAATGCCTAGCTGAAGGTCACACAGCTAGCCAATGCCTAGCCCAGGCCCAAATTCAATATTCTGAAAAATTCCTTCATATATCTCTTCACTTCTTTCCAACATAAAACCAAAATAGCCAAAGAAAAGATGTGAAAATCTGTCATGTGAAAGAATATTTCTTTGAATAGCTTGTTCAAAAAAAAAGACCTAGTATTGCATGTAAATGAACATTGTGGCCTTCATTTATATTCAGGTGATTTAATGTGTAGAAGTGAAGCGTAGAGCAGGGTGTGACCATTATCATGCTGTGTTCATCTAACGCATCTGGACAGTTTTAAAGATATACACGCAAAGAATTTGGCAAATGTAAATGTCCTCTGACATTTACTTGGTAGTAAACATAAGCATCCAACTTCCTCAGCTTTGTTTGCTTCATTACTCAAAGTATACTCTTTCCTCTTTCTCTTACTCAGTTTAAAAATTTCCATTAAATTACTTTATGTTTTTTAAAAAATTTCAGAACACTGGGGAGAATGACAGGACACTAAGTTCAGCAAGAAGTGAGTTTTATATCAGTAATTTACCTAAGTAAAAACCAGAAAGGAGGAAAGTAAAGTGGGGGACAATCATTTAAAGTTGAATCCTTATACCCAAAGGAAATGGAGTTTGAAGTTAGAGAATTGCCTCCATGTCACAACTTAAGTGCTTAGCGAGGATCCCCTCCTTGCCAGCATCTTGAACTTTTCCATTTCTGTCTTCATCGGGGATAGCTGATGTTTATAGAAAGAAATTCTCAAGCTTGCTCAAATAAAGAGGAAGGTAATTTCAGGGTACAAGAAATACTTGGTTTAAGAAGAACATGAACTTTGGAATAAGACAGAATTAAGTTTGAATCCTATTGCTACCAGTCACTAACCATGGGACTTGTGCAAGCACATAACTTAAGCTCTCCAGGTCTCAGTTTTCTCAGCCGTAAAATGGGAATAGTAATAGTTCTTTGTAGGGTTGCGGATGAAATGAAATAATGTATGCACAATGCCATGTGGTTATGTGTTCAGAAATATTGACCATTATTTGTTTATTGGATACTGAGTTTGGATACTGAGTCTTCATGAAGATGGAAATGAAAAGTTGATAGGAATAGAAAATACTTCTGTGTCCGGAATTGGTTCCTTCCTGTGGGTTCTTGGTCTCACTGACTTCAAGAATGAAGCCGCCAACACTTGCGGTGAGTGTTACAGTTCCTAAAGATGGTGCATCTGCATTTTGTACCTTCAGATGTTCAGGTGTGTCCGGAGTTTATTCCTTCTGGTGGGTTCGTGGTCTCCCAGACTTCAGGAGTGAAGCCACAGACCTCCTCAGTGAGTGTTACAGCTCTTAAAGGTGGTGTGTCTGGAGTTGTTTGTTCCTCCCGGTGGGTTCGTAGTCCTGCTGACTTCAGGAGTGCAGCCTCAGACCTCTGCATTGTTACAGCTCATAAAGGTAGTGCAGACCCAAAATGTGAGCAGCAGCAAGATTTATTGCGAAGAGCAAAACAACAAAGATACCACAGCAAAGATGCGGGGAGTGGGCGACTGGGTTGCCGCTTCTGGCTCGGGTGACCAGCTTTTATTCCCTTATTTGACCAAGCCCACATCCTGCTGATTGGTCCATTTTACAGAGTGTTGATTGGTCCATTTTACAGAGTGCTGATTGGTGCGTTTACAAACCTTTAGCTAGATACAGAGCGCTGATTGGTGTGTTTACAATCCTTTAGCTAGACAGAAAAGTTCTCCAAGTCCCCACTGGACCCAGAAGCCTAGCTGGCTTCCCTTCTCACTTCCAGCTCTGTGGGGCCGCACATTCATTCATTTTTGTCTCCTCTGTAGTCTTCCACTGTTTTCTTTTAGTATTTTCTCTCTCTTGATGGAACTACTCAGTTTTCTATTTGTGTCTCTTGACTGACATGGCCCAATGGAACTGCTAATCCTAAATCTACTTGACTACATTCTGGTGCCCATCAACAGTTGACTATAGATTATCAATATCTTAGTTCAAACTAAGTTCAATAGAAACAATCTGATTAGCTGCTGGTCAGCCAATGGATGAATACTCTGGGTCAATTTTTCACTCATAATGTAATCAAGCTAATGGTCAAGTTGTTGACTTTTAAGGTCGAATAAGTATTGCCATTCATCCTGACTTTGAGACACACCATGGTTCCTTCCACCAGCCTAGGTCCTCTGGCCGGTGGACTCAAGGCCTTGAGTAAAATGCTTTCCTTGTCTAAAATCCAAAAGATCTGTTACTTAATACGATTAGGCTTCTTGTAAGGTCTGCAAATCTTTCAAAGGGACATTTCAAAAGCTTCTGGACTTAGATAATTGTGTCAAAAGGGAAACAGCTGTTTCTGTATTTGCAGAGAAGAATGAAATTAAACAAATGCAGAGAAGAGGCTCGTGTATAATTAGAACTGGATTTTAGCAGTGTTTGGACTCACCACCCGGCAGCTTCATTCTTCTTCTCTATCCAGCCTCTTACCATTTCTTGATTCTGTCTCACGCTGTATACCCATCTTTCATTTAGCATTTCCCTTACATTTCACTGGAATCCTTCGCTTCTTGCTTCATAGTACATTTCCCCGTCCTTAGATTTTATCACCACTTCTTTCCTTTCAAGATTCTTTTGTTCATTTGCTTTTTGTTTGCATTGTCTGTTGTGTTTTGATTTTGGCTAAGAGAAAGATAAAGAAAAAATATAAATTCCTACATTGTTTTTGTTTATTTCTGGGAACAATCATTTTCTCGTTTTCTGTGGTGAAATCTCACAGGCCTCATTCAAGCCAGTTTCAAAAACATAGTATTAATCTCTTGCTGTTTACATGTAAGATATTTCAGTGAGTTTTCCAAATGTTTAAATACATGGTCAGAAGCTGTGGTTTACCTCCCAACTTTGTTTGGAGAAGACAAACTAAAACAGCAAGGCTTTTTCTCTTTAGCCTTGGTTCATGACCACAGAGTTTCTCCTTTGAATCCGATTTTCATCGTTCTGTTGTATCTTGAATGTTGTAAAGTCACAAGTAACTCACTCTGAAAATCTCTTAAGTTCACATCACTCAGAAAAGATTTATGTATGGTTATAAAGGTGTCAACACTTTTACTTTTATTAAAATATCAGCAACTGCTGATCAGCAGTAATTTTAATTAGTTTGTCCCATAAATATTTGTTGAGCACCTACTAAGAAATAGAATCCAAAGGAGGAAAAAAATGTAGAGGGTAGATACATACTGACAGTTGTTTAATGGAAGAGTAAAATAATAAATGGGTAAATTGCACAATTGCATGAATTTCCATATGATTGTGGAATAATTATGGTAAAGATTATTAGACATTTTTTACACATTGATTTTATCCTTAGAAGAGGAAAGATCACTGAATACAAGAGTTTTGAATGTTCTTTATTCATTTAAAAAGCTGACTAAATTTCAATCTTAATATGAAATTTTAATTTATGTCCACTTTGTATTCACACATTGGACAGCAATTTTCTGAATCTCTCTTATGAATTATGTTTTGGCTCTGCTTTGCAAATACAGTGATATTAAAAAAATTGTTGATTGCAGAGTCAAGAATTAGGCAAGTAATCATGTACATATATTTTAAAAAATCAAGTTCAATGTTATGAAGAAAAAGTAAAAGAAGCTGTGAGAGCATCACAGGAGAACTAATTTGGTTTGTGGTGTTATGATACCGAGCAGCATTTAAGCTTGATTCAGACAGGCCTAGGGGGCAGATCTGACTGCGCTACTTACTGGTTTTATGACAAGACCTCATCTGTGAAATGGGCACACAAATAAATATTTCCTATTTCGATGGCTTATTGCAAAGATGAAACAAGCACTTATCTATATAATATAAGTGCTTTTAAAACAATATTCTTTACTGATAATTCTAATAAGGCAAGCAGAGCTAGGAATCACAGAACAAGAGGTAGAAAAATAGACATTATCTGGAAGCATCTATGCATTCAAAATCCCAGTGCAGACAATGATGGCCTGAATATCAGGCACTGTCAAGCCATCCTTTATTCTGAAAGCCAGTGCCTCTGTTTTTGAATGTTATGGCTCCATTTCATCTTGATCCTGAAGTGGGGTGGGGGGGCAGTGTGGGCATCTGTGTGGGCCTGGTCGTTATGTTTTACATCCGTTTCCACTGTTATCTGCACATCATCCATCTTGGTTCCTGACATGCCTTGAAATACGAGCTTGCCTCCACCAGGCCTCCCTTCACATTCTCCTTTCCAAAGCCATAAGGAAAACGATTGCTTTTCAAATGTATTTAAGGCTTCAGGAAGGTAATAGCATGGACAGCCTGAGACCCAAATGCCCTACTGATTTCTTAAGCATGCAACTCAGAGGCAGGCAGGCCATCTGCTGCACATGGTCCTTTGTGGGGTCAGGTTTAGGAGGCCCTTTCCACTCTCCAAGCCCAACAAATGGTTTTTCAAAACTCAGCAAGAGTGGGGCAGCTTCTTTACCCATCAGTTTCTTCCTAGTCCTGTGTCAGAGCTCTTAGAACAGATGAATGATGAAATACGTAGGTACAGAATTCTGTTACATTCATGGGAGTATTATTCTGCATTCATTAATGGTTTTGAAATAAAGACAAAAGCAGTGATAATAGCCAACATTCTTGAAGCACCTACAACATGCCGAGAAATATGCCAAACAGTGTCATGGCATGTTCCTTTTTCGTTGTTACAACCTCGTGGAGAAGGAACTATCATCTGCTTTTCAGGCATGAGGAAAACTGACACTCAGAGAGACTGTCCCTCATCTAAGGCCTTCCAGTTCATAAGTGGCAGAGCTAGGTTCCAGCCAACTCTTCCTGTTGTGTCCATTAGAACACAAGATAATGAGATGATATCCATGGTTGTTTATACTCAGTCATTCACTCAGTCACTCCACAATGATTTATTTATCGACTTCGTCCAGACAGAATTCTTGGCAGTGGAGACTGAGCAATAAGAAACAGGTAAAATCCTTACCCTCATGAAGCTTATATTTTGGTGGAAGGAGATAGAAAATAGACAAAATAAGTAAATTTTGTAATGTAAAATGATAAATGCTAAGGAGAGAAATTAAGTAGGAGGGGGCATAGCCTAATTTTAAATAGGGACATCATTTAATATATTTCATACATAAAGCTTATTCGGGGACCGATGCTGAGAGTGCACTTGATATAAGATATTTTCCTTCCTCCTTAGGGTATCTCAGGCAGTTTCATCTAGCAAATATACAAGTCATTTGTACCTTGGCCCCCAGATGCATAGACATTCACAAACATCCTGGAATTAGTGTGTTCTTTCATAAGCTCCTGTCTGTTGAAAGTCACTAAGTATGGAAATAAGCAAGTGCTTTAGCCTTGGAAATTCTATAAAGACCTCTTTTGGTTAAGAGCTGATGTTGAAATGGATTTGGACATAAATGCTGTTTTTCCATCCAGAATAGGTTTGAAGATATACACGTGATGGGAAAACAGAGCTGCCAGATGAATTTTCTATTTGTTTAAAATCCACCAGCAAAATTTACTAGTGAAGAAAAGCCCTAGTCATCATTCCTATATCTTCCCAATACCCTGAAAAAGAAAAACCACAAAATGAATTGTTTGAGGCTCCAGTTTGCATACTTGCCACTTAGAATTCAATAATTAAAAAAAAAAAACTTAGAGCAACACAGAAGATGGCAAATATGGGCCTTATACACATGTGCATACGCACCCACATGTGCATACATACATACATATGTTTCAATTTTCAGTCTTTCCCCAACTGTAAGAGTAAGAATTTCTAAGATCAATGGGACCATTTCAATATGACATATACTACCAACGTGAATTTGTCACTTGGGAAAGCACTTGGACTAAAGTAAACTTTTCTACCATTTTTGGAAAAGATGGTCAAATGAACAACATAGATAAGGTAGCAGGAGTTATGCATAGCTTTTTAAAATCAAACTGTTTTAAAGTGATTGGTACAACCCAAACACCAGCCCCTGGTCTATAAAGAATGTGCTAAGTGCAAATGATTTTTATCTCTTAGCAGCTCCAGTGGGACCTTGCAGTCCTTTGAAAGTCATTTGTTGTTAGTCTCTGCCTTGAAAGCAATATCACTACCTGTCCTTAAAAAGTGTCCACACTTCAGGTTTTCCAGTGATTTCAAGTGGCCATCACCCCGTTATTCCTAATTAGTGAGATTTGCTACTTGTGGGCTTTCCCGTAGCTATATGTGAATGTCCTACAAATGACTGGTCACAGATATTTAACATCCACATTCCACTTCCCTTCAGGTGCTGGCTTTCAGCCTGCCTTGCCCTTTCGCCAGTTTTAAGAGTTAGGTAAGTAGGATTAATTTCTGTTTCAATATCTCCAGCTGTTTTTGAATCATTAATTCTGCTTTTACTGCAGTAGATTTCCTATTCATTACAGAATAAAAATGAACATGCCTCAGGTATTTCACATTCTCCCAGCCTTATTTTGTCAAAAAAAAAAAAAAAAAAAAAAAAGCCCCTTCTGTACCTCCTAAAATTTAATGTATTCTCTGAGCTAATTTGTGTCTGGTGGTAATATGCTTTTATTGCTAAAAATCAAGTTATTTCACAGATTCGACCCATTTTATTTATTCAGCTCAAAGTTTTCAAGCCCCTCCCAATTAGGTCAATAATATGGACCATGCCATGAACCATGCCAGAAAGTAATTCTGTACTTTCATAGAAAAACATTTCCTAAGTTTCCCCAGGTTTCACATACTATGATATCACCCACTCAGGAACAATTAAATTCTTATGGAAAAACCTGGCCTTTCACTAGTGAGATGAGGAAAAAATAAGAGGCAGTTAGATTAATAGGAAAATAATGCTGTTGTTGAAGAGAAACTTTCTAAACTATATAGCAACTGTCAAAAACTCAAGTCTTTCCAAGGCATTGGCCAGTGACTTAAAGGTTTCACCCAGTCCAGGCAAAAGATATCAGAGACCACTGGGCAAGGTTGCACACAGGAGACTGAGTGCTCCATTTAACTCATTCAAGTTCAACATTTAAAGGCACATCAACAAGCAGCAAGAGATGCAGGTTGAACAAATCACACTTGTGGGCCATTAGCTTAGAAAACCAACTAACCTTTAATTATTTGGGCCAGGTTAAGGAATAGCCATTTAGATAGCTGATATTGTAGATAACCAACTCCTAAATGACTTTCCAAATCACTTGCATTTGTCTTTAAGGCTGGATATTTACTTATGCAACTTATTATGCTCTTACTTGGTGTTAGTGTAAGGCTATTTCCAGAGCAGAGCAAAATGACCTCTTGATGTCAGAATTTCATTCTACTTGATCTGGGAGGAAAGCTATCCAAATGCCAACCCATGTATTACTCCTTTCTGTGTCTCACAGTTTTATAACCTAGGTCCACAAGCCCTCTTGTTCTGTAGCATTCAGCTTGACAACTCAAACCTTTGAAAAAAAAATCACATATATGTGGACCTATGTACACATATCATTGTTCTCACAGATAATGTTGCACTTTCTCTCCACATATGTATTTCATAGAAATTGTCTCTTTCCCAGTACTTCATTTCACTCTTGCCATGTATGTCTCTAGTAGACAAAAAGGTCATGAATCTGGAAAAACGCCCTTTCATGGACAAGAAATATATTCAGGCTTTTTTTTTTTTTTTTTTTTTTTAAAAAAAAAACGTGTTGAAACCAGACCCAGGAAACTGGAGGCAACTTTAATCATCGTGTCAATTAAATGGGAGGGTGTTATTGTCTGTATGAATGAGATGTGCTTCTTGAATTGATGAGTAAAAAATTCCTCTGTAGTGGTTCTCATCTTGCCATTAGCACCTCCATCCCTTAGAGTGTCAATATTTTGTATATTACCTCTGATTCCTCAATAATATCCTCCAGATAGCACACCCTGGCTTCATGTTTTGCTTTTCCTTTCAAGTCTGTGTTTCTAAACTTACCTGTCTGGTGGCATTATTAAGCTTTGATATGTGCCATGCACTATGCTTTGCATATATTAGCTCATTTAAAAATGTCTCAATTCAGTTACATGGAAATAAGTTCAAGAGATCTATTGCACAACATGGTCACTACAGTTAATAACAATATATTATATTCTTGAAAATTGCTAAGAGGGTGAATGTTGTGTTCTCTCCACAAAAACAGCTATGAGAGCCAATAAAATGTGTTAATTAGCTAAAATTGGTCATTTCACAATGTATGTATACTTCAAAACATCATGATGTACATGATAATTACATATCATTTTACCAACTTAAAAAACCAAAAAAAGTTTAAATAATAAAACAAAAAATTAAAAATTAAAATATAATATAAAGATGTTTCATTGTGAAATACACAAAAATACAAGTTATAGGCACGTTTTTGCCAAATGGTTAAAAAGTAAATATCTGTATCCACACAAAAACCTGCTCATAAATGTTTATGGCAGCTTTATTCATGATTGCAAAACTTGGAAACAACTAAGATGTCCTTCAGTAATTGATAAATAAACAATGGTACATCCAGGGAACAGAATATTATTCAGCAACAAAGAGAAATGAGCAATCAAGCCACAAAAAACAATGAAGGAATCTTAAATGCATACTGATAAATGAAAGAAGCCAATCTGAAAATGATACACACTGTGGAATTCCAACTATATGACATTCTGGAAAAGGCAAAACTATGGGTTGGGGGAAGGGAGGGATGAATCCACAGAGCACAGAGGATTTTAGGGAGTGAAACTATTCTGTATGATACTATAATGGTGGATACATGTTGTTATACATTTGTCCAAACCCATAGAATGTACAACATGAGTGAACACTAACATATACTATGGACTTTGGGTGATAATGATGAGTCAATGGAGGTTCATCAGTTGCAACAAATGTACCAGTCTGGTGGGGGATGTTGACAGTGAGAGCTGTTGAAGTGAGGTGGGGGTAGGAGGTATACAGGAGCTCTGTATTTGTGCTCAATATTTCTGTGAACCTAAATCTTCTGTAAAAAATAAAGGCTATTAAAACAACAACAACAACTTACCTGTCCTCTGTCCCATTCCATCAGATCCCACATGTGAATGGCTGTGGGTGGCTGAATGTTACCCATCCTAGAGAACATGTTGATATTTTAAGGCAGGATGAGAGAGTCTTTCTGGCAGGCCTCGTATTGTATCTATATAAGTTAGTAACTAGTTTTCTTAAGCAGAGTATTATCTCCAAGAGATGTAAAATACAACATGAGGAACTCTTTCTCACTCAACCAAATACCCCTTAGAGCAACAATGCTCATACTCTCCAGCCCAGTGGTATCAGCGCCATCTGGGAACTGGTTAGAAATGCCAACTCTTAAGCCCAAACACAGACCTACTAAGTCAGAAACTGCAGGTAGCAGTGGTGGGGGTGGAGGGTGGGGTGGAGTGGGAGTGCACAATCTATGTTTTCATAAACCCTCTAGGCAATTCTGAGGCATATTAACCTTCCAGAACTACTTGCGAGTATTTCCCTCCATAGCTCTGCAGGTAACCTGTTTTTCACCACCAATCTCCCCAGCCAGATTGTAAATTCAAAAGAAAAGGGCTCATCTACTTGTTTATGATTAACCCCCCAGCTCTAGCATTAATGCCTGGCACATAGTAGGTGCTCAGTGTATGTATGTTGAATATATAAACAAATACATGAGTGATTGGCTAAATGCCTAATCCTCTAGCGAGACATGGCAAATACACACTGTAACTTTCCTAGCCCATTATGCAGGCACAATACTGTGGGGTTAAGCAGGGATTCATATGAGCTCTACTGCTTGGGTTTATCTCTTTGCTCTGTCTATCAACTCTGTAACCTTTGGTAAACCCCACCTCTCTTTGGATATTGATTTTCTCATCTGCAACATGGGGATGATAATAGTGTCTTAACCTCATAGGGTTGGCTTTTTTTCTTTTTATAAGATTAAATAAGTTGTGGTAGTGATGTTTGTTATGATTTTAGCACCATGGTTCTTTCTTTCCCAAGTGGTAGCCAGGAGATTCTCCACCCAAACCTGCAGATTCTGACAAAGGTCTCAATAGAGATTTCCCTGCCCCTTTATTAGCATAATATTGAGAGAACTAGAGTCCTACAGACCTTAATCCAACTCCTATTTTGTAATTATTCACATCACAATTTATTCTGTCATTTATTGCTGCTGTTACTATTTATACTGCAAATAGTGCATTGTGGAAATATTTAAGTGGAATCTTTTAATCTGGTTGCATAAACAATATCAATGATCTGATATGACTTCCATGGTAAAGCCTTTCCTATATTTTCTCACTTCTTGATGGAAATGAGAAACCTATGTTCCTATTACCTTTACTAAGACCTCAAACTGTTGTCATGGTTAAACCATTAAAATACAAACAAGTTGGGCTTTCTTTCTTTTTTTTTTTTTTTTTTTTTTGGCTTTTGTCACATGTAGTAATGTGCTATTTATTATCTCTTTCTGACTAATCCTCATTTTGTTTTTGATGCTCAGCATATTCCTTTCTGTGGAGAGCCATAGATTTGGCAGAAACTCAAGGAAAGGCTGAAAATACTTCTTAGAAACTATTTTAATCCCAAACAGTTAACGTTTGGAGAACAGGTTGAAACATATGTAATATAGGCACCAAAGTGTAGGCAATTATCTCCAAAGGGCAATAGGGGACAGAGAATAAAGGCTGTAGTGCCCTGAGGTCGAGGGTAAAGAACCAGAGAAATGCCTTCTTTGACTTCCCAAGGGTCACAGTGTCAACTGAAGAATGAAATGATAAGACAAATGGAAAAGCTTGGTAACCCCCAAATGGGTGTATTTATTCACACAGCTCAAACCTGACTACTGGAGCTCTTTTCCTGTCTGCTGACAGCCATTCTGAGCATTATAACAAGATCCAGAACAGGTTGTCTAGAAACCCTAATGATGCTCTGGACAAAGTGGATGAAAGGTGACAAGGCAAAGGGGAATGTGCACAGAAGTTTTGGCTCAAAAATCATGTGACTTTCAGAGGTTCTTTGTGTTGGCTTGAACCTTTGCACAACACAAAGACAATACAGTTCCTGTTTAATGTTTCTGAAGATAGAAGTGGATGTCCCAGAGTTAGGATTGCCTTCTAATTAAATGATGCCATTTGTGATGTCCTTGCAATATTTCATGGGTCAAGATGAGCTGCCTCTGCTCTTCCTTCCTGTAGTTTCATCCTGCCATTTAACCACATGTATTTGCGAGTGCGCACAAACACACACACACACACACACACACACCTCAGTAAAGCACTACCCATTACAGTATTGCTGTAAGGCAGTATTAGTTATTATTCAATGTCTGCAGTGCAGCTATTATACAACATGGATTTCAGGGAGGACATACACTATCACAAACATAACACCACCTTGCAGGATCAATTAAGAAAAATATGAGCTAAGGAGGCAGAAATCCTTGCTTAGTATTACAGAGAAATTATGACAAACTGTGAAAAGTTCCATAGGTTTTTGTTGCACTCAAATCTTTCCTTTAGGACCAACTTCTATGAAAATATACTATGCCTGGAATTTGCCCTGTCAAAGCCAGACATATTTTTTTAATTGAATCTTGCTTTGAGAGTAGTGAACTTTTTTTTCATCTGTAATTTGCTTTTTATGTGAAGGGAGAGACGTTCTGTTTCTCTTCTTTGGGGGGGTTGTCATATTCCTGTAAAAACAATCAATGTTAGATCATTTATCTCCTGCTCCATCAAGCTGTGATGTGGGATGTAAGTATGTGTATGTTCGCAATATAGATTTTTCGTTGCTATATTTTATAGTCATATTATTGGCGAGTGGCCCTCATTTATTTTCCAGACCATTTTGAACCCGATGACAACTCTTTAGGCTTTGTTTGTTAACTGTGTCCTGCCTGTCTACCTTTTCATGTAGTAATTGCTTTCAGGGAATAAAACAGAAATGGAGTATTGCTTTGTTTAATATTTTTCAAATCAAGTATATCATAGCACAACCATCTGTAAAAATACCTTTCAGCTTTCATCAACTTCTGCTACAGTTTTTCTTGAGGATTAATAATTCCTTCACATGGGTGTGTTTCTATGGCTAATGTAATATTTTTGAGCAAAGACTCGGTTATATTTACGTTCTGGCTTAGGTAAAAAAGAAAATGACTTGTTGAAGAAAAAATAGAATATTTTCACTCCTAAAATTTTGTTACTTGCAGAACAAGTGCTTTTGGAATGAAAAACATAGTTGGGAAGCTTTTTTGGTGAAAAATGTGGAAGTAAAATCATATTCGCATTTTCTGCATGTAGAGTGCAATTCTCGAGCAGTGGGAATATGGCCCCTAGTCACATACTAACACAGTGTGAACTGCCTGGTTTCCTTCCAAGGTCCCTCTCCTTGATTGATTCCGGGGAAGGAGGTTTGTGTCTCAATTATTTTTTGTTGGCAACTGTGGTCCCTGTCTTTTCTGCCTATCTTTGTCTCTCATATGCCATTCTCCTCTCCTTTCCTTTCCCAAATCTTCACAAAGCCACAGTTGTTGCAGGTACCCAGGCTGGGAGGTGGGGCAGGCTGTGGTGGAGATTGCAAGATCATGTAGAACATGAAGCAACTAGAATTTTATAAAGAGACATGACCATTTTTTCAAAGTTCCTTGGCAATTGCTTTGTCTTAATTTGGGCTGCTATAACAGAGACCATTGACTTATGGTGGCTTATAAAAAACAAAAATTTATTTCTTACTGTTTTAGAGGCTGGAAATCCTAGAGTAGGTTGCCAGCATGGTTGAATTCTGATGAGGTTCCTGTTTCAGGTTGCAGACTGACGATTTCTGGTTGTATCCTCACTGGGGGAAGGTGCAAGGGAGTTCTAAGGGGTCTCTCTGATAAGGGCACTAATCCCATTCATGGAGACTCCACCCTCATGACCTAATCAATTTCCAAAACCTTACCTCCAAATGCCATCATTTTGTGGGTTAGGATTTCAACATATGTTTTTTGTGTGGGACACATTCATTCATTCCATTGCATTCCATCCTTAATCCCCCACCCCAAATTCATGCTCTTCTACATGCAAAATACATTCATTCCATCCCAACAGCCCCAAAAGTTGTAATTCATTCCAGCATCAACTCTAAAATTCAGGGAAAATTTGAGCATAATTTTGTATTTGCTTATGTGTGATATCATCCATGAGAAACATTAAGTGAACATAGAAAACTACAACCAGGTGAGCCAAGCAGTATAGGGATACACAAAATGCAAGGGCTTTGAGCATCCACCACCATCTGCCCTCAGTTCATCGCATTCTTGCGAGCCACACCCACCTACATCCTACGTGACAACTTTCCCTGGGATTCCAGATAACCCATTCCCACCACTTCACAATAGCTCACAAGGTGCACCTCTCCCCACACCCATGACATAAGCAAATGCAAGGCTGAGTGCCATATTTCTTCTAGTATTTATGTCTTTCTTATTCAACCAGTGTAACACTGTACCATTCTTATTAGGTTCCAATCTTCTTAAAACATGTCACAGGTGTTATTTTTGTGTATTTGCCTCTAGCCCCATTTTGCCCTAAGCCCTAAGCCTTGTGGTTTTTATTGCACAGTTTTACATAGTATGATGATTTTCAAGAATGCCTGTATCACATTATAGCAGAGCTGACTTTATGTTGAAGCACCCTGTGGCTGGCAACAGCAGGGAGCTGTTACTACTCTTATGTCTGAAGGAGGAGAGCAGAGAAGATGTCATGGTAATCCTGAGAGGGAGACAGACCCTGCAGGAGAAGGATGCCTTGCTTCCACAAATGCCAAGTGCTGCTAGCCCATGAAGCAACAGATGGAGAGCCTGGGGAATAAACACCCCGACCTCACTTTCCAGTCATTGGCAATTATCACATGTTGGCAGAACCCCGCTGGAAGCTGGTGGGCTTGGCAGTCTGCTGAATGCAGTCCCCTATGGTCAGATGATACACAGGGCAGAGCAGAGTGGGGAAATGGATATGGAAGATTCCCTTGCCCAACGCCACTGGGGAAATTTTAATTATTTGTTACGTAGATGAGCTTTATTTTTCTTTTTCTAGATCTCTGTTATGTGGTCTGGAGAGTTGAGGGGTATTTTCAATTCTTTTATGTGATGTTCAGTAAGATGCAACCACAAGAGGAGACTCAGGAGTAGCCCGGGAAAGCAAAGTGTGTTATACTCACAGATCCTGAAGGTGGGGCATACCACTCAGGGACATGGGCAAGATAGCATGGTGGTCAGGAGGCAGGAAACAGAAACACAAACAGGGGGTGGATTGGGGCCATGGTCCATGGGGATTTCTATGGGAAAGGCAAGGCAGGGCAAAGTGAACAATTTAGGACTAGCTGGTTTGAGTGATATGTGGTGCGTTCTAAATTATAGAGGTGGTCCCTTGTTGCCTGGAATCTGGCTTTGGGATGTTTCAGGAAGAGGAATATAGTCTCCTGGGGTGTCTGGACCAAATAGAGAAGCCCGGGCTCTGGGCTGCAGATTGGTTAGTTTGCATATCAAAGGCATGCCTGGCTGAGCTCTCCCTATCTCTAAGAGCTGGCTGTTCCTGGGAGGGGCAGTCCCTCCCCAGCTAGAACGGTTTTTTTGAGATGTCAAAACATCAGAATATATAGAAAATAAAAACATATACAATACAGGGAAACTCATTGATGTGTTTTTCTAAACAAAGGAGAATTTTCTACCAAAGAAGAGAAACTGCACTCTTCTCAAGTCAACCAGTTCAAAGTAGCCAACTTAAAAAAGAATACATTTTCCCCATTTCTTGTTATATATTCACACTTATCTTTATTTATGGTCATTTCCATAGGAACCGCTTTCTAAAGGCAAATATGTTTTCATCTTTAATGCTGGAATAGTGATGAAACATAGCAGAATTTTGCCCAGATTGATTGGTTAATGTTAAATAATTTGTTACCTTTTGTGCTTGGTTAATACAGTGAGAAGATATTTCTGAAACTTCAATTGTGTTTACAGCCATGAAAATAATGTTTCAGGGGGAGCGTTTTTGGCATCTTGTTGTTGTGGTAATGTATGTCTCTTCTTCAGTCATGCTGAGATGTAAGATAAAAATACTGAAGAATTGGGATAATTCACTTGCCTGCATATCTCCCCTTGAATAAGGAGATTAATTTTTTAATAGTCATATTACAAGACAACTGTCACTTTCATCTAATCTTCAAGTACTGGGGTGGGAGGAAAGTGGCTTAAAATGAGACCCTGTAGGGGCTGCCAATTTATCAGTTGCCCCAGCTTGATCTGAAATTCAGAAGAGACCATGAGCTCAATCTCAAAGGCAATTATACCAAAGGATGTGAAAACTTAAAGAAACCAATTTGTCATTGATTAGGATTTGTCTTCCCTGTCCTGCAACAAGCCTGTCAACAAAAGGAGAGGGATTTTGTATGGTCACGTAGAGCTGAGATGTTTATGGGGGGAAAAAAAATACAAAAACTTTAATCTTCAAAAGATAAGTAAAATATATATTTTAAAAATTTCCCCCAGTTTCCTTTTTTTTTTTTTTTAAACAAGAGGCTCATGTCTTATTTTTTCACAAGTAAAATTGATTTCAACATTAGCCTTAATTCACTATGTTATATGCTAAGGTGAAGCGGGAAGCTCATATTGGTTAATTGTTGACTGGGGAAAATGATTTAAGGATATGGGCAATGTTAATAGGGATAATGGAGATGAAGGTTTACAAGCTATTGGAGGCTCATAGACTTTTACAAGTTGAGATATAGCTCATATATCATAAAATCCACCTTTTTAGTGTACAGTTCAATGTTTTTTAGCATTTTCACAAAGTTGTACAACCATCACCACTATCTAATTTCACAACATAGTCTTCACCCCCAAAAGAAACCCAATACCTTTAAGCAGTCACTCTTCATTCTCCCTACCCCCATCCCCTGGCAACCATCAATCTACTTTCTGTCTCTGTGAATTTGCCTGTTCTGGACATTTCATATAAATTGAATCTTGCCATATATGGCCTTTTATGTCTGACTTCTTTCATGTAGCATACTATTCTAAGAGTTCATCCATTTTGTGTTATGTTTCAGTATTTCATTCTGTTTTAATTGCCAAATAATATTCCATTGGATAGATACACCACATTTTGTGTATCTGTTATTCAACTGATGAAAACTTAGTTCTAGTTATAAGCTATTATGAATAATGCTGAACATTATGTACTTGAACATTTATGTACTTGAACTTGAACATTTACGTACAAGTTTTTGTGAAGACATACATTTTTATTTCTCCTGAATGAATATATCTAGTAGTGGAATTTGGGGGCCATATGATAATTTTATGTTTACCCTTTTGATGAACTACCAGCCTATTTTCCAAAGTGGATGCAAAATCTTATGTTCCCAACAGTGTATGAGGATTCCAGTTTCACATATCATTGCCAATATTTGTCAGTGTCTCTTTTTGATTATAACCATTCTAGTAAGTTTGAAGTCATATTTCACTGTGGTTTTTATTTGCATTCCATAATAGCTAATAACGTTCAGAATCGTTTCAAGTGCTTTTTGGCCAATTGTATATCCTCATTTGTGTATTTCTCTTTGGAGAAATGTCTGTTCAGATCCTTTACATATTTTAAAATTTGGGTTGTCATTTTATTGTTGTATTATAATAGTTTTTAATGTAATACAGATACAAGTTCTTTATCAGCTATATGATTTGAAAATATTTGCTATCATTTTGTGGGTTGTCTTTTTACTTCTTCAGTGGTGCTCTTTGAAGCACAAAAGTTTTTAATTTCGAAGTCCCACTTATCTATTTTCTTTTGTCACTTGTATTTTCATGTTATATATAAGACAATACTGCCTAACCTAAGATCTTGAAGGTTCTCCTAATAGTTTTACAGTGTCATCTCTTATATTTAAGTCTGTGATCAATTTTAATTTATGTGTATAGTGTGAGAAAAAGATCCAACTTTATCCTATCGCATGTGGATATCAACTTGTCCATTTGATATCCAAGTTGTCCATTTAAAGTACTATTTATTGAAAATACTGGTTTTTTTCCTCCATTGAGTTTTTGGGCCCTCTTGTTGAAAATCAATTGATTATACATATAAGTTTCTAGACTCTCAATTGTATTTCAGGTCATGGAGTGTAGGAATCACACACTCAAATGATTGTCAAGGGCATTGAGGCAGATGACATAAATGACTTAAATGTAAGACTTAAAACCATAAAAGCCCTAGAAGAAAACCTAGGCAATACCATTCAGGACATAGGCCTGGGCAAAGACTTCATGACTAAAACACCAAAAGCAATGACAACAAAAACCAAAATAGACAAATGGGATCTAATTAAACTAAAGAACTTCTGCGCAGCTAAAGAAACTATCATCAGAGTGAACAGGCAACCTACAGAATGAGAAAATTTTTGCAATCTATCAATCTGACAAAAAGCTAATATCCAGAATCTACAAAGAGCTTAAACAAATTTACAAGAAAAAAAACATCAAAAAGTGGGCAAAGGATATGAACAGACACTTCTCAAAAGAAGACATTTATGCGGCCAACAAACATGAAAAGAAGCTCATCATCACTGGTCATTAGAGAAATGCAAATCAAAACCACAATGAGGTACCATCTCATGCCAGTTAGAATGGCAATCACTAAGAAGTCAGGAAACTACAGATGCTGGAGAGGATGTGGAGAAATAGGAATGCTTTTACACTCTTGGTGGGAGTGTAAATTAGCTCAACCATTGTGGAAGACAGTGTGACAATTCCTCAAGGATCTAGCACCAGAAATAACATTTGACCCAACAATCCCATTACTAGGTATATACCCAAAGGACTATAAATCATTCTGCCATAAAGACACATGCACACGTATGTTTATTGCAGCACTGTTCACAATAACAAAGACTTGGAACCAACCTAAATACCCATCAGTGTTAGACTGGATAAAGAAAATGTGGCACATATACACCATGGAATACTATGCAGCCTTTAAGGATGAGTTCATGTCCTTTGCAAGGACATGGATGAAGCTGGAAACCATCATTCTCAGCAAACTAACACAAGAACAAAAAACCAAACACTGCATGTTCTCACTTATAAGTGGGAGTTGAACAATGAGAACATGTGGCCACAGGGAGGGAACCATCACACACTGGGGCCTGTCAGGAGGTGGGGGGCTAGGGGAGGCATAGCATTAGGAGAATGTATACCTAATGTATACCTAATGTAGATGACGGGTTGATGGGTGCAGCAAACCACCATGGCACGTGTATACCTATGTAATAAACCTGCACGTTCTGCACATATATCCCAGAACCTAAAGAATATATATATTTTAGATGGAGTCTTGCTTTTTCACCCAGGCTGGAGTATAGTGGCATGATCTCGGCTTACTGCAAACTCCTTCTCCCAGGTTCATGCCGTTCTCCTGCCTTAGCCTCCCAAGTAGCTGGGACTACAGGTGCCCACCACCACGTCCGGCTAATTTTTTGTGTTTTTAGTAAAGACTGGGTTTCACCATGTTAGCCAGGATGGTCTCGATCTTCTGACCTCGTGGTCCACCTGCCTCAGCCTCCCAAAGTGCTGGGATTACAGGCATGAGCCACCGTGCCTGGCCTTAGTGTGTGTGTGTGTGTGTGTGTGTGTGTGTATGAAATAAGTTATGATTAATGGTGTAAATAGTAGACTATAGTGGAATAGAGCAGTAACTTCTAATGAGGAGAGTTAAGCAAGTCTTCACATTGTGTGGACATCTGCACATCCAGGATGACAGATTAGCACCCACCAAGATGAAAACATGCAAACACGTGGAGATGCAGAGCTAATGGACTCCATCTACACTATGTTAAATCAGGTCAAAGATTAATGAAAAAACTAGATTATTCTGAGTGTTTACCTGTTTATCATCAACCAACTACATGTTTGATGTTTAAATAAGCAACTGGGTAATTCATGGGATTGTACTTTTCATTCAGTTGTTCAGAATAACCAATAACATACAATTTGCTAAATGTTGAGAGAAAACTTTATTGCCCTCCTAATTTATTTCTAAGTGGCAGAGGGGAATTTGGAAATAACCAAGAGGTTGTTTGGGGAAAGTGAAGTTGTATAAGATGGTCAAAACTTCTTTCTTGGTTTCACAGAGAGGTACCTTGGGTATTTACAAAATATGTTTATAGCAGGTTATTTTTACTGCATGATAAAATTTTTGTATTTTCTTACTTTTGCAGATGACCTATTTTTCTTGAATTTCTCAGAAAGGGTGGTATGCTAATCTGAGAAGAGATGCCAAGATGAAATTAAATGAGCAAGGATTTAATTAGCAGATTCATCTGTGAGGGAAAATGGGGCAGGAGCTGGTAAGGTTGGGAGAACCATCAGAGGGCAAAACAAGTCTGCCCTGAGTGACCACAGAGGGAAGGAAGGTTGGGTCTAAGTTTCTTAGGCTGCCATGCTGTCTAAGGAGGTTTTGGCAAGGACATTGGGGAAATCTTTGAGCCAAAGATGCCTGTTATAGGAGTACCATGTCTCCCAGGAATAGGACTGCTTTAGTATCTCTACCATGCCCAGTCACTATGCAGGAGCAGCTTGTGAAAGCATGGGCTGGGTACAAACATGGTGGGGGATTTCAGATTGTGGCCACTGACTATTGGTGAATTGTACTCCTTGTAGTTGAAGTCTGCAAGGAGCATCTCATGACAGTCAAAAATGGTGATTTCATTAGGATACAGATTAGCTGTCATAAGAGACCCCAAAATACTGTGGCTTAAGCAAGAGAGAATTTTATTTATTTCTCAAACTGGAAACTCAGGCTGAATGTTAGGGATCTGGGTTCCTTCTATCTTCCTACTCTGCCATTGTAGGGTTGTTACCTTTATTCACATATGGGTGGTGGTCCAAGATAGCTCACCACCATGTCTGCCTTCTAGCCCACTGAATAAAAGAGAGAGAGAGAGAGAGAGAGGAAGGGAGGCTATTGCCTTTCCCTTGAAGAGCATGAGCTGGTAGTTGGGCACCTCCTTTCTCCTCATATTTTATTTGCTAAAACTCATACTAATTTGTATTAGTTTCCTGTGGCTGCTGTAACAAACGACCATAAATTCAGTGGCTTAAAGCAACAGAAGTTTATTCGTTCACAGTTCTCTTTTTTAGTGACTGAACTCAAGGTGTCAGCAAGGCTGTGCTCCCTCTGGCGACTGTGGAAGGGAACCCCCTCTTTGCCTCTTCCAGCTTCTGGTATCTATTGCATTCTGCATCACTCCAGTCTCTACACTGGTGGTCACATTGCCTTCTCCTCTGCTGTATGTAATTTTCCTCTGCTTCCTTCTTATAAGGGCATTTGCGGTTGCAGTTAATGCCTCCCTGGATAATCCAGAATAATTTTCCCATCTCAAGATCCTTAACTCAATCACACCTGCAAAGCCCCTGTTACCTTGTAAGGTGACAATCTCAGTTTCTAAGGATTAAGACCTGGCTATCTTTGGAGGTTGATACATCTTGGCTGTATTTCATCTTGAATTATAGTTCTCATAATCCCCACATATCATGGGAGGGACACAGTGGGAGGTAATTTAATCATGGGGGTAGTTACTCTTATGCTGTTCTCATGATAGTGAGTGAGTTCTCATGAGATCTGACAGTTTAGTTTTATAAGGGGCTTTTCCTCCTTTTGCTCAGCACTTCTCCTTCCTGCCACCATGTGAAGAAGGACATGTTTGCCTCCCCTTCTGCCATGATCGTAAGTTTCCTGAGGCTTCCACAGGCATGCAGAACTGTGAGTCAGTTAAACCCTTTTCCTTTATAAATTACCCAGGCTCGGGTACGTCTTTATTAGCAGCATGAGAGCAGACTAATACAGAGGTCATAATTCTGCCTACCACATCAGTCATTTGGCCACACTTAGCTACATGTGAGCTTGGGAATAATAGTCTTTTGCTGGGCAGCTATGCATCTATCACAGGTTAGGGGATTCTTTCACTAAAGATAGAGGAGGAGAATAAATATTGGGTTTCAATTTTCTTTCTCAGAAGTTTCTTAAAGGTATTGTCGTTTGAATCTTAGAGTAAAAAGCTTCACATCATCAACTCCGAGTTCTGCATTTCATTGAGTACTTTGAGATCCAAGAGATGTTGGAGTGAAAGTAAATTGCTTTTGCCTGCCCATCATTTATTATTAATTCCCCACTTTTTCTTGTAACATTACTCTGATTTTCCTTCAGGCAAACACCCCCTCCCAAATTGTAGTTCATATAATATGTGGTGCATGTACCTGAAACCTGGCCAATTTGCATTTTGCATTAGTTCAAATTTGAGTCTGAGATCTAAAGGGGTTTTCCAAAGACCATGGGTCTTTTATGGGAACTATTGGGAATGGGGTGCTCTCTTTCCACTGGGATAGCTAAACTGATAGACATAAACTGGAAGTGCTAGTAACTATCTTCCCATGGGATCTGAAAAGGCTGCCTGAAAGTGAAGCCAATCTACAGAAAAAGAGGAGCTGAGGAATAGGGGTAAGAGGGAACACATTCTTCATTTAGGCCTAGATCTAGCCACACCTGAACCAAATATACCCCTATGTTTGTATGTGAGCTGGTAAATGGCTCTGCCTTACCATTGCTTTCACTTGTTCTTTTGGCAATTGAATTGGATTCTGAAACTTGTAACCAAGTGGCCCATCTACTGAAAAGTGAAATGATGTGCTAATGGAAATATGTCAAGTTTTAAGCAAAGTCAAGGCTAGAATTCATGTCTTCTTTTAAACTACTCTCTTTTGCCTTTCCTTCATTTCACGTAATGGCTGTTGACCAGTTTCTTTTTATTGCACTTTTGATTTTTAAAGATGGCTCGAGTTTTTATGTGGTTTCCTCTCATCTAGCCTACAAGTTTCAATAGTTTACGAAAAAAAAAAAATTGTTGACAAATAGAAGTTGTGACAACATTGAATACCCTAGTTTAGTTTGGGAAACAAAAAAGGCAAAGAGAGTAATTTTTGAAAACCAACAAGTGAGGAAGAGATCGATGACCTTTTTTTGTTGTTGTTTCCAGCAGATTTATAATGCAATAAAAAATTTGTTCTGCAATCATTTAGCCCATGTGGTCGATATTAAACTTTTTAGTCAAAACCGTTCATGTCTTCAAGAGGCTCTGAAACTTTTTTATTTAAGTTAAGGATGCTGCTAAAATGTTGAACTCAACATTCCCCCTGAAGTTCTTTCAAGACTGTTATTATGAATGTTCAGTTTTAAGAAATTCCAGATGAATTGTACAAACCAAGATGAAAGATGAAGTATAACAGCAGCTGCGCACAAGAATTATGCAGAAGTATGCAAATTGTAACCCCAGTGATGATGGAAATGTTAACCTTATGTTTCAGTAATAATAACTACTCTGATCTAATAGTGAGCCAAGAGGCACAAAGGGCATTCGGAGCTAAGAATTAGTAAGTAAAGAAGGCTTTTCCCTCCTGCATGACATCGGGTTATTTGTCTGAAATACCTTATTGTTCAGTGCAATTTGCCACAGAAATATTCACAATGACATGTTCATGGCATAGGTACTTGTCATTAAATGTAAACCTGTGTTACAGAATTTTGAGCCCTGAGCTCCCATAAAACAGGGTACTGATTTATTTTTATAGATGCTGAATCCTTGAACTTAATAAACCTTCTGACAGTGTTAGCATTCAGTGGCACTTATAGGTCAATCCTTTCTATGTTAAGAGGGGAAAAAGGAAAAGCTAAGGAGTTCAAGAAAATGGCAAAGAGAAGGTTCTAGAGTTGGGAAAGTGCTAAAACATACTGGAAATAATAATTGCTGTCACTAACTGAGTATGCACTGTGTGCCAAGCACACTAAAGTTCTTTATAGTTATAATATCATTAAGACCTCAGAATAGCCTTATGGATTGGAGACAAATGGAGGCCTCCCTAAGGTTTCAAGGCTGGAAAGAGATGGGACAACATCTGTTCAGGTTAATATCATAGCTCTTAAATGTTCTGATACAGTGTTGGTACCCTCAGATGTCATCCTGTAACACTCATTATGCCAGAAGCCAGGATATTGTGTTTTCCTCTTGTGTAACTAAAGTTTGTCAGGTGGACTTTGGAGTACCTTCCTGTTTTCAAGTCTTTCTGTTTTGATTTCTTTTAGGTATTGAAAATCAATGTTTATTTTGTAAACAATTAAATACATTATTTTATGAAAATAAAATAGAACACTGCAAGTATGTCTTGAGTTTGCTTTGTCTACCATCTCTACCTTGTTCCCTCACTTCCTTTTTGCTGGAACTCTATCCTCACCAGCCCCAAGATTCATCTTGGTCATGCTTGGCACCTATTTCTTAGGCTGGGAAAGTCTAGAGAAGCTCTCCAGGAGGACTCTAACTAGATCCTGTCTTTCTCAGAGCCCCTTAGCTGTGTGTTCTACAATCTTCACTATGCTGCTTTCATGTCATGATCTGCCATCATGCTGACTTCCAGCCAGTAGGGAATGAGAACAAAGGAAGAAGAGGGTGCATTCATTTTCTTTGAAGATGCAAACTAAAGGATACATGTATGACTTCTGGTCACATCTCTACCACCCAAATCAAAATTACTTGATTGTATCCCTTGTGTGTTAGTGTAGAGTTATGATGGATAGTGCTAATAGTTTCCCAGTATCCATTCTTCCTTTACCTTTTCAATAATGGATTCTCCAAATTTTAGCTAGACAGATAAATGGCTTCCAGGTGACAGTCTCCATTCTCCAGCCTTCCTTGCTGCAGTAGTAGAATCTAGCCAGTACCTTTTTCTGGCCTGACAAGTAGGTTTCAAAGCTGACTAGGCAGACTGTGTGGCTGACCACCTTGGAGTTTCTGTAACACATTACTGATTGCAAATTAGATCTCATTCTCAGAAATTTCTGGAACAAACACCTGAGTGACCCTGGCCTCTATGTACACTCAACGTATGGCCACCCTAGCTGCAAGAGAGGCTGAGAAATATTATCCTTAGTTGGAAAGCATATGTTCATCTAACATTTTGGGTGGGTTTTTTTTAATAGAAAAAAAGATCAGGATGGAAATTGGAGGACAACTTACAATCTCTATTATATTTAATCAAAACATATGCAATGCAGCTAGATCAATACTCCAGGTTGAACTTTGTAGCCATAAATATATCTATTGAAAAAGAAAACAGAAAAGTAGTAAGCCCAGAACTCAACTCAATTTAGAAAAAGAAGTTTATTCCCTAAGAAAGTTGAAAGAAGAAACTACTAAAGAGCAAACATTTAACAGAAAACAAACAAAGATGGTAAACAAAAACAAAGTCCACTTCTTTGAAAAGGTGAAAAGAATGAAGTGGAGAAGGAGAGCAAACATCTGGCAAGACTTAGAAACAAAGACAGAAGGCACAGAAAAAACAGGGGGTATAATTAAATATAAAATAGTGACTTAAAATATTGGAAGGGTGATTATAATTTGATGCTAACAAATCTGAAAACTTATGTAAAGTTGACTCTTTTTCTAGAAAAAAAATTAGGTTACCAATATGACATGAGTGAAGAAAAAGGATTTATGAAGCTGTCAAATAACTTGATTTAGGAGTCAAACATCTATCCAGCCTCACTTCTAACTACACCCAGACCCCTGCAACTCATGGCCCAGACCATTTTTAAGTTGAGTTTTATCACACAATCAAAAGAATAGGTAACGTTTAGCTTCTACAGATTGTTTGACTCTACAAAAGAAAAACCTCCCCAATTCTGGTTTTGAGAAAACAATATTCTTGGTTACTATAGTTGATGCTGTGGCAAATTGCCTAGATCTACCCTTTACGAACAGGGCATACATTCCCCCAGCTTCTGGGAATGGTGGCTGCTGGCCATGCATAGCTGAGTCTCTTTCCAGGAACTGCCTTTTGCTGGAAGGACCTGCCTTGTCCAAAATTACATTCTTTCCCCGGGGAGAACCAACTTCCAATTATTGGTAGATGCAATGGCATAAGGGCCTGGCCACCTGGAATCAATTTAAGATAACTTTGAAAGACCATCCTGGTTCTATCACTGAGGCTTCCACTGCACCTACATCACAGTTTATAACTCTACCCACTGCCCTTGCCCTGATAGGGATTGATACTGAGCTTAACTTCCCGAATAAACTTCCTGAACTTACATGTCTGCCCCAGGGTCTGCTTCGTGGGAAACATGACTGAAGATAATAACAAAACTGGGCAAGGATAACAGAAGAAAGGATAGTTATGGACTGGTTTAACAAATACATTGTGATGAAGTTGGTTTTTTTTTCAGGACTCTAGACGGTGTAACATTTGAAATCTGGTAATGGACTTCAACAGCAAAAAAAAAGAGAAAGACTGGGTATTTGTCTCACTAGCAGAAAAAAATTATTATAATTCAGCTTCAATTAATCAGAATTTTAAAAAATTCTTACCTGCATCTTATGAGAAAAGCCTTGCAAATTCTAATCTAGGGGCATCCTTCACTAAACCTCACCAGCACTCCTCTAAACTGTAAAGGTTATGAGTAACAAGGAAAGTCTGAAAAACCCACGGCTGAGAAGAGCCTAAGGAGACATGATGAGAAATCTAATGTGGGATCCTGAAGAGGATCCTGGAACAGAAAAAGGACCTTGGCAAAAACTAAGGAAGTCTAAGTGAACTGTGGATCATAGTTAATCACAATGTATCAGCATTGATTCACTAATGGTAACAAATATTTCATGCTAGTGTAACATGGTAATAATAGGGGACTTTGGCTGTAGGCTATGAGAGAACTCTCTGTACAAGCTTTTCAACTTTTTTTTTTTTTTTTTTTTTGGTAAATTTGAAATGTCCTAACAAAATCTATTTTAAAAAAAGACTGA
Source organism: Papio anubis (assembly GCF_008728515.1). Lineage (NCBI taxonomy): Eukaryota > Metazoa > Chordata > Mammalia > Primates > Cercopithecidae > Papio > Papio anubis. The sequence continues at coordinate 75,223,209 of NC_044977.1, forward strand.
AGGGAATTATATCAATATTAGTGGCTGTTTTTTTCTGGCTTGTTTGGAAGATAAGATAATGCTTATAGGGTCGTGCACAGTCGCTCATGCCTGTAATCTCAGCACTTTGGGAGGTTGAGATGGGTGCATCACCTGAGGTCATGAGACCGAGACCAGCCTGGCCAACATGGTGAAACCCCCATCTCTACTCAAAATACAAAAATTAGCTGGGCATGGTGGCAGGCACCTATAATCCCAGCAACTCGGGAGGCTGAGGCAGGAGAATTGCTTCAACCCGGGAGGCGGAGGTTGCAGTGAGCTGAGATCCCACCACTGCACTCCAGCATAGGTGACAGAGTGAGACTCCCCTTCAAAAAAAAAAAAAAAAAAGAAAGAAAAAAAAATAGGATAATGCTTATGAAGTGCTTAGCACAGAACCTGGCATATAGTGAGCATTCAATAAACCTATTAATATGTCCTGTTATTGATTACATCTTCTTTATACTTTTCTATGTTAAAATTTTTATCATAAACAAATATTGCATCAGAAACTTCTTTTTCAAAGAAGAGCGACTCCTAGGTCACTACCTGATATGCTCTGAAGCGAGAGTGAGGGAACTCAATGGCACGTGGAACTGCTCATTGAAATCTCACTTTGCCCCTCAATTCTAGAAGCCAGTCTCTTCGCAAATGATAATGGGAGGATTTCCTGTTATATTAAGTGATCCCAGAAGGTCTAGCCTTTCTTGAAATAATTCTCTATTTGAAGGATCTTGGAGGAATTCATTCTTCCTATGGGTCTGTGTGGAGGTTGATTTTACCCCTAAGGCTAGTACCAAGAAGGACTACTCCTCCTACAAGTGTTGACCTGTGGACAAGGCTGGTTGCCACCATCTTCATGACATCATGCACTAAGTCCTCTGAGGCTGGAAGGTACGGGGTGCTGGGGGCTTCAGAAGAAAAGAATGCCTGGACTGGCAACGATGAAAGTATGCTAGGAAATGATAAAGTGATAAATAAAGGAAATTCCAGGAAGCCCTATGGATCCATTTGAGGCTGAATGTGAGAAGGGAACTAAAGTTGCAACATATAGGTCAGGCTGCAGCACTCTGGGGCTTGGTAGACAGGACTGGTGAAAGCAGGTGTGAGCATGGCCCACACTTAAGAAAAAACATGGCAGTTAGGGCCAAATGGGAAGGAAAGAATCATGGGAGATCACTTATTAAATATATTTTTTGTATCTTTTGATAAGCAGACTTATTTACCAATGTCTAGTGGATAATGCCATGCGGCAAGTGGAAACAAAGCCAAGGAAACAGTCAACCCAAGCCAGAAATCCATTGTATACTGCCACATGTTAGGACCACTACGGTCTCACAGCACTGAAAATAGCAAAACAGTACCACAGGCCCAGCTCCCAATTCCTGGAGAACTTCTACTCATCACCCTGGAATGACTTAGTGAGGAGCAGAAGTCCAAGCTAACTTTTAAAAAAGCAACATAAACAAAATATTCTTTTGTCAATTAAGGTAGTCATCTCTATCTCTTCTACTTTCTCTTCTATCATTTTATCCTTTTTTTCTGCTATTAAACTGTAACTGTCATTTAAAAGTTTGTGTACAAGTCCTCAGATGTCTGTACTTTATTAATATTTTTTAAATTTTTAATAAAGGAACTGAATGATGTGATGGAACTTGCACTAGAAAAAATAAACTTTCTTAGTCAATAAAAAATGTATCGCTAACATTATAGTTAATGGTTAAACATTAGAAGCATTCCTTTTAAGGAAAATATAAACAAATATTGCCCTTGGATATTATCCGCATTTAATATTAACTGGACATTCTAGTCAACTGAATAAGACAAGAAAAATAAAATATATCAAAAGTAAAATGGAAGATACAAAGATATTTATTCTCATATGATTTTTAACTTTGCAAATCCAGGAGAATCTGCAAACTAGCAGTAGTTAGAGAGTTCAGTAAATTTTTTGGATAGAGGATCAATATACAAAAACAATAGTGTTCTTGCTTTAACCAATTAGAACACTTAGTAATACCCCATTTAAAAATCTATACAGTCCTTTGGAGCAAACCCAAGAAAAGATATGAACGATCTTTTAAAAAAGAATTCTAAAAGTATTGAAAGATATAAGACAATCCTAAGTGAGAAATCACATTATGAAATAACAAGACTCAATATCATACCCATATCAATCCTCCTCAAATTGATCTATAAATTCAATGTAATACAAATTCAAGATCTGTTTAATAAAAGGGATTGTTAAGTTCCTGTACTTAATAAGGCTGTACCACTTTTACCTCACCTCTTCTTAAAAATCAGCATGGGATGCTCTTTTTTTTTTTTTTTTTTTTTTAAAAAAGGTACAGATAGATTGATACTAAAAAGTAGCCTCTTGTTCTCTTGCTGCCATTGTAATCGTTTCCAAATAACATACAAATATTTAGAAATGATTGTTTCTCAGATCCCCAAATTCATTGTAATTCTCTAGCTGTGTTGAGAAGATTGACTTCAAAGAGAAGAAAAGTAATAGTTTAAAGAATGCGACTATAATTTTTTAAAAATAAAAACGTCTTTTTGGATCTATGAGAGAATTCTGCCATAAAAATAATAAGTAGCATTTAGAAAACACTTTCTATGTGTCAGGGAGTGTGCTAAAAGCCTCGTGTATATTTTCTCATTTAGACTTCAAACTAATGTGTCATTATTAATTAGTCTCAATTTATTGGTGAGAAAAGGGAAACGGAAAAATTAGGGAACTAGCAAGGTCACCTAGCACATAACCAACTTGAAGAACAAAGAGTCTAAAAAACAGAGCTGGGTTTTTAAGTAGAAAGTGCCACAACCTCTTAAGCATAATTCCCCATATATTGCTTGTGTTAGGAAACAAGATAAGTTGGGGATTAAGAGACTTATATCCTCATCCAAGCTGGATAGCAGTAGCAGTATACTCAGAGGATTAGTTCTGAGTCCGTCTGTTGATGCACAAAAAATGTATTAAGTGCCTAATATTCATAGGACACTAATAGAAGTACTGGAAGAACATATAGTCCCTACCCTTTAGGAATGGACAGACTTTTAAGGGAGGGAAGGGAGTGTAGTAGTGACTATTGTTTCTCCGGAGCAACATCTATTTAAGTCTTACAGCCTCACTTGTGGCTTTCTTCATGCACAAAATCTCATGTGAGTATCTTATTCTGAATGGTTAATACTTCCTGCTCTTGGCAGTGACAGAACTGAAAATCCCCCCAGACATTTCCCATTAAATATATTAAGCATTCAAGACAAATGCATTGGTAATTCTGCTCAAGGTACATAATTATTACATGGGAATTATTTATGAAGCATGATGTCAGCAGATACAGTTTTGAGTTAGAACTGAGTATGAAAATCTTCAGGTTAGAACACAGTGTTGTATTATTTAGTGCCTTCCATTTTTAGAGGAGAGTGAAAAATGTAGTTATTTAGACTTTTGAAAATGTTGATGTTTTTAAAAATGACTGTGACTATGAATTTTATTCTAGAATTACCCTTTGATATCCAAAAAAGAAACACACATTTGGGTTACTTACTTATCTGTAGACACAGCAAATTATATGATTTCTTCACCCTAGTTAAGTCAATCCTAGTCATGGTACACATCATGCTTTTGTGGGGTGGCTTCTCTCAAATACCTATTATGAGGTTAGCTCATCCTCTGGGCCAAAACTGTTTTATGAACTTCCTCTGAACAAAGTGTTATTTTGCCAAGTCAGTCACAGGCCACTGCTTGGTTGTGTCTCAGGTCAGGAGGTGGCACATTCTTTTATGACCAGGCATAAGGTCATATTCTCATGTCACAGATGCCATATATCATATTCTAGATCAGTGGCCCTCACCCTGGAGTGATTTTTCCCTCCAGCGTACACTGGGTAATGTCTGGCAACATTTTTAGTTGTTATAATGGGGGTGGAGGTGGGGAGTGCTCCCAGCATCTAGTGGGTGGAGGCCAGGGATGCTGCTAAACATCCTACAGTGCATGGGACAAGCCCCCACAGCAAACACTTATCTGGCCCAAAATGTCAGTAGTGCTGAAGTCAAGAAACACTGCTCTGGAAGGAGAGCATGGCATAGTCAGTTAACATTTATTTTTTCTTTGTTAGTATGTACATGGAATACTAAGAATATTTAATACATTTGAATTTAGGATTCAAGCTACATTGTCCAATGTACTACATAACTTGAACCTATGGCAGGGCAGGTTAGATATGTGAGAAGGGCTTTCCTAATCGATTTAACCTGTCCATGGTCTTTGGTCATGGCATGGAGGCCAACCATAGAATGAGCCCTTCATTTTTTAGAGGGCAGGATTTTCCTAGAGCCTCACTCTTCTCCTTTCCCACTGCAGCTCTGTCCATTCAATACAGATCCTAAGGATTGTGTTCAACTTAGGATTGAACACAGTCCTAAGTGTGTTGTTCAACACAGATTTGTTCGACAGAATTTTATGTGATGATGAAAACATTTTCTGTGTGTCCTTTCCAGTATAGTAGCTATTAGCTACAAGCAGGTATGACATACTTGAAATGTGGCTGGTATGCCCGTGAAATGGATTTTTAAATTTTATTTAATTGTAGTCCATTTAAATGTCAATGTAAAGAGCCACACATGCTACTGGCTACCATATTGGACAGTGCAGGTTTGACCTCTTCACACCTCTCTAGGTCAAACTTTCCTTGGAGATGAAGTCAGGCATAGATTGTCATCATTGTCAACTTCCTCCCATTTTGTTTCTGAATCTTTGGAGAGGGATATTTGGGCCCTGAGAGGGAAGGTGGACAAAGAGGTTCCCATGTGACCCGGCCTCCAAAGAAATACCTGTGGGGGGGAAAAAAAAATCAGATATTTTGAACTCCCAAAGTTAGACTCTTTGAATTTACAAATCTGTATGATATATAACCTGTCTTCTATAAGTAATTTTGCTAAAAGTTTCTCCCTCTGTCTTAGACTTAAGTGATTATATGAGTACCCTTCCATTACAGTGATGAAACCTGGTTCTTAAAGAAAACACTGGATCTTCCAAGAATAAGAGATGGTTATTCCAACAGAATTAGTGAAGGCATTATGTTTTTCCTTCCCCCTCTTCCAGGAACATTCTTTTAAGTTTGCCTCCCCAACGCCAGCCTCCCTCTCATTTCGCCCCATCACTTTCACCTTTTTCTTCCTTTCTCTCTCTTTCTCTCTTACTCTTTCTTTAATCACAAATCCTCTACCACTCAGCCCATGATTATTTCTTCTACTTTAAGAAAACCTTCATTAAATACTCTTTGGGATTGCATGTCTATGCCTAACTAACAGAAAAAAATTATTTGTAACTGTGCCATCTCCCCATACAGGGTAAGATACATGGTTGTCTGGAATTGTTAGTTTGGGTCCTCTGAGAAGCAGACACTATGGCAGGATTAGATGTGCAAGCATTTTACTGGGGGAAATGCCTGTGAAGAAAAATGGGGAGGAGCTGGAGGACGCAGAAGGAACCATGGAACTGCACACAGGTCTGACCTTGTGAGAAGAGAGGGAAGGAAGGAAGGCTGTGTAGGAAAAGTCTAGACTACAGTGCTCTTCTGCAAGGCTGAAGAGGGATCCTCCAGCGAAAGCTGCCCATTAGAAGAGCTCTCATATCCCCAAATGAGTCTGTCTGAGTGTCTGCTGTGCCCAGTCACTGGCTAAGACCCACTGGGAAGAATGGCCTCAGGCAAATATGCGGTAGGTGGCTTAGAAGTTATGGCTAGTGATCAATGACATCTGTCTTCCATGAAGTACGGCATCTAAGAGGTACGTGGCCAGCACATCTGGGTTAGTCCTAAGCTGTCCTGGACTTGGAAAAAACAGACAGGGCTGCTTATGCCATGAGCTGCATCCAAGAAGTGTTTCATGACTGATAGGGTAAAATACTTGTCAGTTTAGAGGAAACTTATAGAATATTTTTGGCCATTCTCTTTCCTACATTGTACATTATGAGGTATTTTCAGTTTTTCCCATTCTCCAGGCTCTTGTTCATGTGTTCCTAAACATACACATTCTTTCTGCCTGAAGTGAGTCTTCTGCAACCATTTCCCCAGACTAGTGGCTTGAAATTTCCACTAAACTCCTCTCCACAGGAGAGTACTTCTGACTCCCCGACTAAAGTAGATGCCCTCACATCTCTCTGGAATTCTTGTAGCCTAAGTTATTTTTCTGTATTTAATATTGTCCTTTTGTCTACTAAATATATCACTCATGAAGCCATAAGCTGTAGCCGTCTCATTTACCATTGTATTCCCAGGGCCAGGCATAGAGCTGATTAATATTTCTTGAATGAATGAATATGTTGTGCAAGATGTGCTAAAGTAAAAAAAAAAAAAAAAAAAGATGTATAAGACAGTACTCACTTTCAAAGTTTTTACAATCTAGGATAGATTTCTCAGCAGATTATGGTGCAAAACTACCAAAATTACTGAAATAACTGAATAAAAGGACTTTTCAGAAGACTTAAGGCTTTAATTTCCTAAGTCAAGAATTGTATAGCCAGTAGTTAAAAGTCTACCAAGTTAAAATCTTATCAAGCCCACTTTCTTTAAAAAAAATTTTGTTTTTTATTATACTTTAGTTCTAGGGTATATGTGCACAATGTACAGGTTTGTTGCATATGTATACATGTGCCATGTTGGTGTGCTGCACTCATTAACTCGTCATTTACATTAGGTATTTCTCCTAATGCTGTCCCTGCCCCCTACCCCCATCTGACAGGCCCTGGTATGTGATGTTCCCCACCCTGTGTCCAAGTGTTCCCATTGTTCAATTCCCACCTATGAGTGAGAACATGCGGTGTTTTGTTTTCTGTCCTTGAGATAGTTTGCTGAGAATGATGGTTTCCAGCTTCATCCATGTCCCTACAAAGGACATAAACTCATCCTTTTTCATGGCTACATAGTATTCCATTGTGTATATGTGCCACATTTTCTTAATCCAGTCTATCACTGATGGACATTTGGGTTGATTCCAAGTCTTTGCTATTGTGAATAGTGCCACAATAAACATATGTGCGCATATGTCTTTACAGTAGCATGATTTATAATCCTTTGGATATATACCCAGTAATGGGATGGCTGGGTCAAATGGTATTTGTAGTTCTAGATCCTTGAGGAATCGCCGCACTGTCTTCTGCAATGGTCGAACTAGTTTACAGTCCCACCAACAGTGTAAAAGCGTTCCTGTTTCTCCACATCCTCTCCATCACCTGTTGTTTCCTGACTTTTTAATGATTGCCAGAACGGCTTTAACTTTCTAAAATCACATAGGCATATTCTCCAAGTCTGTTCTTGGATAGCCAAGGTTTCCTGACCTCAGGGGCATCTCAGTGAGGGCTGCTAGAAAATTATTTCCTGCACACAACTCACCCGAGTTCCTGATTGCCCTGGCCAGAACTTCCAACACTGTGCTGAATAGGAATGGTGAGAGAGGGCATCCCTGTCTTGTGACAGTTTTCAAAGGGAATGCTTCCAGTTTTTGCCCATTCAGTATGATATTGGCTATGGGTTTGTCATAAATAACTCTTATTATTTTGAGATACATCCCGTCAACACCTAGTTTATTGAGAGTTTTTAGCATGAAGTATTGTTGAATTTTGTCAAATGCCTTTTCTGCATCTATTGAGATAATCATATGGTTTTTGGTTTTGGTTCTGTTTATATGATGGATTGCATTTATTGATTTGTGTATGTTGAACCAGCTTTGCATCCCAGGGATGAAGTGAACCTGATCGTGGTGGATAAGCTTTTTGATTTGCTGCTGGATTCAGTTTGCCAGTATTTTATGGAGGATTTTTCATCAATTTTCATCAGGGATATTGGTCTAAAATTCCCTTTTTTTTTTGTTGTGTCTCTGCCAGGCTTTGGTATCAGGATGATGATGGCCTCATAAAATCAGTTAGGGAGGATTCCCTCTTTTTCTATTGATTAGAATAGTTTTAGAAGATATAGTACCATCTCCTTTTTGTACCTCTGGTAGAATTTGGCTGTGAATCTATCTGGTCCTGGACTTTTCTTGGTTGGTAGGCTATTAATTACTGCCTCAATTTTAGAGCCCATTATTGGTCTATTCAGGGATTCAGCTTCTTCCTGGTTTAGTCTTGGGAGGGTGTATGTGTCCAGGAATTTATCCATTTCTTCTAGATTTTCTAGGTTTATTTGCATAGAGGTGTTTATAGTATTCTCTGATGGTAGTTTGTATTTCTGTGGGATTGGTGGTGATATCCCCTTTATCATTTTTATTGTGTCTATATGGTTCTTCTCTCTTTTCTTCTTTATTAGTCTTGCTGGCAGTCTATCTATTTTGTTGATCTTTTCAAAAAACCCAGCTCTTGGATTCATTGATTTTTTGAAGGGTTTTTTGTGTCTCCATCTCCTTCAGTTTTGCTCTGATCTTAGACATTTCTTGCCTTCCGCTAGCTTTTGAATGTGTTTGCTCTTGCTTCTCTAGTTCTTTTAATTGTTATGTTAGGGTGTCAATTTTAGATCTTTCTTACTTTCCCTTGTGGGCGTTTAGTGCTATAAATTTCCCTGTACACACTGCTGTAAATATGTCTCAGAGATTCTGGTATGTTGTGTCTTTTTTCTCATTTGTTTCAAAGAACATATTTATTTCTGCCTTCATTTTGTTATTTACCCAATAGTTATTCAGGAGCAGGTTGTTCAGTTTCCATGTAATTGTGTGGTTTTGAGTGAGTTTCTTAATCCTGAGTTCTAATTTGATTGCACTGTGGTCTGAGAGACAGTTTGTTATGATTTCTGTTCTTTTACAATTGCTGAGGAGTGCTTTACTTCTAACTATGTGGTCAGTTTTGGAATAAGTGCGATGTGGTGCTGAGAAGAATGTATATTCTGTTGATTTGGTGTGGAGCATTCTGTAGACGTCTATTAGGTCCTCTCAGTGCAGAGCTGAGTTCAAGTCCTGGATATCCTTGTTAAGTTTCTGTCTCATTGGTCTGTCTAATGTTGACAGTGGGGTGTTAAAGTCTCCCATTATTATTGTGTGGGAGTCTAAGTATCTTTTTAGGTCTCTCAGGACTTGCTTTATGAATCTGGGTGCTCCTGTATTGGGTGGGTATGTATTTAGGATAGTTAGCTCTTCTTGTTGAATTGATCCCTTTACCATTATGTAATGGCCTTCTTTGTCTCTTTTGATCTTTGTTGGTTTAAAGTCTGTTTTATCAGAGACTAGGATTGCAACCCCTACTTTTTTTTGTTTCCCATTTGCTTGGTAGATCTTCCTCCATCCCTTTATTTGAGCCTATGTGTGTCTTTGCATGTGAGATGGGTCTCCTGAATACAGCACACTGATGAGTCTTGACTCTTTATCCAATTTGCCAGTCTGTGTCTTTTAATTGGGGCATTTAGTCCATTTACATTTAAGGTTAATATTGTTATGTGTGAATTTGATCTTGTCATGATGATGTTAGCTGGTTATTTTGCTTTTTAGTTGATGCAGTTTCTTTCTAGCATCAATGGTCTTTACAATTTGGCATGTTTTTGCAGTGGCTGGTACTGGTTGTTCATTTCCAGGTTTAGTGCTTCCTTCAGGAGCTCTTGTAAGGCAGGCCTGGTGGCAACAAAATCTCTCAGCATTTGCTTGTCTGTAAAGGATTTTATTTCTCCTTCACTTATGAAGCTTAGTTTGGCTAGATATGAAATTCTGGGTTGAAAATTCTTTTCTTTAAGAATGGTGAATATTGGCCCCCACTCTCTTCTGGCTTGTAGAGTTTCTGCGGAGACATCCACTGTTAGTCTGATGGACTTCCCTTTGTGGGTAACCTGACCCGTCTCTCTGGCTGCCCTCAACAGTTTTTCCTTCATTTCAACCTTGGTGAATCTGATAATTATGTGTCTTGGGGCTGCTCTTTCGAGGAGTATCTTTGTGACGTTCTCTGTGTTTCCTGAATGTGAAAGTTGACATGTCTTGCTAGGTTGGGGAAGTTCTGGATAATATCCTGAAGAGTGTTTTCCAACTTGGTTCTGTTCTCCCCATCATTTTCAGGTACACCAATCAAACGTAGATTTGGTCTTTTCACATAGTCCCATATTTCTTGGAGGTTTTATTTGTTTCTTTTTGCTCTTTTGTCTCTAAACTTCTCTTCTCACTTCATTTCATTAATTTGATCTTCAGTCACTGATACCCTTTCTTCCACTTGATCAAATCAGCTACTGAAGCTTGTGTATGAGTCATGTAGTTCTTGTGCCATGGTTTTCAGCTCCATCAGGTCCTTTAAGGTCTTCTCTACACTGTTCATTCTAGTTAGCCATTTGTCTAGTCTTTTTTCAAGGATTTTATCTTCCTTATGATGGGCTCAAACACCCTCCTTTAGCTCGGAGAAGTTTTTTATTACCAATCTTCTGAAGCCGCCTTCTGTCAACTCGTCAAGGTCATTCTCTGTCCAGCTTTGTTCTGTTGCTGGTGAGGAGTTGTGATCCTTTGAAGGAGAAGAGGTGCTCTGGTTTTTAGAATTTTCAGCTTTTCTGCTCTGGTTTCTCCCCATCTTTGTGGTTTTATCTACCTTTGGTCTTGATGATGGTGACCTACAGATGGGGTTTTGGTGTGGATGCCCTTTTCGTTGATGTTGATGTTATTCCTTTCTGTTGTTTGTTAGTTTTCCTTCTAACAGTCAGGCCCCTCAGCTGCAGGTCTGTTGGAGTTTGCTGGAGGTCCACTCCAGACCCTGTTTGCCTGGGTATCACCAGCGAAGGCTGCAGAACAGCAAATATTGCAGAACAGCAAATGTTGCTGCTTGATCCTTTCTCTGGAAGCTTCATCTCAGAGGGGCACCCAACTGTATGAGGTGTCAGTCAGCCCCTACTAGAAGGTGTCTCCCAGTTAGGCTACTCGGGGGTCAGGGACCCACTTGAGTTGGCAGTCTGTCTGTTCTCAGAGCTCAAACACCATTCAAGCCCATTTTCATAATAGATAAAACTGATATTAATAAATGCTTTATCTGCATATAAATGAATATTCCTAGGAGGAGAGTTTTATTTATTTTAAATTTTCATTTTTTCAATAATTTAAGCTTATTTTAGATTTGTGGGTACATGTATAGGTTTGTCACATGGGTCTGTTGCATGATGCTGAGGTTTGGGATATGAATGATCTCATCACACAGGTAATGAGCATAGTACTATACTCATAGTACTATGCCAAATTGTTAGTTTTTCCACTGTTACCTGCCTCTAGTAGTCTGCAGTGTCTACTGTTGACATCTTTATGTCCATGAGTACCCAGTGTTCAGCTCCCACTTATAAATGAGAACATGTAGTATTTGGTTTTTGTTCCTGCATTAATTCACTTAAGATAATTATCTCCAGTTGCATCCATGTTCTGCAAAGGACATGATTTCCTTTTTTTTTATGGCTGCATACTACTCCATGGTATATATGTAGCACATTTTCTTTATCCAGTCAACTGTTAAACGGTACCTGGGTTGATTCCCTATCTTTGCTATTGTGAATAGTGCTGCGATGAACATAAGTGTATGTGTCTTTTTGGTAGACTGATTTATTTTCTTTTGAATATATACCTAGTAATGGGATTGCTGGGTCAAATGGTAGTTCTGTTTTAAGTTCTTTGAGAAATCTAGAAAGATAATTTTAGATGGCATTAAGGAAAGTGACAGTGATAATTGCATTATGTCAATGATACCTTCTTGACCACTGAATCTGGCCCTGTCCCAAGCCAACCAATTCTCTTTTTCTTTTTAAGATGGTTTAAGATATTCTGTTACAACCAAGTAGTGTGCTGAATGAAACACAATAGAAAGAGTTTGAATTATTTAGGAGTATACATTTTTTTTTTAGTATAACATTGACAGCAGATATTAACATGTAAGTAATGAATGTACTAAGAATCATGGCATAAATAATAATCCTTTATAGCTTCATAACTCCATAGTTTATAGAATGCTTTCACATAGTCTGTTCACAGTTGCTATATAAGATGGGCAGTGATTGTCAGTCTCAACTGAAGACACAGCTTCATCCAGAAACTTCTTCAAAGTCAATGAAAGTAATGTGAACAGTCATTATCAAAACCCAGCTCATCTTCCTCCTAACACTTCCATTAGTTCCTAATGACCTTTTGCTAGAGACTTCATGAATCAATGGTTCTAGGTTGCTATGAACATCTAACAAAAGATACAAGTAAATAATATGTATTAAGAATAATTAAATTGTGTATGTCTATGTTTCAGTGTAAGGTGAACAATACAGAAAAACTTATCTGATAATCTAGACAACATTCATGTACAGCTGCCATTTTTTAAAAACCTGGCAAAAACTTCCAAAAGAAAATATTATTAGTCCTTTTAAAGAAGTGCTTAACTAGCAGTATTTAGCTTTGATCTCATGATCCAAAGTAAACTCAACAACTTTTCTCAAAGAACCAAGACTTTTAAATTAAATCATTGGCTTCCAAAATCTTGGCTGAGAAATCTGACATGGTAAACTATCTTCTGCTCCATTTATCTAATGTGAAGAGATGAAGGTCCAGGATGAAACCTGGCAGGATTTGAACCCAAAGTTCCGGGAAGTCTAAATGAGCCCAAGATTATGTTTGGCAGAGAATCGTTCCCCCTGGCAGGGAAAACACACAGCTTTAAGCCTGTTGATACTGACAACGCTTTTTAAGATAAGGGATTAAAATGCTCCCTAAAAGCAGAAACTCTTGGTGTCTGCCTTAATGCAACAGGTAGATAATTCCAAAACACTTCTGAAAAAGGTCTTTGTTTGGGATACTCTCCCTGGAAAGGAACAAGGAGCTTATTTATCTGTGACCGAAAAAGAAAAGAAAAGGGCAAGCAAGCAACTTCTTTCCTTCTTTAATAAGAGTGAGGTCCAGGGAGAGAGACAATCTCACACTACTCTGAGAAACAGTTAAAAGCAGGCAATTTTCTCCTCCCTCAGGCTCTGTGGTTAGGTGGTTAGAGTCTGAACCGAGGAGAAAGACTAGCAGGTTCTGTTCACAGCTTAGATAATCATTTCCTGTTTGTCCTTAGGCAGATTGCCTCATCAGTTTCAGGAGGCTTGATTAAGAGTGTCTCAATTTACCCATCTAAAATAATAGCTGTTTCATCAGGGATATTGTGGGGTTTAATTAAAGCCTGTGAAGGGTACTGAGATCCTCAGATAAGACTCTCTGTGTAAACACTAAATAATGTATGTCTGCCTATACACAGGTATAAGCTAGGCCTGCAAAATTGAATTTATCTGACAAAATATTTTTTCATCCCATCGACATGCCTCACACTAGTTTTGTTGCCCCAGACTTAGAACAAAAATTCCTTCAGGTCAGTATTCTCCAAGAATTGCCAAATGCTTAGATAAGGTGCCTTGGTAAAGCTTAAGTGTCCTGGCCAACTTTAGGTTACCTGCCTTCTTATAATGTTTTTCAAACCTCAGGTATTTGTTTCACAATTTCATAGATTTTACTATTTCTGCTTACCACCTGTACCATTGTTTAATATTTTCCAAATGGGATACTTATTTGCCTTAAAATGCCTTAAAAAGTTTATTTAGGGCAAAAATTTCACATAACTATTGTTCACAGAAAACGAGTGTTTTCTAATAGCAAAGACATAGAATCAACCAAATGTCCATCAGTGGTAGACTGTATAAAGAAATTGTGGTACATGTACAACACGGATTACTATGCAACCATATAAAAAGAACAAGATCATGTCCTTTGCAGGAACATAAATGGAGCTGGAGGTCACTATTATTAGCAAACTAACGCATGAACAGAAAACCAAATACCACATGTTCTCGCTTATAAGTGGGAGCTAAATGATTAGAACGCATGGACATAAAGAGAGGAACAACAGACATTGGGGCCAACTTGAGAGTAGAGGGTGCGAGGAAGGAGAAGATCAGAAAAAATAACTATTAAGTACTAGGCTTAGTACCCAGGTGACAAAATAATCTGTAAAACAAACCCCTGTGACAGAAGTTTACCTATTTAACAAACCTACACATGTACCCCTGAATCTAAAATAAAAGTTAACGAAAAGAAAACAAGTGTTTTCTAATATACATTAAGTACATACCTATTCAAAATTTTAAAAGTTTATTCATGTTACTTAAAAATTTTTATCTTGCATATCAATAGTTTATGCATATCATATTTTGATGAAGTAAAAAGTAAAAATCATTCAAAATTGTGTATAATCTCCAGATGATTTATACTTTATATATATAATACATTTTGATGCTATTCTTTTTGGCAGCTTTATCAATGAGCTATTGCAGTTTAACAAACTATAGAAGCTTAGAATAATAATCATTTATTATTCTTTAAGGGTCTGTGGGTTGGCTGGGCAATTCTGCTGTTCTGAGCCAGGTTTGACTGATCTTGGCTGGCCTTGGTCATGTGTCTGTGATCAGCTGGCAGACTGGCTGAGGCTGGCTGGTTTATGATGGCCTCAGTCACATACCTGGTGATTGTCCAGCTCTTGTCTTAGGGCAATGCAGTGACTGGATCACACGTCATTCGTTTTTCAATAGACTATGCTAGATGTTCCCAGATACGATTTAGGGTTCTAAAAGAAAGCAGAAGTTGCAAGGCCTCTGGAGGACTAGGTTTGGAAGGAGAACCACCTAGCCTCTCCTACATTTTACTGGCTAAACAAAATTACAGTGCCAATTCAGAGTGGTTATGATGGGGTCCAAAACTCATTAGGGTTCCATATTCCTCCTAGGTTTCCACCAAGCCATCCCTAGGCTGCGGTCCTCATCCTCATGGTCCAAGTAGCTGCTGGAGTTCAAGCCATTACATGCTGAGTTTGACCTGCAGGAGGCTGAGGGAGGCTGGATAATGGTCCCTCAAGGCCTCCATGTCCTAAGTTTTACAACCTGTGAATGTTATCTTACATGGCAAAAGGAGTTTTGCAGATGTGATTAAATTAAGGATCTTCAAATTGAGAGTTTATCCTTAATTACACAGGCAAGCATAATGCAACTACAAGTGTCCTTGTAAGAGGGAGGGAGAGGGAGAATTGATTGTAGCAGAGACAGTAGGCAACATGATGAGCAAAGTAAGATACGACACTGTTGGCTTTGAAAATGGAGAAAGGAGACGAGTAATGCAGCTCTAGAAACTGGAAAACGCAAGGAAATGAATTCCTCTCTAGAGTCTCCAAAGGGAGGATGTCCTGCTGACACTTTGATTTCAGCCCAGCGAAACTAATTTTGGACTTCTGGACTCTAGAACTGTAAAATAATAAATCTATGTTGTTTTAAACCACCAAGTTTGTGGTGATTTGTTGTAGCAGCCACAGGAAACTAAAGCAGAGGCTCACTAGATGTTCCATATAATACTTCCACTTTAACTCATTGGTCAAAATTTGGTTACATGGCTACATATAGCTATATAGCTGCAAGGGTGCCTGGGAAAGGCTTTTTTTTTTTTTTTTTTTCTGGATGCCATTAGTGCCTACTAAAGAAGAAGTGAATGATGTTGGAAAACAACTCATCATGTCTGCCACAGATGGAGAGATAGTACTCAAAGTAAATTCAATATATACTGAACATTTAACAAATGTCAGGTATGTTCTGGGTTCTGGTTATATACAGGTGAACAATACAGGCAAAATTCCTGCTCTCATTAGTTCATATTCTAGAGAGGGAAGACAGAAAATGAACAAAGCTATAAATATATAATATAAAATGGTGATCTATGCTAATAAAGAAATAAAGCAGGGGCTGAGTATAGAGTTGGGAGATTCATGACTATTTTGGAAAGGATTTTACAAAAGAATATGAGAAGCATCCTGTCATAAGATAATAGGGTGTAGCAGGCCAGGTGGTCAACTGGATAGAAACTGCTGTGCCTAAAGGTATTTGAAATCAAACTTAGAATCTGCTTCCAAAATGACAATGTGAGGAGCTCTGTGACTCTCGGCTCAGTGGAACAACCATAATTGATAAAAATTATTTTTAAAATAATTTCTCTGAAAATTATTATAATGGCATACAACAGATGATAAAATAGTTATTTTTAATAATCAACTAAATCTTATTAAGAACAGTGAGCATCTGTAGCATTTGAGTCATGACACACTCTCTCCCTATCCTCCCTCCCCTGCCCCACAGTTCAATGTGGCAAAAACTCCATTCCAAACAGATGTGGCCAAGAAGATAGGGTGCCCTCCTCTCTAAGCTTGAAGTCAAGGGGTGTAGAATCTTCCCTGGAGAGGCAGGTTTTAGCATTTCTGATTCTCCTATGCTCTGTCTTACGGAGGCTAAATTCCAGGCAAATATGAATGAGAGGTTGGGGGATTCCCTTTCTCTACTCAGACCCCAATCACAGGGCAGAGGCTCTACTCAGTTACAGCAAGCTGCGAATACTATAGCTCAGATGACACTCACCCCAGATCTCTCATAGGTAGAGGTTTTATGCCAGCTGCCAGCAGAGGCTAGTCCAGAACACCAGAGGCTGCTTCCCTTACTCAGTGTCCTTCTCATAAAGCAGGAGTGTCTCTTCAAGAGAAATGAGCCACCGTTCCCAACCCCAGCTCCACAGAATAGGTACAGATGTTTTGCCAAAGGGGGTAGGCATAAGAACAGAGTTCTGAAGTCTTCCTCGTAGGAACTGACTTTATTTGGAAGAAAGTGTGGGAAAGAAAGTTCAAGCCTAAGGGTGATCTCAAAACCTTGGAGATTTTTAGTGGTAAGGAGGCTGGTTGCAACATGAGAGCAACAAACTAAACCATAGAGCAACTAGTTTATTGAAGAGAACCAGGGAAAAAGCTAAGAAGAGACTTACTTGGGTCAGAACAAACCTCAAAGACTGGATTTAAAGCCTACCCTTGCAAAGGGGCCTGAATTTATTTGCATCAGACTATGGGGCACTTTATGCTCTAGGACATTGCCAAGAAATAATAGAGCAATAAATCAGCAATTAGTGGAGCCTAACAGCTGGGTGTGATACCAACAGAAGCAGACAGCTTAACAGAAAGTTCAGAAAAAGAGACAGTGAAAGAGAGCCCTACTAAAAACACTGTCATCCCTGTTTAACTGTGGGCATGCCCAAGCTTCTTAGTAAAGAGCAACAAAGTTGACAAGCCTCTGGCAAGTCTGATGAAGAAAAAAAAGAGAGAGACAGAAGACACTGATGGCTAAATTAAAGATCGGAGGAGCGGTTATTACCACTAACTTCACAGAATAAAAATGATTACAGACGTATATTATGAACAATGGTATGTCAGCAATTTAGGTAACCCAGATGAAATAGACAAATTCCTAGAAATATACAAAGTACCAAAACTACTCAAGAAGAGATAGGAGAGCTGATTAGATCCATAAAACACAAAGAGATTGAGTTCAGGAGTAACAAAGTTCCCACAAAAAAAGGTCCAGAACCAGATGAATTCACTGGTGAATTTTACCAAAACTTAAAACATTGATATCAATTATTCACCAAATTCTCCCAAAATATAGACGAGAAAGGAACATTTCCCAGATCAGTCTATGAGGGTAGTATTACTCTGATACTAAAATCTGACAAAGACATCACAAGAAAACTACAGACCAATACTTCTTACGAATATAGACACAAAATATTCAACCAAATACTAGCAAACTGAATTCAGTAATATATAAAAGGGGTTATATTCCATAACAATGTGAGATTTATCCCAGGAATGCAAGTTTGGATTGACATCTAAAAATCAATTAATATAATATACTATATCAGTAGAATCAAGAACAAAAAATATATAAGCAATTTCATAGATTTAGAAAAAGTATTTGACAAAATTCCAAATCCCTTCATGACAAAAGCAATAAGAATAGAAGGATATTTCCTCAACCTGACTAAGGGCATGTACAAAAACTCCACAACAATTTATTTATTTATTTATTTGTTTATTTATTTATTTAGACAGAGAATCTTACTCTGTTGCCCATGCTGGAGTGCAATGGTGTGATCTCAGCTCACTGCAACCTCTGCCCCCCAGGTTCAAGCAATTCTCCTGTGTCAGCCACCCAAGTAGCTGGGATTACAGGCATGCACCACCGTGCCTGGCTATTTTTTCTATTTTTAGTAGAGATGGGGTTTCATCATGTTGGCCAGGCTGGTCTCAAACTCCTGACCTCAAGTGATCTGCCCACCTTGGCCTCCAAAAGTGCTGGGATTATAGGCGTGAGCCACCATGCCCAGCTGCTAACAATATATTTAAAAGTAAAACATGGGAAGCTTGCCCCGTAAGATCAGAAACAAGACAAGAATATCCACTTATGCTATCTCAACCTTATACTTGAGGTTCTAGTCAGGGATATTAGGCAAGAAAAAGAAATAAAAGACATTCAAATTAAAAAGAAAAAGTGAAACTACTTGTATTAGCAGATGACATGATCTTGTATATAGAAAACTCTAAAGAAACTATTAAAACTAATAAATGAGTTCAGCAAGCTTGCAAGACACAGATCAATATGCAAAAATCAACTGTATCCGCACACTGTAGCAGTGAATAAACTGAAAATGACATTAACAGATTAAGTCCATTTACAATAGCATCAAAAGAGTAAAATATTAAGAAATAAATTTGTGAAAGAAGGACAAAACTTATACTCTGAAAAGCTATAAAACACTGTTGAAAGAAATTACAGATAACCTAAATAAATGGAAAGTGATCCCATGTTCATGGATTGAATTACTTAATATTGTTAAGATGTCATTACTTCCCAAAATGATTCATAGATTCAATGCAATGCTTTTCAAGATCCAAAGTAGATTTTTTTTTTGCAGACATTGACAAGGTGATCCTAATGTTTATATAAAAATTCATGGGATTCAGAATAGCTAAAACAAGCTAGAAAAAAATTAGAAAAGTGTTAGTGTACTCACATCAATTTTAAAACTTGTTACAATACCAGTAATCAAGACAGTCTGGTACTGGCATAGGGATAAACATATAGATGAGTGGAGTTGAAATGAGAGTCTGGCAATAACCCCCGACATTTATAGTCAACCGATTTTCTACAAAGGCATCAGAAGAATTAAATGGTAGTAAGAATGATCTTTTCAACAAACGATATTGGGAAACTTGATGTCTGCCTGCAAAAGAATTAAGTTAGCGCTTTCCCTCACATCTGACACAAAAAATAACTCAAAATAGGTCACGGATCTAAAGGTAAGAGTTAAAACTATAAAACTCTTAGAATAAAATAATCTTTGTAACTTTGCTAAGCAATGGATTCTTAGGTGTGACACCAAAAGCACAAGCAACAACAACAAAATAAATAACTTGGACTTAATCATGATTAAAAGCTGTTTCACTTAAAGGACACCATTAAGCAAGTAAAAAGACAACCCACAAAATGGGAGAAAATATTTGCAAGTCATATCTCTGATAAGTGACTTGTGCCTAGATCATATACAGAGCTCTTACAACTCAACAATAAAATGACAACCCAATTAAACAATGGGTAAAGATGTGAATAGACATTTCTCTAAAAAAGATGTACAAATTGTCAATAAGCACATGCAAGGATGCTCAACATTATTAGTTATCAGAAAATGCAAATGAAAATTATAAAGAGCTATCAGTTAACACCCATTAAGATGGGTATAATAAAAATTACAAATAATAACGTGTTGATGATGATGTGGAGAAATCAGGATTCGCATACACTACTAAAGGGACTTTAATATTTTGAAGCTGCTTTGAAAAGTAGTCTGGCTGTATCTCAAAAGTTTAAACTTAGAGTTACTATATGATCTAACAATTCCACTCCGAGATGTATACCCAAGAGTAATGCAAACATATTCACACAAAAAGTTGTATACATATAAATGTTTATAGCAGCATCATTCATAATGGCCAAAAAGTGGGGGAGAAACATCCAACAATTGAAGAAAGGGCAAATAAAATGTGGTATATCCATATGATGGAATATTATTAGGCCATTAAAAATGATAACATGTTACAGCATAGATAAACCTTGAAAACATGCTGTTAAATAAAAGAAACCAGTCAAAAATGCCCACACATTATAAGATTTCATTTATGGAAAATATCCAGATAGGCAAATATATAGAGACAGAAATTAGATTAGTCATTTCCTAGGCCTGTGGGATTTAGTTAAGGTAGATGGGGAGTGACTATTCACTGGCACAGAGTTTCTTTTGGGGGTGATTAAAAGGTTCTAAAATGGACTGTAGTGATGGTTACACAACCTTGTACATATACTAAAAACCATTGAGTTTTACACTTTGTAAAAGGGTGAATTGTATCATATGTGAATTACATGTAAGTTTATATATATAAGAGAATATGCTAGCCAAAATAAAACTAAATGAACTACAATAACAAAAAACACATCTGGGGTTATATTCAGCCCATGCATAACCAAATTGTGGTACCTAAGATAGAGTCTTTATAGGATCCCCTTCAACTTCAGGATGTTCATTTTATGACAGAAAATCATGACCTAGGAATAAGAAGAATTAATATTTGGTACACAAGATGAAGAAGAGATTATAATTATTCAGCTGACTAGCCTTAAAGGAAAACAAGGAATAAAAGCTATGCATAATTGACCAAGCAGAGGAAAAGAAAGTTGGCTTCTAATCCCAAACTTAAAACAACATGGTCTGAAGACTAAAATTTTCTCCATGGCTGAGAACACCTGATCTTATCTTATAGACAGAGGCAGGGAAGGGGAGTTTCTCGGGGAAGGCAAGCAGTTCTCTGTAGCTAGTCAGGTGTCCTAAGTGGAGAAAAGTACAGATCTGTTCATCATTCATAGATTTGGGTCACTCTTTCCATTACAAAATAAAGAATCCCTGGGCTAAAAGTGCCAGTAAGCTCCACACCTGCTCATCCCAGCAGGGAGGGAGGCTACAAAGGTGGAGTGGACGGATCATGAGGTCAGGAGTTCAAGACCAACCTGGCTAACACTGACCTTGCTTCTACAAAAGCTAAAAAATACAAAAAAATCCAGCTTGGTGAGGTGGATCGCGCAAATCCAAGCAGCAGCTCAGGAGGCTAGAGGCAGAGTTGGGCCAGGGCAGAGGGGTTGCAGTGGAAGCCGGGGATCATCCGCTTTCTACGCTCGGCAGGTGGATTGCATCTCAAAAGAAAAAAGAAAAAAAAAAAAAAAGAAATAAGATGATGGTTCTTATGATTCAGCGATTGCCTATAATAACCATTAATACCATAGAAGCGGTTGCGTCTGAACCTCATTTTCCTTGTCTATAAAAGAAGGCAATCATTGCTATTCTGAAAACTTTTGGGAGGATTAAATAAATATGGTTATTAAGTGCCTGACATATTAATTTCCACCTAATTCACTAGCATGGATCCAAATCTACCATCCTGTTCTATATTGTCATTTCTCTTTTTTAAAAAATTCACTATGTATGGTCTTTCTATATTCTAGGGGAAGCCTAATTAGTTATCAGCATAAGAGTATGTGATTTAGCAAATAGTGTTATTTCACCTAAGGGAGAAAGAAGAATTCTCTATCACCACCACTACTACTACCAAATAGCACCAACCTGCTGGATTTCTTTCTTTTCTTTCTTTCTTTTTTTTTTTTTTTTTTTTTTTTGAGATGGAGTTTTACTCTGTCACCCAGGCTGGAATGCAGCAGTGCAATCTTGGCTCACTGCAACCTCTGCGTCCCAGGTTCAAGCGATTCTCCTACCTCAGCCTCCCGAGTAGCTGGGATTACAGGTGCCCACCATCACGCTTGGCTAATTTTTGTAGTTTTGGTAGAGATGGGGTTTCAACCTGTTGGCAAGACTGGTCTCAAACTCCTGACCTCAGGTGACCCACCTGCCTTAGTCTCCCAAAGTGCTGGGATTACAGGCGTGAGCCACCGCACCTCTGGATTTCAAAATAAATTGGGATAAAGGACAGAAAATGATTTCCCTGAGCAAAATAAAACTCAGCTTTGAACCTGTAAGTTTCCTAAAGAATAATCTGGTATAAAATCCTGTGCATGCAACCAAATGCTGCAAAGGAGAAGTACAAGGTGTTGCTGGAGAATATAGAGCAGGATGACCTAACTTTGCCCACTGGGGTCTTAAAGGAGCTGTATCACCATTTCTGCTTCCCCACCGCTCCCCACCGAATGGTTTGAAACTGGCCTTTTTGAAGCTGGTCTTTTAAACAATCATTTGCTGTCTTTAAAAAGTTTTAAATGGCTGTCTCAGTAAAAGTGAAATCAATATTCTTTCAGCCCTGGCTTTTAGCAGATAATGTCTCCCCATAAATCATGAGCATAATGACACTGGAATAATTCATCATCTCATTACATTTACAGATGATGCGCCACATTGTTCTGAGGCGAAGGTTATCTTCCCTGCCTGGGACTCCATCCAGAAACAAATAAAAGACCAAGGAACCTGATTATTTCATGGTCCGTTTATAGAAGTTGTTGTGGATCAGTTTTCCGTCTGTCAGCTACTTTTTCTTTACAGTCCTTCTGTGAACTCACTGCAGGAATATATCCTTCTAGCTCAAGACTTTCAATAACCTTTAAAACTTTATTGTTGAAGAGGCACTTGTCTAGGATGAAGATGTTCTGTGGGCTTCTTTTTATATCAGTGCCAGATCTAAGGTCATTAGTGAAACAGTCAAGGATTTATTGAGCAGCTACTATTTGTCAGGTTATGGCACTGGATGCTGACATGTTCTGTTCTCATTGAATGTACCATTACGGGGGAAGATGATCAAGAACTCTTTACAAATAATCATACCATCATTGCTAGTGGTAAGTACTGGGAAAGGGAGACAAAGGGTGCTGTTAATAAAAGAACCTCCTAATTGAACTGATGGGGCATGAATTATAGAAGGCAGCTCTAAAGTGATACTTAAGGTAAGAACTAAACATCAGGTATATCATATCTGTGGACTCAATACTTGATGAAGGACTGGATGAATGAACAAAAGCAACAACAGAGAAGCAAGGGAATGGAAAAATAGTTCAGATAATGGCTCTTAACGTTAAGGACTGATTCTTTACCCAGTCAAAAAGAGCTGAATTGGTAACTGTCAATTAAGATTTGTGTAGACCTGTGGCATTATCCCTTTAGTACAAAACCTTACTATTTATACAGACTGCTGAAGTCCTAGTTTGGGTAAGTGCTTCAGAAGTAAACAGACTTGAGTGTAAATTTCAGTTACCATATTTGGTTAATTCCATTGAAGCTTTTAGTGATAATTTCTGAATCTCAACTTCTTCAACTGTATAATAGGGATAATAAGACCTCTTAAGGTTGCTGTGAAGATTAAAAGAGAATATGTGTACCAATGCAGGAAGATACAGGGATTAAGAAGCTACACTGGGTTTTCTAGCAAGTTTTGTTTGAATCCCTGCTGGGCCACTACCTGGCCATGTAACCTCAGCAAACAACTATTGTTTAACATAACATATATGTTCCATAAACTCACTGCATTATGCTAAATTGGGC
This sequence comes from Papio anubis, assembly GCF_008728515.1. Lineage (NCBI taxonomy): Eukaryota > Metazoa > Chordata > Mammalia > Primates > Cercopithecidae > Papio > Papio anubis. The sequence continues at coordinate 75,246,687 of NC_044977.1, forward strand.
AGTACAAAGCACAAGGCTTATGAGGAAAATGGGGCTCAGGGCACAGCACAAAACAACTTTTTCAGTGACATGTTAAAAAAAAAGATAGAAACCTAATGTTAAAAGAAAAACTTTAGATAATTAAATTTAGTAGAGTTTATTTCAGCAAAGAATGATTCATGAATTGGGAAGCCCCCAAAATTTGACTTAAATAATTTTACTAGAGAATGAGTGTTACTTCTTGGTGAACAAGGGATTTGACTTGTTGCACAGGAGAGCTTGAGAGAGCTTCATGCAGCAATGTGGGCAGTCAGTATTTACAGACAGAGTAAGGAAGTGAGGTATAACAATAGCTTGATTGGTTACAGTTCAGTAGTTTGCCTTATTTGACATGTTCTAATCATTTGGCAGCCTGTGATTGACTGAAGCTCAGCTGCTATGATTGGCTGAGACTCAGCCATTAGTTACAAGAATATACTTGTAAGTTAGGTTGCATTTTGATACATACAGACTCAAGATATGGAGATAGCTTTAGGCCAAATTTAATTTAACACTAAAGAAACAGTAGACAACTTTACACTTGATAAATAGCTAAAAAACAATAACAAATACAACAATATATAAATATGGCACTCCACCTGGAAAAAGACCTAGGGTTTGCCTATGGAAGTGGGGTGGAAAGGGTTGCAACTTGCAAGCTACTGTGAAGTGGCAGGAGCTGGTTATCTGGAATCCTAGGGAAAGTTGTAGCACCAGATGAGGATGGTGTGGCTCACAACACGCATCAACCGTGTTGGAGCAAACATGCGTTGTAGCAGAACCTGATGTGCTTATCGTTGCTCTGCCTCAGTTCTCTCATCTGTAAATAAAAATGATCATGGCACCTGCCTTGTAGGGTTGTTCTAATCGTGATTACACTAGATAGTTCCAGGTAAAGTGTTTAGCACTGGGCCTGGCATATAGGTTTGGTGTATTTCCCCTGGGCATTTATGATTTCATATTATGTTAAATTTGACTTAAAGAATTTTCCTAGAGGGCTGCGTGTGATGGTTCATACCTGTAATCCCAGCACTTCAGGAGGCTGAGGCAGGCGGATTACTTGAGGTCAGGAGTTTGAGACCAGCCTGGCCAACATGGTGAAACCTGTCTCTGCTAAAAATACAAAATTTAGTTGGATGTGGTGGCAGGTGCCTGTAGTTGCAGCTACTCAGAAGGCTGAGGCAGGAGAGAATCTCTTGAACCCAGGAGGTGGAGGTTGCAGTGAGCTGAGATCGCGCCACTGTACTCCAGCCTGAGTGACAGGCGAGACTCTGTCTCAAAAAATTTTTTTTCTTTTTACTAGAGGATAAGTGTTACTTCTTGGTGAGCAAGGAATTCAACTTGTTGCGCAGAGCCTGACAAAGGCTCACAAACCTACACAGTCATGATACCTATGCAGGGTCTCCTACTCCTTTTTCTCAAACGGGCCTGACAGGGGAGGCTGAAGACCATTTCTTCCTGAGGAGGAGGCAGGGAGAAGAAATGGCAGCCATGGCTCCCTAGACTCAAGGAAGAGACGAGGACCATAGGTAAGTGTTTCCAGTCCACCAAGAGAGTAGTCCTGTATTAGCCATCGCCTCTGTTCTAGCTGTTCCTGTGCATGGTGCTGGAGTTAAGTCATATAACCTCCCATTAGCTGTAATCCACTTCTTGGTGACTCTCCAAACTGAACCTGAATTCCAGAGGTTTCCCTATCAGTTATCACAGTTGGCCCAGCCTGCCCTGAAACCCAGAGAAGTAATTTCATCTTTCATCTGTCCTCCTTCCTGAGTGTCTGCAGACAACTGGCTAAGAACAGATATGAGGGGGCCAGGGCATGACTCACATGGTTTGTTTGGCTGAGCTAGAGAACAAAGGAGACCGGCTTGCGTGAGGAACATGAGAGTTGTTTGCAGGACACTCCTGAGGCATCAGTGCAGGCGGCTGTGTGAGCTTCCCTGGTGTGGTTTGCTTCCAGCTAAATCTCCTACAAGCTCCTGAGTCATATACTCCTGAGTCTGTATGTTTCTTCTCCATGGGTGTCTACTCCCACCTGTGTGCTTGGAGGGTACAGTGCTGCCTCCTCCTTAGCCTCCATCCCTGGAATGCCTTCTGTTATAGGAGAGACCCCACTCTCCTTCTAAGAGTGACCTTAACCCCTGCACGTCCATTGCCACCTTCTATTGTCACTCCTGGCTCTGAATTCATCCCTTATGCCCTTACCAATATCCCCTTGACACTTCATCCTATATGTCTCTGGGACCCCAAGTTCTTTGATCATTGTCTTTTATTGTACCCCCACCTCCTATCACTCAACTAAGAATGGAAGGGTGGTGCGGTTAAGAGCATAGGCTTTGGAGGCAGACAAATCTAGGCAGGAATTCTGCCTCTTCTGCTTATAAGGGGAAAGATAGTTCACTTCTCTAAGAATTAGCTTTCTTATCTGCAAAATGGGAATAGTAGTGCCTGCCTCCTTGGGGTTTCTGAGGATTAAATAAGTAATGTCTGTGAAATTCACAGAAAGCACCTGACAGATTAAATACTCTATTAATGTAGCTGTTGTTATTATTAAGATGCTTAACTTCTTATGAACAGTGGCAGTGGCATTGCAGAGCTAAATCCACACAGTAGGAAATTTACAACTATTTATCCAATGAATGAATTATCACTCATCATTAATGTTGAGTGTTCAGTTCATATATTTTTATATGAATGATGCATTCATTCCATACATTTTTAACAGACCATACCTACATTTGTCTTTTATTTTTTATTTTTTAATTTCAATAAATTTATGGGGTACAAGTACAATTCTGTTACTTGCACAGATTGCGTAGTGGTGAAATCAACACTTTTATAAAGGGTATCCATCACTCAAATAACTTACATTGTATTCATTAAATAATTTTTCATCATCCACTCCCTCACCCTTCTGAGTCTCCATTGCCTATCATTCCACATTCTACATCTATGTGTACACATTATATATGTATGTACACACATATGCATACATATACATGCATATATATTGGTGTGAGCAACACCAATAGGCACTCTGAATGAGAATGGGTGTAAATTTGTACAGTGAGAATTACATCTAGGTGGAGAAATGACTTGGAAGCTTGAGTTACAGTCTGGATTGCTCCACATTTACATTTTCATATATCCTAGAAGTATGAAACCCATTTCCTCAAACTTTAAGCTTTATTAACTCAACCTTGGTCCACAAGTGCCTCCATAGAACTGTGTAGATAGAAAATACTAAAAAGACTTCTTTCAAGGACTTTTCTGTTGATTTGGGAGAATAAGGCATGTTCATACGGCTTTTAAATATCAGTATGGGTTAGCAGATAATTAGTTGTTGATATGAACCCTAGAAATAATCAACGTAATGGGAATTCAGAAGTAGGAGAGTTCTGGTCCAGCTAGCAGGCGAAAGGCAGGCCATGTTGAAGGTGAGAGACTATATGAGCTCCATAAAGGATAAAGGGTGTATCTGGGAAGAAAGTGAGACTAGGGCATCCCTTGTGGGGACCACAGCACAAATTCTGTGGGAAAGCATTGGAGAGTGTTGACTTGATATTTCCATCAGACATTGGTTCTCAAAGGGAATATGACTATCAGAAGGCTTTTCAGAAATCTTTGGGAATGATTTAGGTTGTCACAACTGGGGAGACACTACTGTCATTTAATGAGTCGAGTCTGGAAGTTGCAGACATCCTACAATATGTGAAGTAGACATAGAAATGGTAAATTTTCCTGAGTCCTGGATAACTTTCAGATGTCCTGCTGGACATTTATGTGGTTAAAAACCTGCATATATTTATTTTATGTATAACCGAGGCTACATGATTGATAGAGATAGATATAGATAGATAATGCTTTAGTATTATTACATTTTCCAGGACTGCAACTACAGAGGATAGGTTATAGTTGACTACCTTCAGAGTTTTACCAAGCATTGTTCACCATTTCAGAATATCATATCACCAATCAACAATGATGGCACCACTCATGGAAATTTCACTGTAACAGTTGGTTTGAGTTTGTAGCTGTCAGACTCACGGTAATTCTATGCAAGTATATATGATTGTCCTTAGTTCTTATTTCAAACTGTCAAATGGAAAGTGAAAGAATGAACAATATTCTGTGAGTATTCTAACTTTTTAAAAATCCACAATGATTTTATATAAATGGATGCACAGATCAGTATGTCTTCTAGTGTAATCATGCCTGAGCACTTATATTTTAAAATATGTTATTTTATTATAAGTTAATTTTCTCTATTTCTCCTCTATCTCGTAGTGAAGTCATCATGTTAATATTTTTGAAACTGTTGGTTGTGTTGTCAAATATTCATAATAGAAAGGAGATGTAGGGCTTGATAAGCAATAAAAACTCCTGGATTAAGAAATCAAATCTGAGAATTACAAGGACATATTTGCTTAATTTCACTGTAGTGGGGGCTGGGATGGGCATGGAGTGGGGTCAACCTTTGTTTAGCTTTACATCTTTCTCCATAGTGCCAAGGTAACTGGTTTGCTCAAATACATCAATTTTTAGTGATTTATTTTAGCAAGAGGTAGATATGCCTTTATACTTTTTCCATATTTAAATTATTTATATCTGATATGGATGTTTATGGAATAATGGACATGGCCAAGGAAATGGTTGTTGTATGGCTTCTTTATCAGCGTCTTCAATGCATCAAAATGCTTTCCTTCTGTTTAAATACCATAGCTGCAGAAGGGTCTCCACTGAGAAGGATTATCTGAATAAGCCATTTTTGTGATAAGAACACACCCCAACAGCCTTTCCCCCTGTTCAGCTTATGTAGTTAAGCTCTACAGAGAAGTTTCTCTTTTTTCTTTTTACAAACTAAGCAATGCTTTTCCCCTGACAGATGGCTGAGGCTTTCCAGAACTCCATGCTTCTCCAGAAACTATCCCTCAGGCAAGTCTTAGGTCCACTTAAACCAAACTTTGGCAAGAGGGAGAAATCTCACGTTTCCTCAAAGAGAAAATCAAATGGCAAGGCATGGGAATAAAGTCTCCAGCAGCTGGAGCTAGAAATTGTTCATAATTATGGCGAGAGATTTGGTGTCAGGGTAAATCCTAAGCCTGGTTTCCCAATATTTGAGGATGGCAGGATGTATCACAGGGTCTTGTAAGATTCTACCAGGAGAAAATAAACGTGTTGCTTTCACTTATGAAACAAGTATATTTTATATGTCACTTTAATAAACCAGAGAATGAAGTCATAAAATCAATAGTGATCGGTTACAGAAACACGAGCTGCATAGTGCTGGTTAGGTGTTTAACAAAAAGATCATGTAGACCCAGGCTCAAAGATCCCCCAGTCATTGTTTAAGATGGGTTTCCATGTTGAGGGCTAAATAACCAGGAAACAGCAAATGTAGTGCTCATTTCATGTTGAGATTGCAGCCAGATGCCATCATTACTGTTCTTAGGCCTGACATACCCATTAAGGAGAGGTTGTTTAGACCCCAAATGGTATGCTAAATAAATAAAGCTTATTGGTGGTGAGGATGCAGTTTTGATTGCTCTGAAAATTAGACATTTTCGCTGAGAAAATGCTTTTTGTAATGTGATACACTCAATAATTTTGATCTAAGAATCATTTCAGGATGGTTGCCTGCTGCTGAGTACACCAAATATGCTGACATTGGTTTGGGTTTTGGTTTTCTAGGAAGTTGTTTTGGCATCAGGTAGACATTGGCTAAAACTGTCAACTGGGCAATATTCAACAGCATGGTCATGTTTAAGAGCTTGGGCTTTGCAGGCTAATAGATTTGGGTTTAAAACCCCAGACTCTACTCATGAGCTAGGGGTCTTCTGGGAAGTTACTATAAAAGCAACAACAATAACAACATTGTATTATGAACAATTTTAAACATAGACAAGATTAGAGAAAACAACTCAGTGATCCCCTGTGTACCCATCACTCGCTTCAAAAATTGTCAATATTTGGAGCAAGTTATCTAACCATGTTCTCATCAGTAAAATGGAATTCATAATAATTCTCACATTCAAGAGTTCATGTAGTGATTATAAAAGCAATAGTATATATATATGACCTTTAAGCACAGAGGCTGGAATATAATAAGTGCTCTCAAAAGTTTATTCCATTTTGAACTAGGAATACCTTTGGTTTAAAGACACAGCAACCTATGCTGAATGAAAAGTAGGATCTTTGTGGTTTTACTGGCCTTTAGAATTTCACAAAGAATATAGCCCCTTAGCATAAAATGATCAGATCTTATATTTAAAAAATAACCCCCCACATAGTACAGGGATCTGATGCTGAGCTAGCCAAGGCTGTGTCTCAGCAAAAATTCCAAATGACCCATGAAAGGCAAAAATTTCCTTAAAGAAGATGATACTGTCCTCGAAAAAAAAAAAAAAAAAATCATTGCAATAAAACAAAAAGTTTGTGGCTAGAAAATCTTACCCCAATGAAGGAATACCCTTTCTGCTCAGGTCTGCAGGCTACCAGTGCTATAGATGACCTCAGAGTGAATAGCAGTTCTGCCATCTGCCATTCCCTTTTGGCTGTTCTCAGAGGCCTTTATGGCAGTGAGGGAGAGCATTCTTTTGGTGCGAGAAATAGTTACTGCTCTTGGGTTAGACTGAGAAAGTTTTGCTGAGCTTCAGGATCCAGAGTGAGTAATTTACAGAAAGCGCTCAAGGGTCTATTAGACGGGGTTCCCCTGCCAGGAGAGGTGTCGGGGAAGACTAGTTTTCTAGGACGAAAACTGAGCTGCTTTGCCGAGCACACCAAAAAAGGGGGTGCTGGGGGGGGAGAAATGTAGTTTTAACCTTGATTTGTAGCAATTATTATGACCTTCAAAGAGTCATTTGTTAGGGCAAATAAGGATATAGAATTTTAAAAATCCACAAATTGGGTTACTTATTTTGGAGCCAAAGCAAGTTAATTTTAAAATGGGATCAGCACCATAGAATAAATACTTTTAGGTCTTATCCTGCCATTTATACTGGTGTGACCTTAATCTATCCTATCTTCAGTTTCCTTGTCTCAAAAATGGAGATTATAATAGTCTCCCTACGCTGAGGTTTTTGCCAGGGAGAAAGAGATAACATAGGTAAATACATGTGCATTGCTTTTAAATACTAGGTAAAGACTCATATCATCATCATCACAATCATCATCATGGTCATCATTAGTATTACTATTTTGGTGAGTTGATCAATGATGCTACTGGATGGAGAACTTTTTCTGAATGGCATTTCTCTTGCTGTTGGCTTGGACATAGGCAGGTAAACTCAATGTGGAAATTTTTATGCAGTAATTATTTTTTTTTCTTCTACCAAATTGCAGAGAATCCATACATGTAAGTACTGTCTGCTAACTGATTCCACCACTGGAGCTCCATGGAATCCATACAAAGCACACCTCTTCTCTTCTCCTTGGCATCCAATTTGATGGCTCTACATCTGCTTTCGACAATGAGTCAAGGCTGTATCTGGCAAGATGGAAGTTCAAAATCAACAACAAAATCTATTTATTTTGGTTTTGATGCTAGCCCTGGGCCTTTTACTAAGTATTCAGAACAGATTTAATGAATGAAAAAATGAATGAATGGTATACATTTCCATTGTCTATTCTGCTTCTTTTGCCTAGGGAATTGGGTTAGGCCATGATTTCCTTGTTGTTTTTTTCATGTTTGTTTTATCTGCACAACCCTAAATGAAACCGACTAGTTCCATTCATGTATTTCTCTCTTGTTTTATGAGCACCTAATTTCTTATTTTTATTTAAACAGAAGTTAAATAGTAAAAACTTTGGAGTATTTAATTTTACTTAATTAAATTTTTTTTAAAAAAAAAATAAACATTTACCTGAAAGGAGTATTGCATTTTGAAAAGCAACTTCAACAAATCCCTTTTTGGATGAGTACAATAATGGTTGAAGAGGGCATAATTCATGATGAATTAATTTGAAAGTATAACAGATTTAAAAGTTTTTTAAAAGGGCTAGTATAGAAAAGCCCAAACAAATTATTCAGGATTTTTGGATGTTATTTAGAGAACACACTTTCTTGTATGATTGTTTCTTATTTTTCTCCTTTGTGGTTGCTTGAGTACCACTATAGTGACTCTGTTACAATGGAATTATTTAACACAAAGTATGCTAAGCAGTTAATACTTTACAATTATATTTTAAGGTATGTATTGTTATGCTTTTTAAACCATAAATTTAAAAATAAGGCTCAGAGATGTTGAATATCTTATCCAACGTTGCACCAGTGGAAAGTTACAAGTCCAAGGTTTGTGTCCTGATTTAACAGGCTCTGAATTCCAGATTCTAAATTTGCTGTTGAGCAGAAAGTGATTTGCACTAGAAAAGTAAATTGATTTCCTATGTAGGCAGACTTCTCACATAAGTAAAGGACTTGTGAGATCTTTAACTTTACATTGCCTATACATTACACTGGTCTAGTCAGTAAATAGTCCCATGATTGCCCATTCTCCAAAGTTAAGTGACCAGTTAGAGAAATAAGATCAGGACCTGCAGCCTCATATTCTTGAGATCTCCTTTAGCGACAAATCAGAGATGATATCTTTCTTGTTAAGAGAAGGTAAATTTTTGCAACTATTCTGTGTGTTGAAACAAATAAAAATAGATAAATTATAATATTTAGGAAAAATATTCATAGGCCATAATTCAAATTAGAGTTGCAGGAAGAGTAAGTGGGAGGTAAAAAAAAAAAAAAAAAAGGACAGTGAACTTCTGATTCATTTGGCAGTGAATAAGGAGGGAAAATAACGTGTTTGGGCTATAACTGGGAAGGAAGGATATTGAAAATAATACTAAGTGAGGGTTGGAGATTAAACACTTTCTTTCCCCAATGTTAATGGTGGCCTACTCCCAACTTCTCCTCTCCCCCTTCACCAAATTACTTCTCACCATGGTTACCTCCACATTCCTAAATCCAACAGACATTCTTTAGTCTTCATCTTAGTTGGCATCCGAGCATCACTGGTACTATTGCCTACTGTATCTTCCCTTTCTCTGATTTCTGGGCACAATTCTCTCTGTTTTTTTTCCTAGTGTTCCTTGTCCTTCTTTGTAGGTTCTTCTTCTTTTGCCCAGCCATTAGTTGTTGGAGGTCCTAGGCCCTCTCTTCTTATTCTGATTTCTCTACCCAGTGATCTCATCCACCCCTGTGGTTTTCAAGTTGCATATATACTCAGATGACTCATGGTTTTATCTCCAGTCTTGATCTTGCCCTTAACTCCAGACCCATATATCAACTGTCTACTTACCATCTTTTGAATGCCTTGAAGGTACCTCACATTCAGCATGTCCAAGACTGAGCTCATGATCTTCTCTCCCAGGCCTGGTCCTCTTCCAGGGTCTCTCTCGCTGAACAACACCACTGTTCTGTTTACTTGTGCATGCAGAAGCCAAACAGCTAATCTCTCCCTTAACCCCCTTATTCATCACCAAGTTCTACTGACTGACTTCACTGACTAAATCTCTCTTGAATCCCATCTACCTCTGTCTACCTCTTTGGTCATTACCTTAGGCCACGCCACAATGATGTCTTTTCTGAACACTGCAACTTACCCTTGGACTGATCTACCTGCATCCACCCTGGCCTCTCTACCATCTTGTCTCTACCCTGCATTTTCAAAATGTAAATTGCATCGTGTCACTCCCAAGCTTAGAATCCTTTCATTATTTTTCATTCTTCTTAGGACACAGTCAGAAATCTGCCCCATAACTCACCAGGTGCTACCTAGTCTAGGGGAGTGGTTCTCAAAGTGTAGTCTTAGAATACATCAGCATCACCCAGTAGTGTGCTTTGAAATTCAACATCTTATGTCTCACTTTAGATCTGCTGAGTCAGAAACTCTGGGGAAGGGGTCCAACAGATTGTGTTTTCACAAGCCCTCCAAGTGATTCTGATGTATATACTCAAGTCTGAAAACCACTGCTCTAGGGCCCACCTACCTTTCTGGCTATATACAGCCTCTTGCTTTCACCATTCCAGCCTCTCATAGCTTGCTTTTATTCCCTCATCAAGCATATGTTTCCTCTTACCACAGGGCCTTTGCACAACTCTTCCTTTTTCCTTGAGCACTTCTCCCTCTTCTCCTTCCCTAGTTAATGTCTACTCCTCCCTCAAGTCTCAGCTCAATACAGCTGCCTCGGACCAATTTCTCCTAATGATATATATTGCTCCTTTATAATACTTAAAACAGCTGTGTATTTGTCATTTTTGTGTGGTTATTGATTAACATCTATCTCCCCTACTATACTATAAACACTAAAAGAATTGAGATGGTATGTATTTTTGCTTATTATCTGCACTATTTAGTTCTAGGATAGTAATAGTACATACTCAGATATTTGTTGAATGAATGAATGAATGAACTTTCCCTTATAGTCTCTGCATACTGTTTGAGAGCACAGGCATATTGGAATCCTCATGGGCAGCTCCCAGTCCCCTCATTTTATAAAATGGAGATACCTACCTCATAGACTGGTTGAGGCAATTATATGAGGTAATACATAAACAAAACCTAGCACAGGACTGGGCACACAAGTCCTTCATAAATCTTAGCTCTGATCATTATTATTGTTATACTCTATTATTATTATTTCAGTTTCCATACTCTCCCTCAATTGTAATGGTTGAGTGTGGTTGGAACCAAACAGTATAATTCTTGGTAAATATGTACATTTTAAAATTATGAGATGAAAATAAATGGTTGTGCATTTTCTCCATTTTTTAAAAAAATTGTGTATCACCCAATGTATTTGTCCCAGAAAGTTCTTGTTAGCCCTGTCACTGGTTTCTAATGCCATTCATTTATTAATTCAGCAAATAATTAGGGAATACCATGATGTATTGTGCTGGATTCTAGGGATGCAGTTATGACCAAGATAGGCATGGATCCACATGGAGTTCACAGTCAAGTGGAGAATAAGATATTAATAGTGCAGTGGGGAAATACTTCACCACAGTGCCACTGAAAATGATAAAGACAAGTACAAGGTCCTATGTGTTTGTGAAACTGGAGGACCAATAGGCAAAGTGGGGATTTTCCACCTTGGGGCCACCTTTGGCTTTCAGGTAGAAGCCGCCTGACATAAACCAAACTAACTGGTGTTCATGGCAGCATGTTATGCAAACCAAATAGGTGAAATTGATGCATTTCTCCCAATCTGAATCAAACTGGTCTCAATATGTGTTAATTCGGTGTGTTCCTATGAGCAAGGTTTCCATGAAAACCAGCTAAAAGGGGAACACAGCTGGGAGCAGTGGCTCACACCTTTTATTAGTCCATTTTCATGCTACTGATAAAGACATACCTGAGATTGGGTAATTTATAAAGAAAAATAGGTTTAATGGACTCACAATTACACATGGCTGGGGAGGCCTCAATCACGGCAGAAGGTGAAAGGCACATCTTACATGGTGGCAGGCAAGAGAGAAGTGAGGCAAAAGGGGTTTCCCCTTATAAAGCCTTCAGATCTTGTGAGACTTACTACCACGTGAACACTATGGGGGAAACTGCCCCCATGAATCAAGTATCTCCCATGGAGTCCCTCCCACAACACATGGGAATTATGGGAGCTACAATTCAAGATGAGATTTGGGTGGGGACACAGCCAAACCATATCATGCCTGTAATCCGAGCACTTTGAGAAGCCAAGGCAAGTGGATTACTTGAGCTCAGGAGTTTAGGCCTGGGAAAGGAGAAACCCTGTCTCTACAAAAAAAATTACAAAAATTAGCTAGGCATGGTGGCACACACCTGCAGTCCCAGCTATTTGGAAGGCTGAGGTGGGAGGATTGTTTGAGCCCAAGAGGTTGAGACTGCAGTGAGCTATGATTGTGTTACTACACTCCAGCCTGGGTGACCAAACAAGACCCTGTCTCAAAAAAAAAAAAAAAAAAAAAGGGAAGTGGGGAGCAATATAAGGGAAAAGCCAGGTGGGAAGCCTGCATTATTAAAATGCCTCCCAGTTGCTTTCTATGCACACTTAGCATTTGAAAACTATTCCTTTCTAGGCCCTCTGCCTGATTTCCCTTTGGCTGGCTCTGATTTCTTTACCACTCTGAACACCTGGGGCCGAGGCTCTTTTTCATAGTAGTTTGAAAGCAATCCTTTCTCTTTCTTTTTACTCAGTTTGATCCAGGCCTTAATCTTTGAACAGCATCAAATATTCTTTGCCATTTGATAAAGCTGGGGTTGGAGGAATCCAGAGTTTTCAAAAGCAGGTCTTGCGTTACCGTTGGAGATCCAGTGAGTCTTTCAGCAAGACTAACTCTAAATCATCCAGGCTCAATTAGTTTATTTCAAAGAAATACCCAGGTGTTGTTTGACCTTCAAACATATGGGCTGCTGAAGTAAATGAAAGTCTTGCCTGTTCCCATAATGCTGAGGGAACTAGATGGGGCAATTCTTTTTCATATTCTCTGAGTTTTGAGGAGGGATTATTAGGTTTGGGCTAAATGAATCATTTGCTTTAGTAATATACTCAGTAGTGGGCTGCAGTTGCCTTGCTGAGGGTACAACCAGATGTGAGCTGTCACTAAGCACCACTAAAATAGGGAGAGATAGGTAGAAAAACTGGGCCACTGTAGGTGGAGCTTGAGCTCTGAGATGTGGGGATAACAACCTAGGCTACAGGGAGAATCAATAAGGTAGGCGGATCACTGTGTGCTGTGCGCAGTTGCTTGACAGTGGGGAAGTATTGGTACTGCGGAACCAGGGTGGCTTTTTTTTTTTTTTTTGCCTTTTTCCAGCACTACGAGTGGGTGCTATCCTTTAAGACTAAGACTCCTGACTTGGTATGCAAAGATTTTTTTTGGTTTTTGTTCAGACCGTTCTACCCAGAGTTGTTGGGGTTTATAGTATAGCGGCCTATGTTTTTGTACCTTACATGTTTTCTAAGAATTGGAGCTGCGTTAAAAAAAATTGTTCAGTAGCCAAGTGTATGTTTTTGGAGCTAGAAAGACCTGGTTTCAAATCACAATCCCTCCCGCTTATTAGCTGTTTGACAATAGGAAAGTTGCTTAACTTCTCTGAGGCCCAGTTTTCTCAGGTATAAAATAGCGCTGATAATATTTTAGCATTTCACAAAGTACATTTCAATGAAATTTTAATTTGCATCCAATCAAAATGGGATTTAATGATCAAATACATCTGGAAAACCCTTTAGACTGTTTTCCTCTATCTCAGATATGGTAATGCATATTTTCAGATTAAAGTCCCTGGGAACTTGTGCAGGAAATGAAACTGTTCAACCCCAAATGTGAAAATGTAGTTAAGATCAGGAGGCTTTTTCTTTTGTAGAAATACAAATGATCTCATAGCATGATTGTAAGGGTTAAATAAAAATTTAATATAAATGCTTTTCAGAGCATCTGGGTCATAGTAATCAAAAGTAGTGAGAATTATCAGTGTATAAATATTATTGAGGATTTTTGTCTTCAAAAACAAAACTAAATTTGATACACCTGGGTTTTGACCACAGACATTAACCGTATCAGCATTTGCCAGTTGGAAGTTTACAGAATTCAGCTCTCACTGGTGGCTACTGGAATGGTTGTGATTTATTGAGTGGCTACTATGTGTCAGGGAATCCATTAGGTACCTCAGTAGAGAGTCATCAATATATTTAATGGTCCCAACTACTCGACAAGCTAGATATTATTCTTTCGTTCATAGATGTGGAAATTGAGGCTTAAAGAGAATAAGCGCACTGCCCAAGGCAGTGTAGACACTCAACTGTGGAGGTTGGAAATTAGCTTGATTTTTTCCGACCAAAGCCCTTGACTATTCTCAGCTGGCATTTTACAAACCCTGGAAGATATTTGCAATAAGCCTAATTGAAATCAACCACCTGACCAACGTGAGGCAGCACAGGACTAAATGTGTTGGGAAGGTCACACTTCAGCCACACCAAAAATGTTTCCTTTATGGAATTCAGCTTGTTCACTCATCCGAAAGACTTGCACACATCGTTCCCTTTGCCCAAAGCATTCTCCCTGTGTTGTCTTTCTTGGCTGTCTCTCACTCATTCTTCAGGTCCTGGGACTGATGTACTTCCTCCAGAAAGTCATTCCTAACTCTCCAAGTCACAGGCAATGCCTCTTCCATAGACTCCCTTAACACTCTGCACTTGCCTTGTCACGGTTCTTTCTCACTGTCATGCCTTTCACTTGTCCATCTTCCCAACAAACTGTGAGCAGGAACCAGGTCTCTGTCAGCATTGTGTCCCCAGCACATCACACATAGTACTGCATAGACATTTACTGATGAATGAATGGTGTTCATTCAAAACCTCTATGGGAAAATTATTTATACCTTAGGTTAATAAGAAATGGGACAATAATTTGTTGAATAAGTATCACCGATTTGGTATGCAAGAGCTTCAAAACATGATTTAATGGAATTTTTGGCAATAGAATGTTGAAAATCCCTGCATTAAACAATACCTGCTACTAAACTATAAGGAAACCTTTGTACTACGGTGGAGATTGTTGAGAGATGGGGCATATTTTGGCTGAGTCTATAGAACAGTGCACAGTTTTCCAGGTTCAGAAACTCATTTTCTAACAGGCCTCTGAGTTGGAGGTGGTAGAGGTGTGCAGTGGTGCGATCTCGGCTAACTGCAACCTCTACCCCCCAGGTTCAAGTGATTCTCATGTCTCAATCGCCCAAGTAGCTGGGATTACAGGTGCGTGCCACCACACCTGGCTAATTTTTGTATTTTTAATAAAGACAGGGTTTCACCATGTTGGCCAGGTTGGTCTTGAACTCCTGGCCTCAAGTGATCTGCCCACCTCGGCTTCCCAAAGTGCTGGGATTATGGGCATGAGCCACTGTGCCCGGCCTCTCTCTCATTCTTAGAATACATTTTTAAAGTCCTGGTTGTTATTCCCATTACAGTTGAGAAAGCATAGGCTTTGAGAAGTTTTGCAATTTGACAAAGACACACAGCTAGAGTGGTGGGGCAAGCATTCAAATCCAGGTCTGTCTGCCTCCAAAGTCCATTTTGCCCCACTTATGCTGCCCTATCTTCTAAGATATGAGCTTTCTTCTCCATGGGAGTTACACTGACAAAGTAATTAGTACTGGATCTTGGTGAATAAGTTCCCTCTGGAAATTAATCTTTGCAGCAGAAGGGTCCAGTGAGCTTAAAAATCAAGGCAAATATGCTTAAACGTTCTGTATTCTCCTCCTATTTAGGCTATTGTGTCATCTTCCTCAATGCCAAAAATATTCTGATGGTGACAACAGGAAATATTTATTAATGTCAGAACACCTATTTCCTTTGTTAATTCTGAATCTGCACTTAGCCTTTGAAATCTAATTCTCCTTAGGTTCCATTTTTTTCCTTGTTGATCGAGAGTACCCAATGTTAGGTTTACTCTAATTTAACATTAGTTATGGTTTTGTATGCAGGGAATCACCCTGGTTTTAAGGGCCTGCCTATCTCAAAGGTTGATGGATTATCTCCTGCAAAGATTTCTATAGATGAATTCTTAGAAGCATTTGATTTTGATCTTACCTACTTCATGGCATAACTGGAAGGCAAGGGGAATGTGGGAGATTGATTCCTTTGAGCACGTTCTCAAAAAGTGGCATATTTTCAATCATATATTATGGTAATATCTTGACATGTTGGTTGTTTCGGTTAAAATGAAAAGATGTTGGGGAAGCAACATGAAAGCAAAGGGCAAGCCTGTTCGCTACATAGTGGAAACATCAATGCCAAATAATGAGAAGTTAGAAAAGCTAACCAAAGCCTGTCATCATTTGTGATGCATGCTCCTCACCACAAAGGTCAAAGGCGTCCTTGCTCCCTGCTTATGCCCCCTAGCTTCAGAACCTGACCATGCAGCCCATCTGCCCGTGCAGCTGACTGTGACTGACAGGCACTAATGAGTATCAAGTACTTGGCATGGGGCAGGGCACAGCACTACAGCACTAAGGGAGGATTTTTATTCTGTCCATTTCACTTCTTCAGATGATCTATTCTTATTTGGTTTCTACGTTCTAAAGGTTTAATTGGGGGTTTGAGTCTCCTTTTGATGATTCACAGGCCAATGCCTAAAGGAGTGGGCCCTTCCCAGGCTTCATTCCCATTTAAATGAAGAGACTCATTTTTCTCAGAGTTTCTCAAAGCTTTGTCTGAGGAATCCCTGCCTGAGATTCACCTGGGGTACCCTTTTTTTTTTTTTTTTTTTTTTAAATGTCCCCATTTACAATACCTGCATTTTGGAGAGTGAGTTTAGAACTTTAACGAGCTCCTCAAGGGTGACTTCTTAGCAGTTCTTCAGCCTTATGACCACTGGCCAGGATTCAGAGAAGGGAGGAGCTGGGAGAGGCCTGGGAGGTCATATAGTCAGTTAATCCCTGTTATTTGACAGATGAGGTAAACCGAGGCACAGAGCAGAACCAAAGTTGTTGGCAGAGCTCAGGCAAGACCCGAGTGTGGGCTCTTCAGATCTCTCCCAGGCTCCAAGGCCAAAATCACCTTTCTACACTGTAGTTGTCATTTCCTTTACAGCTCTGGAAGCAGAGTATGAATTTGTTCTATAAGCCTATATTTTATAAGGACAAAATGGTAACTTATTGAAGTGCCCATTGCAGTACCATTCGCTTTTGATCTCAAGCAGTAACATCTCAATTAACCTATTCAAAATTGCTTTGTGATCTCTCATTGTCTTCAGAGTAGGGTTCAAGTGGGTAACAGCCCCTCTCTGTGATTGGCACTCCCTTCTCCAAAGCATCTGTCATTCCTCTCCTCTCCTCCACCTACTTCACACTCTACTCTCCAGATAATAACTTTTTTCAGTTTGAGAGAGCCGTATTCATTCCTCTCAAGGGTTCACACATGTATTCTCTCTGCACTGTTTTTCTAGCAAAGCTATTTTGGATGTCAGGTGATATCTTTTCTCCTCTGGAAAGCTTTCTCTGACCTCCCAAGTGCAGGTTACAGACATTCCCAGGAACCTACCTTGCACGCTATGCAGCTCCTTTCAAAGGGATTGATACCATGTTGCAATTGTTTTTATGTTTTTCTCCCCAAATATATTTTATGTTCTACAGGACAGGAAGCATGTTTAATTGAAGTGTACCTAGGACACAGTACCTGGCACCTAGAGGCACCTAATAAACTATACACCAAATAAATGGCGGGATTGGTAAATGGTAGAAGGTGATGTGAGTTAGGGCAAGCTGGGGTCCATCATGAAAGGTTTTGGTTCTGAGTAGAAGATGCTTGTCTGGACCTAGTCCATGACAATGATCCATCTGAGGCTTCTTGATGAGGGTGTAGGGGGAATATTACCCTGGCAGCAGTGAGGAGCTTGGCTGGGAGTGCAAAGAAGCTAGAAACCACATGAGAATTATGATGTGGCTGCCACAGTCCAGACTCAAGGCCATGACAGTAAGGAGCAGGCCTATGGCTGTAGGAATGATAAAGAAATGAATTCATCCCAGAAATGCTGCTTGTGAAATAAGAGCACTTGATAGAAGAGAGTCAAAGATCATTCCTAGAGGGATCATCCTTTCTTTCACAGGTTTATTAATTTATTCAGCAAACATTGATTGAGGTACAAGGCACTGGTGTATAGCAGAAAATAAAACAGACATGGTCCTTGCCCTCCTGAAAGTAAGATAAATAATAGATAAGTAAACCAAAAGAAGGAGTGCTTAATATAACCAGCAAGGAATCAACTTCATGAATGAAATTCAATAATTCATGTAAAGCATTTGGTACAGTGCTTGCTTGGCATGTAGTAAAAACTCAGTAAATATTATCAGGTTCCTCTCCTCCACCAATCATCTCATGAAAATAAAGGGATCTTCTGTTGTGTCTCATAGCTATTAAATAAATCACAATAATGGCTGCCATATATCAAGTGCCTATTACATACCAAGTTCTATATCATGGACTTTGCATGTGCTATCTTCTTACAACAACCTTGTAAGATAGCTACAATTATCCTTTTTCAGATAAGGAATCAGAAGCTAAAATAAGTTAATTTTCAAAAATTTCCAGGGCTAGTAAAGAGAAATCCTTAGGCGTGCTCATCTCACAAATTCTATTCCCTTTCCATTGTCAAATATGGTTGCTGTCAACTAGTGTTTTGACCATCTGCTTTATGATGGATCTGATGGGTTCTTTCGACTTAGCTATCCACTCAGGTAACTGAAAGAACATGCAAGTAATAAGGAGTAAATGGAAGCAATTACATATGGCTCAGCTACCCACATTCAGGCATGGACAACTGTGTGCTCCTTCCTGACTTCCAATGTACATCTTTGAACTGAGAAGACATTTGAATAAAGTCATTCTGTGACTCTTTGAAGAAAGTGTTTATTTCTGTATGTTTGGAACTCTTAGATCATAGAGCATCTACATTATTGTTTAACTCAAATTCTGAGTGCCTACAGTGTTAGGACAAAGAGTGTAGGCTCTGTTGACGTCCTGTCTTTAGTAAACTGAAATTGAACAGGTCACTTAATACATTCTAAGCCACATTTAGTTATTTATAAAGTTGGAACAAATAGGATCATAACAGAAACACTATCTCATAGGATGCATTTGGGATTTAATGAGTAAAAATAAAGTATATTCTTAACTCGTGGCAATTTTGCATTTAGCAATGTCTGGAGACATTTTTGGTTGCCACAACTTGGGGAATGCTGCTGGTGTCTAGTGAGTAGAAACTAAAAATGCTGCTAAATATCCCACTTTGCAGGAGACAAACCCCTCAACAAAGAATTATCTGGTCTAAAGCATTACTAGTGCTACTAGTGCCAGAGTTGAGACACCCTGATGTATATCCTAGGAACACTTGGAAAATCCCTTGGAAACACTCAGATGCATGATACCCAGATGAAAATACATCTAGGGTATTGACTAAATATTTCACTTTTCATCTAAATATTTTGAAGTTATGAAAAGAATATTTCCATTTGGGATGTGGTGTGGGGCGGTGAAGTTCTTTGTCAGTTGTTTAAGAGTTTCAGAAAGCTGAATTCGCATCAGACTCAAAGTTCTGTTTCTTTCATTTCAGGAGTGGTTCACATATAACATCACTTTGGGAATGGAGGTTTATTTGTTTTTATGTAGTTCTGTGTAACTTAAAAGCATCTTGAATTATTAAACCAGTTATTTTCCAGGCCTGCAAATGTTTTCAGCATGTCGCCCTGTTTCCCTGAGTCAGCACATAGTATTGTGTCTTGGAAGACCTCACTCAAAACCATTTCCTTAAAATGTTGCTATTTTTCTTTTGGATTGTTATATTTGGGGTGCTTATTCTGACCAAAGAGGGCATGTTTCTCCCAGATCTCCTCATTTAAGGACCTGTTGGGAATTCTACTCAGGGTGAAAAGGGTACAGACCATAATTTCAGGCTAAAGAGGATCTTAAGGGGTCATTTAATATTTTCCCCTGATGCACTGGACTCTTGCTTACTTCCAGCCAGCAGCCAAACCATAAGGTAAATCTTCCAGCTCACATTTTATGAGACAATAAGAGTACTTTGAATTACAACTAAAAAATTCTTTTTCTGCTTCAGAGCCAAATGCTTTTACAAGAGGCAGAAAAAAAAAAAAAAAAAAAAAAAAGAAGAAGAAGAAGAAGAAAAAGAAAAAAACCCGCTCAAGTCAAACTGATGAAAACCAGTCAAAATATGTCCTTGCTGTGGCTGATACAGCGCTCCTGGCTGGTCCCAAAACACAGAAGGCGTCTTCAGGCACCACCACTCTCCACACTGACTAAACTAGATTTGTGTCAACTGCTTGAAAGCTGCAGTCCTGCACCACACATTTCCTGAGATTATTATTGAGAATTATCAGACCTGTTTTGTTCATTACCAGGAAGCTGAAAAATGACTTGCAAAAAGAGGCTGAAAGCTTTCTACAAGCCAGTACAGGCTGACTTTTAAATAAAGCTCTTGAATCCATCATGCAGGGGCTAAAACCTCAGGGAAGTTATCCTTCATAATAACTCCATGGAAATTTCTATTGAAATCCATGCGCCCCCCTAGGGATGGTTAGTCCCCCCTCCCATCTAAGTTTGTTCACTTAATATGCACTCATCTCATATGATTTGCTTTTAAGGAGCAAATGTTCATTCTTAATTTTTATTTTAAACAATATTAACTCATGCAGAAGCAAGAGAACGAGATTTTCCCCTCTTAATGTCAAGAAATCTGAATTCTGCTTAAGGAAATCATGCAATTATATCCTGTGAGAACTGAAGACCTACCTCATCATCCAACTCAGTTTCATAGACCCAGAGAGGCTCCTAAGATACCCAAACTAATTATGCCTGAATGGGGAATAACGGAGCCCAGCCAAAGATCTTTGTGCTGTAATACACATGGCACCCGAGGTCTTACTGATGTTAATTGTTCTCTTTGTTGTTTTCATCTGAGACTAGACTGTCCAGCTCTTATTTCTCCTGATATTGCTAACAGTTCATTAATAATCCCTGTCCCCTTCATCCCCATCTGACTTTGAAGAACCTGAATTCATCTAGGCTTTGATTAGTGGTAATTATTTACCTGTCAGACTCCAGCTGGAGTGCATCACCGAAGCTGAGTCACATAGCTTTGCTTCCAGTGACTGCTTTCAAACAATTAAATCAGAGAACCACCTGTGTAAATATGTAATATTTGGTGATAAGACAATGATTAGGCAATGCAGCCTGAGCTGAACTCGTGAAAAATACTGAATATTTCTCCCTCGGGCTTTTTACACATGCCTTTAAGCATTTCTGATCTCAAGAACAAGGTCAGGTTATTTTCCCACCCTTCCTACACCTTGTTTGTTTGGAAAATGTAGCTAATCTAATATCTCTAGATTTGGTTTGTTTGAAAGCATTAAAATTTTAAGGAAATCATCTCATGTGCAAGCTGAAAGAGAGGTTGAAATAGGGTGAAACACTAACCAATAATTTTCTTTTTCAGAGCCAAAAAGTCGACCTCAACAGATAAACTGACAATCGAAACTCATTTTGGTCAATGGTATCTGTCGTTATTTGTATTTAGTACTTCTTTGGTGGGATTGCAAAGGTAGGATCATGGCAGGAGCAAGAGCTTTGTAGTCAGGTAAACCAGGGATTTGAATTATCACTTTAGCACCTAGTAGCTATGTGACCTTTAGCACATTTTGAGCCTAGGTTCCAAATCTGTTAAAAAAAAAAAAAAAAAAAAAAAAAGGAGACATAATTCCTAACCTTATCTACCATGTCATGCCACATGTAAATTACTGAGCTCTCTTCCTGCTAAGCAAACATCCACTCTGCCCCTACTCCAGAATAATAGACCAGAAAATCTATCTTCTTTAGCAAGCCACAGTCTTACATTGTTCGTGATTTTTAAAAGTTGCTTTTTGGTGGAGAACAGTAAGCAATAAGTGATACTGCCAGAAAACAATTCTGAAATTTCCTTCTTTTCTGTCAAACAGTACACTGCCCTACATTTGGCTTTTGTTCCTTCTTTAACAGAAATTCATGTAGACTAACCATAGAAAAGATCTTTTCAGTTCTATAGTTGGACATTGAAAAATACTGACCCTACCTATCAGTTGCTTAGGTTTTTGCTGTTTCAATCTGAAATTTTTTGGCAGAAGGGCATTCTCTGGGTGGGACTTCATGGACCCACTCCTATCGTATTCCCTTTGCATCTATGGGGTATCACTTTATGCAAAACTCAAAGCCCTGCTTCATTACTTCCTAAACTCTGTGATCTTGGACAAGTTATTCTTTGTGCTTTGGTTTCTTCAATTGCAAAATAGAAATAACCAATGAGTAAGATTATTCAGAAAATTCAGTGGGTTACACGTAAAGGACTTAGAATAGTGATTTGAACAGAGACAACAGTAGATTTTCTTCCTTTTTTTTTCACATTTTGGATGCAGAGGGTACATGTGCTTCTTTGTTACATGAGTATATTGCATATTGTTGGGGATTGGGCTTCTGGTGTATCCATTACCCAAATAGTGAATATTGTACCTGGTAGGTAATTTTTCAACCCTCACCCCTAACTCTTCTCACTTTTGGAGTCTCCAGTGTTTATTATTTCCATCTTTATGTCCATATATACCCATTGTTTAGCTCCTATTTATAAGTGAGAACGTGGTATTTGGTTTTCTGTTTCTGAGTTAGTTCAGTTAGGATAATGGCCTCCAGCACCATCTATGATGCTGCAAAGAGCATGATTTCATTCTTTTTTATGGTTGAATAGTATTCTCTCTCTCTCTCTCTCCCTCCCCTCCTTTCTCTCTCTCTCTATATATATATGTATATATATAAAATATAAAATAGGATGTGTGTGTGTATATATATATACACACACATATATACACACATACATACACATACACCCTATTTTCTTTAGTCAACCATTGATGAGCACATAGGTTGTTTGCTATTATGAATAATGCTGTGATGAACATACCAGTACAGGTGTCTTTTTGATATAATTTATTTACCTTTGGGTAGATACTCAGCAGTGGGATTGCTGCATCAAATGGTAGTTCTATTTTTAGTTCTTTGAGAAATCTCCATACTGTTTTCCATAGAGGTTGAACTAATTTACATTCCCACCAGCAATGTATATGTGTGACTTTTTCTCCATATCCATGTCAACATTGACAACAACAAATAAATGTTAGTTGTAGTTGTGGTTGCTATTATTATTGAGACAAATGTAGGCAGTTAACAAGAGTTGGTGTCATGGAAAGAGCTAGCGTGCACAGCACAGTATTCAAACTCCTAGTCTTCCCAAGTCAAAAAAGTCACTGCTAAAAATGTCATCCTCTTTCATAAAAGTCATTTTTAGTTTCATTTAGTTTTAATACAATGTTCTATTTGCAGTTTCTGAATATGACAGTGAAAAGTGAGAAAGACTTCTGTGAAATACTACTGTTACTTTTACAGGCAGGTCCAATTGCATTTAGACCAAAATTAATCACTGACTTCAAGTTGATACACTCTTGAGGGAATAACAGCAGAAAGTTATAAAAAGTTAGATTTATTTACTATCACTTTTTAAATGAATATTTTGAACAGCAGTATGCAAGGTTTGAGGATATAAACCTGTCTCCTGCTGACTTGAGCATCTAAGTTGCCCACAATTACCTGATTGTTTTGTCACTTTGATGGTACCTTCTATTTTTGGTGAGCCCTTTGCTTGTTTTTAGATAGGTTTTACTAGTGTAAAACATAAACATCCTAAACACCCCCAAATTTTCTGAAGCCAAAAGATATACATTAAATTGTGACAGGAGAGCTAATACAGATTTGTAGGAGGCTGTGAAAGGAGTTTTAAATGCAAAATGTTAAGAAGGATCACTCTTCTTGGAGTGCAGCCTTTCACCTCCTAATCTTTTAAGCAAACTGATCAGTACTAAATGAAAAGATGTGGTGGGATGAATTGCTTCGGAATAGAAAAAGCACTTTAAATGATTAGGCTTCCTACACATCTTAAAATACAATTACTCTGAAATTCCCATTAGATCCCATTGAATTCACAGGGCAATATGGTCTCCTTGTTTTGTTTAACAGCTATACATTCCCAAGGGTGTTAACGACTCATTGTGCTGGAGTTGAGCTCTAATATTCTTCTTCTCTGAGGCCTTATCACTTACCTAGTCTGTTGATTAACTATATATAACAATATACCATTGTCCAATTGAGTAGGCTGTATTATAAGCATCTCAATAATACCATAAAATCTAAGCAGAGAAAGAGAGGGTGCACTGATAAGTGTAAGTGCGTGCACTGAATTTCTGAAAAGTATCTTCTCATTCTGCACTTTCAGTGCCACAGTTTAAACACCCAAATGTTCTTTCTGTGCATTTATGAATGTATAATTCTTTACATTCGGGATGCTTTTCATAAACTTTGGTCCATTTTTGTAGAAAATTGAAGAAATCATTCTAATTCCACATTTTGGACACTTTATAAT
The DNA here is from genome assembly GCF_008728515.1 of Papio anubis. NCBI lineage: Eukaryota > Metazoa > Chordata > Mammalia > Primates > Cercopithecidae > Papio > Papio anubis. The sequence goes on from NC_044977.1 coordinate 75,270,682, forward strand.
TAACCTGAAATTTTTTCATCTGGTTTAAATATTCTGCCAACTCCTCTTGCACCTTACTTCCTGGTCAGTTCCCACATAAATTTCTGCAGCTGTAAAATGTCAGGCTGCTATTGATTCTCTGTCTCCTTGCTAAAGGTTACTAACTTCATCAACAGTAATGCTATAAATTACATCTGTTAAGATTCTCTTATTCCTTGCTGCTAGTTCACAACATACCTTCAGTTTCTGGCTGCTTAATGTTGCTGACATTCATTTTGCCCATCATTCTACAAAGACTATAGAACTGAATTATTCTTGGATACTATTACCAAGTTGACACACTTTCAGCTTCTGGATCATGAGCTGAAACCAAAAATCTGACGTTTTTGGCAACAAAACCCACAGTGTATTATCTTTGGTCCAAAAAGGCTTTCAAATAATGAAAGCATGACTACAGCTGTTGAATCTTATTCCAAGTTTCTTTCTGCCTTCCTTCACCCATGCACCCATAACATTCGGATGCATAGACCTGGAATAACATTCTCAGTTTTTATTCAGAAGAAAAAAATAGAGTTGTTAGAGATCTGTGTAAGCAAAAATTAATGGAGCATCATGGCATTAATGCGAGCTAGAAGATTATAGATTCATAGATCTCAATTCATATGCTACAAACTTTTCACAGGTTTGCCACCTAATTGGGAACAGTCTGTGCAGTTTTCGTTTTGTACCACTGAAGTTATTCACTATCATGACAACTGTAACTAATTATGTTTGTCTGAGCTGGTCATGAAGCATGGTGGTGGTGGTGGGGCTGAAACTAGGAGTAGGAAAGGAAAGACAGCACAACACAAATCTGAAAAGAAAAATTGAAAAGATGCGTGACATGAAAGATGTGTGGGTGGGAAGCCTGTAGTGTCTTTTCCCTAGGAGAGTATAAATATGCACACATTATTGACCTTATTGAAGTATAATTTACATGGGAAAAAATCAGTGTACCTATTTTAAGTGTCCAGTTTAAGTTTTGATATGTGCATACATATGTGTAATGATCACAAAAATCAAGACACATAAAATTCCCAATTCACTAAAATAATATCTTCTGTTTCTGCCCAGGCAACCTCCCACTCTAACCCCAACTGCCATTATACTTTCTATCAATAAAGACTAGACTTACCTGTTTTAGATCTTCAAGCAAATTGAGTCATGTGATGTGTACTTTTTGGGGATTAGGCACTTCCCAGCAAAATATTTTTGAGATTCATTCATATTGTGTTCAACAAGTGTTCATACATAAGTAGACAAGCAGTCTGTGTAGCAGACATATGTTTTTATTTTTCTTGGACTAATACCTAGAAAGGGGGTTGATTAGTTATATGATAAGCATATCTGTAACTTTATAAGAAACTACCAAATTGTGTTCTAAGATGTTTATACCATTTTACACTCTCCCTACCCATGTATGACATTTCCAGTACTCCTAAATCCTCTCCAAATCTTGTTAATATCTGTCTTTTTCATTTTAGCTATTTTAGTGGGTGTGTAGTGGTATCTCATTGTGGTTTAAAATTGTGTTTCTATGGTGACTATGATGTTGAGTATCTTTCAGTGTTTACTGACCCTTATATTCTTCTGTGAAGTATATGTTCAAATCTCAAATCTTTTGCTCCTCTTAAAAATTTGGTTGTCTTTTTATTGAGTTATAAAAATTATTCTTATAGTCCAGATACAACTCTATGATGTGTATTGTGAATATTTTCTTTCAATCTTTGACTTGACATCTTATTTTTTAATGATGGTTTGTCAGTAGCAAAAGTTTTTGCTTTTGAGGAAGCCTTATCAATTTGGTCTTTTTTGGTTAGTACTTTTATGGTCTAAGAAATCCATTATGGCTAGGTCATAAAATTTTATTATTTTAGGTTTTACATTTAGTTCCACGATCTGTGTCTAGTTTACTTTTTGCCTGTGGTAAGGGGTAGGAACAAAAGTTAGTCTTTTTCAATACAGTCTGATTGTTACAGCACTAATGGTTGAAAAGACTACACTTTCCTCTCTGTTCTATTCAAGCTTACTGACCTTTATCTTCTACAATATCAAACGGTTACTGCAACTATCTCGTGAATTTTTTCACTTCAGATATTATATTTTTCTGCTTTAGAAGTTTCACTAGGTTCTTTTTTACAGTACCCATTTCTCTCATTGCATTTATGTTTTTATACACATACTTGGAACTGCTGATAGCTGTTTTAAGGTCCTTGTCCACTAATTTCATCATCTCTCTCACTTCTGGGTCTCTTTCTGTTGATGCATTTTTCTCCCGGTTATGGAAAGGAGATTTTCTCTTAATTTCTTGTGTGTCTAGTAATTTTTTTATTGGATGTTGCTGAACATTGTGTTACAGTATTGTATGGATTTAGTTTTGCTCCTTTAAAGAGCACTGTGCTTTGTTCTAGTAAGCATTTAAATTTCATGTAGATTAGCTTAATCTTTTTGAGATTTCTAAAAAGTTTTATTAGAACGAGTATGGAGTACAGTAGCCCCCCCGCCCCCTTATCTGTGGGGAATACTTTCCAAGACCCCCTATGGATGCCTGAAACTGAGGACAGTACTTCCCCACACCTGATTACTATTGATTGGAATGCCTCTCTGTTCATGTCTTGCACCCACAAATGTAACTCTTTTCCATCTTAACTAAGCACTTTGCATGAACCGTGGTGGTAACTTTTGCAGTTTGAGGTGGGACAGCAAAACTAGCAAATATCTTTTTCCTTCTTCAAAATTCCACGGATAGAATATGTGTTCTTACTGTAGATCTCAGCCACCTCAGCATATGACTTTTTTTTTCCTTAAGAACTTTCACATTTTTTATTTAAAGGAAGTACTTTGTGGCTTCTCTTTGGCTTATCCAAATTTCTAGCATTGCTATTCTTGCATGTGGGGGTTGTTATTAAACAAAAAAAGGGTTACTTGTGTATAAGCACTGCAATACTGCCTCAGTCATTCTGATAAGCTAAGTGACCAATGGGAGGGTAGCATATACTGGACAGAGGGATGATTCATGTTCTGGGTGGGACAGAGTGGGATGGCTTGAAATTTCATTATGCTACTCAGAACAGTGTACAATTTAAAATTTATGAATTGCTTATTTCTGAGATTTTCCATTGAAAATTTTTGGACTGAAGTTGACTGTGGGTGACTGAAGCTGCAGGAAGTTAGACTGTGGATAAGGGGGAGCTACTCTAGGTTTTATTGTAGGGACAATTTTGCATTACTACTGAGGCATGAATATTTTGGGGTCTCTACTAAATGACACATAAATTCAATGGTGTGTCTCGACTTTGGCTGGAACTTGAATACATTTCAGTTCAGGAGGAGCTCTGGTAGTTTTTCAGTTTATAGTTCGTCAATAATTGTCTTTCCAAGTAGCTGTTCTTTCACTTGTGGTGTCTTACACTATATAGTTTCATAATCAGCCAAAAACTCAAGAACATCCTTGTGCATATTTTGTTTTTATTTTTATTTTTGAGACAGAGTCTCACTTTGTCGCTCAGGCTGGAAATGCAGTGGTACGATCTTTGCTCACTGTGACTTCTGCCTCCTGGGTTCAAGCGATTCTTGTGCCTCAGCCTCCGAGTAGCTGGGATTATAGGCGCCTGCCACCATGCCTGGCTAATTTATTTATTTATTTATTTTTGAGATGGAGTTTCACTCTCTCAGGTTGGAGTGTAGTGGAACAGTCTTGGCTCACTGCAACCTCCGCCTCCTGGGTTCAAGCGATTCTCCTGCCTCAGCCTCCTGAGTAGCTAGGATTATAGGCATGCACCACCATGCCCAGCTAATTTTTGTATTGTTAATGGAAAAAGGGTTTCACCATGTTGGTCAGGCTGGTCTCGAGCTCCTGATTTGTGATCTGCCCACTTCGGCCTCCCAAAGTGCTGGGATTACAGATGTGAGCCACTGCACCCGCCCTTTGTGCGTATTTCTTGAGCTCTTTCACTACATAGCTCCTTCCTTCCCCATACTCTGCCCTACAAATTCCAGTCATTTCAGCTTTCTCAATGTTGATCCCTGTCTCCTCTACTCGGTGAGGCCCCATGTTTCACCTGGGTTTTCCTTTCCAGAGTAGCAGTTCGGACAGTATCTCTAGGCAAAAAATCAGGGCAATTGTAGGCATCACCTCATTTCCTTCCTTTTTCTCAGGGATCATAGTTTTGTGCTGCCTATTGTCCAAAAACAGTGACTTCGTATATTCCATCCAGTTTTCTAATTGTTCCTGATAGATGGTCTCTTTAATGGCAGTTAGCCCATTATGGTCAGAAGCAGAAAAAGTATATTTTTTAAAAGTTCAAGTAAGGCAATTATTTTACCATAAACAGGAATAAAGGGCCCTCAGCTAAATGGTATGGTCACTTGAATTGTGACTTAGTCCCTTTGAGAGTACTAGTGAAAGTCGGGCTTTAAGATACATGCCATGAGTACTGATGAAAAGGCCTATTTCTCAAATAGCAATTGTTTGTGTCCTACCATTGTGGTTTGTGCTACATCTGTGTAGAACTTGCATTGTAATTTACTTAAAATATTTTCTTTAAGTTGACTTCCTTGTACCTTAAATTTATGTGAATAATAAACTATAATATGACTATAAATGGAATTGAGAAACTAATTCTGTTTTTATAATATACATTAAACTAAGCAAATGACTCTTTACGGGGTGGGGGGAGGGAGAGTCCCTGGACTACTGAAGTCATCTCATATCAGTTAGTACTTTCCTACACCTGGTTGGTTGTACTCAGACCACATAGGCACTGAAAGAAGATGTGAGATGGGTGATGGAGATGAAAAAGGAATGGACATTTTCATTTATCATTTCTGATAGAAACAGACAATTTTTAAAACTAGAATAAGCTTAGAAAACATCTAATCTAACCGACTCATCTCACAGATGAGAAAACAGTCTTACAGATGGACTAGCTGCTTTCCAAAGTCTCACCACTGGTTGATTAATTCAACAGTCACTTACCAACAGATACTAAGTGCTGGACACTCTTCTAGGAGCTGGGAATACAGTAGTAAATGAAGAGACAAAATCCTTATCTTCTTAGAGTTTACATTCTAGCAATGAGTAGAACCCCTTTTCTTGGGTCTGTGTTCAGTTGTGTATTAATAGGCTACAGGCTACAAAGGACAGCACCTGGACACCTTAATAACTGTCCCCATCTTGTCCTTCAACACCCTTAGGAATCAGGTTCTTCTCCATGTAAAATCAGCCCAATTTTGTAATGATCTCAGTCTAACCTACCTGGAATATACCAGCTCACTTCATATTTCCTAATGGAGCTACATCCCATGCTTTCAAGCTTTATCCCTGTAAGAAAAAAATATCGATCGTTTTTACGAGAAAGTGCCCATGACCAATTACATCATTTAGAATTTTCTTGAGTGTAGTTGGCCTCTGGTTGCAACAAAGATCAGCCTGTAGACAGGGTCTCTTGGCTTCTTATCTCATGTAGCTTTACGATTGTGTTCCTGCCCCGTTTTGGTCTCTCTTGGTGTATCACTTACACAAGGTGTTTGTGCTGTTTATGTGTACAACCTCCTATATCCCAGTCCTGTCTTTGTTTAGATCTGGAAACTCTTCTGGTCTGAGGAAAAGAAGACTCTACTTTGACCTTCCAGTCTTGAAAGCCGACTGTGTTCCTGACAGCTTCAATGTTTTTCACAGGCATAACCACCCCCAGAGAGACAGAAAAGGTAGGATGGAAGAAATCATCAGAAATGAGTTTGGGCATGCAGTTGACCCTCCTTTTTGTCTTTAGATCAGTGGAATTAGTGAATACTGCTATGAACTCATGGAATTTTCAGCCTTCAGAATTCCCAGACGTCCTCAAGTTGTCTTTGAAGGATTCTTATTTTACAATGTGTGTTTTTCCTGAGAAAAGGAGAAAAACAGAGTGTGTCTTGTTAGTGGGATAGCTAAGATTTGAGGATAACTCCCTTTTATTACGGGATTGCTATGTCTCAGGCATGATGCTGTGTACTTTATCATTTTCACCTTCACAACAATCCAGTGATACATGAATTATATGCGACCTCATGCTACAAATAAGGAAGTAGAATCTTGGAGAGGCCACTTAGTTTCACTAACATCAAATAACCAGTATGTGATTGGGGCAAGATCCAGTTCCATTTGTTACCAATGAAAGCCTTCTACAATATAGCTCGTTAATATCAGTGTTGGGGTAAAAGTTATAAATACACAAATATGTGTAAAACATTAAATGTAGGTTTTTTCCTCATACAATCATCTATAACTGAACAAACTGAGTCAGAATCTGAAATTGTCTCAAAATCACTAAGTAAAGTGGTGATCTGAATGAGAATGCTAGTCTTTCGAATTTTGTCCAAGCTTCTTTGTAACACAGCATTTTAATTCCAGGAAAAAAACAATTCAAATTGAATTGGCTGGAATTGTTCGGTTAAAACTCAGTGTTTTTACAGTTGAAACCTAGAAGTTTTTTTTAAGTGCCAGTATTATAACTCTGCTCTTAAATCCTCTAAACTCAACAGATATTTACTCAATTATTGAGTGACGTTCAAATATTTGAATGTCTCTTATTGATCATACTATGTTTTTTATTGCTACCTGTATATCCCAAATAAACTATTCTATTGCCAGACCAAAATAAAAGATAAAATATATATTTTTTCAAATTCAAAGAAGTTGTCTTTGGTCTATCTAGACTATCCATTATCCTGAAAGATTTGTAGATGCTTAATAGGTGAGAATAAAATAGAAAATGCCTTTTTCCTCAAAGTATTCTGTTGGGATGTGCCATTTGAAAGAAAAAAAATCAGTTTAAGGAGACACATAATCATTAAACAATCTTGTTTCAGTCACTATCACTGCAAATGCAATTAGGGCCAATTCTCCTGAGTCTATGCTAATGGAAGGAGGGTGTAACATGCATGGTTGACAGGCTCAGATAATCTGAATAACTGATTTTCAACATTTCCCCCTACTAAACCTATTTACCAGAGTTGCTAGCAAGTAATGGAAACTGCCGATTCTCGTTTCCTTCCTCTCCTCCCCACACCCGGCGCCCCAACACAGTCACCCTTTGATGGAGATGTTAGTGAGCAGTGAATTGGCCAAAAAGCTGTGGGAAGAAGAAGAAAGAAGGAAAGTCGATCAATCTTTGAATAAATAAAAGCTATTTTTATGTGATGCTTCTGCAATGGAAGGTCCTGCCACATGTAGAATATTGTCTGGGTTAATATTCTTATACATACTGGTACAATAAACCCACCTCAAATAATAGTCTTATTAAATTCATATAGGTAAGCAAAATAGCAATTCATTTTATTTGTTCAATAATATTAAAAGTTACAGATACAGTTGAAGTTTCTTTTGACATTTACCCTCAATCTCTCAGACCTGCCTCCTTACTCAAAAGGAGCCACATCTCTCTGATATGTACTTATTATTATACAAAATGTCCAGCTTTTCATCCAAGTTTTTTCTATGAATTTAGTCAGAGAAAATAAGCATGTTTTTTGTTTTTACAGTAATAATAGCCTACCTATATAGTTTAGCTATGTGGGGTGACACTGTTATGCATTGCCCAAATCCCCCTTCAATGAAGGACTCATTGCCTCATCAGGGAGCACTTTCAGCAGACTGTCTGCATCTCTCAGCCCCTTCTTGAACCACCTCTGCTGCAACAGCCCCCTCACCCTCAGGCTCACCCCTGCCGAGACAGGCAATGGTCAGTGTCTGATCCAGTTCCATTTGGTACCAAGGTACTAGTTCCCATGCAAGCTCATTGTAAGACTACAAATGTCTTGCCATATTGGCACAGACTGGGGCAACTCAGAAAGATCTTCCTAGCCTCAGAGCTGCCTGTGGGGTGGCTGAGGCTGCTGTGGAGTCCACATCATAGCTCAACTTCTGTCTTCGCCCAATCCTGCTTCCTTAGATGCTGATGCGAAGAAGTTTCCTAATAAACTTCCAGAACAGTAACTTCCATCTCATAGTCTGCTTCCCAGGAAACCACCCGATGACATGCCGCTTGCTTAGTTTTTCACAGAATATGTCCTGGAAGCCCCATTTGCTAGTAAACATAGACCTATCTCATTATTTTAATCTTGTATTTGTGTCAGAACTGAGATGTTGTTCATCAAAGCCCTGGTTCCCTACATTTCTGAACCTGCATCTAGACTACATCATGATTAACTATGACTAAATTAGTGTGTTCTAGCCAATGGACTGTGGAGAGAAGTGATATATGGCACTCCCAGGTCCAATCTGTTGACACTTCATGAAATTTTCCACATCCTTTCTCATCCTCCATGTGCTAACTAGATGCAAAGGATCTAGCAGAAGTTTCCAAGGTCCTAGGGACAGCAGAGTCACAGAAAGCTGGGTCACTGAATCACCACAATGAAGGCTACCCGTAAACCTCCACCTCAAATTGTTAACCTGTTCAAATATGTAGGGGCATTTCTTACAGGAATTAGTCTCTCCTCCTTAAAAGTAAAGAACTCTTTGGCTGTTTCCAGTCTCTCACTATTACAAAACACATTGCTCTGAGTATTTTGTACATGTCTCCTTGGGTGCAAGTGTTTCTCTGGTATAAATAGTAAAAACAGAAGCGGACTTGCTAGGTCTTGAAATACACAAGCTTTAAAATTCAGTATTTTTGTACCATTTCCCAAAGTGGTTATACCAATTTGTATTCCTACTAGGAGTGCATGGAAAGACCTCTTTCTCATAGCTTTCAAATGTGGGACTGTGCCAGGCACTCTACTAAGTATTTTACCTGCCTTAAAATATTTGAGCCTCAAAGTAACTCTGAAGTGTACTTTTCTATTCCTTAGCTCTGCTTTTCAGATGAGAAAACTGAGGTCAATAATTTACAGCTGAAAGAGCTAAGATCTAAACTTAAGGTTGTCTGACTCCAGATTTAGAGATAGATTTCTTTTCTCTTACATTATATTGCTTGTATACAATTCTCATTCAAAGTTAGAAGTTGTCAGGTAAATTATTTAATTAAAGGTTATACTTTATTGGGGAGAATTAAGGACTGTAGTGGTCTTTGTGTATGGGGATTAATTGGTCATGAGGAGGTATCATTCATAAAGGTCAAGGGTTTATTTTCATGGGTCAAACAGTATGCAGGAGGGTTAAGCCTTCCTTCTCAGCTTTGAAAAAAAAAAAAGCATAAATGTATATAGATCTGTCAGTCATTTAAAAGGCTTTTCTAAAAATAAGTAAAACAAAAGCTAATAAAATCTGCATTCCGGGTGGCTGCTTGCAAAGTGGCTGTAATTACTTGGCCAAATCACATCTTGCTCAGTGTTCCTCCCTGAACTTCCTTTGTCCTTGAATTGAACATAATGCAGAGGAGGTCTGTGTGGGTCTGGGACAAGATGGAATTTGGACCAGCTGTTTTCAAAGGTTACATTAGAAACTCAAAGGCTAAAGGCAGTTACTGTGAAAACTGCCTTCTAAAGTGGGAATCTCCCCATTGTATCACGTGCCTGTACCAAGAACTGTGGCAGGGGTGAAACTGGAAACACAAATCTTCACAAGATGAACAAAATGTTAGACCCTATAGACAAGGCACAGGGACACATTTGAATTCCCAAATTCCTTCCATTTTTGTGGTTTTTGAGGTTACAATAGAATTTAAGTCTCTCTGGGTTCATGTTCATCTAGTTTTGACAAAATATGACTTCCTGTGTCAGTGAAAGAAGGTTTTGATTTACAAAAAAAAAAAAAAAATGACGCAATTAGATGAAATAGTTTCACTAACTGTAAATTAATCAAAGTTAGATTTTTCTTAAAATATGCAGGGGTCAAAAATCTGGGCATGAAACAAGCACTGGACTGATTTGGGGTTTCCCTGGGTCTTACCATGTTGAAAATCCCTGAGTTCCTATAAATACCAAATTTGTTAAGGGGGCAAGAGGGCAGAGCAGAAAAAGATAAAGAGGGCTAATTGGGTATATATAATTGCTGGGCAGAAAGCTTAAATTTGGACTCTTCTGAGGCAAATGTGTCCCTTTAATGCTGTTACCTCTTTCTATGATGATATACATTCATTCATTTAGCCAACATCTATTGTGCTTACTACATGTCAGGCACAGTTACACACTTGTTCTACAGTGGGGGATGAAATAAACACAGACTTACAGTCTTCGAGTGGAGAGAAGATGAAATATATAAGTCAATACAACTATTCCTAAGTAAGTATTTAGGAAAACTGAGACAGTTGCTATGAAAAAAGTAATTGGGGTACATCAATGAAGAATGAAAGCAGAGACCTATGTAGATAAAGTCCTCAAGGAAGACGTGTCCACAGAGGCACAGTTTGAATGCAGACAGATGCAGAATGAGTCAGGGGTGAAATTTCTTAGGCTGGGAGGCTGCTCACATGAAGACTCTAGGACAGGGAAGAGCTTGGGATAACTGGAGGCTAGAACATACTGGGACAGTGGCTCAAGCAGGAGGTGGAGAGGGAAGCAGGGGCCAGGGAGTTCCAGAGAGTGGAATGATCCTGGAGAGTCTTAAGCAGAGAGATGACACAGTCAAATTCACATTTTAAAAATATCACTCCAACTGCAGTGCTCACACTCTATTCGAAGGAAAAGATGGTTGAGAAAGTAAGATGGAGGTAGGGAACTGACATAATGGGTGACTGCAATAGTTGAAGTACTGCAAGGCAGAGGAGCAAAAGTGAGATGTATTTATGTATCTGTTCCTTTGTCATTGGATGTACTCATTTGGACCTCTATCAAAGATGCCATGAAAGTGAAAATACTGTATGAATCTGACTGTATAGCATGAATCCCATTAAGCTTTCTCAGGAAAGTATACTCAGGCAAGCTGGAAGGCCATTACTTTGGTTTCAAGCTCTGACAATTGTCAGAAACAGAGTATCCAAAGTGCCCAGATCTCTGATTATAGCAACATGCAGAACTTCTGAGATTTTGCAAGTGTTCCCATGTGACATGTGGTGCATGAGGTTGCCATGGCAGTGAACTCCTCTAACAAGATATTAGGAGGTATACTTACCTGAGTCTCTTTTCCATTTCCTTGACATGAGATTGAATGGAGAAGGCAGAGAGTAACAAGTGTAATGAGATTCAGTTTTGTCTATGTTTATGCTCATGGAATATCTGAAAAGAAAAGAAGGTATGACATCTATTTTTTCAAATGGCAGTGTGTGGGGGCATAGGAGCTGTTCATTTTGAAACTTCAGTGGAGATTTTTGACTGGCTTTTACATATCCCACTGTTTGTGGATATGCTCCATCACAAGCAGACGTTTTAAATGCTGTAGTGGGCCAAATTTTGTTTTATTTTAGTATTTGTCCACCAAAGATTTCTGTGAAATTTCTAATGTTCATTTTTGAACTGTTTTGGAGAAACTAGGGAATTGGAAGTCCTGAGCAGTGGAATTGCCAGGCACTGGGTGAACATGTATTTGAGATCTCTAGCCATGAATTTAAAGTGATGCCAATCAGCACTTTTGCTTTTAAATAGCTACAATGTCTTCTAAGGCAAATAATATCTCCAATAGGAAATTGATTTATTGTCCGTGGTATCTGTGGTTTGGGGTTTTCTTTCATTGAGTGATAAATATTTTTTGAGCATCTATTTTGAGCCAAACACTGTATGGACAAAATAAGCTAAGGGGAGCAGAATGAGGAAATAAAAAGGACAGAAGATAGAACTTAGGGATAAAAATAACTCAGGAAAAGGAACTTTAAAATCCCCTTGGTGTTCACTTCCCAGTCTTTCATTTTCCATCTACATCACCTTAGATGAGTCACTTAATCTATGCTTTTGTTGATCACTTTAAATTTGAAGGCTTAACTAAACTACAGTCTTCAGTGGCCTTTAAGGGAAAGATGTAATCAAAATGCTAGGCATGACACATATATTTTACATATCTCTGAAACAGATAATCTCCAAAGATCTTGGTATCATTTAATAGGTAGACACAGCAAATAACTTGGATAAAGTTCTCCCTAGAGGTTGAGAAGTTGGTGAGGTTTTTTGTTTCCAAAAGAAAAAAAAAAAGAAATTGCTGTCTGGTGGGCTTATTTGCTCTGAATTTTTGCTGTCTCACCTAGAAAATGAGCATAGAAACTTGGGAACTTGAGAGAGAGAGAGGGCGAGAGAGAGAAAGAGAGAGAGAGAGAGAGAGAGTGTGTGTGTGTGTGTGTGTGTGTATGTGTGTGTGATGTTGAGTTAAATGTGGGCAATGTTAGCCATCTGTCTTTTTTTACATCAAAATTAACAAGCACTTAGAACACAGAACTCAAAGCCCTACTTCACTGGCTTTTACTTTCTGAGTTCCCATGCTGACATAATCCCAAATGCTAATTTAGTCAAGTATGGCTAATCCTCTAGAAGCCTCAGCAGTAAACCACGTAATTTAGTGCCACTTTACAGAACTCTCAATTTAATTTTTCAGATTTGTCAAGGAGAAGGATAAAAGTGTGTTCACCCTATAAAGTAGAAACCACACTGAAGGAACTGCAATAATGCAGAACTTCCTATCATCCATGATGATGCACCAGCCTTTCCAACTCTATTATCTAGAGCTGTGGTTCTCCATCAGAGGCAACTTTGTCTCTCAGGGGACATACACAATGTCTAGACACATTTTGATTTCCATGATTGGGAGGCAGAGGTAGGTAGAGGCCAGGGATGCTGCTAAACCTCCAAAAATGCACAGGAGAGTTTCTCACAACAAAATTCTCTGAACCAAAATGTCAATAGTGTTAGTGCTGAAGTTGAGAAACTCATGTCTGAATTTCTCCTTAACCCCATAATTAAATATGTCTGATTTTTGGGATTGTAAGCATGCTAAAAGAAAAAGCTGGCTGCGTGTGGTGGCTCATGCCTGTAATCCCAGCCCTTTGGGAGGCTGAAGTGGGCAGATCGCTTGATCCCAGGAGTTCAAGACCAGTCTGGGAAACATGGCAAAACCCTGTCTCTATTAAAAATACAAAATATTAGCTAGGCCTGGTGGCATGCACCTGTGGTCCCAGCTACTTGGGAGGCTGAGGCGGGAGGATTTCCTGAGCCTGGGAGGCAGAGGTTGTGGTGAGCCCAGATCACACTACTACACTCTAGCATGGGCAATAGAGAGAGACTCTGTCTCAAAGGAAAAAAAAAAAAAAAAAAAACCTAAAACCTTAATTTAGATTTTAACAGGGTATACCAATAGTTTTCTAAAGCAAAGTGCTTTTTAGTTTGTAAAATCAAATGTAAAACATGGTCCATTTACAATACAAATGATATCTTTTATACATAGAAGGTATTTTATAGTATGCAAAAACAGAGTCACATATCAGTCAGGTCAACCTGTAAATTTGTTGTGGCTCCATCACATTGAAATTTCTACTGCTTTTTTTCTTTTTTAATCTTTTATTTTGAGATAGAGTCTCGCTTTGTCACCCAGGTTGGAGTGCAATGGTGAGATCTTGGCTCACTGCAACCTCCACCTCTTGAGTCTAAGCAGCTCTCCTGCCTCAGCCTCCTGAGTAGCTGGGATTACAGGCGTGCATCACCATGCCTGACGAATTTTGTGTTTTTAGTAGAGATGGGGTTTCACCATGTTGGCCAGGCTGGTCTCAAATTCCTGACCTCAAGCAATTCGCCCACCTCAGCCTCCCAAAATGCTGGGATTACAGGTGTGAGCCACCACCCCTGCTTCTACTTCATTTTTGATTTACATTATCAGTAATAATTGGAAAGGTTTTAGGATATTTTAAGGTAACCACATATATTTTTGTACACCTTGAAAAATTACATCTATTTTCTCAACAAAAATCTTTCCTTGTGAAGTGACTTCTTTTGCTACTAGCAATTTTTAAACATTGCCGTTGTCATGGTAATGTCTAATTATTATTACAAGTAAATTCTCCAGATCTAAATTTGGGAACATGCAAGATATTCTCCAAGAAAGAAAAATCAGTGGTAAAAAGTCTTAGCCATTCTTTCTTTTGTTGCATAGTTGCATTCAGGTCATTTAATTCTGCCCATGGCATCAAGAATGCCTATTTTTATGAAAAGCTGGTTTTACAGCAGGAAAATTGGTCCACCTCTCGGTTATGATGCCTAATGATTCATGGTTGTTAGATAACTTTCAGAACACAACAGATTTGATTCACTGATGGAGTTTGCATTCCACAGCATCTCTTAGGATCTTTATGGGGGTCACGGATTTAGATCTTTTGTTGTGTTTAAACTCCAAGGTGTTCAGTCCTACTTTCTGCAGTCGTTGAGGGCAGCTGTAGAACTGGCAAATAAGCAACAGTGTGAGTTGAGGCAAGGTGGTGCTACCCATGAAAAGAACCAGGGGCCACAGGGGGTCTCAGCTCTTAATAATAGAGGCAGAGATTGCCCCTGAGAAGGGAAAGAAGCACATGCCATAGAGAAAGGTGGCTATAATAGGGACAACCAAAATGTAAATAGAATGACTTAAACTTTCTTTTTTAAATTATACTTTAAGCTCTAGGGTACATGTGCACAACGTGCAGGTTTGTTACATATGTATACATGTGCCATGTTGGTGTGCTGCACTCGTTAACTCATCATTTACACTAGGTATATCTCCTAATGCTATCCCTCCTCCCTTCCCCCACCCCATGACAGGCCCCAGTGTGTGATGTTCCCCACCCTGTGTTTAAGTGTTCTCATTGTTCAATTCCCACCTATGAGTGAGAACACGTGGTGTTTGGTTTTCTGTCCTTGCGATAGCGTGCTCAGAATGATGGTTTCCAGCTGCATCCATGTCCCTACAAAGGACACAAACTCATCCTTTTTTATGGCTGCATAGTATTCCATGGTGTATATGTGCCACATTTTCTTAATCTAGTCTATCATTGATGGACATTTGGGTTGGTTCTAAGTCTTTGCTATTGTGAATAGTGCCGCAATAAACATACATGTGCATATATCTTTATAGTAGCAATGATTTATAATCCTTTGGGTATATACCGAGTAATGGGATGGCTGAGTCAAATGATATTTCTAGTTCTAGATCCTTGAGGAATCGCCACATTGTCTTCCACAATGGTTGAACTAGTTTACGGTCCCACCAACAGTGTAAAAAGTGTTCCTATTTCTCCACATCCTCTCCAGCACCTGTTGTTCCTTGACTTTTTAATGATTGCCAGAATGGCTTAAACTTTCTAAAATCATATACGCATATTCTCCAAGTCTGTTCTTGGATAGCCAAGGTTTCCTGACCTTAGGGGCGTCTCAGTGAGGGCTGCTAGAAAATTCTTTCCCACACACAACTCACCGAGTTCCTGATTCTTTCATTTAGATCTGTGCCTAAGGGCTAGTTTTTGGTCATTGTAAGGCAGATCACATTTTAACAAACTGATCCTGTGCATCTGCTACATTCCTTATTTCCCGAGTTCTACAGACACCATTCATCAAACTAAAGTGCAGAGAAAACACTGAACTAGGAATACGTTGTAAGATGGATCCCCAGTTCAGAAACTTAAAAATGTTGGGGAAAAATGTTTATCTTATGATAAGGTACTTGTGGACTACTGGAGACAGTTACATTAAGGATATGGCTTTAAATTCGACTGCCTTGGGTTTACATGCTGGCTCTGCCATGGATGGATGAACTTGAATAAGTTATTTAACCTCCCTATGCTTCAGATTTCTCGTCTTTAAATCAGGATGATAGGAATTCCTTCCCAATTTTTTTAAGAGACTCAAAATAATGTTCATCAAGCATTAATATTATCGTCATTGTTCTAGATCTGGGCTAGAGATTCAAAATACGGCAGTTGTCAATACACAGGAACTAGGTACAGAAGTAAGCATGGTGATTAAGAATTTGGAACTTGATACCTGGGTTTCAATTTCAGCTCTGCTACTTCCTGGCTGTGTGACCTTGGGCTTACTTAACCTCTAAGGGCCTCAGTTTCCTTATTGGTAATGACAATACCACAGACATCAAAGAGTTTTAAAAATCTTTAAATTAATTTAAGCATTAAATTAACTTAAATGAGTTTAATATTTGGTTTATGATAAATAATACAATTAAGTTTAAGCATAATTTTAAAATTTTTTTCTTAGAAAATAAAAAAGTTATTGTGGAACCATATACATAAAACTTACTATTTAACCATTTTTAAGTATACAGTTCAGTGGCATAGTACATTTGCATAGTTATACAACTATCCCCACTATCTATCTCCAGAATTCTTACATTCATTATCCCAAACTGAACTCTGTACCCATTAGTAATAACTCTCCCTTTCCCCTTCCCCACATCTCAGCTCCTGGTAACCACTTTCTATGTCTATGAATTTGCCTATTCTAAGTACCACCTTTAAGTGGAATCCTGCAATATTAGTTTTTTTGTGGCTGGCTTATTTCCCTTGGCATAATATTTCCAAGTTTCTTCCATTCTGTAGCATGTGTACAATTTCATTCAAGGCTGAACAATACTCCATTGGATGAATATACCACATTTTGTATATCCGTTCACTTGTTGATGGACATCTGGGTTGTCTCCACCTTTTGGCTATTGTGAATGGGCTGCTATGAACATTGATGTATATTATCTTTAATAAAGTACACACACAGAGTGTGAGAGAGAGGGAGCCCCAACATTGAATGGGCAGGCGAAGGAAGATGCTCTTTTAGAAAAGTGAGAGACTTTGAAGGCTTGTAAGTAGAGGTAGGGTTTGATTACATTCACAGGAGGTTTGTAAAACTTGTTAGGGGTCTGATTGAGGACAGTGGCATTGGGCTCAGGGAAGAGTGAATATATATGTACACTGAAGAAGTATCACAAAAAGAGATCATACCAGCAAGAAGGGCCATAAATCAGAACTTCACAGCCCCTTTGAGAAGGATTTCAGATTCCATGCTAAGCCTGTTACATCACACCTTTAATCTTCATTGCTGCCCCAAGAAGTATCATCTCTACTTAGCAGGTGAGGGAGCAGCAGCATTCTGTAACTTCAACAATTTCCAATAACTAGCAAGCGGTCAAACTGACATTTTATCCCAAGCCTGCCTCCTCCTAAAGCCAGGGTTCAAAAAGTAATGTGTTCAATGCCAGTCCTGAATGAGACAAGAACTCATTTCACATTCAGCAAAGACTCTTCTGAAGTCATGTCTCTGGACTGATTCTCTCTCAGTGATTTCTGCCCTTACGACATTTCAAGAATCAAAGGGAGCCCTTTGAGTGTCTAATGAACTTGACACGTTTATATTCATATATGTTTAGTTTGCCAAGGGGACCTGAACAACAGCTCAGCATCTGATTTCCCTGATCTTTTCTTACTAAATTTTCAAGTTATGCTCTATGGATCATAGCACAGTAAGAGCCATACAAAGAATAGATCAGAGGCTGGGAATTTTCATGACCATCACCCCTTCAGTACCAGTTTCTATAAAACAAGGTAATTCAGGAAAGAAAATCACTTCTAATTCATTCTTTGCCCTTCAAAAATATGGATGTTTATAAATCAGGCATGTGGCACAATTGTGACACATACCATATAATTTACCACTTGCAAGTCAGTCCCTGAAATTTCATTTCCTCCTGGGAAAGTTCACTAATTCACTCATGACCAGTGAGAGACACACGTGTAGCCTACACCCTGCCTTTATTTCCTTCTAGAATACTTGACACATGACAGATTTGTTAGTGACTCCTCAATAATTAAGGTGTTACAACAGTTGAAAAGCCATTTCAAGGGGTGCAATACATAAAAATAATTTTCTTTCTATAAAATGGTTATGATGCCAAGTATAGTTCTTTAATGTGATTGAAGTGATGTTTAAATGTGATATGTGACTGTTTTTGCATACTATAAAATACCTTCTATGTATAAAAGATATCATTTGTATTATAAATGGACCATATTTTACATTTGATATTACAAACTAAAAAGCACTTTGCTTTAGAAAGCTATTTTTTTCTTTTTTTTTTTGAGACAGAGTCTCTCTCTATTGCCCACGCTGGAATGTAGTGGCGTGATCTTGACTCATCACAACCTCTGCCTCCCAGACTCAGGAAATCCTCCCGCCTCAGCCTCCCAAGTAGCTGGGACCACAGGTGCATGCCACCAGGCCTAGCTAATGTTTTGTATTTTTAATAGAGACAGGGTCTTGCCACGTTTCCCAGACTGGTCTTGAACTCCTGGGATCAAGTGATCTGCCCACTTCAGCCTCCCAAAGTGCTGGGATTACAGGCATGAGCCACCACACGCAGCCAGCTTTTTCTTTTAGCATGCTTACAATCCCAAAAATCAGACATATTTAATTATGGGGTTAAGGAGCAATTCAGACATGAGTTTCTCAACTTCAGCACTAACACTATTGACATTTTGGTTCAGAGAATTTTGTTGTGAGAAACTCTCCTGTGCATTTTTGGAGGTTTAGCAGCATCCCTGGCCTCTACCTACCTCTGCCTCCCAATCATGGAAATCAGAATGTGTCTAGACATTGTGTATGTCCCCTGAGAGACAAAGTTGCCTCTGATGGAGAACCACAGCTCTAGATAATGGAGTTGGAAAGGCTGGTGCATCATCATGGATGATAGGAAGTTCTGCATTATTGCAGTTCCTTCAGTGTGGTTTCTACTTGGAAAGAAGAGGTATGAGCTTCTGTTTACAGAGGGCCTTGAATTACTCTAATCATCAAATATTTATGTTACAAAAACTCCACAAAATGCAAGTTTCTAAATAAATATCAAGAGTTTAGATGGCATTCAGTGAATGATTCCAAGAGGAGTACAGTGTTTCTTTAATTAAAAGCAAGCAAGAATGATAACTAATTAAATGTCATGATGCAACAGGGAAATGTGGGAAAGAAAGAGCTCTGTAGGAAACCATACCAGAGAATTGGAATCTGAATTTGAGGATAGAAGCCTACATGGAAAGTTAAGGGCAACTTCCACTGCTGCAGAGCCAGGTTCAAACAATACCAAATAGTAAAACACTAGTAAAAATGCATCCATAGAAGGGGAGCTTTAGTGTCCTTTTAAAGGGAAGGAAACCATAGTAAATGTAGTTGCCAACATATGTTGCTATTATTAAAAATAATAATAGCTAGCAATGCATGAGTGCCTCCTCTGTGCCAGGGAGTTTGCTAAGCACTTTACTGAATACTATCTCACTGAATTAAGCTTGTGTGGAGGGCACTAGCAAAGCACACAAAATCCTTTTTCTTTTTTTTTTTTTCCCCCAAGAAATTGGTAGTTTGCATTTCTAAAAAAACATTCAATGAGTCTCAGAGGAAAACTTGGAATGTTGCTGAATCGGTATTGTTTTTATCTTATATTATGTAACGGGAAAGAGTAGGCAGCACCACAATTTTTTCGTTACTCAAAAGCTCTGAGGCTTTGGCCCTAGCCACTAGGTCTCCACTGCCATTCCTTTTTTAAATAGCGGCCATGAGATAATTCCATGAGGAGGTGCAAATGAAGGCATATAAGTTTAAGCGAGATTGGACACAGGTCTCCCTCCTATCCTGAACTTGCTCTGAACTACTTGACTGGAACATCTCCTGTCCATCCTGGGTGCACTGCCCATTGCAAATCTCCCTTGTTGTTTTGATCTGAACTTTGTGTCTGATTCCATATCATCACTCCCTGGGATATTTCTACCCAGGTTGAAAACACACATCCCACTTCCAGGCATCTGCTTCATGTTTCCTGGATGGTCCAGTAATGTGTTTGTTTAGCTCACTTCTAGTTAGGCTATAGATTTTGCTGGTGGCCTTTTAAACACCGCCTCAGAATGTTTGTTTTTTTAAGTTTTTGTCTTATCTCACTTCCTCTGAAAAGGCCTCACTTTTCACAGCTTGGCTGAAGCCTGAATAAGCAGCTTTTCTGTGAACCCTGCCTAGACGTCTTGCCAAAATGTGAGGCTAAACTATTTGCAGTTTGAAAATCACAATCATTCTACATTGTAGTATTTCATCAAATGGCCAAGAGAGCAATCCAAGAATGTGGACAAGAGTACAGTAAACTGCCTTAGCAGTGGTCTGTCTCCCCTACATCCCTGTCTTACAAGTGCATAGCTGTGTGGAGTGCACTGATTCTCAAATGCATGGGAAGCACCTGGGGAACTTGTTGAACTGCAAATTCCCAGTCCACATCCTCAGAGATTCAGACTCAAAACAGCTGCGGAGGGCGGCCTGGAACTCTTTTTAACAAACACTTCCCCATATCATTTTGATGAAGTAGTTTGTAGATGTGAACATGAAGAAAACCCCAGTAAAGTGGTTAAAATCAGACACTTGAATGTCTTAGATCTGGCTTTGATTCCTTGCTAGGCCACTGCCTAGTTGAGTAAAACTTCTGAACTCCAGTTTCTCTCAAAAGTTGATAAAATGAAAACATTTGTGAGAATTCAATGGGCTTGACACAATGTGAACGTTTAATAAAAGGTAGCTTTTATTTTAAAATCATTGTTTCCTAAAGAAACACAAAAGAAAGGACCATAGCTACAAACTTATTAATAGTCTTCTAGGAGGGGAAATTGGTCTTTAATTTGTAAATCTAAAGGCAAAACTTGAACGAAAGCATGAAGGATAGAAAGCAAACGTCTAGCTCTGTTATTCCGATGATATGCAGCACATACCTGGAGAGTGTGGTACCCTCTCCAGCCCCATCTCCACTCAGTATCCTTCTGGAGGTATCTTGATTTCCTTTCCTCAGGGAAGTGGCCCTCCTGACCCCTATGTTAAATACACAGCGCCAGTTCCTTCTTCCTGATGCCTTCATTATGTGTTATCGTTAATTACTAGTTGATGGCTATCTTCCTGCTAGTCTGAGCTCCACCAAAGGATGGGGTCTTGTTGCCTATACATAGCCTTATATCCAAGGTTCATAGTATGAGACTGATATATATATTTTGTGAGAACAAATAATCGTAAGAAATTTAAAAAAAAATTCAGTTATGGAATGGAAAGTCTTGGGGGATACTGTCTTACCTGTCACAGCAGATCCATTCAAAGGGACCACTTGGATATCCTGCCAAGGAAATCAGTGAACTTAGTGACTCTTAAGTTTTTTTTTCCCCCAAACTGGCAAAATAGTTTTCTGCAGCACCTGAAGGAAATCTTGGGTAGTTTCTTGAAGGACAAAGTCCTAATGAAGAGAGCTCTGTTTTGCAATTTGCATGGAGCTAGACAAATTGCACAAGGAAACACCAGATGACATCAATTTTAATTAGGTCTCAGTGAAACACCTGAAGGTACTATTTAAATGATGTACTGCTTCAGCCCACAGGACCTCCAAATGGTGAAAGGGAGAATTAATGGGGTACGGACAGAATGGTTTTATTTATCAGTCTAGTCCCAACTCTGCTGTATTCACATGTTTTTTTCCTTATTCATATGGAGAAATTTTAACTTGACATTAATATCCCCACAAAGGAAAGGTGATTCGCCAGCTGAAAGAATTAAGCATTCTACCAGACCTAGTCTCAAAAGTTGGAGAAACTACAAAAATCACACATTATTTCAAGTCTGGAAAAGCTGAGCTAATATTTTTTTTCTCCATTGTCTTTCCTTTTCTGGTTCTGGCCCCAAACAGAAAGCCCCTTTTATAACCTTTTAAATGTGTTTCTTGCGGGGAAAGGATACTTTCCAAGTGGAAGTAGAAACAGAAAATAAATGCAAAATTCTGTTTCTTTTGGCATGCAGACTTCATATGCGTTCTGTTCAGATGGCTGGAGTTCCCATTTCTGCAAAATAAAGGGCTACCTGGAAGCTTAGAAAAAGTGAGGTTAAGAGGCTACATGATTCTTAGCCCTATGTTCTTAATCAATTTAGTTCTTATTACAACTTAACTGGACTTCATCAACAGAACAGTCCCTCTGATTGAATATTTATATTCCATTTTCAAAGAAAATCAGCAAAGTAACAAGAAATCACAGTTATATGTAAAGCGAGTATACGTGTCTAAAATTTATCTTCATTTATTTGGCAGAGTCATGGCGATGCCATTTTAAAGAGAGTTCTGCACGTTCCTCTATTCATTTACTTGAGACTATTAGTTTTCTTTCTTCTGAGAAACGAAAAATACACTGAAAACGAAGACAAACTATTTCCTGGCAAAGTGCTAACTGCTCCAGCAACAGACTGCCTCTGAGCTCCGGGAAGTCATTTTGCAAAGGCTTTGGACTCAGGTGGATGAAAGCCCCTGAGTAGCCCATTAGTAGTTTCAGCTTTATCAGGCCAATGACTTGCCATAAGTAAAAGAAAAAAGCCAGTGTGGGGACAATCGTCATCAGGTGGGAGAGGATCAAAATCCGTTCTATATCACACATTCAGTGAAGCGTGGGTGCAGCAGTGAGAGATTACTGTAGCAATTTGCAAAGCATATTCCTCAGGTGATATTCTATGGTCGAAAAGCTTTGGCCCAATAATTCTATGCTATTTCTACTTCTGGAAAGTCACAATATATTTTTGTCAGTTACAGGCCCTAGGAATTCCTGAAATGACATATACCTTTTAAAAACCTTGGTTTTCCCCAAATTCATCTGACTCCTCTTTATTTTATAGCACACCTATTAACAGTAACTGGCCTTTTATTGAAAAATAGTACGTTGACCTATAAGCCACTCTCCAACTCCCACCCCCTGGCCCTTCTTTTTTTCTTTTTTTTTCTTTTTCTTTTTTTGTACTTTATTTAATGAGGGGATGACCTATGGTAGTTCTAATGCTTCCCAGGTCTTTATATGTCATGACACACATGGAAAAGGATAATAAAAATCATAGTAGTTGCATGCTAATGGCTATTAACATCCGTTTTCCACTTAATGTTTTCTTACTTTCTTTACCTGCTATAGAAGTATTCTGTGAATTCCTCTATTTCACTAATTTATGAAGTGCCTGCTGTCAGAACTGCTGGCCCGGAGGTGAGGCCATTACCTCTAGGGCTGATGGGATCAGTAGCATAGGGAAAACCAGCGTGCCATGGCTCAGCAGCTGGGAAATTCCACCCTAAGGAGCTAACAGGTATGCAGTGGTTAAACCCACCTGGCTGTTGGGAATGTGAGTGCGCTGACTCTGGAGTCCTCCCCACTCTCCATCGTTTGGGGTCTTTAGATACCTACTTTTTCCCAGTGTGAGATCAGATCTGAGCACTATGATTGGTGCCTTTTGTTTCACTGCCCACCTTGCCCAAAACACTTTCCAGGGTTCTGATACTGTATCATTCAAATGACTACCCTCATTTCCTGTGTTAGGTACATTTCATTTTTCCTGTCTTGGTTTCTATAAGAGGCAGCAGAACAGATGGAGGAGAACTGGGGGATCATCTACCAGTTCTCCCTGCAACATGTGGAGGATTTTCACTTCCTTTCAATTAGGAGCAGGCTGTTCTCAGAGGATCCCTTCACCTTCCCCCACCCCACTGCCCTACTTACTTCCAAAGCAGACAGCCAGAATTTGATTTCACTATCAGAGCTACACCTGCTGGGAAAGGAGAACCAAGTGGGTGGCCACTCGTAGGGAAAAGTTATATTCAAATGGGCTCATCGCAGCTGGTAGGATTCCAGGTGTTTTCCAAATACACATATTAACGAATACCACATTTCTTATTTCCATTTTGAGATCTCTAGGCTCTTTTTTCATTATTGTTTCCCAATAGAATATATTGTCTCCTTTTATTTCCTTCAAAAGTAATCCATATTCATTGCTCAAAATTAAAACTATACAAATGAGCAAAACAAAGAAAACAAAAATTGCTCATAAAGTCACCACCCAAATAGAATCATAGTTAACATTATAATGTGTTTCTCCCAATTGTTTTTCATGTATTAGCATTCAAAGTTTGTTTTAAAACATTGAAATATCTGTGCATAATGTATGATAAACATCATCTCCCACCTAAATATATATCTCAATTATCTTTAGAAGCCATGAAATATTCTATAATTTCTAGAGGCTGTGTAAACTCTCTTCTGTGTGCAGTGATGTATTTGATTCATTCTTTTATATAATCCAAAGCAGTGATTCAAAGTTTGGAGTTTCCCCCTATAGTAGACATAGTTATAGTTAATACTTTATAACTAAATATTTGTGTACACACCCTTGATTTTGTACTATTTTTGTTTCATTTATTATAAAATACAACAAACACACAGGAAAAGTACATATACATACATTTTTTAGTTAGTGGAAATAATTATAAAAATAAATACCAATATAATGGCCAGCAGTCCATGAGCTTCTCTCCATCAAAACTCCCTCCTGTTCTTCTGGAGGGACTATCATTGTGATTTCCTTGTTTCCTTTTTAACTTTACCGCTTATAAATGAATCCCCCACAATGCTCATTTTTTAACTTTTATGGATATGGATTCATATTTTTGTGTCTGGCTTATTTGGTTCAATATATGTTTGTTAAACTTATCTATGTAGCTTGTTCATTTTCATTATTGCATAGCATACCATTGTATGAATATGCCATAGTTTTTCCATTCTATGCAGGATGGGTATCCCAGATTTGCACAATTACAGGCTACAATAATCCTGGGGCATGTGTGTACCCATTTTTTTAAAGTATATCCCCGAGATTGCAATCATGGAGGATAAGTTGTCTTCAGCTTGAGTAGATAACAAAAAAAGTAACATTTACACCAGCTGTGTATGAGGGTTCCCAATATTTTGCGTTCTCTCCACATTTGGTATTTTCAATTGAAAGTGATTTGTCAACTATTAGATAAGCAAGAGTATTTCATATTTGTTTTCATATACATATTCCAGATTCATAATGAGGTTGAGCACCTTTTCACATACAGCATGTATTGGTCATTTGAGTTTCCTCTTTTATAGAGGAAGATACTGGAGTCTGTTGCAGACATTTTTCTATTGTGTTGTCCCTCTTGTGAGTTAGAAGAGTTCTTCATATCTTCTCAAAAGGAGCCCTTTGTTGGTTTTACAGGTTTCAGATATCTTCTCCCAATCGATGGCTCATCTTTTCAATCTTTTAATAGTATCTTTCTGGTGAGCAGTTTTTTAAAAATGTAGTAAAATCTGTAAACTTTTCCTTAGAGTCAACATTTTTGGGTTTTAGGACATTCTTCACTACTTTTCACTCATGAAAATGTTTCTCTATATTACTTTCTAAGTTCTATATCCTCTCCTATTATCCTCTCCTATTCTAAACAAGTTGGATTATTTTGTATATTGTGTGAAACAGGTGTAATTTTTTTCTCATCTTTTGAAAAATAAAATTGGTGAAAATCTTTTTTTATATTGTGTAAAATAGATGTGTGATTCTTTCTCTTTTAAAAAGTACATGAATACTGAATTTTCCTGGCAATATTTATTAAAGTCTGTCCTTTCCCTACCAAACTGCCATGTAACTGCTGCCATACAGCAAATGGCTATAACACAGGTCTGTTTCTGAACTGGCAATGTTCCACTGACATTTTGGACTATCTCTGACCGCAGTTAATTCTAACTTAATAGTCACTCTTGATACCTGGTAGGAGATGTCCCCTCATGGTATTCTCGCCTCTTATTTATCCTTTGAAACTCCATATACGTTTTAGAATCAGCTTATTGGGTGCAAAAAAATTGGGGAATTTCATTGTGATTTCTTCAGACGACAATTTATATATTTATGATATTGAGGCTCCCAATCTATGATCATTTATCTAGGTATTCTTTAATACCTATTAATAACATTTTATAATTTTACTCAAGTCTTGCAACTCTTTTGTTAGACTTATTCTTACATATTTTTGATACTATTATGAATGCTGTCTTTTTAATTGTTTATTTTCTGGTTTCTAGTATATAGTACTATAACTGATTTTTGTGTATTGATTTTCTATCCAGATTTTATATCTTAATCAAAATAATGTATCTGAGGTTTCTTTGGGATTTCATACATATAAAATAATATTTTAATATGACAATTCTGGTTTTTCCTTTCTAATCTTTATGCTTTTTATTTTCTTTGCCTCACTGTACTGACTGGAAACTGCAGTATAATTCTGATAAAAAAGTGGTAATAGTGGGCATTTTTGTCTTTATCTGAAAATGGGGATTTGCTATCAAGTATAATGGGTATTGTGAATTTTTTGTAGATTCCTTTTATCAGATTAAGGAAATTAACTCTCTGATCCCAAGTTTTGCTTCAGAATTTTTTAAAATCATGAATAAACGTAGATTTTTTTCCAAATGGGTTATCTGTTCTCTGTAAGCTTAAAGATAACCTATTACATTTTTTTCTTTTAATATGTTATCATTGTCCATTGTTTTACAACAAACTATGCAAGTAGCGAGTGGATTGAAATAACTGCTGGTGTAATGAAATGAGTGAGGCTGTCCTTTCCTTGTAGTCTCAGGCCTCATTCTCTCTATGTGGTCTCTACGGGGTCTTCCCAGTTGGATAGGTGAACTTCTTACATGGTGGCTAAGGGATCCCAAAGTGCAAAAGTAAGACTGCCAAGCCTTCTTGAGGCATGTTTCTGGAATAGGCACAGCTTCTCTTCTGCCATGTTCAATTGGTTACAGAAGTCACAGGCCAGCCCATATTCCGTGAGGGAGGAACTTCTAGGGATGTGATGCCAAAGGTCACCTTTAGAGACTATTACAGTATATTAATGTGGTGAATTATAACAATTAGATTTTCTAATGTCTATTAACCTGACATACTTGGGACAAACCCAACTTGGTCATCACAAAGAATTATCTTTAAGTCTAATATATTACTTGCTTAGCTTGGCTCATTTTGCTTTTTTTCTCATAATACATTTCAAGAAAAATAGTGGATCATCTTTGCCCTAAAAAGAATCCAGTATAATACTTGATATGGTCTGGCTCTGTGTCCCCACCCAACTCTCATCTTGAATTGCGATCTGAGTTGCAATCCCCATGTCTTGGGGGAGGGACTTTGTGGGAGTTGATTAGATCTTGGGGGTGGTTCCCACCTGCTGTTCTCATGATAATGAATTCTCAGGAGATCTGATAATTTTACAAAGGATTTTCCCCCACTTCACTCTGCACTACTATCTCCTGCTGCCATGGGAAGAGGGACATGTTTGCTTCCCCTTCTGCCATGATTGTAAATTTCCTGAGGCCTCCCTAGCCATGCAGAACTGTTAGTCAATTAAGCCTCATTCCATCATAAATTGCCCAGTTTCAGGCAGTTCTTCACAGCAGCGTGAAAAGGGACTAATACAATACTCTTATATGATGAAAGTAGTAGAAACAGCAAGTTCTCTCCTCTCCGAATATATGTCCTGAGACTAAACTTCCTTGATTTCTCCATAGAGGGGATAGGACCCTGGGCCAATCTCATTGCTCCCAGCCCAGCAGGCATCAGAACCTTAGAAGCTATGATTTCACTCAGTGACTCACTGTCACATTGGCACATCCTGTTTCCTGTTGGTGCCACCTTTTACACAAAAGCACTCAGCACATCCTGCATTGGCAATGAGATGGGTCTCCCTGCCTGCCCCTTCTTCTATGTGACCTCACGATGATTGCATTGGAAGGATTATGACAGCAACTTCCTACAGTCCCATGGTGCCCAACAAATTGAGAGTGACTCAGTGCCTCAGGCAAGGAGGTAAATGTTTCTTTTCAATGATTACAATCGTCACTCTTTCCTGTCCCCTCCTCCCCACAGTTGCTGATACTATATTCCATTATGTTTATAAAAATATTAAGGGACATTAGTATAAGGTAATTAGGATAATATTTAGTTACTATTGTAATAGATTCTGTTTGAAATACTGTAACTTAAGATGTGCCAGACATTGCACCGTAGGCTTTATACATTGTGGCGGACAAAACATGGCCAGAAATTTATCAACATTTGTGCCATTGAGAGATGAGTCTCTGACCTTTCCCCTTGCAGCCAGTTGAGCACTGTAACAGCAGTGAGCAGGAGGATATGGAGGAAGTGATGCTGTGACTGTTTCCAGGGCTTAACAGACTAGCAGCTTCTACTTCGTGTCTCTTGGAACACTCATTCAGAGAAAAGCCAGCTGCCATGTGAGAAGTCAGCAACCTTGAACCCACCATTCTGTGAGGAAGCCCAAGGTAGCCACAAGAGAATAGAGAAAACTAACTAGACACCATCAACTATTCTAGCTATCCCAGCCCAGGCAGCAGACATAAGTGAAGTGAAGAAGCAAACAGATGATCTAGTCTTAAATGCCAACTGCCTGCAACCACGTAAAGGGACTCTAAGGGAGAACTATCTAGCTGAGCCTATCAACTCCCAGAACCATACAAGATAGTATCAATTGTTTTAAGCCACTAAATGTTGGGGTAATTTTTATGCCTCAATAGAAAACAGGAATATTTGTTATTTCATTTTCATTAAATCTCTGTGAGACAGGGGCTATCACTATGCTTATTTTACAGATGAGGAAACAGAGACTAAGCGATTCCCTCCAGTCCAATTAAATCATAATAGAGCTGAGATTTGAACTCCAGCCTATGTGATTCCAAGGCCTGCAGGTGCTTAGCAGGCATGGCGCAGTAATTTTGATCCTTCTTTTTAACAGATACAAAAGCAGTATTGGTTTGTGCTCATAGGATATTTGCAGCCTGCTAAGATAAAAATGACAATAATGACAGCAAAGGAGGGAATATTTGGTGAATTCGATTGATTTTACAAAGATAAACTATGTTCCTATTCTAAGACTGAATGTAGTGAGGGAGACTTTTGTGAAAATTTAGAAAGTGTGAGGAAGGCGATAAGGGAGAGTTCATATACCATGCTAGTTTGTCTCCTAAGCCCCATGTGCCTTTTCTTATCAATCAAAGTGCTCCCATCAGTCAATGGGGATTTTAATACTTAAGGTAATATCAACAATCTGGATCTTTCTTTAGACCAAGAATTTTAGGGCTATCTTTAGTGACTAGCATTGTTTGGTAGCTCTAGATTTAGAGTGTCACTGAATTCAATTAAGAAAGAAGATGCAAGAGGCCCAGGAAAAAGATTACTTCAGGTTTAGTAACAACTAATAAGTGGGTCTTAACTGGGATGCACATGATAATCAACTGGGGAGCTCTGAAAAATCATGATGCCTTGACCACACCCCAACAAATTGCATGGGAATATCTGGGAGTGGGACCCAGGCATCAATATTTATTTCAAGGTCCCTAGGTGATTCCAATGTGCTGCTGAGGTTGAAGGCCAATGCCCAGTGGACTAGATCTGGGAGCACTGAAAATGCAGTCCTGTAAGACACATGTTTGCCAGCCCTCCTCCTTCCTATCTTAGTCTCCTCTCTCTTGGGTCCAGAAGTTGATTCATTTGTTCATGTGACAGTTATGTAGTGAACATCCACTACTTGCTAATTTGGAGTCATATTGATACCAACATAGAAGATTATAGGAGGAGAAACTAGCCATTTTATGGATAAAGATAAGTTGAGTTTTGGTCTTGTTGTGTTTGAGGTGCTGTGGGACCTCCTGGTAGAGAGATTCAGACAGTACAGATGTCTAAAGCTTAGAGTGAATGAAGTGGACTGCAGTTTAGGGTGAATGAAAATCCTAAGCATGAATATGGTTGGTTTTGGATGCCAGTGAATATCTCCCACTCCTGTGAGGAATAGCTCAATATGGGTAGCGGTCCCACCACTAGGGCAGTGTGAAAAAAAAATCACGTCTATGGGGAAGATGGGTGATGTGGGTGCCATACAACCTGAAAAAACTCCTCTTCCAGGCAATTCTCATATGTGTCCCCAAGAACAGTACCAACTGCTCCTCCCCCTCCAAAAACTCAAGTGAAATGTAACTGAAAACCATTGCATTAGAATATAGGCCATGATTCATGTGACTGGTACGGTCTTTCAGTAGATATTTTCCCACTGTTAAAGTTATTTGAGACATTATCACTTCCACTGTCTTTTTGATGGTCTGTAAAGACCTATGCAATCTGGTTCTCAGCTACCACAGGATGTCATTTCCTTCTGTGCTTTACTCCTCACTCATTCCCTTTGCTCCAGCCACCCTGACCTTTCTATCTGTCCTTTGACTATACAAGGCTCATTTCTATTTGGGGACATTTGCACTTATTACTCTTACTGTTTAAGATTTTGCTCCCCCAGATCTTCCCGTAGCTCCTCCTGTCTTAGAATTTGGGTGTCAACTCCAAACCCAGATACCACCTTCTTAGAGAGGCTATGTCTGCATACTATACTGACAGCCCTGTTGTGCCTTCCTTATAGCTACAATTTTTTTTTTTTTTTTTTTTTTTTTGAGATGGAGTCTTGCTCTGTCGCCCAGGCTGGAGTGCAGTGGTGTGATCTTGGCTCACTGCAAGCTCCACCTCCTGGGTTCACGCCATTCTCCTGCCTCAGTCTCCCAAGTAGCTGGGACTGCAGGTGCCCGCCACCATGCCTAGCTAATTTTTTTTTTTTTTTTTTTAGTAGAGACGGGGTTTCATCACATTAACCAGGATGGTCTCGATCTCCTGACCTTGTGATCCGCACGCTTCAGCCTCCCTAAGTGCTGGGATTACAGGCGTGAACCACCGCACCCAGCCTATATACTTTTTTTTTTTTTTGAGATGGAGTCTCGCTCTGTCCCCCAGGCTGGAGTACAGTGATGCGATCTCGGCTCACTGCAAGCTCCGCCTCCCGGGTTCACGGGTTCACGCCATTCTTCTGCCTCAGCCTCCTGAGTAGCTGGGACTACAGGTGCCTGCCACTGCGCCTGGCTAACTTTTTGTAGTTTTAGTAGAGACGGGGTTTCACCGTGGTCTCGATCTCCTGACCATGTGATCCGCCCACTTCGGCCTCCCAAAGTGCTGGGATTACAAGCGTGAGCCACCGCGCCCGGCCTAGCTATACTTTTTTATACCTAAAACCTTTTTAAAAATTATCATTTTGTTTGTAGTATTTTTAGTTCCACAAGGACAAGACTTCTGAATTTCTAATTCCTAGTCCCAAATTGGGACGTAGCAGATGACTATTAAGTAACTGTTGAGTGAATGAATGTATGAGTGAGTGAATAAATAAATGGTCCCCTGATGCAGGAGAGAGGGGACCAAGACAGGAAGGAGGAGGACTGGTGAGCATGTGTCTTGCAGGACTCAATTTCCAGTGCTTCCAAATCTAGTCTACTGGGCAATGGCTCTCAATCTCATTTACACATTGGAATCATCTAGAGACCTTGAAATAAAGTGCTGATACCTGGATCCTACTCCCAAGATTCCAGTGGGTCTCTTGCACTTTCTCACTTAGGTTAATGCCGAGCCTCTAAATCTAGATGCACCAAGCAATACTAATCCCTGAAGATATCCCCAAAACACTTGGTTTAAAAAGAAAGATCCAGACTACTGCTTTTTACCTTAAATATCAAAGTTCCAATGACTGGTGGGAACTTTTTGGTTTATAAGAAAAGATATATGGAACTTTTGTTAGGGGACAAACTAGGAATGGTAAATGAGGCAAATTCAGAATTTTCCACATTAGCGTCTGCCTTGGTCATTGAACATTAAAATAGAATAGGGAGAGTAACTTAACAGTCCTCCTGGGAACAGGAGTGGGTTTTGACATTTTGAAGGTCACATCTCTGTCCCCAAGGGAAGCACAGAGGAAAAGGGAATCAGGTTCATTCCCTAAGCCCATCTCTTGGCTTATATGGGAAAGGTACCAATGGCATTGATGGAGCCTGTGGAGCACCATGCTGATTGAGAAAAATGTTAAAGCAGCAAAACTCTCTTTTCAAAGGGAATCAAACTGTAATCCCAATTTCTAAAACTGATCAAAGTGGAGCAGTTCTGTTTGAAGTAGAGTTTGTAGCCTGGAGGCCAGCTCAGTCCAGGCTGCCTCACACAATCCCTATCCCCAGGTGGCCCTGCAAGACTGAAGCCTAAGGCTCTGCCAAATGTAATTTGAAAAACACTGTTCCAGACCATGCTTTCAAGAGGAGCAGTTGCACATTTCTCCTGGTTCAAAAAGCCTCCCATCAGAAAAGCTAAACTAACGACTAAAAGATAAGGAGTAGTATAGTTTCTTTGGTATCAGTGTTGATCATGGTATTGAAATTGACCAGGTTGGGACCTTTCTAAGGACATTTCAGTGCACATGAGCATCGTTCCCATAGAGTGTCCTCAGCAGCCCTGGGCACATACACTACCAGCTTAGCATCCATACAGAAAGTAAAATGCAGATTCTGATTCAGTGGATCTGGGACAGGACCTCAGCTCTGCATTTCTGATAAGGTCCCTTGTGCTGTCATTGCTTTGAATACTAGGGTTTCAAACCAGAATTGGTGCATCGGAATCTCTTGCAAGACTTACTAAAAATGCAGGTTTTTGGCCCCATCCCACAGTTTCTGGATCCAGCTCTCTGGTTATGGGTCTGGAGGTTTTTGTTTTTAACAGGCTCCCAGGTTTTTCTGATATTTACTATGTTTGACAACTATACTCTAGTATGTATTGACCTACATAACTTACTCTTGAAGAACCCAGGAAGAGAATCTGAGACTCAACAAATTGCATTGCTGGAGGGGGGTTTGGAGATCATCTAGCTTACCCTGGTTGATTAGAAAATGGAGGTCCCAAAGGGCAAACAATTCTGCCAAGTGTCTGTCACCAAGTGGCTTTACAGCAAGCAGATACCAGAATGAAAGCATCTGACTTTCTAATCCTCGGTTTCCCCTAGAATACAATTGGCCTGTGTTTGTCATTGCTTCTCTATCTGTGCTGCTTATGAGGTCAGACACCTTGTTTTCTGCTGTATTCCCAAAGCCCAGCACAGTGCCAGGCACAGGGAAGGCACTAAGTAAGTATTATGTTATGTACTCCTGCTATGCTTGGGCCTAATCAGTTACTTCCAAAATTTCTTATTAAAAGTTCTCGTTATAAAAATAAAAATTCTACAGCTCAGGAAAAGCAGGGAAATTTTTTTTTGATGTGAAAAATATATGTTCCAAAGTAAAAATAGCAAATTTCTTTTAAGAGTCTGAACATACAGTAGGAAACATTAAGAACGTGATCTATGGGAGGAAAAGGGGATGACTCTAGAATATAGCTCTGGCTCCAATATTTGTTAGTGTGTAAATTTTGCTCAGCTACTCTGAGTCTTGGTTTCCTCAGGTGTAAATTGGAGACGTCAGTAGATTCTATGTCATGGGGTGTTATGAATATTTAACTGGTAAATGTAAAATGTTTAGCATGGTGCCTGGTACATAGTAAGTGCTTAATCCAGCAATTGTCCTGTTGATTACAAAAGCAAGATAATGGCCAGGCATGGTGGCTCATGCCTGTAATCTCAGCACTTTGGGAGGCTGAGGCGAATTGATCGCCTGAGGTCAGGAGTTCAAGAACAACCTGGCCAACATGGTGAAACCCTGTCTCTACTAAAAATACAAAAATTAGCCAGGTGTGGTGGTGGGCACCTGTAATCCCAGCTTCTTGGGAGGCTCAGGCTGGAGAATCACTTGAACCCAGGAGGCAGAGGTTGCAGTGAGCCGAGATCATGCCACTTTATTCCAGCCTGGGCAACTGAGCAAGGCTCTATCTCCAAAATAATAATAATAATAATAATGATTCCATCAGTTATACCAGAAGCTAAAGTATTATGCTCCCCTTGCCAACTGCCTACCCATAAGAAGTGAAGATGGATCATCTCTGAAGTGGTCATGTACAATATATAGACCACAGGATGGCAGTGAACAAATGTGGCTTTGCGCTGCTTACGAGTACCTTTCTAAGGCATAGCAAGGCACAGAGTGTCACCTCTACAGGGTCAAGTGATTATTGAGATTCTGAGGAACCAAGTTACTGAGCTGAGTCACTCCTAAATAGCCAAGATGGCAAGAGGGCTGAATTGTACACCTGCGACTCTTTGCAGGGTCCAAACATTGGCTAGCTAGCTTAGAGGTGGGGCAAGGGCTCCTTGAGCAATGTGTTTCACTCTGTAGCCAGAGAGTATCAGCAAGATATTTTTAGCCCAATTACTAAATGGAGAAATGTGAGTTTGAAATGCATGCCTCAGGAGTTCACTCGGGTAATGAGACTGTGTGATTATGACTCTCAGGATGTGTGTTTCCTTCACATGTCCCGGATTTTCAGAATAGTTATGATTTTCAAACATTCTGTTCCATCATTCTATTAGTAAAATTCTGTTCGAGCAGATATTCTGATTCTATAGGGAAATGGTTGGGAAAATATGGTCGCTGTAGACCAAGACAGAGATCCCATTAAAGACTTGGTTGAGGAAAAATTGTCACATCCTATAAATAGCTATGTCTTCCCCTTTACCTCAGTGATGAGTCAGATTATGTTTCACTTGCAAGTGACAGAAACTAACTTCAACTGGGTTTGCCAAAAAGGGAATTTACCAGCCTTGTGACTGAAAAGTCCAGGGGATGCATGGCTGGCTGGATGCAGACTCCTGAACACTGATCCAACCAACCTGCCTCTTTTCATCTCTTCACTCCTTCCTCTGCATTGGTTTCATTCTCAAGCAGATTCCTTTTGGGATGTCCCCAGCAGCCCTGGGGTCATATCCTGCCAGCTTAGCTTCCACAGAGAATGAAAGTGACTTTCTAAATTATTTCAGCAAAAGCTCCAAAAATTCCCTCTGGCTGGACCCGGGTCATTTGTCCCTCCCACCCCCACCAGTCGAGGGAACGGTTTCTGCAACACCTTAAACATATAACCTAGAAGATTCCCCAAAGGACACCGAAGTTTCGCTATCAAAACAGGGACAGCATGAACACTGGGTAGGCAAATGTAATAAATGGTCTTACATCCTTTTCCCCTGAGTTGGGATTCTGCTTCCCACTATTTCTTTATGCTTAGTTGTTCTAGAATAAAGTTCCTCCACACACCATTGTCATCTACCTGCAAGAGATCTACCTCTTGCCCACAAATGATGTTCATTTGGCTTCCCTTAAATTTTTCTGTCTGTGCCACCGGAACCTCAGTGAGGGCTTGGTTCTGCCTGTTGACTGTCTCTCCCCTCGTGTAAGATGTTCTTTTGCACTGGCTTCCTTTCACCTCCCCAGTCTCCATAAAAGTTTGTTACTAAACCCCCACAATCCTCTTCTAACTGTGGAAGGAAGGAAGATGCCCGTAGCTGCAGCCATCTGGGAAGAGATGCTTTTAGGATTTCACAGGGGAAGAAACAGATACAATTTTGCTACCGTATGCAGTATCTCTGGCAAACTGCAGAATGGGCCTACTGTTCCTCTTAGCTCACCAGAGCAAGTGCTCCCCAAATGATTTGCCCGGATCCAACTTGCAAATTGTATTGAGAGAGCTAATTAGGTCTGAGCTGGCAAATGAGAACTCTGCTACCTTTGTGTGGAACCATTTGCTTTATTACATGAGAGGTGATGTGTATATGTTATATACTTAGCACGTTAAGATTCACAGTTACACAGATGGTGGAAAAACTCCAAGACTGCCCCAGTGCTTAACATGTAGCTGAATGTCAAAAGGTTTCAACAGGGTTTCAGAGAGCAAAACAGGGACATTTTTATAAAATATACTTTTCTACCCAGCATAGCACATCAGAGCTTCCTGTGGGATGGATTAAAAAGAGCCAACCTTTATGGACTACTTGTTGTGTCAGATATTAGGCAGAACCCACTCACTTCTCTAAAGCCACCATAGGGAAGGTACTATTATTATTCTTGTTTTTCAATTAAGGAAACTGAGGTGCTGTGAGGTTAACTGAAAGTTGGACTGTGAGGAAGATTTAGGCCATCAGACTCTGGACCCCAAGCTCTAACATACTATGTAGGTCTGATACAATGATCATCTCTATTTAGACATGATCCATGGTTATCTACTGTTTTTTTAATTTGATTTTTATTAAATATTTATTGTATGCCTTCTCTAAGATAGATATTAGATGTGTTCAATGTTCTGAAAATTTTTGAGAGGTAAGTCCCAGGTAGCACTTGAGATGAAAAGCAATAACTAAAATCTATTGAATACTTACTAAGTATCATGCTTGTGGTAAGCACTTTACAGGTTTTCATTCTCTCATGTATTCAATCCTCCTACAACCTTTCTTACACACTCCCCCCATTTTAGATTAAGGAAACCAAGGCTCAGAGAGGAGAGAAAACTTGCTGAAGGCACCCAGTGAGTAAATGGCAGAGCTGGGAATTGAACCCAAGTATTTTGGCACCATAGCCTTTGCTTTTGACTTCTGTTCCACTCCACACCAACCACATCCTACTGGCCATTGACAAGACCAATGATGCCTTGTAGAAACCAATCAGTTTTCTGCTCACTATTCCTCAATCATCACACAAGAGTATTTTTCCTTTTTTTCTATTTTATTTATTTATTTATTTTTTTGGTAAGCCATCACCTAGCAAAACTTTAAGTGGTAGGTGGTAGGTATTTCATTTTTAAATTCAGTTGCAAAAGGAAAATTTTTCAAAGAATGAGACTTTTGTCGCTGAGGAAAGTGACAGAATGCTACACTATCAGTTCATTTAACAAATTTCCCAAGAGGTTGCCAGTGCCAGGCTCTGTGCCAGGCGTTGGGATACATGTTAAGACACAGGCAGTACTACAAGAATAAATACAGTTTGGTGTTGAGTTTTAAAGCATAGAAGAGGGCCAAGGTGCCTTAGAGGGCTGTTCTGAGCTACCCACGACAGCTAGAAAACTGGGTCACCTGTAGCAGGTAATGGAAGGCTTGTTATTTTGTCAAAGGGATCACATTTTTCAAAGTTGTATGCTTAGACTACGAATAACTGTGGTTGCGAAATTTTAAAAATATAGCCTATCAGAGATTTAAACAAGTAATGGGTTAACTAGGCAGTCGACAGCATTGGTTCAGTCGCTCCACAATATCACCAGGTCCCTTCCATCCTGTCTACTCTAAATTCAGCTGTTGGTTTTTCATAGTGATGTGTTTTACCTCATTATCTCAAGATGGGCACTGTAGCTCCAAATAACATCAAGGCAGGAAGTGGGCAACAGAGTGGTATTGAAAAAGATCTTTTCCTGTAGAGGCATTCTCCTTTTTATTAACAAAGATAAAAGCTTTTTCCATCCCAGAAGACTTCCTTCCCATCTCATTGGGCAGAACTGAGTCACGCAGTGATGCTTACCTGCAAAGGAGGATGGGAAAGAAGCAAGTGTCCAGCTTTGTCCAGCTTTTTTCCAGTCTCTTTTGTGCAGAGTGGACAAGGAAGATACATATGGCTAAGTTATTTAACCAGTAGTTTCTGCCACAATGTGAAAGAATGTGATATATCTGAAGCATCTTTAACCATGTAGTTACAAGTTCTGTGATCACAAAAACATTTAATTGGTCAGTTTATTGGAGTTAATAAGGTAGAAGTAGGTCACATGTTGGAGGCTGGGAAATTCTTGCATTATTGCTCAGGAGTTTTGAAGACTCTCACCAGGGACATCATAGGCTGAATATTGGGGGCTTAGCTCTTCCTGCTAGAGTTGTAAAAGGGCAAAACATTTTTTCATAACTTAGGGCTGAACAACATCTTCCAAAATTAGCTTCTAGGACTTTCCTTCAGACTGGGCAGCAATTTCAGCTAAACTCTATGCATTTTAAAGCTTTGTATTAATTATAGCTTAGGTACTATGGATAGCACTGACTGTATTTGTGAAGCCCAGTGCAAAATAAAAACATGGGACCTCTTGTTTAAAAATTATTAAGTATTTAAAGATAGCAAAAACAAAGTACTAAACCAAACGTGGGATGCTGTGCAACTGTAGAGATTGCACATCCATGGAGCTGGGGTGGCAGAGGGCGGCTAGTTCATAGGTGAAGCCTTGACTTGCAGGAGTGACAAATTCCAGTGCTTGGTTACAAGTGTGGGGTCTGCTCCTGAAATGTATGGCATGGTGGTTAATAGTTGATGCTTTCAAACAGGCCCACTCTGTATTCTAATTCTAATTCTGCTACTTAATTGTGCAATGATTTTAGAGACTTGTTTAGTCTTTCAACAATTTTATTTCCTGGCTGGGTACAATGGCTCATACCTGTAATTCCAGCACTGTGGAGGCCAGGGCAGGGGGAATCACTTGAGGCCAGGAGTTTCAGACCAGCCTAGGCAACATAGTGAGATCGCAGGTCTACAAAAAATAATTAAAAATTAGCTGGGTGTGGTGGCACACACCTGTAGTTCTTAGCTACTCAGGAGGCTGAGGTGGGAGGATCACTTGAACCCAGGAGTTTGAGGCTGCAGTGAGCTATGATTATGCCACTTCTCTCCAGCCTGGGTGACAGACCAAGACCCTGTCTCTTAAAAAATATTCCATTTCCTCTGTTTTAAAATGATGACACTAATATCTCCATCGTATATTATTAAGAAGAGTAAATTAAATGGTAGACACTTTGTTTTTTATCATAGCACACCCCTAGTAGATACTATACTGCACCCTCAAGGAGGGGTTGCTGTGACCTTGAATTTTGCTGATTCAAAAACTCGTTTTACCATGTTAGACAGGGACAGATTCTCATACACTAAATTCACAAGAGAGTAATTTATGAATTGAAATATTCATTTATTCGTATGTAAGGAGTTGTCTTGACTTTGGAAATATTGTTTAGATTAGTAGGTTGCTGTCTGAATACAGAATCATTATTTTCCTCAGATGCATGTGTCCTGAGGTTTCCAAGGCCAAATAAGATGAAAGCCTTTGGATTTAGTCGAGGTGCTTTTTCTTTTTGCAGGACTTGTCAGAGCCTTAGGCATGTTTATGGTTATTGGAATTCCCAAGAGGATTTCCAGACTTACCTAAGACTGTGTTATAGGATCAATGTGGTGATTAAATTTAATTAGCATTTAATATAAACAGGATAGCGTTTTGCATATGGACACATGCATGTGTAAAGTACCATTAGCCTACCCAGTAGGTAAATGTAGACAACATTTGCAGCATCCTTAGCAAGAATCTAACTGCAAAGGTAGTTATTCAGACATTTTGAATATCACCATTATAATCGAGACCATAGATTTTGTTAATTTGCACAAGGAAAATTAGAAATGCTTTTTTATTGTTCAAATGGATGATGGCTAATTATCTTGTAGGCTAGAATAATTGCAGAGCACCCCCTGCCCCCCATTTTTACAAACAAAGTGTGTAAATCAGAAAAGCCTAATCTCTTTATTCAAAGTCCTGCATTCCCACTTCATGGAAGGCTTTATCACTTGACATAGTCCAGCCACCAGAGTCATGGTCTCTGTCTTAGGCAAGTGAACATTTTCTGCAGGGGTTTATGCAAGATCCCAAAGACAATGTGGGACTTCCCTGAGCTTACAAGAATGTATATGCATTACTGTTTTATTGTGCTTAATGGCTGTTAAATATATGTGCATGAGCTAGAATTTTGATCCGAGACATGCTTGCATTATGACTTCTTATCTGGCAGGAGGATTGAGATGTGGAGGGTACATCTGAAGGCTGAAAATGTTTATGAAAACAACCCAACCGTTTTTACACAAGCAAATGGGCTTACGGAATTCACCATGGAATGCTTTCTTTGTGTTACAACCCATGGAGCTAGTGTTCTCAGGAACACACTTTGGGAAAGTGTGGCGGTAACACACAAGCAGGGAGTTAATGTCTTAGGAGCTATTTTCTTCAGTCTAGAGTAGACTGGAACAGTTGATCTAGTTCTTTGCTGTTTGGGTTTTCTTTTTCTTTCTAATCTGTGATGTAATGTATAAGGAAAGTCTTAGGCATCAAAGTGAAATCTCATCTGATTTTTGCACGTAAGAAGCTACTTTTATTGAAAGGAGTAAACTTGAGGAAGTTTGGAGAAACAAAGACGCAGTCGCTCTACCTGTGCACTGATAATATATCTGTATGAAAAATGAAGCACTTAAACACTTAGACATCAGCTAGGTGTTGCTATGTGTTTAAATGCTTCTTATAGAGTGACGTTTAGATAACTGCCTAAAAATTTCACTTTCAAAGGTATGATGCTATAAGACTCATCCTAAGATAGAAAGTCCTTTGTGGTTAAAAAAAAAAAAAAAAAAAAAATCACTGCTTTTCTGTGGCTAGCACACATTGAGTAATCAAATGGAGAACTGCATGGAATAAATACAGTAGTTGACTTCTGCTAAAAACATTTTGAAAAGAGGAAGTGGGGGCCTTTCTGCTCTTTGACATACAAAGCACATTGCTTTCTAATGGATTCCACAGCAAAAGCAAAATCCAAACAAAGCAGCATCTTTTTTCTCTAACCTACATGCAATGTAAGTGAGATTCCAAGTATGCAAATGGTGGGAGGAAAGAAATGCATTTTCACCACCCCAATTATTGCATATGGTTGAGAATATGAATAGTAATTGCCCCTGAATTGGAGGATTAACATGCACTACTTTTTTTCTTCTTTTTAAATATTCAAGTCAGTCTGATTTTTATTTACTATTTCTTTGATTCTTTTTCTGTAAAAAGTTATGTGGCCTTTGGAGTAAAATATAAGCTCCCTCTATCCAGGCCAGTTGTCTCTTTCTATATGTCAGTAAGACTGTCTCATGTCTGTCATAAGCTCAGTTTTTAAAGTAAGCTATGTTTCATTTATTCTTTTAGTCCAAGTATGAGTAAAATTGGTGCCATTTTACAGCAATTTCTGCAAAGTGGGCATTCCAGACCCCCAGTTTTGAATTCTGAGGCTACAGACCTGGACACCCAGCCCTCCCCCAACACCATCCTTTTGACTGAGCCCTTACGATGAGTTAGTGTGTAAGTCTAACTCCCCCACTTCACCGTTAGACAGATACCTTGTCTTATTTGTCTTTGTGTCTCCCTCCACTCCTCCCCAGGACCTGAGCCAGTGTTCCATCCCAAGTAGACACTAGATGTTTGTTGACTACTTCAGTACTTCTGGAGGGACTGTTTAGGGCACTGTTGAAAGAGTAGGGAAAATCACTTTGGAGCCACATGTGAGAAAGGAGGCTTGATTCTACAGGCTGGAATGAAGTAAAGTGGGAGGATAACGGATGTTTGAAGAACAGTGGGGAGAGGACACTAGGGAAAAAAATGCAGAGGACAATTCTGTGGTCAGTCTTTGGAGTTCAATTTATCAAGACTGTCTGTCAACCTTAAGGCATCAACAGTGATACCATCTCAAAAATCTTAGATTGCACTGTCTACTACAGTTGTCAGTAGCCACAATGTGGCAATTTAAATTAATTAAAATTAAACAAAATAAAAAATTCATTTTCTGAGTCATACTAGCTGCATCCCAAGTGCTCATAGCCATGTGTGTCTAGTGACTGCTGTATAGGATAGCACAGATGTAGAACATTTCCATCATCTCAGAAAGCTCTGCTGAACAACACTGCTCTCAGGGATGATAACATCTCCATTTTGTTTCACCCCTTGTTTATTTATTCTACAAATAGTAACTGAGTACCTACCTTGTTCCTGTTACTGTACTGAGAAGCGGCTGAAATGCTTAAAACCATAGACCCTAGAGCAACCTGGGTTAACAGCTCACTCACTGTGTGACGTTGGGATGGGTCACCCATCCTCCCAGTGCTCTAGTTTAATCAGCTGTTAAATGAAGATAATAAAATTATCTACCTCATAGGGCTGTTGTGAAGATTAAATTAGTGTGGTTTTTTGCATGCATATGCACATGTGTGTATATATAAATGTATATACATGTGTATATGTGTATATATTTGTGTAAATAAGTGTATGCATATACATATATATTCATATGTATTTTAGAACATCTCTGGCACGTACTTAGTGCTTGGTAAGTGGGAGCTCTTATTATTTGTGTTTATTTCAGGGTTCTTAACAAAACAACTATGAGGTTCTTGCTGTCCTGGAGTTTGCCATCTAGTAGGAGCAGCAGAGAATAAATCTTTAAACAAATTAATAATTACAAACCATGTCAAGAATTACAAAGGAAATGAATGGGCTGAAACAACAGAGAATAACAGAGGAGGCCACCTAGAAAGCATCTTAGAGGAGGTGACATTTAAGCTAAAACAAGAAGAGAAGAGGAGGAATACCAGCCATGCAAAGGGAGGAGGACAGTGTTCCAGGCAAAGAAAAGCAGGCCAGCAAAGAGGACCATGTGACTATAATACAGAGGTCAAGGGAGGGGCTTCAGATGAGATTGGAAGGAGAGGTAAAGAGCAGCCATTTGCTACAGGGCTGAAGCCAGGGTTAAAGCATACGTGCAGGGGAAATACACATACAGTGATCACTCGGGGTTGTGTGAGGCACAGATTGGAGGGGCAGTGAGAGTGAAAGCAGAGAGCCCATTAGAAGTCTATTTTAATAGATCAAGTGAAGGGGAATGATTCAGAGTCAGTAGTCATGGAACTGGAGAGAAATGAGCAGTTTCTAGACCTGTTTGAGAGACCCAATGACACTTTCTAATGGATTACATGTGGTTGACAAGAGGGAGGCATTGAGGCTGATGCTCAGGTTTCTGAGTTGGTTAACCGGGTAGATGGTGGTTTCAGTTACTGAGATAAAGAGGGCCTGAAGAGAACATTTTTGAGGAAGAAAAACCAAAACTACTTGATGACAAGTAGTCTTCTAGATATGGAAGTCTGGTGTCCAGGTGAAAGGCTAGGCTAGAGACAGGCACATGGGCATCATGAGCTCATAGATGACGTTTAAAAGATAGGACAGAAGACCAACTTCTGGCATGATGGAAGGGGGAGACCTGCAGACTTTCTCCCCAGTTAAGTAACCATTTAATTAAAGAAAATTATAGTTTTAAAAAATCATTTAAAGCTTCTGGAAATTGTCCTAGGGTCATACAATAATTGGAGATATATTCACTCAAGTATATTTACTAAATCTCAATAAGAATAGTGATTGTCTGTGACATTTGAGACATGACACTTCTCTGCCAGGTCCATCTTATGGAATCATCTGGGAAGGAGTGGACTGCTAACGTTTTCCATCCTCCCCCACAAGTTCCACATTGCAGAAGCTCTATTCAGAGAGGACTGGTGCTCCTTCCACCTAGCCCCTACTTTCAGGACAGAAGTTATAGACCAGACGTTGCAGGCCAAGAATTTTGCACTCTAATCATTCTTGATCAACTTGCTGGTAGCACAAGAGTCCCATATTAGGAGGATCAAGCTAGAAAAACCACAGACCGCTGCCATTTCCTAATGTCTGCTCATAGAGTAGGTTTGTCACTCTAGCAGTAGGCTTCTCTTCCCACCCTGAGCTCTTGAGCAGTGGCATAGAGTTTTAGCCCAGGGGGAAAAGCAGGTTACTGTAGTTCTGCCTGAGGGCACTGACTTCATTTGGAGCACAGCATGGAGAATTTCATGTCTAGAGTGTTGTCAAAAACAGGGAAATCTTGGTAGAGAGCAATTAAGAGGGTGCTCATAGCTCCATAATACAAGCACAACAACAGAGCAATTAGAAGTTTAATAGACTAATTCATGGGAAGAAACAACCAGGAAGAGTCCTCCTGGGAGCAGTCAGCCTTGGGGGTTGGAAAGGCTGTACATAAGTGATTGGTTGTACCTACTTGGCAGCGTCAGAATAGGAAATGAGGCAAATCTGAAAAATTTCCCATGCTGCACACAGATCCATCACCAAAAAAAAAAAAAAAACCCAAGCAAAACAAAAACGCAAGCCGGCACTGGCACTATGGCTTAAAGATAACCTCCGACTCAACACTGGCTGAATAGTAACCTACTCTAACCCAGAAGCAACTCCTAAGAGCTATGTTTAAAAATAAAACCATATGTATCCCTAACAATCTGGAAGATTGTGTGTATGCCCAAAGTTGCACCCTCCTAGGAGTGAATGGAGGGGGGAAAACAAAGCAACTAGTTCCTGGGTAGACAGGAAGCAAAAGTGTAAACTTCTTCACCTGTCAGAGCAACCTCCAAGTTACTTATACATCCAGGGGTAAAGGGCAAAAATTTAATTGCCAAGGGGGTAACTTTTGATCAATAAGTGGCTTACATGACAATTCATGAATGATCCTAAATCACTCAGCAAAAAGTTTTTTAAAAAGTAAATAATATGAGGAAGGACATCAGAGGCTGCACATTAGAGGGAAAAATACTTCATAGGATTAGTTAACTAAGTCGTTAAACAAATAAATCAATGACATGGAAAATAGCAGCAATATAAACCCCTTAGGTGCAGAGGGGTGGGGGATGGACAGGAGCTGGAAGCAATATCCAGAGTTGCTACAATGTATTATCTAATATGTCCAGTTTTCAACAAAAAATGTATAAGACATTTAATGAAGGAGAAAAGTGTGACTCATGTTAAAAGAAAAAAAGCAGTCAAAAGTAACTGTTTTAAAGAAACTTAGATGTTGGAATTAGCAGACAAAAACTTCAAAGCAGCCACTATAAATATGTTCACAGAACTATAGGAGAACATGTTTAAAGAATTAAAGGAAGGTATGAGGACAATGTCTTACCCAATAAAGAATATCAATAAAGAGACAGAACTTATTTTTTTTTTTAAAAAGACCAAAATAAAATTCTGGAGTTAAGTATAACAAAATTTTAAAAAACACTACATGGGCTCAGAAGTAGATTTTAGCTGGCAGAAGAAAGAATCAGCAAATTGAACATAATACAGATTACCCAATATAAAAAATAATACTAATAATAAAATGAGCATGATATCAGAGAAATGTGGGACACAATTAAACACATCAACATACAAGTAATAGAAGTACCAGAAGAAAAGC
The DNA here is from genome assembly GCF_008728515.1 of Papio anubis. Taxonomy (NCBI): domain Eukaryota; kingdom Metazoa; phylum Chordata; class Mammalia; order Primates; family Cercopithecidae; genus Papio; species Papio anubis. The sequence goes on from NC_044977.1 coordinate 75,315,305, forward strand.
AGAGAGGATAGAAAAACCCAAAAAAATAATGACTGAAAACTTCCCACATTTGATGAAAAAAAAAAACTTATCCAAGAAACTCAACAAATTCCAATTTTAATAAATACAAATGGACCACACTCAGACATATAATACTAAAATATGTGAAACTCAAAGAGAAAGAGAATGTCTTGAAAGTAATAAAAGGCAAATCACTCATCACAAACAAAAAAAAAACTCCAATGGGATAGATGGCTGACTTATAGGCCAGACGTTGCAGATCAAGAATTTTGCACTCCAATCATTCTTGATCAGTTTGCTGGTAGGACAAGAGTCCCATATTAGGAGGGTCAAGCTAGAAAAACCGCAGAGCACTACCATTTCCTAATGTCTGCTCATAGAGTAGGTTTGTCACTCTAGCAGTAGGCTTCTCTTCCCACCCTGAGCTCTTGGGCAGTGGCATAGAGTTTTAGCCCGGGGGAGAAAGCAGGTTACTGTAGCTCTGCCTGAGGGCACTGACTTCATTTGGAGCACAGCACGGAGAATTTCATGTCTAGAGTGTTGTCAAAAACAGGGAAATCTTGGTAGAGAGCAATTAAGAGGCCAGAAGGCAATAAAATGATATATTTAAAATGCTGAAGGGAAAAAAACCTGTCAACCAAGAATCAGCCAAATTATATTTTAAAATGAAAGACAAAATACACACTTTCCTACACAAACAAAATCTGAGGGAATTTGTTGTTAGAAGACCTGCCTTACAAGAAATGCTACAAGAATTTTCGTAGGCTGAAAACCAAGTGACATCAGTCAATAATTTGAATCCACACAAAAAACCAAGGAACCAGCAGTAAAGGTGTAAAAGACAATGTAGAGGGGTGTCATTGTGTAGGTGGCAAAGTAGGAAGCTCCAAAAATCAGTCCCTCCACTGAGGGGAAAAAAAAAAAAACCACCTATTGAGAAAGAGTTAATTGTCAGAATTAACTATTTTTAAAATCTAGAGCCAGGTTAAACACTTGCACTGTCCAGGGGAGTGCTTGAAGAAGTAATATATTTTGGTAAAGTTTAGCATTTGATGGAGCAGCTACCATCTCTTGTTCCCTGGGGCAACTGGTATCCGTGTGGATGACAGTTCGTGTTCCTGGTGCGGCTTCTATTTCCAGGTTGGAGATAAGAACTATGTGCAATTTTCCAGGTTGGAGATAAGAACTATGTTGCAATTTTTTTAAGGGTCATATGTTTTGATCTGCCTGGTGGATCACTGAGGGACTAATGCAGGATTTAGCCATTGTTTCAGCTCCCTTGGACTGAAATGGCCTTCCAGGCAACATCTGTCAGGGGGAATTTAAAAGAACAAAACACCTTATTTACTCTTTCTTTATTGAGTTAAAATATCCAAGAAAGTGTCTGCCAGGCCATTGGTTGACTGCTGAGATAACAGAATAGAGACATCAGTGCCACACCTGACAAGGGATATAGTCTTTGCAACACAGTTTAGGAAAGTCACTAAACAAACATGACTACACTTCTCAACAAACAGCATCAGCAATTTCTGGAAAAGGAAGATAATCTGACTCCAAGAGTTACCCCATCACGATGTTCAAAATGTCCAGTTTTCAACCAAAAAGAACAAAGCATACAAGGAATCAGAAATGCATGGCTCACAGAGAAGAAAAAATGAGAGGAAACATCCATGAGGAAACCCAAACATTGAACATACCAGAAAAAGACTGTAAATTAGCTGCATTAATATTTTCAAAGAGCTGAAAGAATCCGGGGATAAAGAACTAACAGATATCAGGAGAATAAAATCTGAGCAAGTAGTGGTATACATACTTAATACAGAAAAATCACTTGTGTTTCTATATGCTGGAAATGAACAATTTAAAAAGGAAACAAAATCCTTTTGACAATAGTGTGCAAAACTATAAAATACTCAGGAATACATTTATCCAAGGAGATGAAAGACTTATATACATAAAACTACAAAACATTGCTGAAAAAAAATTAAAGAAGACCTGATTAAATGGAAAGATGTTCCATGTTAATGGATTGGAAGATTCAATGTTGTTAAGATACCAATATTTTCCAAAGTCACCTACAGATTCAATGCATCCCTATCAGAATTCCAGTGGTCTTCTTGGAGGAATGGAAATGCCAATCCTCAATTTCATATGGAAATGTGAGGAGCCCCAAGTAGAAAAAACAGTATTTTAAAAGTTGAAGAACTCACATGTACTGATTTCAAAACTTACTACAGAGCTACAGTAATCAAAACACTATCGTATCAGCAGGACAACAAACGTATGGGCCAATGGAAAAAAACTAAGTGTTCAGAAATAAACCCAAACATCTATGGTCAATTGATTTTCAACAAAGGTACCAAGACCATCCAACGGGGTAAGAATAGTCTCTTCAACAAATGGTGCTAGGACAACTGAATACATGTAAAAGAATGAAATTGGGCCCCATCTCACTATATATGAAAATTAACAATGGATCAACAAACTAATTATAAGAACTAAGAATATAAAGCTACTAGAGTTGTAAAGCTTAGGGACACATCTTCATGAACTCATTTGGCAGCAGCGGATTCTCAGATTTGACATCAATAGCATGATGGACAAAGAAAATATAGAAAAATGTGACTTCAGAAAAATTAGAAACTTTGGGGCACCAAAGGACATTACCAACAAAGTGAAAAGACAATCTACAAAGTGGAAGAATATGTTTGCAAATCATACACCTGATAAGGGTCTATTTAGTAATTAGAATACATAAAGAACCCTTACAACTCAAAAACAAAAAGACAATCCAATTCAAAAATGAGCCAAGGGCTGGGTGCAGTGGCTCACACTGTAGTCTTAGCAATTTGGGAGGCCGAGGTGGGAGGATCACTTGAGCCTGGGAGTTAGAGACCAGTCTGGGCAACATAATGAGACCCCATCTCTACAAAATAAAAAATAGAAACATTAGCCAAGCATGGTGGCTTGTGCTTGTAGTCCCAGCAACTCTGGAGGCTGAGGTGGGAGGTTTGCTTAAGCCCAGAATATTGAGCCTGCACAGCAGTAATCCATGGTCATGTCACAGAACTCCAGCCTGGGTGACACAGTGAGACCCGATCTCAGAAGAAAAAATAATGGGCAAAGGACTTGAATAAATATTTCTCTAAAGAAGATATACCAATAAACAAACACACATGAGAAGATATTAAACCTCATTGGTCATTAAACAAATGTAAATAAAAACCACAATGAGAATACCACTTTATATCCACTAGGTTGGCTATAAAAGAGAAACAGAAAATAATGTTGGTAGGATGTGGAGAATTAGGAACCCTTGTATATTGCTGGTCAAAATGTAAAATGGTCCAGCTACTAGGGAAAAGAGTTTGGTGGTTTCTTAAAAAGCCAAACATAGAATTACCATATGACCCACAAATCTATTGCTAGGTATACATCCAAAAAATGAAAATACTGATCTGCACAGAAACTTGTACACAAATGTTTACAACAGCAGTATTCATTATGGCCAAAAGATATTATAGAAATGTAAACAATGCAAATGTCCAATAGGTAAATGCATAAACAAATTATGGTACATGCATACAATGAGTATACATTCAGCCATAAAAAGGAAAGAAGTACTGCCATGTGCTAAAGCACAAATGAACCATGCCAATATTATGCTAATGAAATAAACCAGACAAAGGTCATATATTATATATTCCTTTTATATGAAAAATCCAGAATAGATAAATCTATAGAGACAGCAGTTTAGTGATCACTAGGGGATGGGAGAAGATGAGTATGGGAAGTGATTACTTAATGAGTACAAACCATAATGATGAAAATTTTTAAAAATATATTTTAATTTTTTTGTACAGATGGGGTCTCACTAAGTTTCTCAGGCTGCTCTCGAACTCGTGAGCTCAGGCAATCCTCCCACCTTGGCTTCCAAAGTGCTGGAATTACAGGGGTATGCCACTGCACCCAGCCCCAGCCAAAATAGTGTTTTTGTTTTTGTTTGTTTTTGAGACAGAGTCTTGCTTTGTCACCCAGGCTGGAGTGCAGTGGCACTCTCTTGGCTCACTGCAACCTCCGTCTCCCAGGTTCAAGCGGTTTTCCTGCCTCAGCCTCCCAAGTAGCTGGGATTACAGGTGCATGCCACCACGTCTGGCTAACATTTCTATTTCGTGGTTTTGTAGAGACGGGCTTTCCCCATGTGGGCCCAAAAAAGTTTTAAAACTAAAGAAGACGGTGGATGCATAATATTGTGAATGCACTAAATGATATTGAATTCTACACTTTGATATGTTTAACTTTATGTTATATGAACTTCACCTCACGCATACAAAAAAAAAATAATTAAAAAGTCAATGTAGGCTGGGTGTGGTGTCTCACACTTGTAATCCTAGCACTTTGGGAGGCCTAGGCAGGCAGATCACTTGAGGTCAGGAGTTCAAGAGCAGCCTGGCCCACATGGTGAAACCCCATCTCTACTAAAAATGAAAAAATAAAAAATTAGCCGAGTATGGTGGCTGATGACTGTAATCCCAGTTACTCAGGAGGCTGAAGAAGGAGAATCACTTGAACCCAGCAGGTTGAGGTTGCAATGAGCTGAGATCATGCCACTGTACTCCAGCCTGGGTGACAGAGACCCTGTCTCAAAAAAAAAAAAAAAAAGAATAGTAAATAACTGCACATTCCTTCTCCCTTTTTCTCTTAACTGATTTCAGAAGAAATGTGTTTATAGAAAACAATGTGCATATAACTGTACTGTTGAACTTACAGTATATAAAAATGCAATACATCTGAAAACAACAACACAAAGGACGTAGGTGTAAGCAAAGCAGCTTTGGGAAATAACACCAGCTGATGACTTGAGTCCATAGGAAGAAATGAAGTGAATTACAAATGGTTAAGATCTACATAATAAACTCGATAAATATGTACTTGATCTCCTCCTTCTACGTTCTGTAAAATACATAAGATTATATAAAGTAATAATTATTATAATGCTCCATTGGGTTTATAGCATATAGATTGAATATATTGAACAATAATATTATAAAATGGAGAGAAAATAGAGCTATATAATAGGAGTAAAGTTTCTATGTTTCACTGGAATTAAGTCAGTATAAATATGAAGTAGATTTCGATAAGATGTATATTATAAGCCCAAGAGCAAACACTAAGAAAATAATTCTTTATGAAAAATTATTAAATAAATTAAAATGTTGTACTAGAAAATATTGATCAATCATAAAGGAAAGCATTAAAGGAGAAACGGAAACAAAAAAGAATTGAGGCATAGAAAGCCAAAAGCAAAGTGGCAGAGGTAAATCTAGCCTTAACAATAATGCCATTAAACATAAATAATTACAAAATCCATTTGAAAGTTGGAGATAATTGGATTGAATTAAAAAAACAAAACAAGGTCCAACTCTATGCTGTCTACAGAAAACACACTTGAGATTCAAAGATACAAATAGGATGCAAGCAAAAGGATGGAAAAAGATATCATGCAAACAGCAACCATAAGCAAGATGGAGTAGCTATATTAATATCAGACAAGAAACGTTAAAACAAGAACCAAGAAAGAGTGAGATCACCCACAGAGAAAGCAGTGCTAGAGAAGAGCAGAAGGTTTGGGGTGGAACTCTGGGAATTCTCAAATTTAAAGGTAGGATGGAGAGGTAGGATCTTGAAAAGGAGACCCCCAAACTACATTTTCCCAGGCTATGATGTAAGCACATAGGTTAGAATCCTTCAGTGTTAGCCCTAAGAATGTAGCAGTTGAACCACTCTGCTCACACATTTACCCACCTTTTTTTTTTTTTTTGAGACGGAGTTTCGCTCTGTCGCCCAGGCTGGAGTGCAGTGGCGCGATCTCAGCTCACTGAAAACTCTACCTCTGCGGTTCACGCCATTCTCCTGCCTCCGCCTCCTGAGTAGTTGGGACTACCGGCCCCCCCACCAAGCCTGGCTAATTTTTTGTATTTTTAGTAGAGACGAGGTTTCACTGTGTTAGCCAGGATGGTGCCGATCTCCTGACCTCGTGATCCTCCCACCTCAGCCTCCCAAAGTGCTGGGATTACAGGCATGAGCCACCGCGCATGGATTACCCACTCTTATTTGACTAAAGAGTCAATGAAAGATGTGAACAACGACTTCTCAAAGCCAGAGAAATGTAGTAACAGAGCTGAAACTAGAAACTACGATTTCTTCTCCTACATCACACACGCTCATACATGGCAATGATACAGATGCACTGTCTTACGTTTCCTTCTCTCATAGTCACCAAATCTGCATCACTGTTTTGGGAGACTCCCAAACGTTAGACATGTAGAGGTACAGCCTGCCTAGGACCCTGGTAGAAAGGTTCAAATCAATTGAATTAGCTAGGTTGACCATACATTAGGTGTGTCATTGTGGATGACTGGTTAAATTTCCTGAATCTTAGTTTCCGTTTCTGTGACGTGGAAAGACCCACACTGTGAGGGAGGTATGACTATGAAGAATGAATGAAGAGCACAGGATCCCTTAGAGTTCAGCCTACATTTCAGGAGCCAAAAAGATTTGAAAACCAGTCACTCTCTCCAACCCTTTAAGGCTCCACAGTGACAACTTATTTCCATAAATACAAAGAAATAATTTGGAAGATTCCAGTGAAAATACTGTGCTGTGTTTCAGATGCCAAAGACGAGCGGCCACGAAATTCCCGCTGTTTCTGACAGCTAACCATAATGCAGGATTTATTAATACCTACTATAGAATGAATGCACAACTAATCTTGCCATGAAAATGCCAGAAAAAGTGATTTTTGGCATTTAAGTGTGTTATAACCTAAATGGCTAAAGACATTTAATAAATGCCCTTGTGTGTTTTATGTTTGGGTAAACCATCTATACAGTCAGGGTGTCTCATCCTCAGAAGCAATGAGAGTTCCAATAGAGATAAGCCCAGCTTTTATCCTTCATAACTCATTTGCCCCTTGCTGTTCGCTATGATAAGAATTCTACCCCAGTGCAATTGTAGATTCTACTGCAGCAGAATCAGATTGGTTTGTTAACAACAACAAAAACCAAAACAATAATTGTTTTTAGAATAACAAATCAATAGCGTCATAAACACAAATTAAGCCAGCTCTCCTGAGAACATGAGCAATGATATGGGAAGAGATTAGACAGTTTGGGAATCATAGGACCCCCATAGAGTATACCATAGAGTCTGATGCAACCTGGAAATGCAGAATGACTGCAACTTGGGCCAATTTTCAGCTTAAGGAGTTTTCATTGGTAACATCCTATTGCCAGATACCATAGAAGATTGAGCTAAACATTGTGTTACTTGCAACCTACCATATGTTGTGCCGTTGGCCTGGGTTCCAGAGTTAAACCATATATTTTAGTCTGTTCCAATTCTAGGCAAATTGGGAGCAATCACAGTCAGAAGGATTCTGCTGCTCACTGGAAGACAGATTTGGGTGATGCCAAGTACTTTTTAAATAGTATCACTGCCAGTAGAAGGAAGAAAATTGCAGATAGAGTAGAAGTTTCTGCTTTCCTGCTGAAAAAAACAGAACATTAAGATACGAACAAGTCTAGAATAGTTGGATGCTAAATAGAGTGATCTTGACTCATTATTTGATACTACTGTCTATAGGACTTTACAAGTGAAGTAAATTGGAGTTCTGAATGAACTTTCTTGGAAGAAATTGTCTCCTCTTGGTTTTAGATGCCTGATGGGGGAGTAAGGAGCATCATTTATTTAGAAGAAACTGGGAGGGAGGAGAAAGAATAGAAAGCAAAGGTAATCATAATGCATTTCACTGCTATTATTCATAAAATTGCTCTTTTAGGTGGTGGGTTTTTTGTTTTTGTTTATTTATTTATTTTTTGAGATGGAGTCTCACTCTGTCACCCAGGCTGTAGTGCAGTGGTACGATCTTGGCTCACTGAAACCTCCGCCCCCCAGGGTTCAAGCAATTCTCTGCCTCAGCCTCCTGAGAAGCTGGGATCACAGGCACCCACCATCATGCCTGACTAATTTTTGTATTTTTAGTAAAGACAGGGTTTCACCATCTTGGCCAGACTGGTCTTGAACTCCTGACCTCGTGATCCACCAGCCTTGGCCTCCCAAAGTACTGGGATTATAGGCGTGAGCCACCATGCCTGGCCTTTAGGTAGGTTTTTTAATGGCATTAATCAACGCTTCAATTAAATAACAGGTACTATTTAAAAAGGGAAAATGAATTTGACATAGGAAAATTTTTTTCTCTTCCTAGCAAGAATAGATGCTCTATTCTTGCCTGTATATGAGTTTTTTCTTTCTTGTAAGTTGATATTTGCAATTTATGGCTATTTTATTAAAATACGTTAAAAATATAATGTCCATTCTTTTTTCTGAACAGTAGGAATCAGCTTAGCACAATGCATTCCTTTTTGGTATAAATAAGGGGAAAAGTTGAATTTATGAAAATCAATCTAAAAACACAATTTGTTTTGATTACAGCTGAATCTTTTCATGAGTTTTCCTTATTACAATGTAAGTCCTTTATCCTTTAAATCTCTATTTGTTAATGCATGAAGCCAAAAATCATTAAGAGTACTGCTTCATTGTAAATTACTGGGACTAGCTTTCTATGCTGGAGTTTTATACTGACAATAGCTTCTAGGATTATAACATTTTCTTTAACTGTTCATGTTAACTGGCCAGCATTACATCATTGTTGACAAGTCTCCAAATCAGAGTGACTGCTGACTGTGTCCATTCAACAAAAATATCATTGCATATTGTTTTGAAGAATAGCCTTAAGAGCAGAAGTGTATCTCTCATCTTTCCAAATGCTTTCCCCATCATTAAGTAGTTATTCTTTCTAATAACCTCATAACAGAGTCCACTGTTAAGATGCCCACTTAAAGAAAGGAAGAAGAAAGAGGAAACATTCTACAGAAAGAACTGTGTCAGAGGTTGCATGTTGCCAGTGTCGTGTTCTGATGGGAACAGCTGCCTTTCAATGCTTTGCCTCGTCAATTAAGTTCCAGAATGGCTGATCAGATCAATAATAGTTCTTAAATTGCTGAGGAATCTGAGGCTGGGTTGACAGTTAAGAACAACATCCTCTCCTCCTCATTTCAGTCAAATCAATCAGCCACAGGCCTCCTACAAGGTAACAAAATTGGCAGGGCTGTGGGGTCTGATATTCCAATTGTCCTTCCAGGGAGGAAAATCATCCCTGGAGTCTCAGAGTCACAGACTCTTATAGTTTAAAAGAAATATCCAGTGGTTCTTAACTGTATCTTGGATCATGGACTGCTGTGAATCCAACACAAGCCATGTATGGCATCTCTTTCCCCAAAAATACACATAACATCTTCCTGTAATTAAAGCTCATTCATGAAACTCACCTTTGCTTTTTCAGGTGATGAAATACAGACTCAAAAAGGTGAAGTTACATGCCCAAGTTCACATAACTTCCAACCAGGGCCCCTATCAAATTCTCTATTGATACCTCTTGAGAGGTCTGAGGTAATCAGATCATCTTCCTCTGTCCTAGGAAACAGTACTGTGGTTTTATATAGTTCAGCTTCATTCATGCATTTAGCAATATGTGTTGAGTCCTAGAGTCAGGCACTGTGCTAGTTCATTCTTATCTTCCATAGCGCTGGTCCCACAAACCAAAGAAGAAGCAAAATGGCAGTCTTACATGTCGATTTTACCTGTTGAAAAAGTTACAGAGAATGCTGTTTTGCTGATTCTTTTTGTCAGATGAGGAAAATAGACCTCTAAAACAGATCTAACTTGCCTTAGAATCCTTAATGTTCCTCTGGTACTTTTAGAATCAAACCAAATTATTTGCCTGCTGTCGAAGACCTATTCATACATGTAAAATTTTATGTTTTGTCTCATCTTTCCAGATTCCTGTACTGAAAACCACTTTGCTTAAGGCACACATTCTACTCTGTACCAAATCATTAAAAAAAAAAAAAAAAAAAAATCAGTACTATTCTTCATTCAAGTGATTCCCACCCAGAAATTACTATAACTCTATCCCTCCTTCAAGGCCTGAGTCCGATCACCATTTCTCTCTGAATCCTATCCTGATCACCTGACTTACAATCTCCACCTCCCCTTTTCCTCATAATTCCTATAGCTCATATGACTATGTCCACTTGGAGGCTAATGGTTGAGAGTCCTGTTTTATTTCTTCATGCATATATGACTTAGCACCACTAAGAATGTCTATTGTTCATTATATACCCAACTTCCCTTGATAGACTGGTTCAAATGAAGTCTAGTAAAAAATGGCCTCCCTTCAAAGGAGTCCCAAATTATTTCTATTTTTAGTAATTGATGATTAACGGAAAACCCAGTCTATCCACATGTTGAAATCCTGGAGTCTGCCTTGAATGTGGATCCCTTGGCCAAGAATACGCTTTTCATTTTTATTTTCTTTCAGAGCCCAGAAAACCTTGGAAAGCTGCCTTAAGGGGTGATGGAATGAAAAACCAGACCAAACCAAGCAGACATGGGTTCTCCTCTAAATGAACATTCCATGAGCCCAACACAGAGCATCTTCCATTTCACTGCTCAGTCCCCAAATGCCTCCTAGTTATATTTAAGTACTTCAAAGTTTTCCAAACACCCTTTTGGAAATCACGGTCCCAAATACAAAATAATGTTCAATCAGATGTAAATCATTTCACAGCAGGGCAGGAGAGGCATGGAAAGTGGTCATCTGCACTTGGACTAATCAGCAAGTCTAGTCCCTTGATGAGGATTTTCATTTTCTCATTTGTCATTCTAGCCACTGAATTCTCAAGTGGCCAATTTGTTCCCTATTGGTAATCAGCTAGTTATTTTTCTTCTCATTTCTCTCTCTGGGACTGTCGCTCTGTTTGGAGCAATTCATCACCCATTTGGGACTAATCCTTCTGTGGAGGGAAGTAGGGGAGGGAAGTAGGGGAGGGAAGCTATTATCCTGGAGAAGATAAAGTAGAAGACTATTTCCCCATTTATATTTGGTTGTTAAACAATGATTTCCCCAATGAGGTAAGTAAAATAATGACATAACTGCCTAAGAGTGAAACAATGAAAGCTTTAGGGGTAGATGCCTTATGCAATGGAAATTATCCCCGGCTGTGAAGTTTGTTACTCCAAAATGACTTGTTCTTAGATTGTCTTTACAACCCCCAAGGGAGCATCATCTTACATTCATTGCTTAAGTTTGGAGGAAGCTGCATCTATGAAAATTATAAATGCAGAAAGGAGAGTTTTAAATATGTATAATGCATTGGTGGAAGCAATTTCACCCCATCAAATAGGAAAAAAGGTAGCCTTTGAAGGTTGTTTTGTCTGCAACAAGGAAGTTTGAATGTTCTTCATTTGTTCTCGCCAAGTCTTCTCGATTACAGCATCTCACTTTGGTTTGCTTTTTGTTCTCTCTTCCTCACTCCAGCAGTTGCTGTCTCTCTCTGTCTCCGATAAAATCATTTCCAAACGTGTTTTCAGCGATTCCATTTTTCTGAGTTCACGTCAGGTGCCATGGAAAGGTTGACCCCACCACTCATTGCAAACGAGTCTCTGGTGTCGGCGCATTTTCTAATTAGTGGGTGTCTAAGTTGATCTCTCAGATTTCCTTCGGTCCTTCTGAAGAACCTAATTTCAAACCCTCAAGGCTGACTGTGTTCACCGGAGCCAAAGGTTCACATTTCCGAAGTCCACGTTCAGCCTTAAGAAAGATGTTAGTGTGACACAAATTGGCATTTTCTTGGCATGTTTTTTTTGCTCACAGCAAACTCTTTATTCCTTGGAAGGAAGCTGAGAGTTGAAAACCCCTTCTAGCTATTTCCTTAGAGACACACTGAATTCGGGCAGCAACATGATCTGAATCTTGAAATGTTTATCTTCCTCCACCGTTTTTCATTTCTTGAATCCTTTCTTGTGTCCTTTATTCTTCATATAAACATCCACATATGTAACTTCACTTTTAGGTGTGTCTAGCTATGAGGAAAATCAAAGGAGACAGAGAAAGCACGTTTACACGCCCCATATCGAGTGTTCTTGCTTTTCATCTGCCAATTCCCTCCACGCATGACTGTTTTCACAATGGGTGATATCACCCAACAGCTGTCTTGGACTGGAAACTAAAATGCTTGTAGAATTTCAGTTTTTTGTCTTACCTACTTACATTTGTCCCTTTTCCAAAAATACTAAAAAAATAAAAATAAAAGAATAGTTGCCTTCAGTGGGAGATTATTCCTATAACTTAAAATAAATTGTTTCATAACTTACTCTCCTAAGGTTTTGTTGTAATTGCCCCTAATTCTAAATTTGCTTTCCAGAATCATTAACTGTGATTATATGGACATGAGCTTTTATATTTGGTATTTGATAAAACAAGAAAATTGATTTTGTAAAAATCTGTTTTCCATCTGCAATTTGTGGGCAGGAAATGGGTGGAAAGAAGTAATGCGTTACCTGCCTGATGTTCTCAGCCTGACCTAAACCAGAACTTCAATATCTCATGTACTGCCTATTGGTTGTTTAGCCTATGGATTTGCCGAACACAATGAGCAGAGATCTCTGTCCCTCATTCTAGGTAATTAATCTGGTTATTTACTGATGTCCCTCAACCTCACTCCTCTGAAAACAGGAAGTTCCTTCATTATCACCAAAAATTGCTTCCTCACTAAAGTCTTGATTTCTGAGATTCTTATTAGGTTGGTGCAAAAGTAACCGTGGTTTTTGCCATTACTTTTAATACTTTTCTACCTGTTCTTCCATTGTCTTATCTTGGGTCCCATCCTCATTACAGTATCTGTCCCCTGATCCTCTCCCCTACTTTGAACACTGTGTTATTCCCAAACAAGTGTACTCATGAGAGAGTATGAAGATCTCCAATGAGTACTGCTCCTGAAATCCACAGACTACCACCCTTTCACGATGGGTACCTACAGACATTGCTTACCGCTCCACAGATTTTTGCAAGCTAAACAAATCTATTTAATCAGCACCTAGATCAAGGAGAATTTCTGGATTTTTATAGCCGCTGGACAGAATAATGTCTGTTGAAACTAATTTAAAAAATGCGGTTTATATTTTGTCTCTTTATTCCATTTGTAATCATTCAATTTTCTTGAAATAAAAAAAAAAAATGTATTGGCCTGTGAATGGTTACAAATAAATAACCAAACTAAATGAAACAAAACTGGTCCTTCGCCTCTGATCATTTGAGAAGAACTGATCTAAATGACCTGAGAACCCCTATCAGATTTTGTGTCTGGTTATTTTCAACTGCTAATTTGAGCTTTCCTCTGAGAACCAACCCTTCACATAAGGACCAGTTCTCTAAACAGTCAGGATAACACCCCTACTCATCGGAGGCTGCTTCACTCACCCAAGAGTCCATGTCTGTGGGCTTAAATTGAGTTAACACAGTGGGTCTGTTCAGGGCCTTGAGTTGATTTATTTGGGGTCCCTGCCTTGCAAATATCAGTGGGGCTTGGATACAACTAGGAAAAGAGTCCCTGGCTGACGGCCCACCTCGAGCGTAATGATTATATCATAGTATACACTATAGAAATTATCTTCCTGGTTCTTATATAGAAGTTGACAGGCAGTACTGGACTTTTCCTCCTTGCATGCCAAGATTATCTGCGGATGTCAAACTTTCCTGTTGTGAATGGGTACAAGTTGTGATATTGCCATTCAAGGACTTCCAGTAGCAGTAAGAGGAAAATTACAAACCAGCTCCCCTCAGAGAGGAAGTGCTTTTGCAAACAGGTCGTCAGTCATGAGCATAGTGGCTGCCTCCTTCCTACCAGGAACAGCTCTGCCTCCTAAATTGCTGACTCTCCCCTCACAGTCTGTTTGTATTGGCATGACCATAGGATGTGTGATAGAAGCAGCATTTGGCGTATTCCCACTTATCCCACAAGCACTTTGGGGAAGAATTAACTATGTGTATTTTCCTGGAAAGACATAATTTCCGTTGCTCATTGATTGTGTCTTTGTAACAAAATGCTTTGAAAATGGGCACATGTGACCTGATAAGCCTTCTACAAGCCTCATTCTCTAGGTTTTTTAATTCCTTTAGGAATGAATTATTGGAATGGAAGAGGTGAGACTCAGAGCCACACATTTGGAAGAGCCCTTCCTGATCAGCTAACAAATTTCTCTCCCATTTTTTGGATGGTAAAACTAAAGCCCAGAGAAGGCATGTGACTTGACAAAGATGAGTTTCCAAAACACAAAGTGGATTTCAGGGCTTTTTTTTTTTTTGTAAACTTGTGATGCAAGTAGAATATACCTACAAAAAAGTTACAAGTAGCAACTGTAAAACTCAACACAACTCATAAACACATCCAGGCAACCAGCACCCAGATCAGGAAGCAGAACAATCTTGGTCCTGACAAAGCCTTCATAATGCACCCAAGCTACTGCTTCTTCCTAAGGGTAACAACTATTCCACCTTCAAGTATCATGTGTTATTTTTGCCTTTTTTTGAACTCTCAATAAATGGAATTAGAGTGCGTTATGTTTGAGTCAGTCTTCCTTCATTCACCACTGTCAATGAGATTCATCTATTGTTATATTTCATTTTAATGCATTGCTTTTCATTGCTATATGTCATTCTTTTGTGTGAATATAGTAGACAATTCATCTTTTCAACCACCGATGGACATTTAGGTAGTTTTCAGTTTAGGCCTCTTAATAGTGCCGCTAAGATTATTCCTGTACATATCGTTTGTGAATATATGTATAATTGGATTGGGTTTTACTCCTACTTTGTGTCTAATGTTGCTCCCCAAAAATGTTAATAGAAGCAACTATCAAAATTGTGTGCAGGTGTTTGAGGTGTGTGAGATTGTTCCTGCATGCATTCTTGTCTGTGCCAACTGTCCAAAGGGGACCATTTGAGGAATTACAGTAGCCTCATGACAGCCACCAATACAACATTTGTGGTTGGGACTATTTGCAAGTACTCTCAAAATCCAAAATAATCAGCTGACTTTTTTTTTTAATCTCAAATTGTGAGTGATTTCATTATTAGCTTTTATTTTTATTTATTTTTAATTACAAGTAATATATAAATTCCTTCTTGTTCCATACACATGCTTAACAGTAATACTAATGCTAGAATATTGGTGTCGTGATTCCAAGGATTTTGGTCTGTTCATCACAGGGTAGCATCAGTGCCTGGCAGAGAAGGTGCTAAATAATATTTGTTGAATGATGGGTGGTTCTCTTGACTGTTGCTCTCCATCCCTAGAACTTCCCCAGAAGTAGTCTCCTCTTTGAGTCTTTTGTGTACCTCTGCACTCTTTTTTCTATACACTGGTGCGTGTGTGTGTGTGTGTGCATAATTGGATGATGCCGTGCTGTATGGGTTTTCTAAATTAACAGTATGTCTTATGCATTTTATTTGTTGTCAGTCATAGAAATTTACCTTTTCATGAGCTGTGTAATACTCCATGGTATGGACATATTACATTTCTATGATTTTCAGCTTTTGGCCCCATAAATTATGCTGCAGTGAACACTTTTTTGAATATAAGTGTTTCCTGGTGGTAGATGGCAAGAACTAGAATTGCTGGCTCACAGTTGGTATACATTTTTAATGGTTTCAAATCACCTTCCAAAATAGCCATTCCAATTCATCCTTTCATTGGCAATCTATGGAAGTACCTGCTTCTCCTCACATTCGCTATGATCGATATTATCAAAACTCAGAAGTTTTTGCCAAAATGATATGGAAAACACATCATTTAATTTTAATTCCCTTCCATAATACTGATGTTGGCCATCTTTTTGTATATTTGTGAATGAAGGGCAAGTTTGACTTAAGCTTGCTGCAAAGATCAAATGCGTAGGGAGTAGGTGAAGCCTGCCATTCCCTATCAGGGTACCTCTTTATGGCCATGTTCTTTATCCTGATTGTCACGGCTGTTAAGAATCCTAGATAATCCCTAGATTTTTCTCCACCCAAATGCTACGAGTATACAAAAGTAATTTAAACATTTCTTCAGAATCCCAGGGGACAGACAGAAGGGCATCTTGACCTATCCAATTTAGCCTTGGTACAATGCAAAACATTTGGAGAATGAATTTTCCAGTTAATTATTCTAGCGCTTTCTCTTCGTACCAGGAAATAGAAGAAGAAAAAATGTTGTACTATGAGGTTTAAGTATCTGCCACCATAAGGAGTCTCAAACTGCAACAAGACCTGCAATGAGCACTTTGATTATATTCCTGAATGTTGGATTCATTACCTAACCAACATTAAGGGCAGAGGTTCCAGAGGCTAACTGCCCAGCCTTTAATCCTGGTCTTTGCTGGTTTGCAAGCTCGGGCATGTTGAATGAAGTTTGGGAGCTTCTGTTTCTTTCATTTTCGATCAGATAGAGCAAATAATAAAACCCACTTGATGAAATCATTGAGAAGACTAATTGGTCAATATAAATGAAAGGTGCTTAGCACTAAGCCTGGTACATATTCAGTATTCAATACAGGTTGTTATTGGTAAGGTTCGTTTTGATTGGATCTTTGATCAAGGTTTGAATTGGAACTTAGAAAATGTTCAGTTCTTTTCTGCTCTTACGCTGGGAAAGAAGATCACTCTGGTGTGCCCTCCACAGTTCATCTATCAGTTTATCCTTACTTGGGATAGAACAGGCCACGCTGGCCTTTGTTGTTGATTTTATACACAGCTCCTTGCAGGTTTTTAGTTTAGGACATGGAAATTAATATATAACAAATGAACCTGCCAGGATGCTGAATCTCATAGGAATTTTTACCCGGAGCATAAATTGACACAAGTTTCTCAGGACTTGACTTCATAAGCCCTTGGCTGATATTTTCGGTGGCAATCTAACACCTTGCCAGAAAGTGTCTTCAGTTTGAATAAAATGAAAAAAGATGGGCTTAATTCCAATAACAGACCCAGCAAGGCCAGAAGTTGGTTCCAATTTTTAGTGTCTCATAAGAACCCCACCTTCTAGGCCCTGACCCAGAACTTCTCCATATCTGCCTTGCGTTCAGGATAGAATAACCAGAGGCTCACAGGGAGGGAATCCTGAGAGTATGAAGTCAGGCCCCAGCTGCCTTCTCAGCTTCCCCAAAGTTCCTGTTCCTTGAGGTCCAACCACTGTTGGTTTTGGTGATGGGGCTGAGTTAATACCCAAGGGGCTGCACGGTGCCATTTGAGAAACACTGAGAAAATACTCTCATCCCATCTCATAACCACTCATTCCAGAACAGGCTGTTCATGTGGAATTCCTTCCCTGTGAAAATCCTAAAGAGGTTAAGACGCATCTTCACTGAGAACCTTGGAAAATATGAGTGTTTCTGAGAAGAGTGACGTGTGAAATTATTGTTACTCCATCAATACTTCACGTATTCATTCATACAGTTATTCCCCCTCTCTTTGGAGGGCTTACCCAGTGACTGACATGACCAAGGGGACAGCAGTTAACAAGGCACACATAGTTCTTTCCCTATGTAGCTCCATCTAATGGGGAGACTGACATTGGATAAGCAAATATATCAAAGTGTGATGAGTGTAAAGGAGGAACCAGGAAAGGCCCCAAAAGTCTGGGGGTTTGGCCTTGACTCTAAGCAACCTGGATCATCTCTCCCACTGTGTGAGTCTACACCATCATGGATGCTATCATACATGCTGCCCCAAGTGAGGACTTGATCTGCTGTAGGGCACCGGAGCATGCAGCCAGCTCTGGACTCCAGAGCAATTTATTAAGGTCTCAATACAAGGTCACTCTTGGGGTCCCTATCACAGGATCACCTTGTAGGTGAAATAATCATATAATGAGGCTTTTCTGCACATTCATCTTGGAGTAAACTTAAATCCAAGGTGAGACAGAGAAAAAGAAGGTGAGAGAGAGGAAAGAGGACAATAGAGACATAGGTACGAGAGAGAGACAGAGGTAGGGTAGGGTGTGATCATCCTATACCTATAAATGAATCTGGTATCAAGCACCCTTTCCTTGTCAGGGAAAACACATTAGAGCTTGACTCTGGACACTTGGACATGAATCATACTCTCATCATTCACTGGCTTTGACCTTGGACAAGTTACTGAGCTGCTGTGGTCTCTGATTCCTCGTTTGAAAAATAGGGATTTAAATCACCACATCCCATTAACTAGGTTGTTTTGATGCTTGACTGAGATTAAATAAATTAATGGCCATGAACAGTGCCTTCAAAACATGAAAATATTTTAATAAATACAAGCTGTCCTCATACTATATAAGTATTTAATATATGTATGTACAGTGGGTGCAAGGAACAGAATCTATGCCTTTGGGGTTGCCTTGGGGTCATAGGGTGGACTGAGGCTGTGAAACTCCAGGCTACCCAGAGAGGATTCTACCATCTTTCTCCCAGCTGCTGCTGCTTCATTATTTCCAAAGTATATTTCTGTGGTGCTCCTAACTTTCAAAGCACTCATGTCATTTCACATTCATGCCTAAATGTCTTGGTAGAATTTTATATTGAACGACCAAATTCACTCAAGCAACCCACTTCTTTTCCTTGCAGACTTCTAAGTGGATGTCATTTACTTACAATATTTATATTGTATTATATTTATATTTTCATGAGTTTACCACTCATGAAGCTGGAGGGAGACAGAATACAAGTATAGGCTGGGTAGAATTGCCTTCAGCAAGTCCCCTTAGATGACGTGCTCCTAATGTCCACAAGAAGGAGGGACTGCAGCATGAGGGAATGAGGTCAGACTCGGGGAAGACCATTGATGAGAGCCACATTTGCCAAGTCAAGAATGAGACTCCAACAAGTTTATGAACAGTTCCTTCAAAAGCATGCTAGGAAGATGATTAGCCTCTAGCACCCGAGGTTCCACCATTCCTTGGTGAAAGAGCAATGCTCTTAAGGAGCTGAGGGCAATGAACTTCCAGAAACCTTGCATTTTTCTGACATTTGCAAATGGTATAGCTCTTAGGAACTGCGTCTCCACATCTGTCTGCTATCACCACTAAAGAAAGAAATGTCAAAACCATGTAAAAGAAAATTGAGGATGTGTAAGAGAGAATGCAACACAGGGAGCACTGAGCAGGTCAACCAGGCCGCCTACAGGTGTGAGCACCCAGACTCAGCATCCTTGTCTCACGGAGCGGTGCAGGACGACTTCTTCAAGTCAGGGCTGGCTGGCTTTGTGCAAAGGTGAAAGGAATATAATCTATGCCTTTGAGGTTGGCTTGGGGGCTGTGCATCTCCACTCAGCAGCCCTCAGCCTCCCCATGCTCTTTGTCAGTCCAAGAAAGAATGGAAGCATTGTGGTAGTCAAAAGAGCAGGGGCTGTGGAGCTGGAGGAATGGAGTTTAAATCCCGGTCCCATCACTTACTAGCTGATCTTGAACAATCTCAGTTTTTTAAAAAATTATTTTTATAGACACACAGTCTCCCTCTGTCACCCAGGCTTGGGTGCAGTGGCAGAGTCATAGCCCACCATAACCTCAAACTGCTGGGCTCAAGCAATTGCCCTGCCTCAGCCTCCAGGGTAGCTGGGACTATAGGTGCGTGCCATCATGCTTGGCTAATATTTTAATTTTTTGTAGAGATGGGGGTCTTGCTATGTTACCCAGGCTTGTCTCAAACTCCTGGCTTCAAATTATACCCCTGCCTTAACCTTCCAAAGTGTCTGGATTACAGGCATGAGCCACTGTGCCCAACTTGGATAATCTTTTTTATTCTTGCTGAGTCTCGATTTCCTTATCTGAAAAAATGAAGATTACATTATTCTTATAGGGTTCAATTAGAAATTATGGATAAAGTGTTTAGCACAGCCTGAGACATAGTAGATGCTTAATCAATAGTAGTTTTATTCACTCACTCATCCATCCAATCATTTTAAGGAGGCAGCCCAAACGTGGCATAACATAGCATAAAGACCTCTTACAAGTCTTCCCTTCTTTCTGCAAATGTGACTTGATAATCAAGGCCTGTTCAGACCACTTTGTTTAAATTGGAAACTTGCATCACAGATGCCATGTGCACAGCCTCCCACCCACTCCCCATCCTTTTTGCACTGCCCGTTTTTTTCCCCATAGCACTACCTTTTTTTTTTTTTTTTTTTTTTTTTTTTTTGAGACTAAGTTTTGCTCTTGTTGCCCAGGCTGGAGTGCAATGGTGCCACCTTGGCTCACTGCAACCTCCACCTCTTGGGGTCAAGCGATTCCCCTGCCTCAGCCTCCCAAGTAGCTGGGATTACAAGCATGCGCCACCACGCCCAGCTAATTTTGTATTTTTAGTAGAGACGGGGTTTCTCCATGTTGGTCAGGCTGGTCTCGAACTCCCGACCTCAGATGATCCGCCCGGCTTGGCCTCCCAAAGTGCTGGGATTACAGGCATGAGCCACCATACCTGGCCTAGCACTATCACTTTCTAACAGATCACAGAACTTAGATTTGGCCTGTCTCCTCCTGAGAGAATCTAAGTTCCACAAGAACATGTGTCTTTGTCTGTAATACAGTCCTTGCAATAAGAACAAAACAAAACAAAACATGGTACATACAAGGTGCCCATTAAATATTGGTTGACTGTGCTAAGGAAGGCTCTGAAATCATTGATTAAACCTGGTTCCAATGCTGGTCTTGCCTCATACAGATGTTTGTAACATTTGGCGTATTACTCTTAGCTTCACTTTTCTCCCCTGATGATACTGATGATGATGATTTCAATCCCTTGGAGTCCAAAGAACTAAATGAGATAATGTCTGTAAAGTACTAGAAACAGCATCTGGGGCCTAATAACCGCTAACTAAATGAAAGCTATTAAAATGAAAACTTTCATATTTCTTGATTTTCATGCTAGTGTAGACACACAAGCACTCATCCAGTCATTCCCAAAAACATTCACCCGTAGTCTTATTCTGAACTCCTTTCCCCAATGTGTGTTAAGCAACCAATAATGTGAATTCCACCTCCCTCTGTGCCCCTCCAGTCACCCATTTCCTGAGAATCACAGACAGCATGATGGCCAATGAGGAAATCCAGAGATTATCACAGTTATTTGGCCCCATCATGTTTGACTAGTGCTGGGATCCAGACCGTGTTACTGCTCACAAGTTTATCATCAGTAAATCACAGGACTCCCGTGGATCTGTCTTGCAGTGGATAGATCATGCAAAACCATGGTGACTGCTTTCAAGGAGTTTATCAACCAAAATTTTCTCAAGAGTAGAACAAGGCCAACAGAGCCATCTTAGTCTGCAAGTGTGTGTGTGTGTGTGTGTGTGTGTGTGCATGCGTGTGTGTGGATTACATCCGTGGAGACTGAGGGCATATAAGAGACAGACAGGTCTCCAGCTCATTCTAGCTGACAGAGACAGCCTGCCATTTCTTCCTAGATCCTGTCCCCCTAATATGAAAACTTTAAGGCAGAAAAATACAATGAATTATAAACAAGTCCTGTAGACTAAGTTCAAATCTCAGCTCTGTTGTGCGTCTTTGGTTAAAACACCTGGCCTCTCTGAAGATGAATTAATAAGAGACGGGGTCTCACTCTGTTACCCAGGCTAGAGTGCACTGGCATGATCATAGTTCACTGCATCCTCAAACTCCTGGGCTTAAGCAATCCTCTCACCTCAGCCTCTTGAGTAGTTGGGGCTACAGGCATGGACCACCAAAGCCTGGATAATTTTATTTTTATTATTTTTTATTTTCTAGAGATGGAGCCTTACTCTGTTGGCAAGGCTGGTATTGAACTTCTGGCCTTAAGTGATCCTCCCACCTTAGCCTCCAGAGTGGCTGGGATTACAGGCATCAGTCACAGCACCTGGCCTGAAAATAATTATAACAGGCAACATGTGTTACATACTTACTGTATGCCAGATGCTTTACATATATTGGTCATTTGTTCAGCCATTTGTTTAACCAATGTTTATGGAGTGCCAGCTTCACACCAGGTGCTGTGGATACTGCAGTGAACAGGACAGCCCAACTTCCTATCTTATTGAGCTTTGGTAGTGGAGACAGAAAGCAAGTAATCCATTGCACATCTCTTTAATCGTAATTAGATATTTATTCATTAAAGAACGTGTATTAAGCCTCAAACTACTTGATCAATGAATTGTGATCATTGTCACAAAGCAGGAGTGTATGAAGTGTTCTCTGAAAATGTGTCCTCGGAGGATGGGTGGCTGGACTGGTCTGAAAGCTCAGTCAAACCTTTTTAGGAAAAATGACATTTTAATTATAAAACTGAAGGATGAAGAGGGTTAGCTGTGTAGTCTCATTTTGCAGATGAAGAAACTGAAGGTTAGAGAAGTTATATTACTTGTTCAAAAAACCACAGTTAGCATTTGATGGATTTCAAATTTGGAGCCTGGTTTTTCTGATTCAAATCTGTGGTTCTTTCTATCGGGCGAGTGTTCTTAGACTAAAGTATATGTCAAAATTAACACGAAGGACTTTTGCAAAATCTGCGTGCTAGGGTTCCTTCAAGAGATTCTGATTCAGGTTGAGGGTAATGGCTCTTGCCTATAATTCCAGTACTTTGAGAGACTGAAGTGGGAGGATCATTTGAGGCTAGGAGTTTGAGATCAGCCTGGGCAACATAGCAAGACCCTATCTCTACAACTTTTTTTTTTTTTTTTTAAATAGCAGGGCATGGTGGCACACACCTGTAATCCCAGCTACTCAGGAAGTGGGGACAGGAAGATTACTTGAGCTCAGGAGTTGGAGGCTGCAGTGAACTATGTGCATGCCACTGCACTCCAGCCTGGGCAACACAGTGAGATCTTGTCTCTATTTAAAAAGAGAGAGATTCTGACTCAGTAGGTCCAGGGAAACAAGGAAAGTGAAGGCAGATTTAAAAGAGCTTCCCAAGTGATTGGGATGCAAAACTCTAATAACACTACTGTCTAGGTCTTTCTGCCTCTCTACCCCAGGACTTACTGACAGCATAACATTTTGCAAGAAAACACCACTGGCAATGAAGGCTCCACCCTATCACTAATGGTCTGTGTGATCTAAAGGAAGTTTCACATTCTCTGGTCCTCAGTCTCTCCATGAGAATATGAGTCCATTCAGTACTTCCCAGTCCTGACTATACATTAGAATCAACTGGAAAGCTTAAAAAAAAAAAAAAAAATTCCTGTGCCCTACTTCCAAACAACTGCTCCAGAATCTCTGGGGAAAGGACCCAGGCAGAGATATTTACTAGAAGTTTCCATTTGATTTAGCACTAAATGATCTCAGAGGTCCCCTCTGACTTGGAAATCCTCTGCGTCTACAAAATCCTTCATCCCCTCCTGCCTGGAGAATCGAGAATGAGGGAGACCTGACGGAAGCTCAGCTTAGGGGGCGGGGAATCGGGGAGCAATGCATTGCCAAGACCTGCTGCTCCACGCTGGCAGTGTCTTTGTGAAAGTAGTAACCTTTTTTTTCTGACTGATTTATGTGACAGTTGGAAAGCAGTCCCCAGAACAGCCTGTTCCTCCCCTCAGCGCTATTAACATAAATATGTGCATGGGGCCTTCAGCTCTTGCTTCTCTCTGTGTACAGGAGGCTTAAGGGGCCTTGAAAGCCGGAGGCCGAAGAGAAATCAGAGGAGAGGAAGTGTTGTTAGAGGCACAAGAATGAAAAGGGGAAAAGGACAGGACGTTGCTAAGAGACAATGTCAAGCTGGGCCATGGGATTAACAGTCAGTATCAAAGCAAGTACTTAATGGTATGTTCTTCTAGTAGGGCCTTTTCCAAGCACGAGCGAAGGGTGAGATTATCAAAGTAATTCCATTCCAAATCGGGCGTAAAAGGCCCCTTTCCTTCTTGGGTAGGACCAAAATGTTAAGTGAAAATTAAGAGATTTGTTTAAAAAATTATATCTTCCAGCTTGGGGTAAACTGGATTCTTCACTGTGGAATTTCTCTGGGTCTTTAATATGCTAATAAGCATTGAGAGTCACTGAGAGTAAGTCGGAATTTGTACACATGCTGAAATAATTTGCAACCTTTTTATTTAGAGGGCTCAAGTATTTTCCAAGACATATTTGGACAACCCAGGTATAAAAAACAACTAATATGATATTTAATATTACTGTGCTAATTGACATGAATTATTTCATTTAATCTAAATGACAACCCTATGAGTGAGGTTCTTTTGTTTCCTTCTTTGCACAGATGGAGAAATTAAGGCATTGAAAGGTTAAGTAACTTGCCCCGGATGACACAGCAAATGGACAATCGAGGAAATGTGGGCCCTGGAGTTGAATCAGGATCTACATTCAAATCTTGGTCCTGCCATTTGCAGGAGGGACATGTTTAGGCAAGTTAACTAACCGCTCTGAGCCTCGGTTTCCTAACTGCAAAGTGGAGAGAATAAAATGTACCTCGGAGAGGTGCTGCAATTAGCAATAGTGTATATAAAGCATATAGTAAATATCCCATAAACAGTTATAGATATCATCGTCATCTTTTATTTAATGTTCAAAAGGGGAGTTTATAGTGGTATCCAGAAAAGAATGCATATTTTGGTTAAATAATGAAAAAAAAAATCAGCAGTAGAATTAGATATGTATCACTCTTGCTATTTCGGGCGCCAAACCTGCTTCTTCTCAATCACCCGCAGGCATTGAAACATCCTCTTTGGGGCATATAAAGGGAGATGTGGCAGGCTTGGGGGTCTCGTGGGGTGGAGTTGTGATTGGGACCAGGGGTTTGGGGAGAAATTGTTAGCTCCTATCTGGCTGACCATCAGAGTCCTTGAGGAGCTTGTTAAAACATATTCCTAAGCCCTGGCCCTGGTGCTTCTGAGTCCACGGGTCTGTGTCAGCTCCTGGGAATACGTAGCTTGTGAGAACCTCCAGCTGATTCTGAATATTGGCCTGCTTTTAAAATCACTGGACCTGATGAAGACTTGGAAAACCTTCCTGCTCAGTTACCCAGAGAGGACTCAGAGGAGCCTGCTATGGTTATTTTCAGAGTCCAGTGAGTCTGCGGCCTTTCTTTAAGCAAGAATCCAATATCATGGCAATTGAGGAACAAATTTTCTCTATGCTTTGTGGTCAGTACAGTGGCCTGGGTAGGTGAGACAAAGGACTGTGTGAGAGGTGGTTCATTAATGATAATAGCATAGTCTTGGGCACCAGACAGGCCTGGGTTCAAATCCCAGCTCTGAGTAAGGGAGGGAGATATGCCACTATTCAGTTGGGACAGTGGCAATAGCGTAAGGAACATGGTGGGTGTGTGCCCACCCTGGAAAGCCATGATATTATGAATTGTTACTGTCTGTGCTGTCACCTTCATGATACAAGTGAGAAGCCCAACAATATCTTGAATTGCATTTTAGTAATTGTTTTCAAGACAACAGGAAATAAAAACATTTCTGTATTCTTATATATTGACGTATTTTCTTTTCTTGAATAAAATGCAAGTGAGTAGTATATTAGTGGCTGGCTTTAAATTTTTTTTTCTCCTTTTATACCAGAGAGTTATTTTCTTTTTTTTAATTATTATTATACTTTAAGTTCTAGAGTACATGTGCACAACGTGCAGGTTTGTTACATATATACATGTGCCATGTTGGTGTGCTGCACCCATTAACTCATTTACATTAGGTATATCTCCTAATACTATCCCTCCCCGCTAACCCCTCCCCACAATAGGACCTGGTGTGTGATGCTCCCCTTCCTGTGTCTAAGTGATCTCATTGTTCAATTCCCACCTATGAGTGAGAACATGTGGTATTTGGTTTTCTGTTCTTGCTATAATTTGTGGGGAATAATGGTTTCCAGCTGCATCTATGTCCCTACAAAGGACACGAACTCATCCTTTTTTATGGCTGCATAGTATTCCATGGTGTATATGTGCCACATTCTCTTAGTCCAGTCTGTCACTGATGGACATTTGGGTTGATTCCAAGTCTTTGCTATTGTGAATAGTATTGCAATAAACATACATGTGCATGTGTCTTTATAGCAGCATGATTTATAATCCTTTGGGTACATCCCCAGTAATGGGATGGCTAGGTCAAATGGTATTTCTAGTTCTAGATCTTTGAGGAATCGCCATACTGTTTTCCACAATGGTTGAACTAGTTTACAGTCCCACCAACAGTGTAAAAGTGTTCCTATTTCTCCAAATCCTCTCCAGCATCTGTTGTTTCCTGATTTTTTAATGATTGCCATTCTAACTGGTGTGAGATGGTATCTCATTGTGGTTTTGATTTGCATTTCTCTGATGGCCAGTGATGACGAGCATTTTTTCATGTGTCTGTTGGCTGTATGAATGTCTTCTTTTGAGAAGTGTCTATTCATATCCTTTGCCCACTTTTTGATGGGGTTGTTTGTTTTTTTCTTGTAAATTTGATTGAATTCTTTATAGGTTCTGGATATTAGCCTTTTGTCAGATGAGTAGATTGCAAAAATTTTCTCCCATTCTGTAGGTTGCCTGTTCACTCTGATAGTAGTTTCTTTTGCTGTGCAGAAGCTCTTTAGTTTAATTAGACCCCATTTGTCAAGTTTGGCTTTTGTTGCCGTTGCTTTTGGTGTTTTAGACATGAAGTCCTTGCCCATGCCTATGTCCTGAATGGTATTCCCTAGGTTTTCTTCTAGGGTTTTTATGGTTTTAGGTCTAACATTTAAGTCTCTAATCCATCTTGAATTAATTTTCGTATAAGGAGTAAGGAAAGGATCCAGTTTCAGCTTTCTACTTATGGCTAGCCAAGTTTCCCAGCACCATTTATTAAATAGGGAATCCTTTCCCCATTTCTTGTTTTTGTCAGGTTTATCAAAGATCAGATGGCTGTAGATGTGTGGTGTTATTTCTGAGGGCTCTGTTCTGTTCCATTGGTCTATATCTCTGTTTTAGTACCAGCACCATGCTGTTTTGGTTACTGTAGCCTTGTAGTATAGTTTAAAGTCAGGTAGCTTGATGCCTCCAGCTTTGTTCTTTTGGCTTAGGATTGTCTTGGCAATGCAGGGTCTTTTTTGGTTCCATATGAACTTTAAAGCAGTTTTTTCCAATTCTGTGAAGAAACTCATTGGTAGCTTAATGAGGATGGCATTGAATCTATAAATAACCTTGGGCAGTATGGCCATTTTCACAATATTGATTCTTCCTATCCATGAGCATGGTATGTTCTTGCATTTGTTTGGGTCCTCTTTTATTTCATTGAGCAGTGGTTTGTAGTTCTCCTTGAAGAGGTCCTTTATATCCCTTGTAAGTTGGATTCCTAGGTATTTTATTCTCTTTGAAGCTATTGTGAATGGGAGTTCATTCATGGTTTGGCTCTCTGTCTGTTACTGGTGTATAAGAATGCTTATGATTTTTGCACATTAATTTTGTATCCTGAGACTTTGCTGAAGTTGCTTATCAACTTAACGAGATTTTGGGCTGAGACAATGGGTTTTTCTAAGTATACAATCATGTCATCTGCAAAGAGGGACAATTTGACTTCTTCTTTTCCTAACTGAATACCCTTGATTTCTTTCTCTTGCCTGAATGCCCTAGCCAGAACTTCCAACACTGTGTTGAATAGGAGTAGTGAGAGAGGGCATCCCTGTCTTGGTCTGGTTTTCAAAGGGAATGCTTCCAGTTTTTGTCCATTCAGTATGATATTGACTGTGGGTTTGTCATAAATAGCTCTTATTATTTTGAGATATGTTCCATCAATACCGAATTTATTGAGCGTTTTTTAAGCATGAAGGGCTGTTGAATTTTGTCAAAGGCCTTTTCTGCATCTATTGAGATAATCATGTGGTTTTTGTCTTTGGTTCTGTTTATATGCTGGATTACATTTATTGATTTGCGTATGTTGAACCAGCCTTGCATCCCACGGATGAAGCCCATTTGATCATGGTGAATAAACTTTTTGATGTGCTGCTGGATTCGGTTTGCCAGTATTTTGTTGAGGATTTTTGCAACGATGTTCATCAGGGATATTGGTCTAGAATTCTCTTTTTTGGTTGTATCTCTGTCAGGCTTTAGTATCAGGATGATGTTGGCCTTGTGCAATGAGTTAGGGAGGATTCCCTCTTTTTCTATTGATTGGAATACTTTCAGAAGGAATGGTATCAAGTCCTCCTTGTACCTCTGGTAGAATTCGGCTGTGAATCTGTCTGGCCCTGGACTTTTTTTGGTTGGTAGGCTATTAATTATTGCCTCAATTTCAGAGCCTGCTATTGGTCTATTCAGGTATTCAACTTCTTCCTGGTTTAGTCGGGAGAGTGTAAGTGTCCAGGAAATTATCCATTTCTTCTAGGTTTTCTAGTTTATTTGCGTAGAGGTGTTTATAGTATTCTCTGATGGTAGTTTGTATTTCTGTGGGGTCGGTGGTGATACCCCCTTTATCATTTTTTATTGCGTCTATTTGATTCTTCTCCCTTTTCTTCTTTATTAGTCTTGCTAGCAGTCTATCAATTTTGTTGATCTTTTCAAAAAACCAGCTCCTGAATTCGTTGATTTTTTGGAGGGTTTTTTATGTCTCTATCTCCTTCAGTTCTGCTCTGATCTTAGTTATTTCTTGCCTTCTGCTAGCTTTTGAATGTGTTTGCTCTTGCTTCTCTAGTTCTTTTAATTGTGATGTTAGGGTGTCAGTTTTAGATCTTTCCAGCTTTTGCTTGTGGGCATTTGCTGCTATAAATTTCCCTCTACATACTGCTTTAAATGTGTACCAGAGATTCTGGTATGTTGTGTCTTCATTCTCACTGGTTTCAAAGAACATCTTTATTTCTGCCTTCATTTTGTTATGTACCCAGTAGTCATTCAGGAGCAGGTTGTTCAGTTTCCATGTAGTTGAGTGGTTTGATTGAGTTTCTTAGTACTGAGTTCTAGTTTGATTGCACTGTGGTCTGAGAGACAGTTTGTTATGATTTCTGTTCTTTTACATTTGCTGAGGAGTGCTTTACTTCCAACTATGTGGTCAATTTTGGAATAAGTGCGATGTGGTGCTGAGAAAGATGTAAATTTATCTTGATTTCACTATCGAACAGACCGAAAATTCACTAAGATATTTCATTTTTTTCTTAAAGTGATGATTTCAAGCCTCCTAAATATTTATACAGCCTTTTCTTCTTAGGGAGAAAGAGAGAGGGCTAACTTTGGTCACTGTTGTCAGCTTATAGTTTTAACATACTCCTTAAAATATTTCATACTTGAAAATTAAATTCTTCTTTAAAATATCGCTATAATAAAGTATGTTCAGGGAAAAAAATTAGTCTCAGCACTTCCTCTTGCTAGCTGTGCTGTCAGAGACAATATTCTTAAACGCTCTGAACCTTAGTTTCTTCATCTTTAACTCAAGAATAGCTCTGTTCCCAATTTTAATAGGTTTCTAGAAGGATTAAGTAAGAGAACTCAAATCAAGTACTGGTAAAAGCCCTGGCACATAATAAAGGCTTAGTAAACCATTGCAGTCATTATCATTTTGTCCAAATTCAGTTTACTTATAATCTGTATGTCTGTGGACAAATCACTGTGTCCTCATGTGTGTCAGTTTCCTCATTTGGGACATAGGAATAATGATACCTAACCACAGTGTTGTTGTAAACATTAAATGAGGTTACTACATGTAAAACACCTAGCACCACACTTGATGTGCCAAAAGTATTTAACAAATGCTGGCTGATGTTATTTTTAAGACTGACAGGTGTTCTTTTTAGTTCGGTCTCTTAAGTTATTCATTCATTTGAAAACACATGTCAGGAACCTCCAATATGAAAGAAAGCACTTGATATAAATTCTTCTTCATGCATTTGGCCACCCTAAAATCACAGTGCTTAAACGTATGATGTTACCGCTTTCTGCTGGTAGGACAGCATCCCAGGAGAAAGCAGAGTCCAGGAAGCAGACGTCTGGAAGCAAATCCTGAACTCATCAAGTCCCATAGTCCCTTTATCTATGGACCTTCTGCCAACATCTTCTGTAAGGTACGTTCTTTTACCCATGGTCGAGTACCACTGTGCACCATCCTAGCTACTAAGGACAGAGTGATAAACTAACAGGCATGATCTCTGCCCTCATGGAGGTTCTAGGTAAGAGAAAGGACTCCCCTTTTCTTGGAGTGCAGAGGCTGAAAGTTAAGGGGTATACTCAGCAGAGGTCCGACAGGTGAGTGAAAATGACATGTTTAAAGAACTGACAGAAAGTAAGTATGGTGAAACTTGACAGGAGAGACAGGTGAAGAGATTGGAGAGGTAAATGTAGGTTCCGTATGCAGGGTCTTCAAAGCAAAGGACATTGAGAACCCATTGCAAGGTTTGGAGCAGAAGGTGGCATAATCAGATTTGGGTTTTAGAAAGACTACTCTGGCTGCCTTGTGGGGAAGAAAAAAAAAGTATGTATGGAGTGGGATAGAGGAGGCATACTTAAGTTTTCTTATGTCTGGTGGCACAATAATTGCTCCATCATCTGGGGTTGAACTCAAGGGAAGTTGGGGAGGTTCCTACCTAAGAAGGAGAATGTAATGTCAAATATGGCCATCACTTACTTGCATTGAGAAATATGAGGTATGGTACTCAGTAGATATTACATGTGTTTTCTGTGGAGGGCCAACAGTCCCCACCTCCCGCTAGTCACACTCATATAATCCACTCTTCTTGAGGGTGGACTGGATCTAGTGACTTCCTTCTAGTGAGCAGAATACAGCAAACATAATGAGATGTCGCTTCCATATTTATGTTAAAAAAAGACTGTGGCTTCCACCTTGTGGCATTCTCTCTGTTGCTGTCACTTACTTGGTCTGATGAAGCTCTCTATAGAGAGGCCCACATAGCAAGGAATTGAGGGCATCCTCCAGTGATCAGCCAGTGACTACTGAAGGTTTCAGTCCAACAACCTATGAGGAACTGAATCCTTCCAGCAATCAATGACTGGGTCAGGAAATGGATCCAGCCCCAGTTGAGAGGACTACGGCTCTAGCTGGCACCTTCCCTGTAGCCTGGGCAAGACCCTGAAACTGGATCCAGGTAAGCTGTGCCTGGCTTCCTGACCCACAGAAACTGAGAGATACGAAATATGTGTTGTTTTAGGATGCTAAGTTTTAGGGTAATTTGTTGCACAGCAACATAGAACTAAGACACATTATATTCTGATATCACAGAAAGCAAGAGAAGTACAGTATTGAGAAAAGGAAGTGACTAGCATTGTCAAATGTGGCAGGGAGATCGAAGATTACCCAGGATCATAAGGAATGAGAAAGCATTGAGTCTGACAAGTAGGCAGGTAGCACGATTTGCAAGGAAACAGTGAGAGTACACTGGGTGGGCTGGCGTAGAAAAGGTAGGAGGCAAGTCATCCATGGGTTTATGTTTAGATCTTACGTGATGCAACCCAATTTAAAGCACCATTACTGCTGCAGGTGGAAGTATGATCTTGTGAGGATGAATAATGTGATCTGTTTTGCTTTCTATTTCTTGTTCAAATTCTTGCTTCAATCTTATGATCCTGAGCTTCTAAAAACTCTCCAAAAGGCATCTATTAATGAATTTAGCATCTGGCTTTGCAGTGCTGATCCAACTTCTTCATTCTGTTTCTCTGGATTCTGTTCCCAGTGATACACTTCCTGTGCCCCCGAAGTGCGTCTTTTCTACACATGATCTGGTGTCTTTGCAGCCAACTTGGGAACAATGTGGAAAATCTATCCATGGTGACCTGGGAGTGTGAAGTCTTGGTAGAGAATCAAGTTCAAGTTGCTTGAATTTTTACCTAGGAAAAACTTAATGGACTGTCACATGACACCCCAGGTATCTCCCCTCTCTCTAGCCTTAACTGTTCCCATTTAGCTCAGAGCAGGGGATTTGGAGACAACACTTAATTGATGTGTGGCTTTGAGGAAATGACTTTACCTTTCTGAGCATCAGTTTCCTCTACTGCAAAATGTTGGTAGTAATATATCTTTCTCTTGGGGTTGTTTTGAGGAGAATGAAAGGAGCTGACATGTATAAGTAGCTGAGCAAGAGCTTAACACAAACCCTTTTCTGAACCCCTTGCTGCCATGATACAGCAGCTAACCTCGAGTTTGCTTACCTGTATGGCCAACTCAGAAGCATTCTAGAGGCTGCCAGGCCAGCTGCCTGAAACATGTCATAAACAGCCAGGGGAGGCAATTTGCTTTCAAAGAGAAACAGACAGAAGGAGTCAAAACAAGACTGTGAGCAGTGGGTCCACCCCCGAGCCAGGACAAATTTGGCACTTGGCAGTAGCAACAGCAAGATGTGCACCGCCCAGAGAGTATGCCTCTGCAGGACCTCACAAGTTCAGGACCGTCCTGAAACCTGTATTCTTCACATGCTTGTGGAAAAGATCTGTCAGGGTTACCCACAGTACCTGGACTGACCTATTTTTAAAACTAGAGTAGCTTGGAATTACCTTGCTGTAATTTGTTTTTTTTTTTTTTAATGCCATAAAGGCCTACACCTCCTTCTGTCAACAGAGTTTGTTTTCTCTCTTTCATTCTCTCTTTAGAGGTGTGGAACAGATGCAAGGGCTGCCTGAGAAAAGTATGTGGGACACTAAACAGCTGTCACCAGCACTTCACGGCACTAAAACTCAAAAAATGACTTGATGCTGGCTGCTGGCATATGAGTTGCCACGCAGGAGTCTTCCCTAGGATACTTATTTTTGTGTTTTCTTTCTTAGAGATAGTTATTTAGTTCCTGGAACATAGATCCTGGCCTCCTACCCTGGATTATAATGTGGCTGGCTCCATTTCATTGCTGAGTTTGCGGGTACCTAACTGATTGCCTCTTCAGAGAGGCTCTCCCTGTTAGTCCTATCTAAGCTCTTATTCCAATCCCCTTCATGGTTACTCGCTCTCTCAATAACCTGTTATATTGTTGTCTTAGTACTATCTGACATCATTTGTTTATACTTATAGCAGTAAGTTGTCCATTGCTCCCCCTAGAATATAGCTCAGTGTAGGCAGCAATTTCATCCAACCCACTTGTCTCTATATCCTCACCTACCCTATGGTAAAGGAATGATTATTATTATCTCCATTTTACAGATGAGGAAACTCAGGCTCAAATAAATCAGATAGGTTTCCCAAGTTCATAGAACTAGTGAGTGGTAGAACCAGGATTAAGATCAGGAAATATGGCTGCACTGTCCAGTATAGTAGCCACTAGCCACATATGACTACTGAGCACTTGAACTGTAGCTAGTCCAAATTGAGATGTGATATATACTGGATTCAGTATGGAATACATACTGGATTTTGAAGACTCAGTATAAGAAATTTTTAAAAATATCTCATTAATTTTTATATTAAATGATGAAATGATAATTTTTTATATACTGAATTAAACAGAATATTAAGATTAATCTCAATTATTTCTTTTTACTTTCTAAAATGTGGTTACTAGAAGTCTTAAAATTACATATGTGGCTCAAGTTGTATTTCCACTGGACAGCATTGGTCTGTACCTTTAATCACTTCACAGAGTATGACCTGAAATGTCAGTAGACCTGAAATAGTGTCTCTATTAGTGCTAATGGTAACAGTAAAATTCAGACAGTCATCCAATTTTGAATTCCCTTTTCTGCCTTCTAAAGTTCACCTGTTAAAAAATAAAAGCAGTTGTTCTTTAACCCACATACATTAGGTATCTACTCTAGGCAGACCACTGTGCAAGGTGCTTCTTAATGCAGTTAGAACCCGAATTAATCAGGAAGGGACAGAAACCTAACCTGAACTACCTTTAGTAAAAGAATAAAATGGGATGCTTAATTGAAAGAGTCTTGGGGTAGCTCATATATTTCAAGGATGAGCTGAATGTACAATACCAGAGATGGGACTCATAATCCACTCTCTCCCTCTCTCAGTTCTACCTCTTTCTGAGTGTTGGCTCCATTTCCTTATGTCACCTTTTTCCCATGGCCAGAGTCAGGATTGATGGCAGCTTCCAGGCTCACGTCTTCCCGGTTTCATCACCAGAGTCAAAGGGGTACCTCTGGTGTCAACTTCAGCCAGGACTCACATTGGCCTATGTTGATCACGTGTGGTCTCTTGGGCCAATCCTCCATGGGGCATGATGACTGGCCCAGTTGGGTCACATCCTCACCCATGTAAACAGGGGTGTGTTAAACTGATAGGCAACTCCCATTAAAACCAAAGGATTGAAGTCAGGGAAAGAATATTTCCCAACTCAAAGGGGATTCTTTCTTGATGAGAGGAGATAGGCTGAATATACAGAATGATGGATTCTCAAAGTCTTTCTTGATGTCATTGTCTTCTTTGTGGGAATGAATTTGAGAAATTATGAAAGTCTTGGTTAAAAGTAAAAATAAAGACATCAGTGCTCAGGCTCCTAAGATATTAGAGAAATTCATTAGAAAAAATACAAAGAGCATAGAAGTCCTTTTGTTGAGGGCATACAGAAATAAATAAGCATCTCAAGCATGAAGATCCCTGTAAAGGTGCCTGCCTTGGCTGGCAGCGGTAGGTCAAACCTGTAATCCCAGCACTTTGAGAGGCCAAGGCGGAAGGACTGCTTGAGGCCAGGAGTTAAAGACTGGCCTAGGCAACATAGTGAGACTTCCTCTCTACAAAAAAAATAAAAACATTAGCCAGGCATGGTGGCAGGCACCTGTAGTTCCAGCTAATTGGGCTGAGGTGGAAAGGTGGCTTGAACTCAGAAGGTTGAGGCTGAAGCAGCCACGATCACCTCATTTCACTATGGGAAGGAAAGGGAAGAAAACACACACTAGCCTAAGCGACAGAGCGAGACCCTGTCTCTAAAAAAGAAAGCGCCTGGATGCCTTTGTCCGTTATGACTATGTTCAAGACGGCAACTACTAAATGCAAATAATGGAACAATGAATGTACTTGACTTCTTATCATTGTTGGAATATTGCTGCTAACAATTTATTGAGTATTAACAGTGCAGAACATAGTATTAAGAACAGTTCTGGTCTAGTAGATGAACAATCTTATATAGGTAATATTTTCTGTTGAACAACGTGCCCCTGAAAAATCCCTTTAGAGGAACTAAAAACTCCCACTCACAGTCAAAATGTCTTCCTTTTTCTCAGAAAGGAGACTTGTTGGTTTTTGTCCTCCTTCTGGATTCAAATCCCCCATTTTCAGCCTCGTGATGTAAAGCTGTCAGCCTTATTGTCATCTAATCACCAACTCCAAAGTCCAGGAGCTTATCTTTCCTTTTTTACTTAGTCGTGGGAGTGACATTTGGACACATTTCATTAAAACTGAGAAAAAGCGGGCTTCAGAACTTGAAACATAATTCAGGTTGAATATGCAGCCACTAAAGAGATCTTGGAATAATTTATAAGACAATCCATCCATGCCTGGGGAACCCAATGGGTATCTTGAAATACATTTATATCTACATCTATGTGAGCTTCATAGAGATATTTTTAAAAGTGTGTGCTCATATTCATTATCTTTTTCTTTATTTCTGGAAGATATAGTATGAGTTTACCCTCTTATTTTCTTTCTGGTTGGCTACTCAGTCGCACAAAGACCAAGATGTGAAACTCTAACTTTTCAGTCCAGATGATAAGGTCTTGCCTAAACTGGAGAGGCGGAAAGAGCTGCTCTTTTGCTGTGCATGCCTGAAGCATTATAAAAATAAGAGTCAGGTTTCTTGTCTGGAAAGATCTCATTTGGGGGGGAAAAGGGCAGGGAGGGGAGTTGTCTTAGGAGGTAACTTGGGGCTGCTGTGCATTGTACCTAATCATCATCTTTGCAGGAGTCTCTGAGTCCATATTTCCACTACCTCACCTTCTCTGTGCTTCCTGGAAGCCAAGGACAGGTGGGCACAAGAGATAGCCTTTATAGAAATAGGGTGAAATGAGTTTCCTTTAGAAGTGTGCTGTGGTCAGAGAAAACTTGGGAGTTTTGTTTGTATCAGTACTCATTACAGTTTTTCTGGGTGATTTGTGACAAATGAATGCTTTATACAAATCATTAAAAATTAGTTATCTGATGTATGTAACATCTTTGGAATGAAGATCAATAGATACATTTTTTAAAGTGGAGGATGGTGGTTGGGAGATGTGTTTTCCTCCCTGCAAACTTTCATGTTTAATTGAATCTGTAAATTAAACTTTTTTACCCTTCTCATTTTAAATCCTGGCTAACTGGTACCTGGGCTTTCTGGCACAAGATGCGAATCTACATGTCTAGCTTTGCAGGTAGTGGTGACTCATTGTTATAACTGAATGGGAGGGAAGAAAAAACACACAAAAAAGTTCTCCATCTTACTGAAGAACACAGAATGTCATTTTTGGAACAGTCAGCAATTTCTAGTTAAACACTGCCAAGTTTATCTTAAAGGGACCACTACATAATCTTGTTTGTGTTCATTTATAATTTTTGTATCTGAGGTTATTTCAGATGATAAGAAAGGAATGGAATTGATTGTTCATACAAATAGCTGACTGTCCCTTGTAATTATTTGTTTGCCTGCATAAGATGACATCTATGATGCCAATGGTCGTAAGAGAGGAATACCCACTTCACAATATTCCTTGAACCATTCACTTTAATTTTGGACACTGAAAGAAACCAGAGCTGTTAGCAATAACATTATCTGTTAAACTTTCTCTGTTCTATTTCAGATGTTTTTCCTATGCTATCAGATATAAGAGAAGGTTTTTCTAAGATGTGCCCCATAACTATGCCTTGATGTTCTGGAAATCTGGAAAATGAATAATGTACTTGTCTTTATCCAGAACTGAAAGAAGAAATAATTTGGTATTAAATGACTAAGACTTTTCTTCTAATAATAAGCACTGAGCCATGTGGATCTCAGTTATCAGTAACTCCCAAATTATAGGGCAGGCAGTTCAGGATTCAGAGTACCCCATATTCCCACCTCATGGTCTTTGCACATGCTGTTCCCTCTTACCTACAACTCCCTCCCCACTCTCATTTCTTCGAACATCTCCTACTCATCACTTCTCAATTTAATATCACTTCCCTGACATTGACTAGTCCTCACAGCATACTATAATTTTTCTTATGAAAATTTATAATTCATTAATAAGCTAAGTATTTATAGGAGAAAACTGCTTTCTCTTCATTCTGGATTCACATCCCCCATTTTCAGCCTCATGATATAAAGCTGTCAGCCTTTTTGTCATCTTATCACCACCTCCAATATCCAAGAACTTATCTTTCCTTTGTCACTTCATTGGGATTACTACTAGGACAGTCACTATTCATTGGGACAGTTGAATATTGGGATAGTCACTATTAAGCAGAGGTAGCTACAGTGCCAAGTACTGTGCCTCACACATAGTAGGTACTCTATAAACATTTTATTGATGGAATGAATCAATTCACTGATGTTCCATTTAGTTCTGGGGCAAAGGATCTCAAGCTTAGGAATAACTTGGGAGTAGATCCAAGCTAGATCCCAGACACCCCTTAGAGGTCAAATTGTCCGTCCTTTTCCTCCAGACAAGGTTGTAGCTCATCTTGTGATTATTCAAAACTTCCAACTCACAATCCAGGCTTTGATAGCTTCTACCAAGAGTACCATCTCTGCCCAACACTGCTCCCAATGCAAGCTCTGAAAACTGTCAGCATACATTGGTGCCTAAGGGAACCAACCTTCAAGATGGCCTCCAATAACCCTCACCTCCTCTCAGTTACTCCTTTGTACATTTCCCTCCCAATGATTTAAGGCTGGCCTATGCTGACTTCTGAAGCTATTACATGACTTCACGGCTAGGTAATAAAAGAAGGAATTGCAGCTCCTGCCTCAGTCTCTTAGATAAGCAGCTTTGCCAACATCTAGTCACTATGCTGAAAGACACATGAGCAGCCCTGTGGAAAGTCCCGTGTGGAAAGAAACTGAGGCTTCCACCAGCACCATCTTGCAGCCATGTGAGCAAGCCACCTAGGAAGTGGATCCTCCAGCCCCAGAGTTACCTAAGAACACTAAGCTCAT
The DNA here is from genome assembly GCF_008728515.1 of Papio anubis. Taxonomy (NCBI): domain Eukaryota; kingdom Metazoa; phylum Chordata; class Mammalia; order Primates; family Cercopithecidae; genus Papio; species Papio anubis. Next base: position 75,353,182 of record NC_044977.1, read on the forward strand.
AGTTTCATTGACCCAGGTAGAAATAGAAATACAATGGAGATGGTTTCAGATGCTTCGTATCTTGTCAATATCCTCTTCAGAAGATAGAAAGGCAAGAAAGTTATTTTTGCTCATCATATGTTGGTAGAGAAATCATACGATGAATATTCATTACAACCAGAATGACGCAATAAATTTCCTATTCCCTCTCTATTCATTTAAAACCAGCTTCTTGGGTTAATTATAGGTTCAAAAGCTTTAATCCATTCAGCAAGCTTTTCTTTATATGTTTCACAATTATTTTCTAATACTCAGAACACTTCAGTCAAAAATGGCCCTATAAATTCTTCTTCACTTGGCAAATAGACTCTATATTGTCTTTCAAGAGAAATTTATGTTTTCTCAAACTTCAGTCACCTAAACTACAGGCCAGACACAGCCGCGGACAGAGGAATAAACGTGATCTTTGTGAACGCCAACACAAAGTACCTTATTCCATTAAAAATGGTGGAAGGTGGGTCTTATCTACTTTTGGCATGAAAAATATTGGGTGTTGTGTGGATGCCTCATGCACTGTGCATTTGGTCCCATTTTGTATTACTAAACACTTCTGCCTTCTTTTTATTTTCATTTTTCATTCTTTCTCGCAAGAAGTCTTATTTTCCTTTCTATCCTTTAGGCTTGCCTTGGCAGGGAACACCTGTTTATTTGTCAAGGATGTCCTGGCCAGCCTGTCCTCCTAGAGACCCCACATTATGCCCCATGCTTCAGGGTCAGTAGTCATTTGATTTGTTCCTTTTATAGTTGTATCTTTATTTTCTTATTATAATAATACCTGCTTATTATAAAGATAAATACCAAACAATACAGAAAGATATAAGGCAGAAAAAAATCACTTCTATTCCTTATGGTTAATAGTTTGAGTTTAGGTTTTTATGGTGTTAGAAATAAATTTTCGATGCTGCAAAGAAATAGCACTCGAACATAAATTTAATTTCTCAGCAAGGCAATTTTACTTCTATAAAAGGGTGGGTCTCACAGATTGAGCAATGGTGAGAACACACCTGAACAAGGGAGGGGAAGGGGTTCTTATCCTAATGCAGCTAATCTCTACTGCTGTGTCTTTCACCTATTGGCTAGGGTTGGACCACACAATCTAAGCTAATTCCGACTGGCTGTTTTAAAGACAGCATGGGTACGAGCCAGAGAGGTGGGGTGAGTAGTTTGGCAGGAAGGACAGTTACAGAACAGGTGACTAAAGGTGACTCAGGTCAGAGCAGGTGACTAGGGCTGACTCAGGACAGAGCAGGTGACTGGGGGGACTCAGAATGGAGGTAGGTGATAGAGGCTAGGAGGGGGTTGTTTACTGAAGCTAGGGGCAAAGAGATGTAAAGAATGAGGAAGTTAAACTTTAAAATGAAGAACAAAGAACAGGGGAGCTGAACATACTGATACATTGGTTCTTTGGAGAGGGTCTCAGAACTCATCGTACTTAACAATCTATGGGCTAAAACCTTTGAAGAGGAATTTATTATATCCTACAATGTTTTTTTCTTTTGTGAGTATTTATTTATGTATAAAGAAACTGTTTCCATAAATGGAATCATTTAATCATATTCTGTAACTTACACATCTTTTAGCAATATATTGGGGACATATTCACATAATAGCAACGTCATACTTTATTGCCTTATTTAGGTGCTAGACAAGTTCTCAAAAGAGCACCATGAGACAGTTACTATTAATGATCCCATTTTATAAATGAAGCAATTGAGTCTTAGAGAACTTAAGTGACTTGCCTGATGCCACAAAACTCACAGGAGGGAGCTGGAATTCAGCCTCCAGATGTAAGGGTCTAAATTCTTAGCTGCTACACATGTCAGTGTTTAGAAATGCAGCTCTTGCTCTTGAGAGTAGTACATACCACTAATGCCTTTCACATGTGCCATGTACCTTCACTGGCCCTCTGCTCTAGACCCTTGACTTGTTTCCCTTTCCTCTCCTGTGTACCCCTCCAATTTACTGTTCCTTTTGTCTACTTTCCCAAGCTTGTTACATTTTTGCTTTATTTGTTCACTCTGAATAGCATTTCCCTTCTCTCGGGGTGTGTTTTGATCTTAATGATCTGGTGTTAGGCTGGTTTTGACAATGACGGGGAGAAGTTAAGGACTTTATACAATTTGGGAGTCCTATTCAAGACTCCTACAAACCCTATTATCTTAGGAATCAGTAGATTTAATGAATAATGTTTCCTTTTTTCCCTCCTACTCTAATTTTGATTCTGCTCATTCCTAACCCAGGTCACTGTCTCCTCCTGAACTTTTACTAACAATGCCTTGGGTGTGTCCATGAAGCTCTTAAATCCTCTTCCCAAGAAAGAGAAGGAAGAAAAGCATCATTATGTGTGGGCTAGAGTGTGTCAGGGGGGATGGTAGGGGAACCGGGGGCACAAAGAGGTGAACCCACTGGGCTTGGTTTAAGGACTAGGAAGCCAGGGCAACGGCCCTCCTAAATCTGTACTGTGTCATGATCCAAGGGCACTCCCAGCCTCAACCCAGTCGTTTGGCCTATGAGAACACTGTCTGAGAATGAAACCTAAACCCTCAAAGAAAAGGCAGGACTTAAGGCCTCATTGCTGGCACACAGCAGTGTGCAGTTTTCCTCCTGTGGGAAGCAACAGACCATCACAGCAACCACAAGATGTTGGAAATGGTGGCTTCACAACTGGCTTGGTGGCAGAGAGTTTCAGGCTCCTCACAGTGCACCCTCTTTTTTTATAAGTGGCAGTTAGGCTGCAGCAGGCTGCAGCCTCTGAACCATCACATCTCAGATGGATTCCATTTCTGGGAGTTACCAAATGGTCCTTATAGAGTAGCATTAATCACACAGCAGTCAGACTTGACTATTTTTTCAGTGTAGCTGTAAAGATAAAGGTATTGAGCAGGAGGAGATGATCATAAGTAGCTACTAGGTATGGCATTGAATGTTAGCGACAGTTGACCAATAGTGGCTGCCCAAAGTAATGTGTATATATAAGGATTCTGCAGTCACTTCCAGACTCAAAGGGAAACAGCTCCATAATCAACTAGTAATGTCTGCAATAGCCATGGGTAAAGAGCATGGCAGCATGTGTGTGTTATGTGTTTGTCATAAGAATAGGTTATGGAATGGTAAAGATCTTTCCAGGGTGTCTGGAACATTAAAACTTTGCAGTAAATGGGAATTATGCAGACATATCACCAAGGGTTATAGCACCATAAAATATTACCGGGGCCAAGGGAAAAACAAGTATGTTGATAATCCTATTGCTAAATGTAATAGTGATTTTGAAGATGCCTTTTTCTTTTCTTGATACTGACTGGTTTTATTATTCTAGGTGACTGTGCCTTAAGTTTTAGAATGTGTCCTGCCATTAACAGAAGTTGAGGCTAGGCTCCAAACTCCTACCTTGACAAACATGTTCTGTGTTATAAAACCTGGTATGCAATAACATGGCTCACATACTCACTACAGGTGAAGATGTGAAGATCCACTTTATTTTAGTTGTTCGCCCTTTGGGCAAATTGTGTAAGGGCCCTGAGGCTCAGTTTTCTCATTAATTAAATGAGCATATTTAATTTACAGGATTGTCATGAGATGACATTTAAATAATCTAATCTTCATGAAAAAGCTGCAGAGATACTATTCTACGGTATTAACATTTTCATAATTGTTATTCTATTTATGCATATAACTTCTGAATTTTCTTGGGCTAGAGGAACAACTGAAAACAAATGTCCAGACCTGAAAATAACAATAGTGGTAGGAGTTACCACTTACTCATTTACTAAGGCCCACTCAGGACTGGGAACTAGATTAGTTCCTACCTTATCATTTAAGGGCAGGGTTGCCAGGAAAAATACAAGATGTCCAGTTAGTTTTAATTTTAATTTCAGATAAATAATCATTGGGACATATTTATATTTTTAAAACTATTTGTCATTTATTTGAAAATCAAACTCAACTAGGCATCCTTTTAAAAATAAAAACAACAATGACGAAGCAGTAGCTATAATCTAGTATAATCTAGGGCTTATGAGAGTAATTTTTTTTTTTTTTGAGATGGAGTCTTGCTCTGTTGCCCAGGATGGAGTGCAGTGGCACGATCTCGGCTCACTGCAAGCTCCAGTTCCTGGGTTCACACCATTCTCTTGCCTCAGCCTCCCAAGTAGCTGGGACTACAGGTGCTGGTTCACTGCAAGCTCCGGTTCCCACTTCACACCATTCTCCTGCCTCAGCCTCCCAAGTAGTTGGGACTACCGGTGCTTGCCACTACCTCTGGCTAATTTTTTCTTTTTGTTTTTTGTTTTTTGTTTTTTTTTTTAGTAGAGACGGGGTTTCACCATGTTAGCCAGGATGGTCTCAAAATCCTGACCTCATGATCCGCCCTCCTTGGCCTCCCAAAGTACTGAGATTACAGGTGTGAGCCACCGTGCCTGGCCGCCTTGTGAGAGTATTAAGAGTTTGTGAACATAAATTACTTAGAAGAGTGACACTCGCGTAGTAAGCATGTTATCAATGTTAGCAATTAGAGAGATGACCCCATATCAAGGTTACAAGCAGAGGCTCTGGAGCCAGATAGCCTGCACCAAATCCCAGCTGGGCCACTTATTAGCCGGGTGACCTAGGGCAGATACTTTACCCCTCCATGCTTGAGTTTCCTCATCTAGAAGATGGGGAGAATGACAGTCCCTTCCTCATAGGGCTGTTGTGAGTGCCACTGAGTTAATATGTGTGAAGGTTTTAGAAAAGCACCCAAGACAGTGAAAGGCTCCAAAAATGATAGCTCTTACGATACTACTGTCATTGCTGTTCTTATCTGTTTAACTGGCCCTAAGATTTGAGTATTTGTGCTTACTGTAATAAAAGAATCCATACCTGCTGTCTGCCAGAAAGGTTTGGGACAACTAGGAAAGTGTTACCTCATCCCCAATTCACACAGGACATAAATAAGACCATAGAGGCTACTAACTTGCCTAAGGTCACATGGCCAAAGCTGGGGTTCAGATCCCTGACTGTCTGACTCTAAAACTGAATCTCTTTCCACTCCTCTGAGGAGCTGAGATCTATGATCTATGAGCTGGCAATAACACCATCTATTAGATGTGTGAGCATTTCGTAAATTCTGGAGAATGCTATCTGAATATTAGCATAATATTATAGTTCATTATGTTTATTTATAAAAAAGTCAAAATGCTCTAAAGCATTTTATCACCGTTGTTCTTGTTGTTGCCTGAGGTGAACAGAGCAGGGATTATTGTCACCCCTAGGCGGCAGGTGGGGAGTCAGAATCCAGGCAGGTGAAGTGACTTGTTCCGAGTCACCCAGCAGAATAAGGAGGAGCGGGAATGACCAGCATCCTTGGTTTCAAAGTCCATGTTTGTTTTCCGACCTGTGTCATTTCCTTCATTTTAAACACATTCCTCTGTTAGAGCTTCCAGCATGGTCTACTTTGGTTGTTATTAAGTATGTCATCCACATCCAAAGACAGCTCGAGTGTTCTGTCTTAGAAAAGTTCCCCCATGTTGGATTCTTTTCCCAGTTTATCTTCAAAATAATAAAAACAAAGAATTCACAAATCCAGGGGAAGGATTAGCAAAACAAACTTTGCTGTTATTTTTGAGCTATAAGGAGAGCAAGTAAGCACCATAATTATTAGCAAATGTTCTATAGCCTGCATTATCTGATCGTGCTAATTATAAAGCAAAAGCCACTTCACCTCCGATTTTCTTTAGAAATTACAGGTATAGGCCGGGCGCAGTGGCTCACGCCTGTAATCCCAGTACTTTGGGAGGTAGAGGTGGGCGGATCACCTGAGGTCAGGAGTTTGAGACCAGCCTGACCAACATGGAGAAATCCCATCTCTACTAAAAATACAAAACTAGCCGGTCATAGTGGTGCATGCCTGTAATCCCAGCTACTTGGGAGGCTGAAGCAGGAGAATCACTTGAACCCAGGAGGCAGAGGCTGTGGTGAGCCAAGATCGTGCCATTGCACTCCAGCCTGGGCAACAAGAGGGAAACTCCATCTCAAAAAATAAAGAAAAGAAAAGAAATCACAGGTATAATTCCTACCATGTTCTTACAGCATCTTAAATGTTCAATCATGCTCCAAATGGTCATTTCGCAGCTGAACATATTCTGTGAATCTGTTTTTGGATTCCTGAAACTATTGTCCATGCAGTGTGTCTCTAGATCACTATTAATATATTATATGCCCATCCTTAAATTTCTTTTCACTTAAGAAAAAGGTAGTAAGATGTTTATGGAAAAAGCTGATTTTAGAGACTTTAAGAGGAAAGGGCTATGAAAGACCAGGCAGGAGTCCAAGCTGACCTAAGACCAAAGTCTATCAAAGCTGAGCGTCTCCAGCCCGGCAGCATGGCGCTGAGCAGGAAAGGAGTTGGCAATTGGTAAATGTCACAGGATAGTTTCTTGCCCTGTGAAATTCTTCCTGCGGGGCAGAGGACGGTAGGGGGCAGGGGCGGGGCGCGGTGGTGGGAGGCAGCAGAAATTCTCTATCCTCTCTCAGAAACACTTGGAAGGTAATCATAGGCAGTAAATTTTATAACAGAATCAGGAAGGAAAAAAGTGTTAAAATTTGTAGATCAGGGCCCCTTTTTATTGTTTAAAAAAAAAAAACTATGTATGCAAGAAAATAAGAGGAAAGAAAGACTGAAAGGATGTATACACAAATGGAAGGGGCGTTCCTTCTGGAAGGCTTGCTAAAATTGCTTTACTTGCAAATAATAGAATGTCAACTGGAACTAGCTTGAGCAGAAATAAAATAAGAGAAAGTACATTCACTTATATAATTTTTTGGCTCATATACAGAGGCTACTAATTTCACATATGACTAGATCCAGGTCTTCTGTCTTTGGGGATCTCTCACTCCTCACCCTTCTTTGTCTCCATCCAGAAAGCTGTTCTCTATTCTTCACCATCGGAAGCTTCAAACTTGTTAATGATATGTCTTCCTGGTTCCAAAAGAAAAGATCATCTTTCAGTAGCTCCAACAAAAGTCCCAGAGGAGAGTCTGGTCCATTGGTCCACGCCTGCATCTGGGTCATCTTCACGAAAACCATATGGATCAAGCAGGATTGCTACGTAATCAGAATTGGTTCCCAAAAGGGAGGAATGCAGGCACATAAAAATCATACATCCTCTACTCTGTGATTTTCATCTGCTTTTTGCTAGACTATTTTAATATAATTTTAATGAATCTATATTATTTTATAAGGTTTAAACATTTTAAAATTTATTTTGAAAGATACTGTGATGTAGAATAAAGGATCTAGGAGATTCTAAGTGCCCAGGAGATACTATACTTCTAATGTCTACAAATGCCTTTCAAGAAAATGGACACTAGTTTACCTACAGCATAAACCATCAGAGTTTGCCCAAGACAGCCTGCTACCCTGGCTACAGTTAGTGGGAGGGGAGATAATCACCATAATCTAATGAAAATAGCACTGTCCTGTCTACTTGTGTTAACTCATTTAAATTTCTCATAAAATCCATCACTGGTAGGTACCACTGATATACACCTTTTACAGATTAGGAAACTGAGGCCCACAGAGATGAAGCAATCTGCCCAAGGTAAGTATAAGTAAGAGATGATGCTCACACTCAAATAGAGCTTCTGTCTAGGGGGTTGTTGAAAACAAGATACCAAGGAAAGGACCCAGAATTAAAGGGAACAGTCAAAGGCAAAGGTAGTAAAGACAGGAGAATGAAACTTCTTTGGAGGGGATGTCAAAACACCCAGCCCTCAGAACTGTTATTGTAGCCTGAGGGACAAGGGCCCATTGTTTTAGCGCCTCATGAGCTGTTTTCCTGTCCTGTTCACTTCCCTGTTCCTCTTCATAATACTCCATCATCTGACATAGTGTGGTCTCTTCCTCGCAGCCTGAAAAAGCCCATTTCATGAGTGTGACAAGGGACACATGTAGTCCTACATGCCTTTAGTTGGCCTAACTAACTGCCATCAAGTGAGAGAAAGCCAATGAGCCTTTTCATTTCTCTTCCCTTGCTCTCCTGAAGTTTCTTGTTTGAACATCTCTTTTGACACAGATTTCATTCCGCCTGGTATTACCAGGTGGTCAGATGTTTCCTTCTGCCAGATATCATCTTTAGAATAGGACCTGTGCTTAACTCATTCCTGTATGAGTTCAGTTCTCAACACCTACCAGGGGCCTAATAACCTCTTGTGACATAAAACTGAGGTTTCTCTAGGTCCCCAATGGTGATCCCATGGATGACAGATCTCTGCAAGAATGTCTGTCTCTCCAGAGACCAAGAGTTGCCCTCTTCTTCCTTCTTTTCTCCTGGCCTTGACCTTGCCAGATAGTAAAGAATCAGCCTTCTTTTCCATATAGAACTAATTGCACTCCCAACACAGATCCTTTAATATTGTCCTCAGGGGCCAGGCCCCGGTGAAGCTTTGTGGCTGCACCACTGGGAATCCGGCCTCCAGAACCACTGACTAGTGGTCCACAAGAGAACTGCCTGGAGGATGCCTTCAGGGCTGGATAGAGGCCACCCACTGGCAAGCTCAGATTTTGTACACTCCTTCCAATAAGAAGTAGCCCCCAGCAAGACTGTTCCCTGTTTCTTTAAACTACTGCCTTTTGGCACTGGGACACAGGGCCTTTGAAGGGCAGGTTGACATTCAGCTTTTAGAGACTGGTTGTAATTTGTGAGGCCACTGGAGATCTTGGTGGAAGATGCCAAAGAACAAGATGAGACCATTGGCATGGCCATATGGAGGAAGACCTTGATGAATTTCCTTCTGAGGGTTCCTCTGACATCTAGGAATGCAGGAGCATCATTGGGTGTTCACCAAATGTTCTTAGATACTTCTTAAAGCTGTTTATTAAGATCAAGGAAATGGAAGACAAAACACGTCAAATTTCCACCCAATAATTTCTGGCTGCAGCCTTCCTTGCTAATCTTTTCTAACCTTACCCTGCCCTTCACTTATAATACTGCAGGTTCTTCTTTTCATTCCTCAAATATTCTAGTCTTGTTCTCATCACAGGGCCTTTGCACTTGCTGTTTCCTCCTCCTGAGATGCCTTTCATTCTGACCCATTGCATCAAGGAAGTGCCAGCTCATATTTCACCTTCTCAGAGATGCCATTCTGGATCACTCAACCTAAAGTAATTCTCTCCCAGCTGCATTCTCCCTCATTATCCTGTTCATAATCCCACCAGCTACAATGATTTTCTCTGTTGGTTTGTTGACATTATCTGACTTCACTAACATGTAAGTTCCTTAAGAGCAGGATCCTAGTAGCTCGATGTCAATGTCACCATCCATAAGGCTCAGTTACTATGCCATTCTCTCTGCCTCTGGCTGTGGGAAAGATGACTTTCCTCTTTCACAGACAGATCAAGTTAGAGCCTGGATCTTACTTTGGAGCCTTAGAAGCCTTTTTGATGTAGCATCCCACAAGCTATGATTTTCCAGGGCTATTTCTACTGAGCCTTGAGATTTATTTGTTTGTCATTTGGTGGCATTTACAGGAATTCCTTTTGGAGTTTGACCAGCTATAGCGTAATGTTGGCTGTGTGTGTCTAACTAAATGATAGCTTCTTGAAATTCATAGAACTGCTCAGATGTCTTGGGCATTCTGTTTTCCAAATTATGTTCCTCAAGTACTAGTTCCTCAGGTATTACTGGGTGTCCCCCATGAAAAACAAAAAGGCAGAGGGGGACATCTGTGCAACAGACATTGTCCCATTAGTCTCTCCTCAACACTCACAGTTCCTGTGCATGATGACTCAAGTGCTCTGTTGGAAGCAACTGCTAGTCTCAGCTTAAAGTTGTTCTTGGGGTGCCAGGCAGGGCAGACTGAAAGTGCCAGTGAGTTAGCACCCCTGGAAGCAGCCCTCAGTTTATGACTGATGAAGGCTGTTAGATACTTGGCATCCTCACTCCTCCCGTAAACACCTCTGAGGCGTGTTCTTCCTAGCCATCCCTAGCAAAATTGAGTACCAGCTGTCCACAGAGGTAAAACTTTTTCTTAATATACCCTAGGTCAGTGTCCTGCCCTTTCCAATTTCACTTTCTGTCTCCCCTTATAATACTTCCTACAAATTGACCTCCCAAATAAAACTCCTTCCACTTAAATCTTTATTTCAGGATCTGCTTCTGGCACATTCTAGCGTAAGACAGCATTCTACAGCCAAACATGGCCAAATACACTTAGAAAGAATCGAGCAAAGTCACATTTTTTTCTTCTTTTTTTTTTTTTTCTTTTTTCCCCTGCAGGACCTCTCTGCTTCTCTAATGTGCTAATATGCATTGTGAAATTCCATTTCCTTTATTTGGCTGTGGAGTTCCAGGGGATAGTGTCCTTTTTCACAAGGAAGTGTGCAGAATCAGTGAGCCTTAGAGAAACACACTTTAGGAAGCATTTATTCTGCTCCTCCACCAAAATATATATTTGGGGACAGTTCTGTGGACTTGAAGCTTCATGTTGTCAAAGAAGTAGTTCGAGTGCAATAGCACACTACCTCCAGAGCCCTTCACAGCTTCTCTTGGCAAAAATGGCATGTGCAGATCCAAGCTTCTGTTCTGAAAGGAACACAGAACGGACGAGGCTTTCAAAGACCTTTCCTTCCTAAAGTTACAGTTTAACTGAGAAATTTCACTCATCTCTTCTTCTTCCCCGTTGGTCATGCTGAAGGCCACAGAATTAGAACTGAGCTGATGGGAATGGACCATATTAATGGTTAAAGAATTGAGAAGGATATTTACTAATAAGTCAGTCATCCACACTGTGGAGGGGGGATATGGATGTGAGGGAATCATGTTGTCTCCCTCCAGCAAGGAGAGGTGGGTGTTGAACTCATAGTTACAAAATGAACTAATCCCCGTCTAAAAACTGCTCTAAATGAAAGTGCAGGTTGCCAAGAGAATATATGTCAAGAGCACTAAGAAGGCTTCCTGAAGCAAGTGGCATTTAGAAGAAGGAGTGAGTGTTGTGAGGCAGCGCTAAGGCTGGGGATGCTAAGGACTCAGACTTTCAGGGAAGTGATCAACGGGACCTGACTTCCAAAGGCTAGTTGAAAAGTGTGGAACCTCAGTCTGGTGATGTGGGCATGGCCAGATCAAGTGCATGTACTTACTCTGTGAGCTGAGGTATTAAACATTCCTTAGTCTCTGTTCATACCCTCATCCGCAAAGTAGGAATAACAATGGTACCAGCCTCATAGGGTTATAAGGATTAAGTGAAGTTAATACACGAAAGGCCCTTAGCAAATTTCCTGCTACGTAGCAGATGCTCAATGAATGTTACTGTATTATTAATTTATATATTGTTCATGCTTATTCAGTGGGAGAACCAGGATTTAAACTCAGGTCTTTCTAACTTGCGTCTCCACTATTAACTGCCATGATACGTATCCTGGGTTGATTTTATGAAATTTCACAAAGAAGATTTTGTGGATTATTACGTGACCCTTGAACAGCCTAAGTTTTTAAAAATATTTAGGCATTAAGTATATACAAAAATGGTCACAAGAGTTTTAGTAACAAAATGCATTCTGCAAAAGTTTATGCACCATGAATCACAATTTTATTTTAAAAAATATTTAAGACTAGATTTAAAAAAAATTATTGTTAGATCATGGAATTGTGGGTGATTTTCAAAAAATAATCTTTAATAAAGCTCTTATGAGCACCCAAAAGGTGAAAAGCCTACTGAAGTTCCAGGTTTTCTTCTTGGCCCATTACTTAGGAATTACTCATTTCCCCATTTTTGGAGAAAAAAAAAAAATGTATGTATGTAGGACCCACTTCCTACCAGGAATTGATTTTAAAAAACTATGAATCAAGCTTGAAAAAGAATTAAAGCTAGTTGACTGTGCTTCCGGGTCTATTTTAAAAGGAAAGGGATGCTTTTCCACTTTTAAGGGAATTCAGTGAAAAAGTACAGGAGTGGTCCATTTCCAGTCCTGGCAAGCAGATCAATGCTCAGAGCATCTGTGGATCAACTGGCTGGCACAAAAACAGAGCGGCTAGATTAGCTTCATCACCTGACTCAGTGGCTTAGCTCAAATGCTTCGGGCATTTTTCAGAGCACATTGGACCCCGGACTGGGCTTGGATAACATCTTAGAATTATTAAAGAAATCATATATGCACCTTGGTTTTTGTCCCAGAGAGAAAACATGAGCACCAAGGCCCTGTGTCCCCTTTGCAAGGTGTTAGCCACAAACATGCCACCAGCAGACTGTGGGTTAGACCAAACATAAAGCATTCCTCAGGCTTTTTAAGGAACACAATAGCACATGATCCCTTTGGGATTTGAAGTCCATCTTCAAGCATCCATCCATTCTTCTTCTACCCACATACATCATCAGATCAAAATGTGCCCCAGACTGAGAGCTGAAAAATGTTTGGTAAGGAAACTGCAGAGGTATTGAGTCAGAATGTCGAGGCAGCACATGCAGCTTTAATTTGGATTAGGATGACCCAGATAAAAAAAAAAAAAAATTGTGTAGTCTTGCCAGATCCGCCCTCCTCCCCATCCACAGAAAGGTGTAGCTGCAATTTCCCAACTCTTGTTCCCCAACAGGTAACTTTTTTAGCATCCTAAAGAGCATCCCAACAGACAGTCTTTTATTACATGTCTACTATGTGTCATTTATTGCAAAGGTGTGCCACAAAGGGGGAGAAACTAGTAATTTTTCTAGCAAGCAGACTCTTGGCAAATGTTTCTGAGGTAAATCAGGATTTATTTGAAGCTTAAGACAGAGGATGTGGGCTCCAGATGGTACTTGTATGAGTGCAAACTTTCAAGTAAAACAGCGCTGACCTCAGAGTGTAAGGAGCACGTTTTTGCAGATTATTAGACCATCCGTCACTTGAGGACATTTGAATAATGTCTTTCATAGGAAATGTGGGGATATTATGTGCCTCTTTTTGAAGGTTTCAGTTCTGAAAGAATATGCTCATGAGGCATTCATTGATTTCAAAAGGTGGACCCTCAGGGTATGTAAAAGGTGTGCTGAAATCCTTAAAAATGCATGATCCCCCTCAACAACCATGATCAATCACTGCATTAAAATAATAAATAAATGAAATACTATTTCCATGTGTTGGTGTAGAAAGCATATGTACAATGGCAGGCTCCAGAGATTCAGGGCAGATCTACTGAAGTTCTGCTTGGAAGATCCCAAAGCATTTTGAGAGACAGATAAAAGGTATATCTTGGGACTTTGAAATCAACAGTCACATCCCTGGAATGCCTGGATTTAGACTCAAAAGCACAATGTTTTTAGTGGTTTAAACATCCTTCTTTCCCTTCCCTCCTGGATGAATCTTTTTCACTCTTTAAGATTCTCTTGGACAAAGCCTCATTCACCCGAGATGTCACCTGCTTTTCTCCATGACAACCCCACTGTCATTATATGACTGCCTCCCCACATGCCTGTGAGTACCCTGATGTCAGGGAATAAATCTTATTCCTCTCTGTACCACATAGCACCTCTCACAGAGGCCACACAGAACGCAGCCTAAGGTGGTTGTGGCCAAAATAAACTAGAAAGGGAGAGAGACTTCTCCAGGACATTAATCATAAATTCAACTCTCTCTCTTTTTTTTGTAGACCCAAAGACACACAATGAGAGACACTTGATGATTACCTGGGAAAGTTTTGGAATAAAGCTCAGGGGTCAGTCACCTGGCAAAGTTCTTGAAAGCTAGTATTAGGCAGTAGTGCAGTCATATGGATGTATGGCATTTGGTAGTCAAACAGGTTTAAACTGAAAGTACTTACATTTGATCCAACAAAACTTTTACTAGGTGCCCATTGTGTTACATAGTAGACTGTGTACAGGGTGCTGGATTGAGGAAAATGAATGGGCCTGCCACTGGAGTCTCACAGTCTCACAGCCAAAACTAAAAGGGAGGTAAATAACTAAAATATGTCCTATGTGCTGTTAATAGAGTCATAAACAAGGTACTATAGCAGAGATGTCAATTAGATGTTGGCTGTTAACTATAGTCAATTTGTTGAGACTGACTGCTTTGGAATGCTGTGTTGAAGATTCTCCTGTCCCTGAGTTTCATTGAAAAGGGGAGCTGTGATCAATTAGTAATGTCTGCCAGAAATGGAAAGTGAGGGGATTTGTGGCTCAACTGCCATGTGTTAATCATCAGAACTTTACCTGCAGAAGAAAGGATAACAGAGAAGACATCCAAGAGGAGTAGGCATTTGCATTCTATAGCATACCATATTCTTAAATTGAGCTAAAGAGTATTAAGAGGGTAAACTCAGGCACAATATAATTTTTAAAGAGTTTATATGAATAAATAGTGATTCATCAACCCAGGAACTCCAAACCAAAAGTAGTTCAGAAACTCCACCAAGGGATCACAAGGGGGAAGAAGCTTTTATAGGATGAACATGGAAGTAGCGCAGAGAAAATATTTCACTGGTTACAGTTACACAGTTGCCTTATTTGATCAATCCCCTGGAAAGTCTGTAGTTATATAATCATAAGTTTGTTTGCTGCTTCTTACTGGTTGAGCTTAAGTTCTATTTTTCTCTAATACAGGCGTTTTTAAGAAATAGTTCAAATTAAGTTTCACTTATGTTTGCAAATCAAGCAAGGCTGAGCCCTAACTGGCTTTGTCCACTCAGGGATTCTTCAGACCTGGTCCCCATTTTAAATTTGCTTTAACAAAGGTCATATCAAAAAAGCAGACAGTCTTAAGTTTAAATCCAGACTTTGCTTTCCGCAAGTTACTAAGCATTTCTAAACCTCATTGGCCACCAAAGTGAAGTGGAGGCAATAATACATCCTTATTGTGTGGCTTAAATGGGAAAACACCTAGCAAAAAGCCCAGCCCTCAGAAGATGCTTAACAAATGATAGTAATTATTGCTATAATGATTATGGACTTCCTAAACTTCCTTGGTATGTTGACATCTCAGCTTTGCTTTCTGCTCACTCAAATGAAAGACTCATCTGCATTTGAAAGTGCAAGAAAATGTTTAAATTTTTATCTCATTAAAACCACAAGCTCAATGGACAAGACAGGAAGAGATAAGAGAACGAACTGCTTTCTTTCTGGCACAGTTTAGTAACACAAAAATAATCTCATTCCCAAAGACTACCTTTTAAAGTACATCTTGTCTTTTTAGCAGGTAAACTCTGTGAAAGCAGGAATTATGTCTTACATGGGTTTTGTAGATCCTTAGCCGCACATTGCAGGTGCTTAGTAAGTGATAAAGATCAAAATAGCCCAAGAAAATAGGATGAGTATTAAAATTGTTTCATTTAGGGAATAGGAGTTGTGAAAACACAAAAGTTCAAATATTTAATGTTGGCATATTACCCAACAATTTTTTCCACTATATAATTATTCTTCTTAAATATCATAGATAATAGGACAAACTCATATATTTGGCACTAATATCAACCACTGAGAAATAATTCATTTTATATGCCATGCAAATAAACCCTATATTACATAGTGGTTAGATACTGGGAGATATAGATATTGAAGGCTTACCATGTGTTTGATTTCACCGAAAACTAGAACTGCATTAGGTCATGCAATACTTGGTCATGAGCCTTTGTCATAGGTACTGTTATCTTCTAAAGGTTACAGATAACAAAACTGAGGTTTAAATTAACTTCAAGGATTTGACGCTAGGTGCTTCTGATTCCAAAGCCCATGCCCCTTATACTTGGGATTCACAGTCCTCCAAATATATGTGTATAATTTGAATGTTTGCATTTAATGTTCCATTAAATGGAAAATATCTTAAGGTTTATTATTTTAATAATTCAACAGTGTATCTTTGTGTAAGTCTCACTATATCCATTCTCTTAATTCAGACTTTTACTTAGAAGGTTTGGATAAAGTACACCTAGGATGACTACCAAATTATGAATACGAGGGCATCTAGTTAAATGATGACACATTATCTACACTTAATAAATGACTTTCAGAATGAATAGTCAATTGAATAAAAACATTTTGTTCAGTACATATTACTATGCAAATATCTACATTATCATTTCCAATAACTCTGATGTTTTCTGATGTTCTTAACCACCAAATTATTTCACAACTGTTTCTGGAATTTAGCTTATCTTTATCAGCACATTGTCAGCTCTGTGAATTTGAGCACATACTGTGTCTAAAGTCATCACTGGCCCTCTAATGATATTTTTAGAGGTGTGGGTCACTTCCTTTTTGGTTAAATGGACACTACTTTGGGAAATTAGTTGATTCATATAAATGGACATACTTTTCGGCAATATAGCATTAATTACTTAATTTCAAAATCTACTGTCTACCAGAGAAAGTAAACTTGAGACTGTTCTTGTGAATATCAGTGATTCCACAAAAATACAACCCACAGCTACTTTATCAAGTTGGATGCTTAGAACATTACAGTCTGAAAACATGGAGGCAATATACATTGCCCAATTCAACACTTATGTGACTGAGTCTATAATGTGAGTTAATAGATGTTTACACTTTTCATGAAGAAAAAATTCAGTCATTATTCCCAATTCATTCCTGATTCGAGGACAGGCATTGAAATCCCTTTGTGTATGTTCTCAATGTGAAAAGTAGCTCTGTTCCATTGTATCTAAGTAAGTGAATGTGACTATAATGGATATTTGGCATGCTCAGGAAATATGGTATTCTAGTTAATCCAATCTAAAGTTTCTGTACATACTATTTGTGGATGATCACGTGCCATAGAGGTTGAATGCAATACGACACCCTGAAAAACTGTTTCCTGAGGCCTCTGATTCTAGTTAAGATGGAATAAACATATTTCACGCAGTTTCTCCCATTGATTGCAACCAAAAACTCTGGACAAGATGCATAGAACTTTGGAGAACTCTGAAAAGTAAGTAGTAGCAAATAGATTGCAGAAGGAAACCAGAATTCTCACAATTGAGATCATAAATCTCCTGGGTATTTTCCTCCCATGTCTCCCAGCCTGTGCTCAAAGGCAACGTGAATCCTGAAATAGAGTTCTCAGAAGTGCTAATAGGTGATCCCTGGCTAAGTAATGTCTGCTCATTAGCATAACAGGAGCTGTCAGGGCCTAACTTCCTCACATATTCTCACTAGGAAACGATGTCCTTTTGGCTTTATGGAGGAAACGCTGTTTTGGGGAGATTGCCCTCCTCACCCCCTCAGTTATGCTGTGTTGAATGTCAGAAACAAAACAACTCTGGTCCATATTCAATTTATTAAGGGCTTATGATGTTCTTGCGACTGTAGTGGGAGTTTTATCTAATTTAATGCCCCTGGCAAACCTCTTCTATCAGTGTTATTAGCCAGAAAAAGAGAAGCTCAGAGAAGTAAAGAAACATATTCGCAATCAACAGCTAGTAAATAGTAGAAGAAAATTGAAATCTGGTGCTGTGTGCCTCCTAACAAGTCCGTGGTTGTAGTTCTCTACATTATCATGGCTGGAAGGAATTCACCTATGGGCTAGTTTCTCAGCTGCTTCAGTCCTGAATGTCCATTCTAAGCTTAAACAGCCAAACAGAAACAAGATCAATTCCCTGTCCAGCCGGCTGGAATGAAGCACCAGCATAGAATCGCTACCTGATTCTCTGTGCACTTCACACTGGAGAGTGAACTTTGAGTTCACTCATTATTTATTTCATAAAGTGATTAAGGACAGCTGTGTTATTCCTGTCCTTAGGCAGATGGAGTCTTGTTCTATTACTAAAGATGCTTCTTCGTCACAGGGCAGAGGTCTGACGGTGCCACGCCCCTGTCCAGGAGCCCTTAGAGGCTTCATGCTGAAGGCCATGTGCTCCACTCCCACACTCTGAGATTCTGCACAGCCTCCAAGGCTTTGGGAGTCTGGAAAGGTCCCATCCTCCTCCTAAGCCTTGGTCAGTGCATGGCACAGAGCAACCACTCAACCAATGCAGGTTAGTTTGAAGAGATGTTAGTTTTCTTCCCTGCCTGCCCCTACCTCCCCCAGGACAAATATAAAACTATCCCACCTTCTCAAAGCAAGTATTTTTCATGTAAAGTAATGAAGTAGTTGGGGAAGGATACACCAACAGTGAATGCATTTGGGGAGGCAAGAGAAGAGTTATGAATACGTGGTGAGGCACAGCCTGAATTCATAAGAGCCAGGGAAATGGAAGTGTGGTAACAACCTCCAGCCGGTAAGGGTGTTCCAGGAAGGCTTCCTGGAAGGACTTGCATGTGAACTCCCTAACCTGGTGTTCTTCAGACTGTGGGTTGTGACCCTAGGGTGAGGAAATCATTTTGGTGAGTCATAACCAGAGTTTTCTTCTGAATGAAACTGAATAAATAGAATGGAGGCTGAGTATATTACTAGCTCACAGCATAAAATGTATTTCTTTCTGAGGGTTGTGGTCCACAAAAGTAAGAAACATATTGCCCTATCTTTTGTCTTCCGAGAAGTTGCTCTACTCCTATGATTTTAAATTCACTAGCCCCTGCTGACCATGATCTTTCATTCGGCTCAAAAGTGGAGATATGGTACCACTGTCTCGTCTTCAAAAAATCACCACTCTTCATGTTTCTGTTGTGTCCAATCCTACTGGAGGGTGTTTTATTGATGAAGATAAGGGATAACACATATGTAGACCAGTACTAGGCAATTTATACGCATGACCCACCTGTAATCCTCATGTCATCTTTTTCTAACCCTGTTAATAACCTTGCAAAGCATGGTTCATCCTTTCCATTGCACTCATGAGAACACTGAGGGACAGGATGAAGGTTATTGCTGATCACTTGCTAGGGGGTGAGTGAGCTGAGATTTGAACTCCATTCTGTCTGACTCTGATGCTAGTGTAAAGCCCCAATAATTATTAAGCTAAATTTATGATGCAGCAGTATGGATTTATAAAATCCATTACTATTGCCCAGTAAGACTGAATAACCTTCTGTTTTCTGTCTTTGGAGGCCTGTAAATTCCAAGTTATTTCTGAGAAGAATGAAACTATGCGTTTTCTAAAATGTTGGTATCTCATCTCAGTTCAATATCTCAGATCCAACATCTACTTCTCTTTACCTTCAGTGCCCATAACCCCGGTCCATGCCACCACCAATCTCCTGATAGCCTTACAGCCTCCCAACTGGTCTTTTCAGTCTAGTCTCTTCTGAACTTTTTGAGGTACAAACTCTGTCAATCTACTGCTTATGGTATTTCAGTGGCTTCTCTTTGCTCTTGCCATAAAGACCATATTTGCTAGGTGGCTGTGTGTCTCCTTGGTCTGACCTCCCTTTCCTTACCAGCCTCCTTTTGTATCAGGCTCTTTGCTTTTATAATCAAGCAGGACTTCTTTCAGTTGCTCTGTCATGCTTGTTCCCTTCTGCCACAGGACCTTCATATATGCTATTCCTTCTGTTGACATCATTCTTCAAACCAGTCCCTTGCTCCCTTCATCTGCATAACTCCTGCCCATTCACCAGATCCCATTATTTTACCATGTCCTGATAGAAGAGTTCCCTGTCTTGCCTGTAGACAAATAACGTATGACATGATCTCAAGGCACTCCTGAGTCTTTGCTTCATTGCACTGTTCATTGTAATTTTACATTCATTCATGTGATTCTTTAGTTGACGTCTATCTCCCCTACTGAACTGTGAGCTCCATAAGGGCAAAAATTGTGCGTGTCTACCTTTTACTCCCAGGGCCTAGAATTGTTCAGCTCATAGAGCAAAGAGTAAGGCATTCAACATTGAACTTATCTGACCTCTGTAGAAGCTCCAGGTGCTCAGGTTTGGCCATAAGCAAATCAGAGCAAGGAGATCAGTGGCAAATCTCTGAGGCATTAAACAGCCAGATTTTGTAGTAGGAAGAGCCTTCTGAGTATAAATGTTGATGTCTTGGAGCCCTCTTATTTATGGTTTGTCCTCTATTTGGTTTGGACACAAGATATTCCTCTATCTCCTTCGAGTACTCTCATTTCCTTATTTAGGAGTTTAACGAAGTCTACACCTAAAATGCTACAAATAGCTGGGGGTAGAAGGGTATCTGGTTTATGGCACTAAGAGAAATGTTCACTGTGTACAGATTGATGTGGCCACAAAATTTTCTGTGTGTATGACTCCAAGGTGAATTTGCATGGGGCTCCGTTAGCCTAGTCTCAAATTTTAAGCTGCTCCCTTGGTTATGTATCTCCTAAGGGAATCTAAGGAGAGGAAGCAGAAAAATACAGAGATAAGCCTTGTCTCCCCTCCATGAGCAAAGAAAGACATCTTTTCCAGGCAAGACTCTTACCCCAGCCACCAGTAGACCCTGTTGAGAAAATACTATTAATAATAATTAGTAGTCTTCATAATCATTATTATAACAATAGCCTTCATTGGAGTTTGTTTGTTTATTTGTTTTTTTAATGTGCTAAGTGTTTTGCCTGAATTTTCTTATTTAATATTCACAACCATCCTAGGAAGGGCTGGGGCTACATGTACTCAGGAGTAGACTAAATCTTAGAGAAGCCAAGCTCTTTCCTCAAGACCACACAGGAAGCAACAGGTGGTAAGGGATTTGAAATTAGGCGAATCATCTTTCTGTCCCCTTGCTCTTGACCACTGTTTTTACTGCCCTCTTTCAGTCTTTAATGATTCCTTTAATAAATCTTTTCTTTGTTGGCATTTATTGTGTGACAGGTACTGGGGATTTGACGGAAAGTAATTTATAGATGGGTCCTTCCCTGGGGAAGTTTACCACCCCTTGGGGACAGATCACCAAAATCCTCTTCCTTGCTGACACCCATTGAGCACTTCCTGTGAACCAGGCTCTGTGCTAAGCCCTGTGCCTGGGATATCTTATTTAAGCCTCAGAATTCTTATCTCCAGGTAGATGCTAATATCACACCCTTTTTCAAGATAAGAAAATGGAGGCCTCAGGTAAAATAACTTACCCAAGGGCCAAGAACGAGGAAGCAGTTGGCTAGGATGGAGCCCCAAGTTTATCTGGCTTTGTCAGATGCCTGTACTTTCTACCACCACACTAACTTGCAGAAATGTGGAGAATGCACAAACAGAGCAACCTCCAATGCACTTTGAAAGTACAGGGCAGGACAAGCTCAACTCTGTCTGAAAGAGCCAGAAAAGCCTTCCTATGTAGATGTTTGGGGTAAGTTTGGCCTCTACCTTCCTGTTTAAATACACGTCACAGCTGGCAAGAGGTGGAAGTGTAAGAAAATAAAAGCCAATGTGCAGATATTCCTAGAAGACATATTTGTGTTCAACATTAGAACTTTCTGATAATTACTGTAGAGTAAAAATAGAAGGGGCTGTTTGGGAAGTAGTGAGTTCTCCACCATTAGAGGTATGAAGAGGGAAACTGAGCTGTCATGCTGAGGATACTTGAGAGACTGAGGTACAGGGTTGGCAGTTGGATTAGATCAGAGGTAACCAGTTTAGCTGTGCATATGAATGGGTGGGTGATTTGGTTAAATACCAGTTCCTAGGCATTCCCACTAGACATTCTGGGTCAGTAGGTCAGGACAGGATCCCAGGAATCTGCATTTGTAACAAGCTCTCCAGGTGATTCTTAAGGACACTGTATTAGTCCTTTTTCATACTGCTGATAAAGACATACCTGAGACTGGGTAATTTATAAAGAAAAAGAGGTATACGGACTCACAGTTCCACATGGCTGGGGAAGGCCCCACAATCATGGCAGAAGGCTAAAGGCACATCTTACATGGTGGCAGACAAGAGAGAATGAGAACCAAATGAAAGGGTTTTGTATAAAACCATCAGATCTTGTGAGATTTATTTACTACCATGAGAACAGTATGGGGAAAACTGCCCCATGATTCAATTATCTCCCACTTGGTTCTTCTCCACAATACATGGGGATTATGGGAGCTACAATTCAAGATGAGATTTGGGTGGGGACAAAACCAAACCATATCATAACATGGTCGTTGTGAAGTCACACAGCTACAGAGGGCTAGATGACCTTTAAAATCCTTTTCAATATTGCGGTTCTCTAAACACATGTTTCCTAGTGTGTATTCCATGGAATACTCTGCCTCTAACAAGAGAGATAATTTTTTTTTTTTTTTTTTTTTTTTTTTGAGATGGAGTCTTGTTGTGTCACCCAGGCTGGAGTGCAATGGTGTGATCCCGACTCACTGCAACCTCTGCCTTCTGGGTTCAAGTGATTCTCCTGCCTCAGCCTACCAAGTAGCTGCGACTACAGGTGCCTGCCACCATGCCTGGCTAATTTTTGTATTTTTAGTAAAGACAGGGTTTCACCATGTTGACCAGTCTCCTGACCTCAGGTGATCCGCCCGCCTCGGCCTCCCAAAGTGCTGGGATTACAGGCATAAGCCGCTGCGCCCGGCCAAATTTCTTCTTTTAAAAGCCAAATAGTGAAGACTTTAGGCTTTGTGGGGTTTCTGTAAAAACCACTCAACTTACCATTGTATTAATAGCATGAAAACAACCATAGACAATACGTAAATGAGTGGACATGGTTGTGTTCCAGTAAAATTTTGT
Organism: Papio anubis; assembly: GCF_008728515.1. Taxonomy (NCBI): domain Eukaryota; kingdom Metazoa; phylum Chordata; class Mammalia; order Primates; family Cercopithecidae; genus Papio; species Papio anubis. Next base: position 75,375,700 of record NC_044977.1, read on the forward strand.
TTATAAAAATAGACAGTAGACCAGATTTGGGCCATAGATCATAGTTTGCTGGCCCTTGGCCTGTGAAAATAAGTTTGTAAAAAGCTAAAAATCATATTCCTTCATGAATATTCACAGTATATGTGAGCATCTTCAAGGTTCTGAGAAGACCTGAGAAGTAGAGAGACTTGTTTAATTTTAATTAACCCAGAATTTCTCAAATGTATTTAATCACAAAACTCTCTTAGTACATAACACATCCTAACACACTTTGGGAATGACTCATTTATGTCTTATAAGTGGGCAGTATACAAACCATTTGCATGGACTGTTTTCTGAGAGGTTAGGAAGGAAATGTCTCTAAAATACATGCCTCACCCAGGACAGTGGTGCCTAAACTTAACTCAGATGGTGTCTGTGGCTTAAGGTGATGTGCCCATATTAAAATGAAAACACTCACAATGTAAATGCACTTGGCAGGTTTGTTCTGCAGAGGTGGTTTTGAATGCAACTGATGAAACAGAGGGCATAAGAGTCATTTGGAAATGGATGACACCATGTGGGTAAGGAAGAGCAAAAAGGAAAGTGAAAAATAAAAAGACTTACTAAGCATTTGATGCATGCCTACCACTGGACTAAGGCCTTTATCTAGATCCATCGTTTTGAACTGGGGGGCAATTTTTCTTCCCAGGAGACACTTGGCAATGTCTGGAGACATTTCTGATTGTCATAATTGAGAGTGTAGTGTACATACAGTGCTAGGATGTAGCAAGTAGAATCCAGGGCTGTCGTTCAACATCCTACCATGCACAAGTTGCCAGCCTCCTCCAATAAATTACCCAGTCCCCAATATCAATAGTGCCACTGTTGGAAACCTTTGATCTAGATATTCTGATTATCTAGAAATGCTGAGAATAGGGCAAAGAGAAATTTAATCTTTTCTCCAGCCTTCCCATAGTTAGTGATGGTTTGAGCCACACTCTTAAAAATTCACATTCAATTAAGCTTGGCAAAGATAAATTTCACTTCCTTAGTCATTGATAGCCCATGGCTCTAAGCGGTCCTATCCACAGCTCCTTCATATCACCATCTCCTCTTGCCACTCTATCCCTTACCTTCTGAGGCTCCTGATACATTAGGTACCTACCATCCAATCTTATCCATGTCTTCAAAATTTATCTCCAATGACCACTAAAATACTACTTACTTAAGCCTTGAACTCCATCTACTGCCAACCTGACCAGTTACGTTCAATTACATTTGTGACACCAGGCAAATGACTTTAACCTAAGGGTCTTGATTTCACCATCTGTAAATGGAAATGATGACAACATGTGCCCTTTCTACCTCAATTCAATTCCACCCAAATGTAAACCATAGGCTCAGTACTAAGCTTGGGGAGTTGGGGGATGCAAAGAATGTGAAACCTCCCAGGGAGAGTATGCTGAGGGGAGGGGATGGGATCTTTAAGGAGGCGGCAAATTCCTAGTTTTTATAAGCCAGCCCAGCTCCAGTTTTCCAGCAGCCTCCAAGAATGCTGCAGAGTGTGTGAGTGGACTGAAGAGGGTCTGGACAACATCACCAAAGGGCAGTCATTAGCCCTGGTATTTGGCCTGGGGTTAGATGGAGCTAAGAAGTCCATGTGTGGCAGCACATTACGAAGTTAAAAATTTCTACTAGAACTGGCTCTCCAAGGGGCAATCAGTAATAAACGTGATTTGGGCTTGTTAGGAGATATCATCAGGACCTGCCTTGGCCCCCAGAACTCCAAGCTATTCTCCTTTCTGGTAATTATGGAACATGAAGCACTTGTACTTTATTTTTATCACAGCTAAATTGAGCAATCAATTTCAGACAGTCCATGAATAAGGAGGTTGCTTCTGGGAAGATGATCCCCATAGATTAGCATTAAGCACTGAAACTGATGCTTAGAAAATAAAGCAACACAATGGCAGGAATGTTTAAAATGATCCCACATGGAAGACTCATCTTTCCCCTCCCCTTCTAATCTTCTGCCTGCTTTTGAGCCTGTCAGCTCTTTTTTCTGTCTTTCCATCCACACTGACTCTGGCTGTTCAACTATTTCACAGTGAGAGGAGCAACTCCTGGAACTGGAAATGACAAAAGAGAACCCACGACGATGATGGGACTTTCTTTTCAGAACCTCAGATCCTCATGGAAATGGGTGATTGCTGAGCTTTGCACTCTTGGTGCTCACAAATACTAGGAATTAAATCATTGAAAATGCATGGCCCACTAATGGCTGTTTCCCCTCTTCCCAACAATTAACAAGATAATAAATATAAATATGGTGCTAGTGTGGGTGGAGGGCGTCTGACTGGGGAACACATAGGGGACACTGAGGCGCATGCCCAAGGAGACTCATGGAGACTGATTGGCACGTGTGAATTCGGACATGAGTTTGGTCAGTTATCTCATAGCAAAAGATGTGTCATATGTTATGGATCTGTGTGATAAGTTGTGTTTCCCTTGACTGCTGTGCTGAGTCCCACTGCTTCTTGCTTTTCCTAAGTCTTTTCTATAGTTTCTAGAAACACAATAAGGGGAATGGAAAGACATATAGTTTGAAACAGGTAAAACTTGGGGTTCATATCTTGGCTGGGCCACTTATTAACTAGGTCTTAGTTTTCTTAACTGTTCAGCAAGGAAGCGTTAGCTCATTGGATTCTTGTGAGAAATAAAAGAAATTATGTATGTTAAGTGCCTAGATTATACTAGGCACTCAAAAATGGTCATTGTTATTTTTTGGTCGATAAAAGTGAAATGATATTGATGCTCTAGAGAAATCTCTCTATTAAAGATACCTAACCATATACCCCATAAAGGAGAGCTGGTCCTTATTATACCTGGTAATAAGTAACAAACAGAATTGATTATAATTTCAACTTGTCACTTTTTCTAGGTGGAGCCTCTGACCATTCAAACTTGTCGAGATGCAGTACAAAAAAGAAGGCAGGAATACCTTAGTACATGGAGTTACAGGAATTCAGATTTAATTGTAGATAAATAATTTTTGAAAGAATGCTTGTAAACACAGGGTTAACAGCCCTCAGGAGTGCAGTTGATGATCTGTTCCATGTTATCATTTCTTGGTTTCTTAAAACCAGTGACTCAAACTGGGCTGCCCTTTTAGCCTGGGAAATCCCTAAAGCGGAAACAGAGGGGAAAAAAGGCCCTTTGTGATTTTTCAAAATGAATCACCAGTGATTAGGGCTAATTTCAATGCTGGATTCATTCAAGTATGTTACCTTGAGAAGTGGAAGCACCCTTGCCTTTCCCTTTTCCTTTCTTTGTTCGCCTCCCAGGCAGGACTCACTCACTTCCACCCACCCCTCACCTCTCACACAAAGACATTCAGAGTTGGGAAGTTTCAGCAACCTCCCTAGGGAAGAGCCCAGCGGAACCTGCTCACTCCAGCCCCACCCTCTAGTCTTTTCTGGCAGGTGTTAGTTGGCTAAGTTTTCCCTCTGTGCAATTTTGATGTTTTGCTTTTCCTCTCTTTCCGTAACCCCCACTCCTCCACCATTAGCTAGGTAATCATCATTGTTCTGTGACATTAGCAAATGCTTGGGTGGGTGAAACCTGCCTTTGTGGTGAAGAGGCTCTGAGAATCCTTGGCTAATTGTGTTAAAGTCAAAGAAAGCTCTTTACACATCCATAAGTAGGCTTTAGAGCTGGATAGAAAAATGAGGAAGAAGACATAATCAAACAATGGCATCCAGTGGGGTTCAATTAGGATAGGCTTCTGTAGTGGTCTGTCTGGACCACTCGGAGATGTGTTGAGAAGCAGAGCTGTGATTTTCCTTCCCATCTTCCTGCTTTCCCTCTGTTCCAGGGATTAGCCACAATAGTGCTTTGAGGAGGGAAAGCTAATGTTGAGACAGAATTTTTAAATTCAATACAGTATGACTCAATTCAGCCAACCATCCCTGAGCACCAGTTCTAGGAATTACAGGGCTGGTTCAGACCCTGTCCCTGCAATCCTAGGGCTGCCTCCTAGGAAGGGAGAAGGACATGAAGACATTTATGTTAACAACACATCTGCCTGTTAATGGCCAGCCTGGTGCTCAGAAAATATGAACATTCACCGCACCTGCACAAATTCTGCTATAAAACCATAGCAAGCGAACTATTATTTACTTACTATTTTTCTTTAACCTATGATCTCAATTTCAAATGTAGACTCATCCTAATCAATATTCTCTGGGAAATAATGCGCAGGATATATGGTTACAATGTTACAAATGCACATTAAAATAAATGAATAATCTAGTAAACCTGTTCTTCTGTACTCAATGTACCTTATGTATTCTTAGCAATGTCACAGGGAATCATTGTCATGTGATGTGCTACACATAGGTACCTGGTACCTGACAGAGGTCTTCCAGAATCTCATGGGATGGAACCAGGGAGCAGAGAGGAGGCAGAGAGAGGAAGAAAGTAGAAGATGGAGGAATTCCCTGAGAGCTCTGAACTTTCATCCCCAGGACACCCATGGGAGTTTCCAACGGATTTCTGGTAGAGAAAGGTGCTCCAGACAAAAGCGATAGAGAACACTAAGCTTAAAGTGCCAGGGGAAGGAGTAAGGAAAGGAGTAGAAGATTCATCTATTCAATCCATAATATCTTATGGGAACCTACTTTATAACCACATGTCTGCCCGTCTGTTAGTTCTCTACATGATACTGGGGGGATATACCAGGAAGTATGATAAATGGTCTTGCTCTCAAGTTAGACAGGTGGTAACATTGCTTGCAGTCAAGTTAGACAGGTGGTAACATTCTCTCTCTCTCTCTCTCTCTCTCTCTCTCTCTCTCTCAGACATCCAGAGATAAGCATTCAAAGAGAATGTATGCTTAAGGACCAAAATAGCAACACTGAGAGTTACTGTGAGTTCAGAGGAAAAACTTCTGTAGACAGCACAGGCTGAGAAAGGCCTCCCTAAAGCAGGGGTCTTTAAAGAATGGAGCAGAATTTGGAGAGTAGAAGTAGTTCAGGCTGGAGAAACACATCAGAAGCAACAGCTGCATGTGTAACCTGTATCCCCCTCACTGCAATCTTGGCTTCTGGATTGGACCAATCACAGCTTCTAATTCCAGTTTTCAACCCAGTGTCCTGAATGGATACTAAGGGGTCTGTGAATTCATAGACAGGCAAACGTTTTGTGAATTTACATATGTATTTTTTCTTGGGAGAGTATTTCTAGTTTTCATCAGATCCTCCATAGAGCAACTCAAAATCACTTAAGAGTTTTTGCGAGTCTATTCCAATTTATGTCTTTATTATCACAAGCATCCATTTTGTTGTTTCTTTACATCGTACTTTTTTTCCATTACAAGGTGAATCCAGTTTTCACAAACCTGAAGGGAAACAAAATTTCTCACAATGATTAGATTAGTGCCCAAGGCCACTTAGTGAACCCAGGCCTCCCTGGTGAGGTCAAGCTCTAACGCTCACCCATGCTCATAACCACGGATTCTCTGCTTAGTCAAGTTTCCTACGGAGAGAATCAACATACGTCCTGACTCAGTCTCATCTCCTCTGTTAGGGCTTCTTATATTCTCAGCTTGGTGAAACTCCACTCCAAGTATTTGTCTTGTCACTGACCATGACTTGAATGTTAATTTTTTCCCTTTGACAACAGCCTTTGCTAAACATCACGCTCTACTCAGCATAGTCCATCCTTTGGAACCTGAAGAAAGTAAGCATGTTTTAAATACTTTCAGCCCAGCCCATGTTTTTAGCATGATATTTCATTACAGTGGCAACACACAAACCCTACATTCAAAAATGGCATCTCTATTTTAAAATCAGTATTTATATGAACCTGTTTGCAAATCCACTGCTTGTACATGATTTTTAAATGGACTACTCTTCTTTTTCCATTTATTATTCAAAAGTAGGGAGAAGATGATAACCAAGCCTCATGTTTTCATTTCCTAATTTCATTCAACTCATGGCCAATCTTGTTTCCTATTAGCACCTCCCACATACTGTCCAAATCCAGATTATTTTGAAGCAAATGTTACATATATAATTTGCCCTTAACTATTTCAGCATTATATAAGATTTTAAGTAGACTTTGTTATTAATAGTATGGGCCACTTGCCAGGTCATGGAAAAGTCTTGTGACAGTGGCATGTGAAAGAGTTTGTATAAACAGGGCCCTACTTATTTCCCTAAAATATTTCAGTTTGGTAATTTCTATGGGTTAAAACTCTCTTTGCTAATAATGTCTGCCATACTTTTAGGAATCACTGGTGCTATAAATTACAATTTTAGCCAAGTCCATTCAGTGCAATTAAGTATGTAAAGTCAGTTCTGCTATAAGGCTTGTTTTGAAATCATGAATTTGTTCCAATGGCATTAATATATTAGGGAACAATTTGAACATAACTGGATTTCACGTTTGCTTATACACAATTTCATCCCCCAGAAACACTAGATGAATGCAGAAAACTGCACCCAGCTGAACTGCACCTAATAGGAATACACAAAATGCATACACCTCCACCATCTGTCATCTATCTCAGTCCACCATGTTGTCATGAGCCACACCATGCACATCCAGTGCTGCAACTTTCTCTCTGATTCTAGATAACCCCCTCCCACCACTTCACAATAGCTCAAAAGCAGCAACCCTTCCCACCTTCACTTTCATAGGCAGACGCCAGGTCTTTGACAAGGAAAAGTGCAATATTTATTGTATCTATGCATTTCTTAACCATTTAACATGGGTTAAACAGTGTCACCATTTGTTGTTGTTGTTGTTAATTCCTGTTTGGTTTGTTTTTTAATGTGTCATTGACAAGTTTTTGAGTTTTGCGCCCTCAAACCTAGGGTTTCTCAACTTCAGCAATGCTGATACTTTGGGCTGGATAATTCTTTGCTGGGGGAGTGGGGTGGGGCTGTCCTGTGCATTGTAGGATATTTAGCAACCACCCTGGCCAGCATCTACCTACTAGATGCCAGTAGCCCTGATTCCCCTACTCCCCAGTGTAGTGACCTAAAATGATTATAGACATTGCCAAATATAGCCTGGGGAGAGGGAGAAAATCATGGAGGATTGTGAGTGGTTGAGAACCACTGCCGTACCCCATCTCCCATGATATATGTGGTGTTTATTGCACTGCTTTGCCTAGCATGATGATTTTTACAAATGCATATATCTTGTTATAGCAGAGCTAGTTATACGTATTATATGAGTGCCTCTGCATGAGTCTTCATATTAATATTATTTACAGTGTACTGTCAGATTCCATGCACTTTGCCTTGAGCTCAAAATGTAAATCCCTGAATTAAGGGACTCATTGACCTCCAACAACATCTTTACTTTCAAAGTACATAAACCTTGAACCATGTAAGAACTTATAACAAAAATAATATTAGTAACAATGGCTATTATTTATTGGGTCCTTCCTAAGAGCCAAGCACTATGCTGCAAGCATCTGTATTCAGTGTTGCACTTCACCTTTACAAGAGTCCGTTCTGGAAGCCACTATCTGTCACCCCCACCCCTTAACAGGAGAGAATTCCCAAAAGGAAAACTGTGTCCCTGAAGAGTGGAGTGACTTGCCTGAGGTCAGCCATCTAGCATGAGAACAAGAGGCATCAGGGCAGAGTGTCTCTACTTGTGAAGTCTACATTCTCATGCCTCTGGAGCCTCCTTACTTAAGGATATCAACAACTATTTACTGAACGCCTACTTCTTTTATCAAAGTAGTAACTATAATACTAATAATACAGCTCGTAGCCAAAAAGCCAAAATGCTCAACCAAAGGGGCTGAGCTCAGTAAAAATTATCTCACATTACTACACTGAAATCGTATGCTAACATTAAAAATATTGTTGTAGAAAAAAAGAGCTAATTATATGGAAATATGTTCATGCTTTATTTATCCAACAGCCTGTGTATCTATTTTTACAAAGAAAAATGCTAGAAGGTTTTATCTCAAATCAGGAAGCACTATTATCTCAGCATGCTAGGATTACTGATGATTTTCTACCTCTTCATTTTGCTTAACCATATTTTTGAAATTTTTAGCCATGAATATGTACTACTTATATATATATATATATATTTTAAAGAAACATGTTTTTAAAGAGAGAATTAAAGCTCAAGATAGCACAAGAGATAATAAAAGAGGAACTAGACATTTAATGAATTCAAGTTGGATTGGATTCTAGAATACAGAAAGAACTTGCAGATGTGATTACAAAACCACTGTCAGCAATCTTAGAGAAATCAGAGACTGGGAGCAAGGCCAGGGAATTGGAGACAGGAATATGTTATTCCAGTTTTCAAAAATGAGAAAAATGTGGATTCTAAAAACTATAAGGCAATGTATCTAGCAATCAGAATCTTATTATTATATACATTTTATGAACATTTAGGAAAATGAGTTCAGCCAGAGACGGCTGGGAGCATGCAGAGGTTCAAGTCATCCTGGGATAACTTTATTTCCTCTTTTAATGGTTTATTTTTGATAGATCAATAAAATATTCCAGACAGCATGCACTTTAATTTCAGCAAGGGCATTTGATAAACAGATGTGTGCTTTTTGTGTTGGAAAGCATGGGCTAGATGATAATTTGATGAGTTGGATTCACAGCTAACTGAATTATTAATAATTACCTCCAATGACTGCAAACTGCCTGAGTCAGGTACTGCACTAAGCCTTTTGCATACAATACACCACCTTGCCAGATAGGTGCCATTGTTATTCCCACCTTTGTAGATGGATAAATGGAGGCTTGAAGAGGCTAAGTCATATTCTTGAAGACCCAAAGCTTGTAAATAAAAGAGTTAGGATTCTTGCGTTTAACTATACTACCCTCTTTGCCTTTCTAATAAATAAATAGGGATTGAACTGAGGGCTCTAATTGCAGGCCACAGGTCTTCATCCCATGCAATATATTGATCAATGCCTTGGAAGAGAATGTAGAACTGATGTTTGTCAGATTGGCAGATGACATACAGCTAGGAGTTGGGCTGTCCCTCTCTTGAATTCCACTCCGTTTCCTTTGATTGAAGGAATAAACTTCCGAACTGGAGGAGCTGGGTCAGAGTGCTGGAAAGAGGCCTGGTCGGGGCAGGGGTAGAAAACAAACTCCAATCTTTTTCTTCCAAAAATATAATCTCTAAGGTCACCACGAGGTTTGGCCTTTTCAGTACTTTCCATGGACATTTTGCCTGAATAAGAAAGAGGCCTTTGGTCCATTTATTTCACTAGTTCTTTCAGCTGCAAACAAATCTTTGGCCAAAGGAAAAAAAAAAATCTTTCTGGCTCTAAAAATAAAGGATTTCTCTCTTTTTAGAACTTTCCCCCAAAATTATTTGTTATGGAAGGTGGAAGAGGAATAAGAGAGGAAAAGAGAGAGAAAAGAAGAGGAAGGGGTTAAAAAAAAAAACAAAAGCAAGGGAGTCAGGGAGAGAATGAGGAAAAGAAAAAAAAGTCAAAGGGAAGAAAGAAGGAGAGGGAAAGAATGAGAAAAAGAAACTTCTTCCTTATGTGGTATAATCAAATTCCTCTTTAAGGCAGCAGAGCAAAATTAAAGAGGTTACAGTTTCCCCAGCTGTTTGGTCTGGGATGCAGTGTAAACAAGTCCGCCCCTCATCTGGCCCCCAGGAGGCTGGAACCTCAGCAGAGCCTGAACCCCAGGCTGCCAAACCACCATGAATTCTCTGGGGCAGTCTCCTGCTTGCTGAATCAGCAGAAACAAGGAGGGCAACTTGACTGCTTCCCATTTTAATTCTTCTGAGGACCAATAGCATAGTATGTAGGTGAAGGGTGATGTCCTAGAACAATCAAGGTCAGCTCCAATCTGGAAATTGGAACACAGCTCTCAGATCCTTCCTGACTCTGCAGAGCTTGAGTTTGCAGCAAGATTATTCTTAGCTGGTGTTATGAAATATGCACAATGAGGATTTGGCCAAGCTCATAACCCAGGACGTGTGCTCTATTGGACTTAACTTTATTTTCTTCTTTGTCAATAATGTATCCTGGCATATTTGCATCAATGGAATGCTCTACAGTTATTTTTAAACAATGATAGAGACTACAGAGCATTATTACTGGGGATGAAAAGATGCCTGCAATATACTGGTTTCAGGAGCACACGTGTAATATGACACAGGTAACATCAGTCATCTCTGGTTGGGAAAATTATAGGTGGTTTTTAAATTTTATGTTTTTCTGTATTGTTTGTACTATTTTTTAAAAAACTAATCATAGCTAACGTGTACAGAGGGCTTTCTGTGTGCTGGGTGTCATGCCAAGTATTTCATATGAATCATGCCATCGGATCCTTGCAAGAGACATATCAAGTAGGTATTACTATCATCCTCCTTTTACTGATGAGGCAACATACTGAAGTCCCTTGCTCAAAGTTATGCAGCCTGAAAATGCCAGGAGGTAAGACTCAAACCCAAAACCCACACCAAAGCCACCACATGAGGCTTTTCCCCCCAAAAACAATAAATGGTTTAAAGGTAAGTGTATCCTGATAATTGTTTAAACTAGTTTTCAAACAAAATGCAGCTATTTAAAATGAGCTTGTTGACTCATAGTTAATGATATGCAAAATGTTCCTGGTACTTGATTATGTAGAAAAGTAGGCTACGGGGATCATTCTGTTGTATGTGTCTGTGTGCCTGTGTGTGCCTCTAAGCATAAAAGTATGAATTCTAATATGTTAAGAACTACTCTTTCAATGTTGGAATAAAGATAATTTTAGACTCTTCTTCTGATTTATAGTGTTTGCGAAATCTCTATAATAGTGAGTGCTACATTTAGAGTAAGGAAGCAAAAAGGACAGAAGGCAGTCCACCTGTCTTTCTGACACCCCAGTGTAGCTACTAAGACCCCCCTTTCAAGAGAGCTTCTTGAATAATAGCTTGCCCTTTCCTTTTCTCTCCCTTGGGACCTGCCACTCCATGGGCTTTAGCCTTCTTTGGCAAGAACTTGAGCAGGTGCCTTAGAGACAAGGAACAGAATCGATGACATGCAGGGAGTTGGCAGAGCCCTAAAAGATAAGCCTGCCTCCAAAGTTTCACATCTCCCTTTTGTTTGTCCGCACTTTGTGGTGGTTCACAGAGGCCAAGGCCTGGCTTCTCGAATAGGGCTTGTTAGAGATAAAGACTCTTGAATCCCAGGGCTTCAGATAGAGGGTGTGGCCACTGGATTCTTTCCAGTTTCAACTGGAAATTAAAAAATCATGTCGTAATTTCTGCAAAGGCCTCCATGAATAGCAGCTGAATAATTTCTCTAACATCTGAAGAAGAGGCCATGTACCAGGGAAGGGGACTTAATGTGAACCAAGTGACCTGTACTTACATAGGCTGTGCCCTTTGGTGGAAATGCATTCATTCATTTGAGAAATATTTACTGAATGCCTACTATATGTAGAATACTGTTCCAGGTGCTTGGGAGGCAGCAGACAACAAAACTCACTCACTGGGATACTTACATTATAGCCCTTCTACCATCCTGCCTCCTTAAAGGACACCTACTCATGCTTTGAGACCCAGAATTTAGATCTAACCTGGAGACTTCCATGATCACCTGAAGGAAAAGGGTTAGGCACACTTTTCTTAGATTCCATGGTTTTGTTTGGAGATATATATATATATTTGACTTTTGTTCATAGTAATATAACCATTTGCTTATGTGTCTTTTTCCCCAAGACCATGGGCTTGACACATGGTTTGAAATCCAGTTTTCAACACTCAACTAGCTCTGTAACACTGGGTCAGTTATTTAACTTCCATGGGACCCAATATTTTCATCTGTATTATAGAGATATGAATATCTACCTCACAAGAATGTTGTGAGATTTACAAGACAAATGAATACCTGCTCATACCAAAACAGCAATGTGAATATTTAAAGCACCTTATTCCTAAGAATACCAAATCAAAGCCAAATGTCTTTCATCGCATGAATGAACTATCAAACTGTGCTATATCCATTCTACAGATACTACTCAACAATAAAAAAAAATTGACACATTCAACAACGTGGATGAACATCAATATATTATGTTAAGTGAAAAAGCTAGAAGAATCAAAAGTCTACATATAGTGGGATTCCATTTTATGTGATATTCCTACACAGGTACAACATAGGTACAGAAGAGAGACCAATGGTCATTTATGTGGCTAATAATGAGCAAAAAGGAATTTTTTGAGATGATGGAGCTTTTCCTTATCTTAATTATGATGGTGGTTACATAATTGTATGCATTTTTCCTTACTCATAGAATTGTACATTAAAGAACTGTGTTGGATATGTTGGGTGGATGAATAGAAGGAAGAAAGCAAGGAAGAAAAGATGTGCAGCTTGAAACTTCAGGGGATTTAATGTCTCTGAACCTTTTACCAATAGGAAATGAAAACCAATGAATAGATTCTCCAACCATATACATGGCCTCTCAGAAGACATGGTCCCGCAAGAACAATTGATCTCACTTGATACCAAGAGTTGGTTAACTCAGTAATGCACCCTCCTGTTTGATCTAGTTCCTTCCTTGCACATTGAATTTTTTACTCACTTCTGCTTCTTGGCATGGTATTCCCTAACAGCACAAAAGCATTTGCCCCATGCTTTGCTTTGCAAGGAACTTAGAAAAAGGCCCTCTGCATGGCTATGTAACTGGGTTCTTGCCAGTAGAAATGGGAGCAGAAATTATATGTGTGGCTTTGGATTCTGGGCCTTCAACCTGTGGGCATGCTGTCCTTCATACTTCCTCTCTCCCTTCATGTGAGCTGTAACCGAATCTATGATCCAGACTTAAACATGCAGACAGACCGAGCCACTTAAGAGATGGTGGGATAACAGTATGGAGGGAACTTTGGCTCCTGGAGGATCCTGTGGAAAAGAAACCCTGCCAACTTGGATGACAGTTCATCTCAGGACTCTACATAAGAAATAAATATCCGTATTATTTAAACCACTGTTTTTAGGGGTCTCTTTATTCTGGCAACGTAACTTTACCTAAACTGAAACATTGTGATCTTATACTTTATCGTTGATATTGCAACAATTTTAGGGATGAAAGAGGTTCTATTAATAATAATGCTGGTAAAGAAAAGGTAAATATGGTAGACATCCTAATTACCCTAATGCAATCTTTACACATTACATGAATATACAAAACATCACATGTATCCCCCAAATATATACACCTATTAGGTATAAAAAAATGCAAATGCTAAAAAGAAATAATGCTGAAGCAATAGGAATAAATTAGTCTCCCTACCTAAAAGCAATCTCAAACTTCTTCTAAGAAGATATTTTACCTGGTTTTGTACTCTTATTACCAGAATTGGGAGGAAGGATGGAGAGTAACACTAACATTAATAGCAGCTAATGAAGTGGGGTTGTTGGCCAGAAAGTTATTAGTGTTTGTATACAGAGTGTTTATAGGAATTTCCATTCCCAGGAGATATGCATGTGGCAATTGGTAGCCCTGAAGATCCATGTACACTGGAATCCTAGATAAGCCTAAGAGGATTTCTAACATGTCTGGGAAAATGTAAGAGTAAGAGGAGCCAAGGATACCTTCATTTGGATTTGGGTGGAGAGGAACCTGTAAAGTAGATCTTGAGACAACATTCACAGGTAGACAGATATGAGGCAGCCATGGTCCAGTATCACACCTTGGAGTTGAAGTCTAGAGCCCATTTCAGACCATCTCTGAGATATGGTGACCCCAGAGTGCTGTGTTAGGGCCCAGTTGACAAAGTGCTACATTGAACTTGAAAGATAGGTATGTTCCTACAGCTAGAAATTGACTAAATGAAAATGGCAGAACATCTAGAAAACCCTAGTGCCCCATTGGTAACTGCAGAGATGGCAGTTTGGTGAACCTCAGAGTTCAGTTCTACATCAGTTTCTCCTCTTTCCTTCCCTTCTCCCTAGATGATCACACACATGCCCATCATAAATGCACATTACTAAGTTAATGAAACAAGTTTTCTCTTTAAAGATGCTAAACATGCCACCAGAAAATCAAGCCATTAGATAAACATTGAAAAATAGTAATAATTAAGAATATATTTTTTAAAAATTTTCACAGCTCTGTGCCTGTGAAATTATTTCCATTAGTTAAAAATAGTGGAATGGCTTTTCAGTCTTCTTTACGAGGACTAAACCCTTATCCACACAAGTTTCCTTCCATTGCAAACCCTGCTGGTGAGAAAATTAGGACTATCATCAAACCCACATGCTCAATTTGACCTCAAATCTATTAATAGTATTTTTGTTCTGTTTTCCACTATCTTCCCAACTTCTATCCCATCTCATCACTACATGATACAATGTAGTCTGAGATAGGCCCATATCAAGCAAGTTAAATTTTAGATAGACTAGTAGCTACAGAAAAGTCTATCTATAGGGCCACATGATTAAAGTTACTAAGCAGTTAGTTGGAGAAAGGAAATGTTAGCATTCAGATGCAAGAAATTTTAAAATCATACTTTGCCAAATAAAACTGTTTCCTTGGAGCTAAATAAATATTCTCCCAAGGACAGACCTGAGGACTCAGACAGCTGCATCTATTTATGGTTTCCCCTGTGTTTCCCTCTCTCCTCCAAATCCAATCAGCTGTACAGAAAGCAATGAGGGTTCCTTTATTAAGCCTCCCTATTCCCAGCAAGGGACAGAAGTAGTGAAACAGAGAGCCAGCTGCCATTGAAATGTTCCAGCCATCTGCTTCTTCCTTATTTTTCCCCTTCTCTGTACACATTTAAATGTTCTTCCTTGTTTATCTATTTGTAGGGAGCAGATGGAATCATCATTATCACTATATTACATTTACTGAACACCTACCATGTCCTAAGTACCATGTTAGTAACTTCCTATAAATTATCTCATGTAATCCTCACAAAATTAATAATGTATTATTGCCCCATTTTACTGATGGTAAAACTGAGGCTTAGGAATGTTAAGAGACTTGACAAAGGCTACACAACTGTAAGTGGGATCTTCTAACCTTAAGCCTCTCTCTTTTGAAAGAAATTAAGGCTACAGTGATAAATCTTCACAAAAATTATAAAGTAGGTAAAAGTATTTTTAGCAGTCTTTCAATACCCTCTTTTCAAGCCATGTTATCACTCTACTGCCCTCTACCACCTTTCCCCAAACTGCCAAGGATCCAACAGTTCCAAAAGTGTGCTTTCTTAGTGCTGTTTGCATTTGAATATGAGTTTCTTAAAAAACAAAGTTGAAAGATCCAAATAAACTATCTCTAAAGACTGAGTTTCAGCCCATGCCGACAGGTGACAGGGAGGGTCTTTGTAGGTTGTTGGACCTCCCCAAGGCTTCTTTGGCAACTCCAGGTAGATAGCTGCTATTCTCAAAATTTTAACAACCCTGCACCCTTAGCAATGTCAAGTTTACATACAAGATTTCTGAAAATAGGCTACACATCAAACTTTCCAGTTCATCAAAACCAGAACAACAATGCACATTCTTTAAGACCACTGCCATGATTCCATAGTATTTTGAGGGGAGTGGCAAGGGCAGTTGTTTGTTTGTTTGTTTTTTTCAGTAGAGTAGAAAGATTCAGATCCCTGACTTTGTTATGATTAAATGAACAAGGTGGTTGTTTTCTAGCAAATAAAAATGTATTCTTTGGAAACTCTTCTTCCTCGGGTCCCTAGGACATGCCCTCAATCTGCTGTTGAAAATCTAAAGCATTCCAGTTGGCAGAACAATAGACTTTTCTCTTGGTGGACTACTGTGAGTTGAGTTTGGACAACGATTGTTCTGTTTCCAGAAAGTCACTGGGGAGTGGGGAAGGGGGGACTTGGAAACTCAGCCAGGTGTTAGACACCTCCTCAGGGGGTCCTTTTCTGCCAGGACCCGAAATCCCAGTCCTGAAACAGACCCTGCTGACTTTTCCCAAAGTTTTGACTTTATTAAAGAGCCAGAGGCAAGGGATTATTTTCCATGCACAGTCCTTCAGCTCTAGAATTCTGGATCTGACCTCCAGGTTTGAGAGAACTTGAATACGTCAACCTCTAAGACATGGTGTAGCAATAAAGTGCTCGATTGTTTTTCTTTCCATAGCCTTTTCTCATTTCCAGAGAGAGAGGTTGAATAAGAGGGGTATTTGGGATGTTATTGGGCTTACAAGCAGGTTTGTGGAAAACAATGTCACCCTAGGGGTTTTTCTATGATAGGTAAATTTTTCTACTTCACTAAATGAATAATTAATGTTGTTTTAATATGGAACTGGCCCTTAATGCAGACAATTTATATGCATGAGTGCCCCCTTTTTATCTCAAACTAGCTGGATTTTAAATTATTTTTTTGAAACCCACTAGGAGGATGGTATAAAATATGTAAACATTTGGGTGGTCTGTTGATATTCACAGAGCACATTTGAAATTAACTAATTTGCCTTCTATGAGAAACAGACTTTAATGCTATTCAAAAAGCTGGAACTTTGAAATTAAGTAGCTCAAGTTGCCTTAGCCTATCCTCCAACTTGCTTAGGTTGTTGTTTTAATGGCAGCATTTACTAACGAAGGGAAGAAGGTTGCCAGAACTCAGAACCATGACGGGCCTCCTATATAAAGAGAATTTCAACCACCAGGAGTGAATAGGCAATTAACCATATATTTGATTCCAGGTTTTAAAAACATAGTTATTCTCTCTCTCTCTCTCTCTTCCCCTAGAGTAATGGTTCACCTATCTCTTGTCCTAGGAGGCTGACACCTATAGACTGCATCCCAGGCTCTCCTTGACCAGCTAGCTTCAAGTTGAGTTCAGCTAGAAAACGACCCTGACAAGGAAGTGAGAGGGTGAGAGAGACAAGTCGGAGGATTTCTGCCTTCCTCCCTCAAATTCTGAAACAATACTTCCTCCTCTATCTTCAGCCAAGGGATGGTCATGACTGCTTCGGTTTGTCAGTCTCTGGGTGCCTTGCTACCTCCTGTGTGTTTCCTAAGCCATACCCTTACCTCCATTCATTAACAAATTACCACTTCAACCAACTTAGGGAGTAGTGATGCATCCTGTTGACTGCCGGGATCCAATAAAACACTCAACTGGCTTTTCTCCAGGAATCCTAGGCAATACTAGGAATTGGCCTCTTTATGATGACCCCAGAGTTGGATCAGTAATAATAGCACTGGGAATTAACAGTTACTGAGTGCCTTCCATGTTCCCACGCAGTATGCTAAGCAATGTATGGGAAGAATCTCAGGAAGTAGAGGCTGAACAAGTTTCTTAAAATAATGGGCTATAGGGAGCAGAAACCATTTAAAGGGCACTGACAGCCAAAGCCTGTCTATGCCCAAAGGAAGGACTCTTTAGTAATATGGTAATACTCTTTTGAGTAATGTAGTATAGAGACTAATAAAATAAAAGTAATACTAAAGGATCCCTTAAGGGCACTGGGTAAAGGTGAAGAAGAGGACTATTTTAGCAAAAATTATTTCACTTAATACTTGCTACGAATTTACCATCAGCTCTCATTCCATCTAGTGGTAATGCCAGCACTATTCAGCCTCACCACTTCACTTGGTGAAGACGTTAGTGTTGGAGCAATGGTATTTTTATTTTATTGAGACGAAATATAATTTACATGCCATAAAATTTACCCTTTTAAATACAGGTTCAGTGGTTTTTAGAATATTCAGCGAATTGTGCAACTGTCACCACTACTGAATTGCAGAACGTTTTCATCATCCCAAAAAGCAACTCCGTACCCATTAACCATTACTCTTCTTTCCCTCTCCTCGCAGCCCCTCGCAATCACTATTTCCTGTTTCTATGGATTAGCCTCGTCTAACATTTCATATAAATAGACAAAGAATATGTAGCCTTTTGTGACTGGCTTCTTTCACATAGCATAATGTTTTCAAGGTTCACCCATATTATAGATTTAGTACTTCATTCCTTTTAGTGGTTGAACAATATTCCATTGTATAAATATGCCGTAATTTGTTTATTCATCAATTCATGGACATTTGCATTGTTTTACCTTTCGGCTATTGTGACTAATGCTGTTAGGTACATTAATACATAATAGTTTTTTCTATTCTCTTGAGAACCAAGACTGCCCAGCATCTTTTAGGAGCACAGTTCCTCCTTCATACTGTGGAAATCATGGTCAGTCCCTTTGGTTCAGACGTGCTTGATTTCAACTATTGGCCCCAGGGGTGGTCATGTGACCCAGACTAGCCAATGAAAGTATTTGATTCCCATGATTGTGGTGATTGGCTCATTGTTAGGGATGTGTTTCAAGGTGAGTCAATCGGTGTCCTTTGCTGGACGGATGTGGCTGCATAGACATAGGTAGAGGGTGAGCTCTTTCTGTGTAGTAGCTAACTATGTCCAGTGCAAGCATTCCCTGCCAGGAAGAGGGCCTGCGCAAAAGATGGAGAGCACTTATGTCATCGTGTGAATGCCAGAGTCCAGAGAGAACAAGGTACAGCACTTACGACATTTGAATGCCAGAGTCCAGCTGGGACTCGTCAGACCTGTTGAGCTTGGATTTCTTTCTGAGTAATGGGAGTCGGTGACAAGTATATGGGACTAAAAGATATACTATTTGTCTGTTTCTCCTCCTCTAACTTCTTGAGAAATCGACAGGCACACATAATGGTGCCTCTACACTACCATCGGCAAAGCAGCAGAACCTTGGTTATGTGTCCCTTGGGAGCTGGGCCTGGGAGAGGGATTCTCCTAGAGAGTCTGTCAGGGCTACTTTGGGTTCTTTGGAGAGGCATTTGCTTATGAACCTCCCTTCTCTGGGATCTTCTATATACTAACAGGCAAATTGCTTTAAATTATGTATTCTAGAAGGCAGAGGAAACAAATCCTCTGCCCCCATCCTAGCCTCTTTCACTTTCTCTTGAAATCCTTTTTCTTTCTTTCTTTGCCTTTACCAGCAATAATTTTTCAAAATGGCAAATTCTGGTGAGTTTTGGGTAGTGTTTGGTCATTGGGTGGTGGTGGTGGTGGTGGTACTGGTACTGGTATGTATATGTTTCTGTGTATCTTATTTGATGTTCTTGATTCTTCACAGTCAACTAAAATAAGTTTCATTTCAGAAAAACTGAACCCATAACCTAACATCTATCACGGATGCCATGCTTTCCTGTCTAGGGTATGTGTACTTCTGATGATACCCTGAGCTTACCAAGAAGAGGCAAAGTCAATATAAATATGGCACATCTTTACTGGATATATTTGGGAGGAAATTATGTACAAATTAAAATGAAATAAAGCATGGAGGAGAATGCATAATTCTTAAGAATTTTCAAGATCAGATGGGAGACATTAGATGTTGCCTTTTCGATAAATTACTTTATGGAATTCTAGGTTCCCTGAAGTGATGACAAGAAGAACTAGTATTGATCCAGTCCATACTATGTGCCAGACATTATCTAATTTCATCATCACAACTGCTGTATAATCTAGTTGATATGATTTTTATTTTATAGATGAGGAAACTGAGGTTCAAAGAAATCAGACAACTTATCCAAGATTCCACAGCTAGTAAGTGGTAGAGTGTTGACTTTAATCGTGTTATGTGTGGTGTCAAAATCTTCTTAGTCACAATACTAAGTTGCCTCCCTGTATATGCAACTTTTATTTTTACTTTATGTATTTCTGTGGGCTCATTACTTTAAAAAATGAAGCTATATAGTATTATACAAAATAGAGAAAGGTGCTGGGTGTGCTGGCTCACGCCTATAATCCCAGCACTTTGGGAGGCCGAGGCGGGCAGATCACCTGAGGTCAGGAGTTCGAGACCAGCCTGACCAACATGGAGAAACCCCGTCTCTACTAAAAATACAAAATTAGCTGGGCATGGTGGTGCATGCCTGTAATCCTAGCTACTTGGGAGGCTGAGGCAGGAGAATCACTTGAACCCGGGAGGCAGAGGTTGCAGTGAGCTGAGATCGCACCTTTGCACTCCAGCTCCAGCCTGGGCAATAAGAGTGAAACTCTCTCAAAAAAAACAAAAAAGAAAAGAAAAGAAAAAAGTTTCTACCCTCCCCTACTCTTTCTCTTTTAGTTTGTTTCTACTACTTTCTTGTGTATCATCTTGACAGTAGCCTCTGTGGACCTTGACCCAGCTCTTCAAAGTCTGGACTCAGTCTCTGTGCCATACTACTGAGTTGTTGAAAAAGCCAAGAAACACTTACATAAATTTTGTCAAGAGAACAATCTGCCCAATATTGAATTTAGAACCTATTTAAATCAAATTCCTACAGGGTGCATCTGTTCAATCCCTTTGTCAGAGTATAGTTTTTAAAAAGTTAGAAACATGATACTCTCACATATATGGTGAGCACATGTCAAGGATTTCTTTAACTCAGTAGCAAGGAACAGAGGACACAGCAGGATGACAAAGCTGGTTTAAAGGAGGATATAAGAAACTGGTATATATTTAGTCAGTTAAAAATGCCAGAACAAGATTGCAAAGTTAGATACAAAACTGGTTAATTTCCTTTAAGGCAAAAAAAGAAAAAGAGTAACCTGTAGGGCTATCTTTCCTTCTGGATAAAAGTGATTTGCATCTCTAGAGAACAAAAGTCATTTGCAATTAACAGTCTTCTACCAGTTAAAGTCTAACTTTACAGAGTCTGAGCTGTAATTAATAGTCAATTTTAAGGGAACCTTCCCTTCCCTTAGAGCAGCTGTCCAACAGAACTTTCTGCAATGATGGAAATGTTCTCTAGCTGTGCTTCCTAATATGATAGCCACTAGCTTCATGTAGCCATTGAGTCCTTGATGTGTGGCTAGAGTGACTGCAGAACTCAATTAATTTTATTTAATTTTAATTACTTCATGTTTAAAGAGCCACAAATGACTAGTGGCTACCATAATGAACAGTGCAGCCTGAGAGCATCATATGACCCTTACGTGGCTTGTTAGAATAGTTAGTATGACTTTGAAAGGCTCACAGTAATCTTTCTGCCTGATTTCCTAGTTTAGGGGCCTTTTCCTGACATCTTTTGCTCTCCTACAGTTTCTTTCATCAACTCTTATTTTTCTTTGCTGTGAGGACAAGGAAGGAACCAGTCTATTTACAAACTGTTGCCCGCTGGTGGCTCCTTGCCAGCTCTTAGATAACACTGATGGTCCCTCTGAGGGCTGAGGATGCATTCCCCGGGCACTGCAATCAGAGCGGACGCATGTGCAGCTGTGGATGGAGGGAACTGACGTGTCCTCTCTGGGAGCAGAGGAGCAAATGTCACGAGAAAAGCCCTTGAAAATGGTTCTCATCCCCTTTCTCCATCGCAGACAACCCAGAATAAACTGTTCTGAAATGTTGATGTTTAATAATATTAATATTAGTAATGGCTGGGAAGGGCTTCTGGTAAGGAGATTCCAGGATAAATAGGTCACTAGGTTTTCACTGCTTATCAATGAAGTTCCCAAAAAGATCTTTTTAAAGGAAATAGGCTCATGTAGACTTTTTTTTTCTTTTTTTTTAAGGAAGGAAATACATTATCTTTATAATAAGGCAATGCAAGAGGGATTTTTGCTGATTTTTTTTTAAGAACTATTTATAAAATAATGAAGATTTAAAAAAACAAAAAAGGCTGGGCATGGTGGTTTACGAATGTAATCCCAGTACTTTGAGAGGCCAAGGCAGGAGAATCGCTTGAGCCCAGAAGTTCAAGATCAGACTAGGCAACATAGTGAGACCTTGTCTCTAGGAAAAATAAAAAAAATTAGCCAGGCATGGTGGCACATGCCTGTGGTCCCACCTACTTGGGAGACTGAGGTGGGAGAATCGCTTGAACCCAGAAGTTGGGGCTGCAGTGAGCCTATGATTGCACAACTACACTCCAGCCTGGGTGACAGAGCAAGACCCAGTCTCAAAAAAATAAAAATAAAAATAATTTTAAAAGAAAACAAAATTGAGAATCCTCTGCTGGTCTCTGTTATGTCTTACTCAGAAAGTGACATAAGTGAATTTTATCTTAGGAAAATGTACTGCTATTGTGTTTCCAGCTGTATCAGTGCATTCTTACCTTCCCTAAATTAAAAGCCCATCACTGCTAGCTCCTAAGGACTCCTTTCAATGCCCCCTTTTCAATGCCACTTGAGCATCACTATTCTAGCAGTTAAGTTTGGCTTGCTTTGCACTGAAACTTGCTGCAAATAGCTCGGTGGTCTGCCCTGGATTTGCCAGTAGCCTGTCTCTTGAAAGGGGCTTAAGGTGCAAGGTTGCTGAGTTTGGAATCACTTTGCCAACCCTGGCAGCCTCTGTGACTCTATGATTTCTTTAATGTTCCCGTCTTTCTCATTCCCCTAAATAAACTGAAGCCTTTACTGGAAGGTCAAGTAAATGTTACTGTGAATCACTACTAGTAGAGGCTCCAGAAAAGGGAATCCTGGTTGCTCTCAAATAATCTTGAAATTTCACTCTTTTAATTATTTTTAAGCCCCTGTACTTAAAAAAAATAAAAAAATAAAAAACTATAGAAACATGTAATATATAAACCAGAATGTCCACTGATTTTCAGGCTAACTGAAGACTAACTAGAAGCAAGTTTATTACCCCAATGCTGTTGTTCAGAAGCTTTCTGATATGTTCATTCACTTTCCTGCCTTATTAATCAGAGTAAACGTGATTAACTATATGTTTCTATGTAACATCATATACCATACTAATTTTCACTTGAGTTCTCAATATAATTTATCTTTTTGGGAATTGGACATTGAACTACATTAAGTAGTTTCAGTATCTCCCCTTGAATGTGTTGAGGGAATCTTTTGAAATCAACTTTGTACTGTCATTTCATTTTCTTTTCCTATACAGCTAAGATTTATTGAGTGCTTACTGTGAGCCAGACAATGTGTTAAGTGTTTTAAATGAATGATCTATTTTAATGCTTTTCAAAAATCAACATTGACTTAGTAACAGTGTTTTCCCTTTATTAAAGATGAGGAAACTGAGTTCAGAAAAGTGAAGTGACTTACCACGCTTACTCAACCAGTAAGTGTTGAAATCATAACTAAACTCTAGCTGTGTTTGAACATACAGCATTGCTCACAACTCACAAAAGACTTGCGTTCCATTCCCAGCTTTGAACTTTATAGACCAAGTAATTCTTGACCTCCCCAGGCATCTACATCCTTATTTATAAAATGAGGGTAATAGTACCTCCCTTCCAAAGTTGGGGCACTAAGACTTGTGAGAAATTATTTCCAAACGCTAAAGTGCTAAATACATGTAATGTGTTATTGCTTTTACATCTTTATTAGCTAGCAATGTCTTTAGTTAATTACATTCTAATTAATATGTTATGCTTAGATTATAGGTGGGAAGCCTCACTATTAGCTAGCGATGTCTTTAGTTAATTGTATTCTAACTAATTGATACATTATGCTTAGATTATAGGTGGGAAGCCTCATTGTCTACCATAGGACAGAAATTGGTACAAGACCTCCTGGCTTTGGACTTGATCCAATGTGGCCTAGTTATTGAATTACCAGAAGAAACTCAATTAAAGGTGGTCTGGCTAATGAAACAGGCAACTCACAGCTTCTAGTACTGGTCCCAGTTTTGACTGTTTCTCTATTAATATTTACAAAGTATGTGAATATTCAGTAACCCAAATAATTTTTTCATTAGCCTTTGAGATTTTTCTCTCTTACTTGTATTACAAAGTATGTAGATATTCAGTAATCCAAATAATTTTTTCATTAGCCTTTCAGATTGTCTATTATAGTGTTTGTTTTGTATCTGTTTGGGTGGGATAATTAGAATAGTTAGTAGTATCACTTTGAAGGGGCTCACAGTAATCTTTTTGCTTTATATCCAAGTTTGGGATAATTTTTCTTAATATCTTTGCCCCTCCTACGTTGTTATTTTTATCCCAATTATTGGAATGGTCTTCCTAATTTTGAATGGGATTCTTTTATGACCTACTATTCTCTTTTCCAACAAAGAAAAAAGAAGAGCAAAATGGACTTAATGCAAATCAATCCTGCATGGGCCCTGCATTCTTTGGAAACTCTAATGCAATGTTCCTGAAAGCAGAGAGATGCCACTAACAAATAATCTTGTTTTCTAAAGGTGGCCTTGGTAGGGTGAAAATTTTTAAAGAACATTACAATTCAACGTGTCAAGGGATTGTTTCACAGAGTATTGATATTTAACTTTTAATTTTTTTTATATTTAGAAAAACAAATGCCTTCCTAGTTCAAACAATGGTTTCTTTAAGGAAAACTGCAGAGAAAGTGATTAAGTCACTTGGAGCTGAACTTCCAGGCAGCACTGCTGAATATTCATGATGTTTAATTTTTAAATCTCTCTCAAATGTAATTCCACAGAGACATCAGACTTCATCATCTAACATCATCATCATTAATCAGTCAAACATATCCACAGACATTATCAGAGAATACGATTCATACCATGTGCATTCCCTAGTCAGCCACTTTTGAAGATATGGTGATAGAGTCTGCACCATCAAATAACTTACAATGAGCAAGAGGATACTGATAGTTGCTACCTATATAAAAATTTGTAGAAACAAAAATGAGAGATGCCTGTGACTGTTTGGGTTGAGGGGAACCATTACAAGCCAAGTCATATTCTCTACTTTCTCAACAGACTTGGCTCCTTTTGCTTTCTTTGTATAAAGTACTTTCAAGTAGGTGAAACAAGAGGTTTAACAAAGCCTCAACACTGGCTGTACTCTAAGGGCAAGAATAAAAACTCTATTTGGTTCTTATATTCAATCACCTGACCTCCATGTCTGAGACATACTAGCAGTAAACTAACAGAAAACAATGGTTAAACAAAAACCAGAAACCAGCAACATTTAGCTTGGACTGTACATCAGAGAGAGGTTAAACAAAATATATGGTAAAAGAAGTATTTATCCAGTAAATCCTACTCGCCACCATTACAAACTTGATATTAAAAATCCCACCCACAACTGTAAACTAGTTCAACCACTGTGGAGGACAGTGTGGTGATTCCTCAAGGATCTAGAAGTAGAAATCCCATTTGACCCAGCAATCCCACTACTGGGTGTATACCCAAAGGATTATAAATCATGCTGCTATAAAGACACATGCAAGCGTATGTTTATTGAGGCATTATTCACAATAGCAAAGACTTGGAACCAACCCAAATAGCCATCAATGATATACCGGATTAAGAAAATGTGGCGCTTATACACTGTGGAATACTATGCAGCCATAAAAAAGGATGAGTTCCTGTCCTTTGCAGGGACATGGATGAATCTGGAAGCCATCATTCTGAGCAAACTATCGCAAGGACAGAAAACCAAACACCACATGTTCTCACTGATAGGTGGGAATTGAACAATGAGAACACTTGGACACAGGGTGGGGAACATCACACACTGGGGCCTGTTGTGGGGTGGGGAAGCGGAGAGGAATAGCATACCTAATGTAAATGATGAGTTAACGGGTGCAGCAAACCAACATGGTACATGTATACATATGTAACAAACCTGCACATTGTACACATGTACCCTAGAACTTAAAGTATAATAAAAAATAATAAGAGTAAGAGAAATGGTGGTATGTACATGTGTGCATTTTTTAAATACATATTTTTAATTCTTTTAATAAATTATTGAAAGGTTAAAAAAAAATCCCACCCACGTGTTTAGGAAACAATGATAGAGCCAAGTGAAGATAAACAAAACTGCCCATCTGTTTTTATTTAAAAAGATATTCAACTTTCCTTATTAAATACTGTAGGTCTCTTTAGAATGTAACTAACACATGCCTCTTTGGAAAAAGAAATCCAGAAGAGAAAATGTAAGCCCTTTAAAATGACAACATACCGTGTAAAGAAGATAAACCATTAGAAATTTGATTACACTGACTTTTTTTTTTTCTTTTCTGAAAGGGGAAGAATGTCTTGATTGTTTTTGCTGACTATAGAAGCAAGACCTACTTCTAATCATGTTTCTTACTGATGAAGCCTCAGAGGACAGTGGAGGAGATCGATCTTATCATGATATAACTTCCTTTTTTATTTGATTGATACAGAAAAGCTGCAGCCTGTTGGAGGCTTAAAACAGCCTTCAGAATATACATCAAACATCTCTTTGGCCCATATGGTGCCTCTGAGTTGCAGGCTTTGAGGATTTCTTTAAACGCTTCTCCTCCTTTTCTGTGTCCACATCAGAATACTCTGCATCCCCATCAGAACGTTGTGTACCATGGAGAAACAATATAAATAAATCATGTAATAAAATGACCTTTCCCAAATCACGTTTTGGCGAGAAGATGCTTTTCACAGCTGTCTCTTTGCTCTCACTGCAGATGCCAACAACAGTGGGACTTTTACAAGTCCTACTAGAAGTTTGACATCCAGTTGAATTCAATTCTGGGGGAAGCTAAATTCAGCATGCTTCCTTTTCACATTTTTGGCAGATTGAAAATATATACTGCCAATGAACCAGAATGTGTACAAATAACATCTTCAGCCTTAGAGTTTGCTTGTGAAGAGAAGACAGTTCTGGGAGAAAGACCTTGAGGAGGGAATATAGAGAGAGATTTTTTATTTACTGGACTTGTTTATTGGCTTGGTCAAGATAGCTGATGATGTCCTGGGAATTGTTGACCACAGTGACATGTAAATAAGGAAACGACTTGAAAAGTGATATGTAAGACCTCTGATACATATGAGAAATGATGGAAAGTGATATGAGACAGTCCCATGTATGCCAGGAGCTGAGACGCAGTCACTGAGGGGTTTATTTTCTACAGGTGGCGGTGTTTTGTGGAACATCTGACAGACCACGCTATTTGTCAACACAGCCTAATCCACATGTCAAACAACATTTCAAATATGTTTTCAGAATACGGCCTATTCATGTTGATTACCAGAAAGGTCAAAATTCACAGAAACCCAGCAATACCCAAAGGGTAGGCTGTAAAGGATGAGAAAGGGATTCCAGAGAATGCCTGTCGCTTTTTTTTTTTTTTTTTAACTCTAAATTTGCTAATTCAGGTTGTCTGGGCCACTGTATGGCACTGGAAGAAGAACAAGAAAAAGAAGTTAAAGCCATAAACTCTCTCTCAAAGCAGTTCTAGAATGTTCCTGCTCCTTTGCTGTCCTAGTCACTGTAAGTTCTTTTGGAAGGAGGTGAAGAATAAAGTCATGATTAAAGAGACAACATTTACTTCCTTTCTTTTTTGTTATAGTGGCCAAGCTAGTGATCATGGATTAGAAACCATGAGTGCTCTCTTCCTTCTCATCCTCCTCCTCCTCTTCCATTTGTTTTCCCTCTACAATTCTCTTCACTTCTTTCCCTCTTTCTCCCCCAGTTCTTCTTCTGTTTCCAATTCCTCTTCTCAAAGTTCTCTGAATGTTCTCACTTCTTCTAATTCTCCTCCATTTCCTTCTAATTCTCCTAATTCTTCTCCTCCTCCTCCTCCTTCCTTCTCTCCCTCCCTTTAACCCTCAGCCTCCATGTCTAGTTTACTCGTTTGCTAGGTTAAAAATGGAATCTGCTATAGATTTCCACAGTATCTCAGAGTAGACCTAGCAAAACTAGACCTAAACAGAAGAGTCCATGCCCCATCGCTCTTTCTACTCCTGCCTCCATGACTTTCTCCGTGATCACTAAGCTAGAGTTTCTTATTTTGGAGGCCATTTCCACTAGAAATTGTTACTAACTCTACAAGGAAAAAGTGGAAAGAGAAAGCAGAGTCTTAAAACTGCAAGTGGGCTGACTGTATTTATTAATGAACAACCTTTCTTTCAAACAGAAAAATAATAACTTTCTGTTTTTCAGACTAATTCATTATAGACACCTATTCTTGTGTTGTCACTTTCAAATTCAGTTATACCTAGAATTTAGAAGATGGTAAAGAATAATCAGTGGCAACTATTTAATAAATGTCCTAAAACAGATAAAAATGTGATTTATATGCAGTTCACATAAAGGTGATAATTATAGGTTAACAGCTAAACTTTTGAATTGCAAGAGGAGAATCAAAGCCCTAACCCAAAGACATACGATTCTAACAGCTATATGTGAAGATGGAGATGGTATTTTATGGGATTATATACTGTTGAAGCTAGATTCAACCCTAAATACCATTTTATACAAACCCTTCATTTTAAAAATGATCAAATGCAAAACTAGATACACCACGAGTGTTAGGACCAGACTCTCATAGAGTGGATGATGGTGCAAGTTTCATTGCTACTTCACTTTCATTAACTCTATTCCACACACCCTGTGCCTATTTTCTAGTCCTTTTTTCTTCCTCACCACAAATTGCAGATTCTACCTCTATTCAGAAGGAGTGGGAGGAAGGAGGAATAGGAGAAAATGGAGCCATTTTCCCTGGCTCTGTAATAAACACTTTTCATTCCAGGACAGCAAACTAAACACAAGCTACAACCTCTTCCACCAACCTCAAATCTTCCAGAAATGCTAGCAAACATATTTTAAATGAGTTTGTACACAGGTGTGCTACAAAACTAGAAAGAAACTCTCTGTGGGCCATAAACAGTGAGGAATCCCTAAAAGGTAGAAATTAGGTAACATCAGATTGAGAAGTAAAACTACAGCCCAACACATGTCTGGGACAGTCCATTTATACTCTACCAAATTCCATCTCTCCTTCTTCATCCAGAGCTAAATCTGACTCCCAGTCCTTCCCTCCTCAAAGCCTTCCCTGCCTTAGAACTCCTTTACTGGCTTGTTCTGTACCAGTTTTTATCCATCTTCTTTTCATCATCACATCCAAGAGTAAGGACTTTTTGCCCCCCTGAGCCAATTGTTGCCCCTTAGGGATGGTATTTCTTCTCTTGAGAATGTCTTATACCCCAAGGATCATCACAGAGCTTCTTTTAGAAGATGCTCTGAAAGGAGAGGTTCTCTGACTCTTCTCAAATTATACCATGGAACTGACCAATATTTCTGCCCCTCTGGATGGCCAACTCTGGGTGAATAGTTGTTATATATGTGAATAAAGTATTTTTCCTTAAATGGCTTAGGGGGAAAATTCACAGGGGAAAAAATCCAAGCACCAAAACATGGTTTAGAAACGTTTACTCTTTGTTTTAATTTTCCTCTGGTGTCCCCAGGACATGCTTTGCAGAGATGACTACTTCTGGATAATCTATAGCATGTAGCTATCGGCATATAAAAAAAACTCATTGGTGGTAGGCAGCCTCTAAGATATCCTCAGTGATTTTTTTTCCTTTCGGCATTCGTGACCTTGTTTAATCCTTTCCTTCTCCTTGCGTGTGGGCCAGACTTACTGCCTGGCTTCTAACACACAATTTTGCAGAACTGATGGTGGTATGTTTGGGCTCTGTGTCCCCACCCAAATCTCATATCCAGTGCTGGAGTTGGGGCCTGGTGGGAGATAACTAGATCACTGGGGTGGTTTCTCATGGTTAGCACCATCCCCCTTGGTGCTGCCATGGTGACAGTGAATTCTTACGAGATCTGGTTTTTATGAGTGTGTAAGTATCTCTGACCTCTCTTTCTTCCTCCTGCTCTGGCTGTGTGAAGATGCCTGCTCCCACATTGCCTTCTGCCCTGAGTAAAATCTCCTTGAGCCATGCTTCCTGTACAACTGTGCTTCCTGCAGAACCATGAGCCAATTAAGCCTCTAAATCTCCTTGAGCCATGCTTCCTGTATAACTGCGCTTCCTGCAGTACCACAAGCTAATTAAAGAGTTTTTCTTTAAAACTTACCCAGTCTCAGGCATTTCTTTATAGCAGTGTTAGAACAGACTTATACAGATGGGATGTAACTTCCCAAATTAGGTTATAAAAAGACTGTGGCATCCATCTTGGATTCTCCTTGTCCCTCTTCCTCTCCCTCTGTTTCTTAAATCACACACTCTTGGGGAAGCCAGCTGCTGTGTTATGAATAGTGCCCTGGATGCCCACATGGTGTCTAACTGAAGCCTCAGACCAACAGTCCTGTGAATGAGCTTTGAAGCAGCTTCTTCTGCCTGTGTCATGCCTTGTATGACTGTTCTCTGGCTGATACCTTGATTGCAGCCTCATGAGGAGACCCTGAGCCAGAAACACCAAACTAAGTCCTTTCAGATCCCTGACCCACATAAAGTGTGAGATAGTTTGTGTGTGTTCTTTTAAGCCCCTAAGATTTATCAACAGTGGATATCTAACACATTCAAATTAATTTCCATGTTTTTTTTTCTTTCCTCCAAGATTATTTACTATTCATTAGCTAGTGATATGGTTTCGCTGTGTCCCCACCCAAATCTCATCTTGAATTCCAGTTCCCATAATCCCCATTTATTGTAGGAGGGACCAGTTGGAGATCATTGAATCATGGGGGCTGTTTCCCCCATCCTGTTCTCATGATAGTGAGTTCTCTTTAGATCTGATGGTTTCATAAGGGGCTTCCCCCTTTGCTGGGCACTCATTCTTCCCCTTCCTGCCACTGTGTGAAAAAGGACATGTTTGCTTCCCTTTCTGCCTTGACTGCAAGTTTCCTGAGGCCTCCCCAGCCATGCTGAACTGAGTCAATTAAACCTCTTTATAAATTACCCAGTCTCAGGCATGTCTTTATTAGCAGTGTGAGAACGGACTAATAAAGCTAGTATGCCTGTTTTGTATTAGTTAGATGTCTATTTCTTTTAGACAGACATTGGAGATAGGACTAAATGCTTTACCAAGGCAAAAATAAATACCAGCACATCAAATTAGAATTTAGTTTCCCATGTTATTAGTAAGAGAAAAGTGATCAATCTGGTGGAACAAAATGTGACTAGTTCAAATAGAAGTAACCATACTTGGTTGTCCTTTATAAAGTTATATTTTATTATTATTTCAATAGTTTTTGGGGAACAGGTAGTGTTTGGTTACATGGCTGAGTTCTTTAGTGATGATTTCTGAGATTTTGGTGTACCTATCACCCAAACAGTGACTATGCACCCAATGTATAGTCTTTTATCCCCCACACCACTCCCACCCTTCCCCCAAGTCCCCAGAGTCCATTATGTCATTCTTACATGTACGCATCCTCACAGCTTAGCTCTCACTTACAAAAATGAGCATATGATGTTTGGGATTCCATTCCTGAGTTACTTCACTTAGAATAATGGTCTCCAAATTGCTTGAACCCATAAGGTGAAGACTGCAGTGAGCTGAGATTGCACCACTGCACTCCAACCTGGGTGACAGAGTAAGACCCGTCTCAAAATAATAATAATAATAATAATGGTCTCCAGTTCCATCCAGGTTGCTGCAAATGCCATTATTTCATTCCTCTTTGTGGCTGAGTAGTATTCCATAGTATATACGTACATATGACATGTATGTCTATATATGTCCGCATATGTCCACATTTTCTTTATCCACTCATAGATTGATGGGCATTTAGACTAGTTTCATATTTTTGCAATTGTGAATTGTGCTGCTATAAACATTTGACTTTATAAGAGGACTTTATGAATTCCAGTCCCAACAATTCAACATTTCTTATTATTTGGTAGAGTCTGGGGAGTTCATTACCTTTGCATCTTAAAGAGTTAGTTAAGAAAAGTACAGCTTAAAAAGATTGCAAGGGGAATGTCCATCACCTTATAGGAACAGCTTTTTCCCCAAAAACTATAGTAGCCCCTTGGCCTGTAAGTAAATTAAAAACTATATTCAAAAAGCCCTCATCTGTTCATCAAACTAGGCCCAATGTGTTCTCCACATGGTTCTATTTTTGCTCAGTTGATATCATTTTATACTTTCCACACTTGTTTGATTGATTCATTCATTCATCAAGTATCAAAAAGATAATGACTTTCTATTTTTAACTCATATTTTAATTAAAATATTTTATTAATTCAGAATTATCTCTCCCTTCAGTCACTCTAAATTAGTGAATTCTTTCTTTGAGACCATTTTGAATATTTTTCTTTTCTTGTGGCTGGTGGTGTTGGACTGGTTTGATTTACTTGCATAGAACCTGTTTCCTTTTTTAAAATGGCTACTCAGAATTTTTCTCTGATAAACAAGTAACCTAGAAAATATTTATCCAGAGATACTGACTGACTCGTCATACTAAAAATATATATTTTGTGTAGCAAGGCTGTGAAGAATGACTCATTCATAATCTGGCTTAATGAATGAACAAGGCCAAAGTACACAGATAACATTTACTATGTCCCTTGCTCAAATGCAGCAAGCAGAGATACTGGAGTGGAGGAGAGCTAGGCGTGGATTTACATGTCAGAAGAAATATCTTCTTCACCACTGATCTGTAGCTTACCTGCATCTGGGCAGGTGATCAAAAGCTTTGACATTTTGCAGACCTGAGTCTGAAACTTGGCTGTACCCCTTTAGCAGGTTATCCAAACTCTCAGCCTGTTTTTGCATCTTCAAAATGAAAGGAAATAATTCCCCTTCATACTGTTATGAAGTTTAGATGAGATGAATGACATAATACTTAATTCTTTACCTGGGGCCTGATACATTGTAAATGCATGGTGAATGACCAGGTTATTACGTAAATGGTGAACTTGAACTCTGTTTCTAATAGACAGGTGACTTCTCAGGTATCAATCATTGAAACATAAATTGAAGAAATAAACTACTTTACTTCTCTGCTCAATGCATTAGTTTTAAATCTTATGGAATTTCCTTTATAATCGGTAAAAAACATGGTCAAAGGTTAGTTCACGTAGTCAAATCTACTGATAATTTTGTACTCAGAAAGTTCCATTCAACTCAATCCTACAAACCGTGGAAAATATCAAGGATAAGAATAAGTTGATTATGGTTTCCCTTGTAAGCCCAACAAGCCACTATATTTGCTTTTTTTAGAGCAAGGATGGGTACCAACTTTAAAACTACTAATTTACTTATCTTTCTAGCTTACTAACATGGTAATCTGAATGTATTAGGGCCAAATGCCTATTTAGACAGTTGAGATAGAAATGTCCAATAGTTTACTGACAAATTAATGTGTTTGAATTATTTTCATTATAATTGATCTAAGTTTTTGATCCTATTTTTATAGAGACATTTAAAATCCTCCCTTATTAATTGCTTGCCTCATCATTGCATACATTCTCAAGGCCACTCCGACAAAACCTGGGCAATGAAGCAGAATGATGATTTTCTGTATTAACTTAGAATCTTGTTTGTTTCTAAAGAGTTTCTAAGTCCCCAGGGTTTGTTGTCTTAAAAGTCAAAGTTGTCGTGGTCTCCAGAGTCTGAGCTATCTAAACATGGAAAACCAAGTTCATAGATATAGTAATAGAAGAGCAAGCAGAAATCTTGATTTCCAGGCTTCCAGTTGACACATCAGCTAATCTAGACATCGGTTAAGGGCAGACTAAGGACATTTGAGTCCAAAAATTACTTTAATCCACTTTTATTATCTACTGAATTCCTAACCTACAGTATTTAACCCTCACAAAATTTCATGAAAATATATTCTATTTTTTTTAAGCTTCTTTTACCAATGGGAAAAGTTGAAGTATTTAAAGCACCTTCCTGGAGTTCCCACTCAGCTCATAACCCCTAGGCTGAGTCTACAACATTGGTTCTCAGGCCAGGGATGATTTTGCTCCCTCTTTCTAGGGGACACTTGGCACTGTCTGGAGACATGTTTGGTTGCCACAGGTGGAGGAAGTTTGCTGCTGGTGACCATGAGTAGTAGCTGCTAAATACCCTACAAGGAATGCACAGGATAAGTCCCTGTAGCAAACAGCCAGCCCAAAATGTCTAGTGCCAGAGCTGAGAAACTAGAGTTCTGGTAGACGGAGCACTGTCTACCAGAACTTTCTGTGATGGTGGAAATGTCCTACTAGACACTTGAAATGTAGCTAGTGTGACTGAAGAACTATAATTTTATTTAATTTTAAATAAGTTAAATTTAAATAGCCCCATGTATCCAGTGGGTATTCTGGTGGACAATAAAAGTCTTACTTGATATATTATTACTTCCTCACCTATACAATGTTATAATCATAACAATTTTATTAGGTTGTTCTAAGAACTGAGATTACTAGATATGCAATAAGTTATTAGCTGCTATTTTAAAATTTGAATCAGTCCATGTATGCATACTAATTATGCTGTTACATATTTATATTCTGTGTACATACACACATGAATGAAACAATTTCCAGAGAATGGTCTCAAATAATAACTGCATGCTTTGGTATTCCACAGACTATTAAAATGCACCAACCCAAGGTCTCCAGTCCTGCTGAGTCCCCCTGTGTCACCTCCTGCAACTGCCACAGTTGTCAGGAGCTCAAATACTAGAGACCTTCTTCACTAGGTCAATGACTAAACTTTAACAAATAAATTAAAGGGTAATTATTAGCTTGCCCCCCATCCCACCAAGGCCAGGTTTCCTTAAAAGTCAATACCTTGGTAAATATAAATATGGTTTGATTTTAAAAAGTGACATTTGTGTGAGCTTTTTGGAAGTCCACCTTTTTTTTTTTTTTTTTTTTTTTTTTTTTTTTTTTGAGATGGAGTCTT
This sequence comes from Papio anubis, assembly GCF_008728515.1. NCBI lineage: Eukaryota > Metazoa > Chordata > Mammalia > Primates > Cercopithecidae > Papio > Papio anubis. Next base: position 75,410,158 of record NC_044977.1, read on the forward strand.
GCTCTGTTGCCAGGCTGGAGTACAGTGGCACAATCTCATCTTCCTGTAACCTCTGCCCCCCGGGTTCAAGCAACTCCCCCTGCCTCAGCCTCCCGAGTAACTGTGACTACAGGTGTGCACCACCACTCCTGGCTAATTTTTTGTATTTTAGTAGAGACGGGGTTTCACTATGATGGCCAGGATGGTCTCGAACTCCTGACCTCGTGATCTGCCTGCCTCAGTCTCCCAAAGTGCTGGGATTACAGGCGTAAGCCACCGTGCCAGGCCTGTAAGCACACCTTTCAATGGCTTCTAGCCTGAAGGCCTAGCCCACTTCTGCAGTTTGAAGATGTCTCTGGAAGACAGATAGAATGGCCCACCAACACTGTTTGCACAAGGGCGAAAGGATCTTGGTGAGCATACCAATGACTGAGCACTTTGAGGCTGGCAGTTCGGGCTGGACTCAGATCTCTGCTGCTGGGGAATAAGGTCAATCCTTGCATCTCAAGACTTACATTTGTCAGGGAAGGGGCTCAGCCTATAATGAGTGTGGGCGTACAAACTTGATATGGGAATAAGGACCAGTTAGATTCTTCTGGCATCAATGTTCTAATGCTCTTTGAGCATAATTTCCTTTGGAACACAGGGTTTGAACTCAAAAGAAGGTTGGGGCCAAAGAAGAAATCAGAATAAAAATAAATAGGATCATGGTCTTTCTTTTCTTCTCTTCGAGTTTCAGCTTAACTATCACCCCTCTAGAGACTTCAACCTTACCCTCTGCCCTTTTGTTATTTTATCTCATTATTAGTTTCCTTCACAGCACTTTTGAGAATTAGTAATTATATATTTGTAGAGTTATGTACTTGGTTTCTCTCTGTCTCTCTTACTGGAGTATAAGCTCTGTGAGGGATAAGACTATGTTTTATTCACCATGGTGTCTTCATAATTCAGCACAGTGCCTGGAACACACTAAGATGAGTGGACAAATAAATGTTGGATGAGTGGATAAATGAAAACAAAATTAATTTGGGTATAAATGCCACTGATGACTCTTCTGATTGGAATAAGCCATAAAAAGCCGTCCAAATATTAATACATCTTTCCATATTCCTGGAAAATAATGCTCCCAACTTGTGTTCATTTTTCCTAAATCTCAGAGAACTTTGATTCAGAAGTATTTACCAAATTGTATTTGTCCCTAATTCCAGGATCCTGGCACAAGGTCTCTGGGGATGAGGCCACCATAGAAAGAATTATTTGAGCAATTATATGAGACATGTAAAGATCAAGCCCAAAGTCCACACAGCCCTTGGTTCCTAAGGATTTCATGTCTGCCAAGAGCAAAAGAGAATGTGGGCGTTGCCAATCATTATGTTGCCTCCCACCAAAGTCCCTATTTGGGTTCCCTTAGATATATAGTTGCTGAGACTTTCTTTCTTTACACGAACACTCACAATGAGCCTAGCATGCACATTGTGTCAGGAGTCGGGGCTGAGTTACAAAAAATACCCAGTAATACAGGTTAAGCTTAAGCTTTTAAATCCTACAGATCTGGGTTGAATTCCAAACCTGGGCACTCACTGGGGACCTTGGATAAGTTACACATACCCCCATCCCTGTGATCCCTTGTCTGTAAACTGGGATGATCATAGCACATATTTCCTACTGTTGCGATGAGCTTTCAGTGAGTATCTTTGGTTAAGCATCTAGCACAGTGCCCAGCACATAGGAAGCACTCCATACATGCTAATCATATGTGATAATTTTAAAACTTGGCTCCAGACTCTTTGGTGTTCTTCCCATTGAAAAGTGGAGCTATGTCTCCTCCTTTTGAATCTGGAAGTTCTTATGAGTGCTTTAACAACAGCCTGTGGTGGAGATGACACTGTGTCTTCCAAAGCTAGGTCAAAAAGACATCAGCCTCCACCCTGCGTTAGAAGCACTGATCAACCTTGGAAGAAGTTCCACTTCCCCAGTGCCACCACGCTGAGGAGGGCACATGGAGGACCTCTGGCCAAGACTCCCATCTTAGTCCAGTCTTCCAATCATTGCCACCAGGATGCTAGGCCATGCTGCTTGTAAGTGGGCACTCCAATGCCAATTCTTCATTGCCCCATCTAGTCAAGTTAATACCAGCTGAGGCCCCAGACACTGAGAAGCAGACTCAATCCACCCAAACTTTGTAGTCAGAATTTCTTATCCATAAATTCCAAGAGTATAATAAAAAATTGTTTTATGCCACTAGGTTTTGGAATAATTTATTACCCAGCAATAGGCTGTGGAACACTACAATCACTATTCACTCAATATTATAAACAGTTGTGATAATTATTAAGAATAGTCCCAATTATACCATAATCACTAATAATTATTGTCAATAATTGAGTAGATTGTTATTCTTGCCACCTTGTATCCTTTCACCCTTCTCCTGAGAGAAGTCTAGAGATGCCTGGAACTATTTTATCTTTGCTCCTCCTGCAACGCCCTTCCCACCTGCCAATCTTTTTCCGACTTACCCTTAGTCATCCTTTAAGATCTCAGATCTGGCATCACCACCTCCAGAGAGCCCACTCCCCATTCTGGGTCAGTCCTCCTCTGTGATCCTGCAGTGACCTGCGAGTTTCTCTTTGCACATTGCACACTGCACTGGCTCTATTATATTAAGAATTTCTGTGAGTTTCCTGAGGCAAGGAAGCTTGCCTTGTTAATAATATTATTTTCCAAGGGCCTTCCATTTGCACAGGGAAGACAGGATGAGGTAGAGGCAGAGGTTGAGAGCACAGGCTGTGGATCCAGACTGCCTGGGTTCGAAGTTTGGCTCTGCTACCTACCAGCTGTGTGATCTTCCATCTGCTTTAAACTGTGTATGTGTCCCATGTGAAGGAAGCTTCACTCATAAAGTTTCTTATACTTCAAAGATTAAAAGCTTGAAGGAATAGAGAGCATTTGGATCAGTACTGGATACATAAGAAGTCTTCAATTAATTACCCTTTATTGATTACAAAATTGTACCTATTGGTTTGGCTCTAGACAAAGGGGCAGGCCTTCCATCTCATTTTTCTTGTTCTGTCTGCAGTTTTCTCCTCTAGGTATTTGATCTGCTGTATTTTTGTTTGTTTAGCCTGGGATCTACCAGTAATTCCCAAATCTAGCTGTATACTCTAATCTCATCTGGGGAATTGGTTGGAAAAGCTCAGGCACTGCTTCCAGTGTTTCTGCACAAAGTGATACCAGGGAACCCACAGCGTTAACAAGTTCACTTAGCAGTACTGGGGATGTGGCCCAGGGATAGGGCCAGCATTTGGGAACATTGACCTAGAATTTCTATCCTATTTAAATGTTATTGCTTTATCTTGCTCACACTTTCAAGCGGGCATCCCATACACACAATTTCCCCTTCATACGGCAAACGGAAGTCTGTTTAAAACAAACATCCAATTGCCATTTCAATCTATTTTCACAAGATATCCCTTTTCTTATCTCATTTTGTCCCCTTCACTGGTAGTTAGTAGCTGACCCTGTTCTTGTTCACTAAAAGAACTGACCATTTGTGGTCGGTGGACAAACAGCTGGTGGCCTCTTTTTTTTCTGGGCGGGGGAGGGGTTGGTGGGAGGGAAGTAAAATTGCAAATAAGGGTGTTAAGACTGTTTTCTAAAAGAGCCACTCTCTTGACACATTTTGTGCTTCTCTCTACCAGAGGAGGAGAAAACTGGGGCTTATTCATAAGGGAATGAATAAGTGGTCAGACTCATTGCAGAGTCAGATGCTAATCCTCTTTTCAAGTGGGAAATGCTTTTTTCTATTTCCTGTTCGTTTATGAATTTCACAGCATATATTCCTAAAACACCATTCCTTGAGGGAGATGACCTGTAATTTTGTCAGAATTATATTACCCTATCACCTTAAGTCAGTATACATTTTAGATAGAAGAGAGATAGCAGAAAACCAATCCTTAGAGCACACCTGTGAGACCCTTTGAATAGCACTTTGTGAATGAATTGGCCTTTATCTCTCTCCCCAGTGATGCTATCACAGCTTAACTGGCATGAACACAGCTGTTCACAGCTGCACACAAGATGTTAGCAAGAGCACAATGTCAACCATTTGTCCTCGTGTGGGGCAGCTTAATTTATTTCCTTTGAGGATGAAGTCTGATATTGTGTTCTAGCAAGAATCCAATCAGCAAATCTAAAAGACATTCAGAGGTCAGATTTAAGGGATGAGATGAGATTCTGTGTCTGATTCTTCTCGTGGCTATCTCCCCCTGCTCCTCAAAACCTACGAAGTTGAGAACTAATCTTGATGATGAGTTTGTTTTTAATAGACCCTGAGCAGGAAGTGAACTGAGGTGGAAAAAAATGTTATTATTTGACGGAGAACTATAGCCACTCTTCACCTCTCAGCTGGGTCAGCTGATGCCAGAATGCTCTTCACATACCAATTCAGTGCAATGTGAGATAGACAGATAGATAGATAGATAGATAGATAGACAGACAGACAGACAGACAGACAGACAGACAGACAGATGATAGGTAGGTAGATATAGAGCACCTACTGCATGCCAAGCAAATGTGCAGGACCAAAAAGGGCAATAAAAAGATTTGATTTTCATTGGAATTTAAGTTTCATGTCTTGCTCCTGAGTGCCTTTAACATGCCTGGCACAGTTTAGATGTTCAATAAATGTTGAATAAATGAATAAATAATGCACTCTGTAAATCAATCTCGTAAGCCAACCCACATAGATTGGTAGCAGCTGCCCAGAGGGCTGTATCAAGAAAAATCCTGAGGCTATATTTAAGCTCAGTGGGAAATGTGACCTGATTGATTAGCAGTGTCTGTCAAGGGCAGAAGAGGGGTGAAAACAAGTGTGTGATATATTTGCCTTTTGGGGGCTAAACATAAGTAATATAGCTACTTTTACCCTCCCTCTCACCATCTTTAAAACAAACAAAAAAAAAATTTCTTTTCCTTCAATTTCTGAAACAAGCTAGGTAGCTGTCAGGGTCTAATCAGAAATAAATATCTTCTGCATTTATGGCCCCTATCTATTCTGAATCCATCATTCTTTCTCCACTCAAGAGGGAAGAGCAAATACATCGGGGTTTGAGTCATTCAAAGAGACTGCTGAGGGAAATTCTATTTCACTACTATCGCAGTGTTCACTGCATCTTGTTAAACAGAAAAACATTAAAACGTAAAAATTTAAATCTCATCCTCAATTAACTCAGCTTCCCTATTACAATTCACTTCATCAAAGGCAGAGGAGCAAGTTTTGGCACTACTTACTGGGAGAAGATGTTGAAAAACAACATATATTTTAGATGTTGTCTCGAAATTCATAAAATCGTCTATCCAACTGACCCAGAGCTCTAGGGGAGTGCCACTGTGCCAGTAATTTGGCAAAAAAGGTTCACTAACAGCTAACCTCTAGTTACGGAAGCCATGCCAATTTGCCTGATCTTTAGGCAATTAGATCCAAAGATGTGGCAACAAAACACAGCCAACTTTTTTCTTTATACACTTTGGTTTGAATTTGTGATAACAAGTATGTGTTACTTTATAAATGGTAAAAAAAAGAATTCGTATGGATATAAATAAAATACATATGGATATATTTAAAAAGGCAGTGTTTCTAAAAGATATCTTTCTCTGAGGTTAGTACAAAATGAACCAAAATATTCAAAAGTGGATGTTTTTAAATAGAATTGCAAGTACTTCTATTCTTCTTTAAAATTAAGCAAGAAAAATGATAGAAAATGTGTATTAGAATATGAAAGCAAGAGGAAGTAAAGAATGAGGTTAATATCCACATTGTATAACAAGTTATGACTATAAATTAATGTGGCATAATATTTGATTTGATAAGATTCTACCTTTTCCTGTTTTTGTTTCTAAAAGTATTTGCTAAGAAAGTAAATAAGGGTGAAGAAAGATCAGCTTCAAGTATATCTAAATCCAGAAGCTGATATATTCTAGGGATTTTTGACTCTGAAGAGTCAAAAAGGTAGAGATTCATATCATGGGACAGATACAACACTGGAGACTATAAACAGGAGTAAGCCAAATTTGGTATTCTGAATATTTCCTTTTGAAGATTTGACAACCAAATGAATGTACAACAAATATATAATTGGCTATCAAGCACATTAAGAAAAATGCTACATAATTCATTAGATACAGTAGTAGATATTGGAAATGTGTCAAAATTTATTCTGAAGTGCCAACATTTTCACTTACATAAAAGAAATCACTGCATAAGAACTGTTGCCCATAGCCCAGACCAATAGAAATATAAAATCCCTTAGCTACAAACTAGAGATGATGAAAAAAGGAACCTACACAATGTGGCAGACTAGAAAAAGACTAAACTTTGCACAAAGCATCAATCTCAAGACCTAATTAGTGCCCCTTGGAAACTAGTTTTCCAATTAGAGATTTGAATCAATGCCAGAGACATGAGAATGAATTTGCAAAATGTGCTTCCACCCACCTTTTTTAGCTTGAGGATTTCAGTTACAAGAAATTGTACCAAGAAAATAAAAATATATGACAGAAGAGAGAATCCTTGACAGATCGATGAAGATAAGAAGGAAATCTTTTGTGTTCCAAAACTTATGAAGGAAATCTTAAAGACTTAAGTAGACAATGGTTAAAGGAGAAAATAAACCTATCTATGTGTAAACTCCAAGCTATTCAGAGCGGGCCTCTTCAAACCTTCTAGGTATTGATTTGGCCGCAGGATTATCATAGGGGATGATTAAATATCATTGTTGATGGGGCAGGATGGTACTTTGGAAACTTGCTTTGGGTCCTCCTTGAGTTTTCCTACTATTAACAAAGGTAGGCAGGCCTCTGTGTTCTCTTCCTTCATGGGGTTTGAGTTGTATGGCAGAAAACAGAATTAGCCTCAAGAGAACCCTTGCTGCCTGTTTTCCTTTTTTTTTTTTTTTTTCTCTTTTTTTCAAAAGTCTGTTTATTGATTAGGCCACTATTCTTTTGGGTCTCTATTACTTGTAATTGAACCTAATTCCATTAATAAATGAGATTGAAATTACTATCAACCTGAATAGGTGGTAGTTCAAAGTAAATTTAGTTTGGTTTTAGATAAATGGTGTTAAATTATTTTTGCACAGCAGAGCTTGGGATATTAATACCTGTTCTTGTTGTAATAAATTTGGAAAAAGGTACACTTATCCTGGAGATGGTCCCAGTATAACCAAAACTTTAGTATGCATAAGAATCACCTGAAAAGCTTGTTAAAATACAGATTGCTGGGTCCTAGCTCAGAATTTCTAATGCAGAAGGTCTTGGTAGGGATGAGAATTGCATTTCTAACCAGTTCCCAGGTGATTCTGATACTGCTGGCCCAGGACATAGTTTCGAGAACCGTTTTTCTAGATCAATTATCAAACTCTTTGAAATAAAGAACAAGTTTTATTTTGTTTTTCAATATGACCTGAACTGATGCTTTCGTAAAATATAAGAAAAATAAATGACTAGAAAAGTGAAATAATGTGTAAAGGTAATACAAATACAAGCCCCAGTTTTAAAATTATCATTTGGATCTAACAGACATAAAATTACTCTGCAAATTACTATGAAGGTTTCCAAAAGCTGACTCTCAATGTCTATGTTAACCTGATCTTGGACTGGTTTCAGAAAGTAGACAGATGGGCCCCAGATCCCTGGCCCACTATAGCACACCCAGCCTGATTGAGAAGTACTGGTTTAGAGGCTCTTCTGATTCTTCCTGTCTTGGAATTTCTGGAGTAGAATCCAAAGACCTCAAGCCTGGGCCAAAATCTTCTACTCTGACAAGTAATCATTAGCAGTCTTTTTTTCTTGATGACACTGATATAAAGGAGGAGATGGTGATTCCTTTGAGGGCTGGTTCAATAATACAGAGAGCTTCCTTTTCTCTAAGAGCATTCTAGGGCACCCTCCACTGACAAACCTTCAAAGGAAGTTCTCAGCGAACAAGCAATTGTCATCCGATCTCTGTCCCTACCATGGGATTTTCACTTTTAAAGTACTACTGACCAATAATTGGCAACATATTTTGAGCAATCGCTATGTGCCAGGAACAATAATAAATTGCTTATAATTAATGTGTGTGCTTTACAGGCATTTTCTCTTATAAGTTCTCAACACCTTCACAAGGCAAGTGTAATCATCGTATTCATTTGCAGAGGGGAAAAAAAGGAGACCCCAGAAAATGAAATAACTGGCATGAGATCATACAGTGGGAAGTGGGCACTTACACCCAAGTCCCATGTGTCTTCGGGGATCATGTTTTTAACCTGCAGGCTTTACTTCTCATTTCACCCAAGATTCTTTCCTGCAGAAATCCAGGACAGAGCAAACTGTGTAATTTGTACAAAGCATCCTGGATAGGAAGCAGGAGATGCAAGCTTATGTCAGGACTCTGCCCACTACTAGCTAAGAGCCTAGAAGTCATTCTTCTCTTTGGGCATCATTGAGTCCTCATCCATAATTTTCTTCAAGAACTAATGTTCCTTGAAGGGTTACAAGATATTCTAGAACAAATGCGCTCTGTGGTCAAATAAATTTAGGAAAGACTGAATAGAGTATCACTCTCTGTGAGATTCATATTGTCTGCATGTTAAAGGATCTTGACAAGGCTCAGCGCACAATACCCGAAAAGATGGTACCTTGGCATACAAGAAGTTTAAGCTGAAGGAAACTGGAAAAAAAACTGCAGAAGCAGGAAGGTCTCTCTGACCTTCTCTCCAAGTTCCTCCCCTCCCTTCCAAGCAGGCCATAAACTTGAATTCCTGATGCTCTTATTACCTGAAGCAGGCCATAAAACCAAGGAAGGTTACTCTCTGGCCCTCTTTCTCCCTTCTCCCCTAAAGGCTCTGTGACAGTGTCCTGTCATATACCCAGGGGAAAGGGAAGTCACATGGATGCCAAAAAGAAATCTGAACAAACAGGCCTTGCCGAGATCCTCCTACCCCATTTATTACCATCAGAACACACCTTTTTGTCCTCCAATCATACTTTGGCATGACTGTCCGTAAATATACATTGGTTTTCCCCTGTTTCTTTGCATCTTCATTTCTGAAGGCTCCTGGGTCACATAAAATTTATATTGAATAAATCTGTATTTATAGTAATACAAATATGAATGTGTTTATGTTAAATACATGACATTAAATACATTTGCTTTTCTTTTGTTAATCTGTCTTTTGTCATATGGGTCTTGGCCAAGAGCCTAGTGATGTACAAGGAAAAAATAATTCTTTTCCTGAACCCTTGCCCTCTAAAAGACCCTATGGTAAAAACGGTTTTGATTTTATTAAACCTACCATTTCCCAAAAGTTATTGATCAGAGAAACCCTTTTTCATACAACAAATATCTTAAATAACAGTGGATGTTCATGGACCACATTTCTGGAAGCAATACCCAAAAGTTCTGAAATTCTGTGAGTCTATTCCTGGTGTTCCTGCTCACATAGAATGCGGTGTGGCAGGACGGGGGGAGCCAAAAATAATAACAAAAACAATAATAACAGCTAGACCTTATGGTATGTGCTATCATTAACTATGTGCTGGACTAGAAACCCAGACACTATTCTAAATGTTTTACATTTACTAACTTAATCCTTATAACCATCCTATTATAATAATTATAGACATTATTATCCCCCTTTTGCAACTAAGGAAATTAAAGAGAGGCCCCAAAAAGAGCAATTATATGTTCCTTAAACTGAATCCTTTCATTGAGACTTAGGTTTTCCCACATGCGGTAAGAGTGTCAAGAACTGAAATAGAAGCAAGCCGTTTATATGTTATTTTGTTGCCCAGTGTGCTTTATTTGCATACCAAAAGCATGCTGATGTGACTGTAATCTGCACTGTTGAATGTTTCTGACTTCCTTTTACTCTCCCTCCCTTTAGCATGGTTCATAGTCATTACTCTCTTGATCAAGTTACAGACAAAAGCAGACTCCAAATTAGGCCTATTAAGATTTGTTTTTAATGAGGAGATAATTTTTCTAACAACACAGGCCAGATTCGTGTGGGTATGATTACAATATCAGGCCATATTGCAGAAAGGAAAAGCAGATTTTTGCCTGGTCTTCAAATAATTTCAGCCAGCCTTGATTAACTTGATGACACTTAAAAGCACAAAGCAAATATAGGATCTGGGACTTCGGAGTGATGAAGCAATCACATGGCCTCTGCTCTGCTATGACAGTGGGAAAGTTTCTGTATCCGGGATTAGAACTTCTTAGAAGGCAAATGCTCAGATTTAAAATATTAGAAATCACAGAGGAAAAGATAAATGCATTCTTTCTACCACTGTGAGCTTTAGAAAGAAAGTTGTCTCACTTCCCTTAAGTTCATTTGCCAGTCCTTTTTGTCTTTCAGGAAGAAATGCCCTGCCCTGTGTGACTGAGAAAAAGTATTTGATAATTAACCCCAAGATTTTGGGGTCTCTCTGCATGTGTTTTATTTTCATTTTAGTTATAATAATAATGTAAAAATACTCTTCTTCATACTTACTTTCTAAAATATTCTTTGCCCAAATCATTTCTACATACATTTGTAGCCCCTGCATACTCATTTTGTAAGTATTGGCTTAAGAAGTCTTTATCTGGTTGGGTGCAATGGCTCATACGCCTGTAATCCCAGCATTTTGGGAGGCCAAGGTGGGAGAATCACATGAGCCCAGCAGTTTGAGACCAACCTGGGCAATGTAGTAAAACTCTGTCTCTACAAAAAATACAAAAAAATTAGCTGGGTGCGGTGGTGTGCACCTGTAGTCCCAGCTACTCAGGAGGCTGAGGTGGAAGAATTACCTAAGCCTGGGGAGGTTGAAACTGCGATGAGCTGTGATTGTGCCACTGTACTCCAGCCTCAGTGACAAAGTGAGACCCTGTCTCAAAAAATAAAAAATAAAAAATCTTTACCTGTACCATAATAAATATATAAATTATCCCTTTATATTTAAAATCTACCTAAAGTATTCATTCATCTGACATTCTTTTACAATAATATATACAAGGAGAATTGATTTGGGCCATCATGCCCCAATTTTGGTCCAAAGTCTCTTTCATCTCTCATTGTAGCACCACAATGAAGAGAGTGACAAGCCTTATTAAATATTTAAAGTTGTTGCGCAATTTCAACTTGTTAGAGTTGTTTGTGCAAAACCGAATTTAGCCTGAATGTCAAGGAATAGCTCTTAACCACAGGCGGGAGATGGAAAAGAAACCGTTAGGAAGAACATGGTTAGAACACAATACACGACTCTACATGTAGAACCGGACACAGCCAAATGGCTTATTTGTTCTGTATTAACATGGCAGAAACCATCATGTAGCATTTGGGGGCTGAGTGAATGAATCACAGGAGGAAAAAAAGGCCGAAAACAGAAGGCCAAGTCTAACTGGTCCTTGAACAGCATCTCACCCCCTACACTCCATCCTGGCACACTCACAACCACACACTCTCACACTCACAGATGACTCAGCATGATCACTTGTACAAGGCAAATGTTCAATACATGTAGTCTCATTTCACTTCCGTAAATATCCCCATTTCTTTCCGGATGTAGTCCTTTCACACAGTATTTTGGATTTCTAGAACTCTCTTTACCCAAACATTATATGGTTCACTTTTTCTCTGTCTTTATTTTTCAGCTCAACTCAATCAGAGCAGCTTTTCCTGAGCATGCTTCCTAAAAAGCATCTACCCAAACCCTGTTATTCTCCATCTCCTCTCCTTGTTTATCTTCAAACATAACACTTACTTGATTTATTCTTTTATTATTTTTGAACCTGTACCCCTTATTCCAGTGTATGATCTTTGAGGGTAGAGAAAATATCCATCTTACCCACTGCTGTATCTCCTCCCCATAATGTGATAAAAGAGACACTTTGTTTTCTTTACTTGGAAGACTGTATTTTCTTGCTCGTCTCTCATTGGCCATTTTGATTTTCATTTCCTATTGTAAATTGGCCTCACTGGAGACAAAAGTTGAGTTTTATGTGGATCCCAACCATCCTTTAATAAATGCCTGTAACCTCCTTCCCCATATATTTTGAGTGTGATTTTACCCACTCTCAATGAGTGTAGTAGGTAAAGATGTTGGAGAACTCTGTCCTTAGAGACGTCACTTAATATTTCTCTCAGATGAACTTACTGCCTCACAAAAGGACTCTTTGTCTTTTGAATTTAACCGGCTCTTTGTCTAGGCTGGCATCCAGCACCACAGGAGTAAAATGTCAATGCTCTCTATTTAATCAATGTTTTATTCTTGGCTTGTATTTCAATAGGGGGGGATGAAACAGCAATTCAAATGTCATTGCAGATATATTTTTTGTCCCTTTTTCATTCCGGGTCTATGTTGTGTGAATCTCAATAATTTAGAATTTATTTTCAATCTGTACAAATCCCTTGGAGAAATGTGCTATTCATTTGCTAAAAGACACAACAGCTGTGTTGACCTGACACCAAAACCAGGACTGTCTTTCCCCCAACCAAAGACGTCATTTTATTACATTCAGCTTTTTTTTTTTTTTCAGTCAAAATTGCCAGACTATATTGCTTGCAGACCAGTGGTCCCCTAGGTTCATTTTGTGGAAGACTAATCTATAGTGATAGTTTGGTAAAAATTGTTTCAATGAGCCAAAGAGTTTGAGAAACCGAGAATTTGTATATTAAAGTTCTGAGAAGACCTGATAGAAAATCATGTAGCTTAATTTTGCTTAACTTTTAGGAGTTTCTTCATTTATTTGACTAGCAATGGTTCACAAACTGTGATCTCCATACCACCTGGGAACTTGTTAGCATTGCAACAAGATTCTCCAGACTTACAGAATCCAAAACCCTACAAGGAAAGGGAGACTTTGCGATCTGTTTTCAGAACTCTTTCAAGTGATTTTGATATATGCTTAAGTTTGAGAATTATTGGAATGTGTGCTCCTTGTATTGGGACCAGCTTTTCAGATGTCAGAACCATTGTATTCAAATCATCTCGGGAACTATTCAGTCGGTCTAGGGTATGGCCTGAGATTCTGCACTTCTCCCAAGTTCCCAGGTGATGTTGATGCTGCAGGATGGTGGAGCACACTGTGAGTAACATGGCCTGAAGACACTTCCAAGCCAGCACAGACATGGCTGACATACATGGGGATGAATACTCAAGACAGGTTCTTACCATAGAAACTATGGGCCAACTGTCTCCTATGGCCCATCGGACCAGCCCTTCTTCACCTCTCTGTGTATGTTTGATGAAAGATGAGTGGAAATGGCAACTGGATGCTCCTCACCTGGCCACACCAGGTATTCAAACACAGACACATGGGAAAAGAAGTGGTAAGGCCAGACATTCTTGAGTATGGGAATTTTTCTTACACTTACAAGTAAAAATTAGTAGCTATGTGGTCTTGGGCAGCTTATATAACTCTTGAGAAACTCCAGCTCCTCATCTGTCAATTGCAACTATTAATGGCACCTGTGTTAGTAGTTGTATTGAAAGTTACCTATGTCATTCTTGTAAAATGCCTATACTGTGGTACATAGTAAATACTTAAATGATAATGATGATGATTCCATTAAACTGAAATATCTCAAGTCAGCCTCATAATTCAATGGAAAAAAGGTTGTTGGCCAGGCGCAGTGGCTCATGCCTGTAATTCCAGCACTTCGTGAGGCCAAAGCAGGAGGATCACTTGAACCCAGGAGTTTGAGACCAGCCTGGCCAACATGGCAAGACCTTGTCTCTACAAAAGTTAAAAAATTAGCCAGGTGTGATGGTGTGTGCTTGTAGTCCCAGCTACTCTGGAGGCTGAGTGGAGAGGCTTGCTTGAGCTCAAGAGGTCGAGGCTGCAGAGAGCCATGTATATGTACTCCAGCCTGGGCAACACAGCGAGTCCTTGTCTCAAAAAAAAAAAAGGAATTTGGAAGTAAAGGTCAAATTATCGTATTTTTCCTTCATTCCTGGGGAATGCAAACTACCTACTTTCACCTTGATACCCTTCTTACAGCTCCATGTGCTGAAACGACCTACCTAGGTATCTACTAAATTGTTAATCATGTGGTTTGTTAGTAGAATTGCCACTGATTCTTATTTTCTTCTTTAAAGTATGACTGTGATAAAAATTAGTCTTATGTAAAGGTTGACAACTTGCCTCATCTCAGAACATTCCAAGGGAGATTCCAGGCCTTTTCTTGTGTGGATCTAAGTAATGGGTAAGTCAGCCACATAGAAGAGGTTACAAGGATCTAGCTGGAAAGGCCAGAAGAAACGAGTTGACAGGTACTAAAGCATAGACATGGAGAGGAGACAGGACAGCTAGGAGGGGTCGGAATGTGGGGTCAAGTTTGGGGGAGAAGAGAGATTGTGAAAGAGTAACTGTTGTCTGCTGTGATGAAAGCAATTAATAGATAGCGAAGAGGGAATTTAGGGCGTTTCGGTGGTCATGAACAACATTTCCTGTCTCCATATCTCTTAGGGAGATTTTGGTGGAAAGTTAAGTTTATTTTCATTGATTTTTGGATGTCAGACTTGTGCTTTTGTTGAGTGTGACAACATGTGGAGACTGACCTTTCAGTCATTTTCAATAATACCAAATTGCAAAGTAATACCTTGGCATTTTGGTATTATTTCAGTAATATGTTTCCATATTTTAAAAATATAAGTATTTATTACATTTATGATCAGAAAAAACCCATACTTTTAATAAAAGAGTTATCCCATTACATTTTAAACATCTAAACTTGTCTAAATGAGTGAATCTCAACTCATACTATTTCACCTTACCAAGGGACACCTGGCAAGGTCTAGAGACAGTTTTGGTTGTTTCAACGAGGGGTGTGTTAGTGGCTTCTGGCAGATAGACACTAGGAATGCTGTTAAACATCCTATAATCACAGGACAGCCCCCATAACAAAGAATTGTCTGGTCCCAAAGGTCAATAATGCTGAGTTTGAGAACCCTGGTCTAAATTATTAGAAATGTTCTCTCCTTGATTCCAACTCCAGTGTGTGATCTGAATAATTCCTCTGGATATAATTTATGCACTTTCAATAATCATAATTAAAAGGGGAAAATATTCTATATATCAGATAAGAAACATTAAGCATTCTTAGGCAACTTTTTCTTCCACTTTTTCTACTATAGTAAGTACTGTGAGTAAACTACCAATTTTATCTGGAGACTCCTACTATGATAATAAAATAACCAATGAATAAAATGTCCAATTCTACAATATCAATTAGTTTGGAAATTTTCTTGCCAGTAACAAAATTCAGTTCAGAAATTTTCTTGTCAGTTACAAAATTCATGCTGACCTTCATCTGATTTGCATGGCCAGTGTTTTCCATGAAATTGCCATCTGAAGGAGATGCGGCCAAACATTTGAAGAGGCAGTGAGGTCAACTGAGTAGAGCCTTGTCTAGACCTGAGCTTGTTTCTAGGCCCAGCTCTACCACCAGTGAGCTTGTGTCCTTGGGCAAGTCACATTACCTCTCTGAAGCTCAACTGCCTCATCTGCTAAATTAACAGGAATTGGATTATGTTCACCCTAAGGTTCCTTCTGGTTCACTCTAAACTTTAGTTGAGTGCCTTTTCCATGAGGAATAATGCCTCTCAGTTGGCCTTTGAAAGGGCATCAAATAAAGTTCAGGTCAGCCTCAAGTTCAAGGAAGTGTTTGTGCTTTTTCTGAAAAAATAAGAAATGGACAACAGTATGGCAACTTGCCACTGGGAAAGCAAACATATCTAAATGGAAATTTAGCATTTTCCTCTGCTAAGACAAATCTGCATCCAAGTAGAATTTGAAAAATAGTAAAATGTAGATTCCTGCTGAAAACAGTGAATCAGCACCAACATCTGTTGGACTTCTTTTTTTTTTTTTTTTTAAGGTCAGGCCACACCATATTACAAACCATAGTCAGTACTTGTTCACTCCCCTTATTATCCCCCTTCCAAAAACAAGTAAAATAACAAATTTTTTAAAAACAACATAAAAACAATTTGCATTGACTTCATTGTAACAGAATGTAAACCAAAACACATCTTTGAAGTTTCCTGCACAGATGGCTTGTCCCTGCTCTCCCATGGTAAATGCTAAGCAAAAAAGTGACTGAACCACAGGAAGTTGAGGAGACCACAAATATCTAACACCACATAGATGGCCCAGAACTGCCATTGACAAATATGAAATACATTAAACCAATGCATCTTTTCATAGCAGTCCATTTCTGGGTCGTTTGAGGCAAATCTTTTTAATTTGAACTTGTTGGTAGGTTCTTCAGTATCAGCAATAGGGCCTGCTCTCTTGAGCCCATTTTTCTAGTGAGAGAGATGGATTTGTGCTGCTTTGTTGATGGCTGGCACCTGGTTCCCATGGTGACTTGTAGCAGGCATTTGTAAGGCTTCCTGAGGTCTGGAGTCATGCTGAGCAAACTTCTTTGACCTCCACATATAGAAATACATTTGAAGTCATTACCCAGGAAAACTGCATACACAACCACACAAGCTCACACAGTAATCTACATACTCACAGTAATCTACATAAGACTTTCATGAACCAATACCCTTACATGTGCAATGTGCTCTAATATTTATGTTCTTTTATTTTTTTCTTCTTCCTTTTTTTAAGTACTGGCCATGCTCCAGTACATTAATTTCATGAAGAAAATGTTTGAAGAAAATGCTGTCGATTTTTTAATACAATTTTTAGTAATACTAATGATGATTAGTCCAAGGTCTTATCTCACCTCTCTGTCCCCAAACCAAACCATACTCTGTCTAGTCTTCAGAGTGATGTTTTCAAAGTGTAAAATGTATCATGTATTTCTTCTACTTATAACTCTTTACTGGTTCTTCCTTGTCCTTAGGATACATGCCTTAAGGCTCATTGGTACATAGTTACCAGTCAGTCTTTCCAGTTTTAACTCTTCTACCCCATCTCTGCCCTTGCCTTTATCATAACACATACCCACATACAGAGTTCCCCAAAGCATCACATCCTCTTGAATCTCTCTTGGATTTCTTTTGGATTTATTCTTTATGCCAGTTCCTTCTGTCCAGATAATTGTCTCTACCCTACTCTCCTATTGCCCTCTCATCCCTCAGGCTGAAATACCTGCCCTTCTTAATTGGGTCTCATGTCTTTGATCCTTCATAACAATAACACGGGCTGCATAAACACATACAGAAAAGGCGAATCAACCATGCAAGAACTGACTCTTGAACAGTCTGACTTACAACATCATAGAATTTTAAAGCCAAAAGTGACCATAAAAATTACTAAGAGAAGTGGTTGCCAACTTATGCTGTTTATATTTCAGGGGCCAATGATGGCCCCAATGAGAGTCTGAGTACTGTGGTTCAATATTTTAGAAAGTCCAGAGGAAAAGTGTTCACTAAGATATTATAAGACTGAGCAGGGAACCCAACCTAAGATGGTGAAGAATATTCCTTCCCATGAAGGAATGATTCTAACGTGAGTCATACACGTTTCCCTCATTGTACTTGGTACTCCCCAAAATTATTGTTATTTGTCTGCTATATATTATCCACCTCCCCTAATTGCAATGTATGTTAAATGGGACTTGGACTATTTCATTGGTCTCTATAGTCCCCTGGCCTTGTGGCAGAGTTTGGCAAACTATGGCCAACCAGCCAAATCTGACCCACTACCTGTTTTTTTTGTAAATAAAGTTTTATTGGAACACTTCCAGACCCATTGGTTTACATATTGTTCGTGGCTGCCTATGTGATAAAACAGTGAAGCTAAGTAGTTGTGTCAGACACTGTGTGGCCCTCACAGCCTACACCTTTTATTGTCTGGCTCATTATGGAAAATATTTGCCCGTCCCTGGCCTAAACCATTGACTGACAAATATAAAGTGTTTAATAAACACTGATAGAATGAAGGAGTGGAAGAAGAAATGAATACACATGGATACAGAGTGTAAGAAAATGTAGATAAATCAAAACTGTGAAGGGGATAGGACTGTGCTTAGATTTTTCTTTCTTTTTAATCCTGTTATATTTTGTTAACAATATAGGTAGAGCATCCCTAATCTGAAAATCCAAAATCTGAAATGCTGTAAAATCTGAAACGTTGTGAGCACCAGCATGATGCTCAAAGGCAATGCTCATTGGAGCATTTTGGATTTCAGATTTTCAGATTAGGGATGCTCAACCCATAAGTATAATGCAAATATTCCAAAATCCAAAACTCTTTGAAATCCAAAACATTCCTGGCTCTGAGGTGGAGATTTGCATGGGGAGGGCATGGGGGTGAGGGGAGGAATTCTCTTGAGATGAAATTCAATGGGAGGTTGCAGGAAGGAGAACTGGGCAGAAGGAGATACTGAATTATAATGCAGTCACAACACAGACTTCAGTTGCTCCCAAGGGACGCTCTGAAACTAGAATGGTCCCTCAGGTCATCTGACATCAGGGGACTGGGTCTTTATACACCTCTCCTCGCCCTTCCACTCCATGACATTTTGACAAGTTACTGGATTGTGAGCTCTAGAGAGTGCACATCGTCTGGGACAAGCCACCATTTGGCTGAGGACAACTCCTAGAGAGAGAGACTCCAGTAACCAAGACTCTGAGCTTCCAGCAGTTGGAGGTCAGAGGAACCCCAGTCCTTTAGGAGGAATCCAAGCAGCATACAGTGGCATCTATTACTCTTACCATCTCTTCATCCTTAAACATTTATGAGGTTGATATTTTTACCCCATATCACATGCAGCTGATAATTGTGTTTGTGTGTAGTTTTGTTGGTTATTAGAAAAGGGTGGCATATTTGCATACAGAAAGGGCATGTGTTGACAAGAAATAGATCTATTGCTTTAAATTCATCTTGCAAGTGGTTTTCATTGAAATAGCAGGAAACTAATGTCCTTTTAAAACTTTATTAAAATCATCTGGATATACTCAACCTAATAAAAGCACAGTGCACGGCTGCTGGACTTCCTGTAGCTTTAGATATGGAGCAAAAAGAGGCTTAAGTGATATTGTACATGTGAAATTATATAGAAAGATGTTATTAGCTTAAAAAATATGTCTTTTACGAAGTAGATTCACAAATAGCATTTCTGCTCCATTTCTGGTGGCATGACTTTTGCGTCTGTTGGCATTTTGTTGCAGTTCGCCTCTTTCTTTTCTATGTGTTCATATACGTCAGTGCCATTTTGTCAGGGCTGCTGCCTCATCTTGTTCAGTCCAAGACATTTAATCTCTTCGCTCAAGAAAGATCAATTATGAAGTGAACCTTACAAAGAGCTGTATCATTCTGAGCTTCAGAATAATTTTATTTCCTCTCCCAAATAAAAGAGCAAGTTGCACCTTCATCATAAGTGGATGCTACTTAACCTAGCCATGTTAAGCTAACTGCAGAAAATGGGAGTTCTGGGAGGGACAGGGTAACCATATTTAATGAGGTCACTCAAGTGGCCATGTCTCTTTCTAGGGTATTTCATCTAGTTTACCAACTTCTGGTTAAAACAAAGAAAAGTCAGATTTTCCACCCTGTTTTGAGTCGCTTTAGAAAAATACCACCACTTTAATATTCATTAAAGATATAAATGCATGTAAATTCATACACGTGCCCCCAAAATCCAGCATGCAACCTCAATTGCATTTGATTCCAGGGCTTTGAAATGCAAAGAAAAACACCAAACACAGTGGGGTAAAAGTCTTTTGCAACAGGGAACTAGGAGGAAGTCTTGAATAGCACTACTGTGGCCAACATACACAAGCTTAACATTACTTTTTGAACCTATGGCCGTATGCATTAAGGTGAATATTTTGCCTGTGAAAAGTTAATGTCCCAGAGCTCTTACAACCATTGTTTCTTTGTGAAATGGAGTAGGCAAAATGACTTTTTTAAATGCACCCTCTTTGGCGAATAGATTGATTCTCCTCTTCTGGCTTATGCTACTAGTTGGAGAGGCCCCAAAGGACCATTAAGCAAATGAACAAATAGGTACAAAAGAGCCAACCAGATTCACAGGAGCATAAAGATGGATGAAGCCAGTGAGTGAGACCAATTTTTGTCCTTGTGTGAAACAAATAAAATGTCTCTTCTGTTTTCTTTCTTTCTTTTTTTTTTTTTTTTGATCTTTTAAAAATGTAAAGGCTCATTAATCTTTTCTTGGCTAATAGATGGAGTTTTATATAAAGAAGGCTTATTAAGAAGGCTAAAGTAAGAAAAGCTAAGCTAAGGAGGATGGAGCTGGTCTGGAAGCTCTGTGAGTTATCAGATAGATGTTATGTCTAGAGGCGAGACTAAGATAACCAAGCCTCATGGGGCCGCATATCAATTTAATTTTGATGAATGACCAGGTCAGTGAATATTATTTACATTACTATACAAGTTGGGTCTGTTCCATTCATGCATGGACAACCCACATAGTCTGCTGTAAAATAGCTTTGCAAGTAATCCCCATGGGCTTGCTTTCCCCACTGTTAACTCACAATTAGAAGGGTAATTAGTGATGAGGGCACTTTGCTTTTGAACTAAAAACAAAAACATGAGCAAACCACTCAGTAATCTAGAGTTGCAGCAATTCTTGAACCACAAGACCTCCAAATTATATTCTCAGTAATTTACATAGGTGGTAGTATTACTTTTCAAATTTTGTTTCTGCTTTTTAAAATAAAAATATATATAGTTTGAGTATCCCTTATCCAAAATGCTTGGGACCAGAAGTGTTTCGGATTTTGAATATTTTTGGACATTGGCATTATACTTACGGGTTAAGCATCCCTAATCTGAAAATCTGAAATCCAAAATGCTCCAATGAGTGGTGCTCACAACGTTTCAGATTTTGCAACATTTCAGACTTTGAAATTTTAGATTAGGGATACTCAACCTATATTGTTAAACAAAATATAACAGGATTTAAAAAGAAAAAAATTTCTAAGCACAGTCCTATCCCTTTCACAGTTTTGATTTATCTGCATTTTCTAACACTCTGTATCCATGTGTATTCATTTCTTCTTCTACTCATTCATTCTATGACTGTTTACTAAGCACTTAATATTTGTCATTCAGTGGTTTAGGCCAGGGATGAGCAAATATTTTCCTTAATGGACCTGATAGTAAAAGGTATAGGCCTTTTTTTTTTACCTGTGAGGGCCACACAGTGTCTGATACAACTACTTAGCTTCACTGTTTTATCACATAGGCAGCCACAAACAATACATAAACCAATGGGTCTGGAAGTGTTCCAATAAAACTTTATTTACAAAAAACAGGTAGTGGGTCAGATTTGGCTGCTTGGCCATAGTTTGCTAAACTCTGCCACAAGGCCAGGGGGCTATAGAGACCAACAAAATAGCCCAAGTCCGATAGAGACCAACAAAATAGCCCAAGTCCCATTTAACACACATTGTAATTGGGGATGTGGATAATATATAGCAGACAAATAACAATAATTTTGAGGAGCAACATGTGTAATGAGGTAAACGTGTATGACTTATGTTAGGATCATACTGTTACTATAGTTCAGTGCTAGGCTTTACTCAATATGATTTTGTGAATGCTGTCTGTGCAGCTACTCAATCTTCTATTTCTGATGTCCATGACCTCCTAATATCCTGCCCAGTTGCTATCCCATATTTAACTAAATCCTTCCACTATATTGCACATTTAATTAAACCTAACTTATGAGCATACATGTACAGGAACAAATAAATCAATGTATAATGTGTTCATCTGATAATAAGTTTTTTCTCAATTACTTGTTTCTACTTCTGCCAGAAGAAGCCCAACATTCTAGATCAGGAAAAAGGCACAAGTGAGGAACGCCAATGTAGAAAGTGTTTGCCCTGCACTAAGAAAGTTTTAGTTAGCTTCCGGTTTCCTACAATTTCAGGGTGTAAATCAGGATGCAGATGGCTAGGGGGCCCAGAGAAAGGGGGCAGACCAAGGGGACCTCATTCACACTTCCCATTCAGGGCCAGTATATTGCTACCGGGCAGCAGCCCCTCACTATTAATCCAATAAGAATGCAATATCTCAGAAAAAGATGCTCATCTTCAAACCCATCAAGCACTGCTTGAGTGCCAACTGGAGGCAGAGCCCAGTGTGTGGCCCTACAGGATGGAAGGATATATTGATGAATATGACAAAGCTCTTTCCAGGTAGAGACAGGGACCTGCAGAGGTCAGGTTGTTGGAGGCCAACTATGTCAAATAATAGAATATGGGGAAAGTAAACCTTTCCTTCCCTCTGCTCAATGTTCAGCAGAGAGGGAGGGCTTCATACCCCACTCCTCAGGAAGGAGAAGTATGGGAGCAATGCTTCTCTTCCAGCCGTCTCATTGGCTCTTCCCCTGGGGAGAGGAATAACCTCTCTGTTAGGGGTTTTGAAGAAGCATGTGTGGAGCAGTGCTTTCTGAATTCTCCTCATAAATATTGATAATGACAAACATATATTGGAGATTCTATGTGCCAGAGATCAATATTTGCACTCATTCAATCCTCACACTTGTCCTAGCAGGTAGTACGACTATCATTCCCATTTTACAGATGAGGAAACTGAGTCACAGAAACACTGAGACTTGCATTACTGCTTGGCTGATGAATGGCACAGCCAGGATGACTCACAAAGTCTAGCTTCAGGATTCAGGCTTTCAACTTCTCTGTTCTGTGATTCACCTGAGGAAGGAGCGTGTTCTCCTCAGTTTTTCCATGATGTAAGTAAACCTGGGTGAGGACCAGCGTTCATGTCTTGCTCATACCCTTTCTGAGG
Organism: Papio anubis; assembly: GCF_008728515.1. NCBI lineage: Eukaryota > Metazoa > Chordata > Mammalia > Primates > Cercopithecidae > Papio > Papio anubis. The sequence continues at coordinate 75,432,896 of NC_044977.1, forward strand.
GAGGCAAGGGAGAAATTATGATGTACAGATATACAGGTTTCATTGAGTTATCTGTACCAATCACTAGATTTGGCAGAAAAGCCAATCCACATTCCTGAAGTTAGCAATATCAGCAATAAAGCTAATTATTTCATCTCTCTTGGTTTGACACCTGTATCTGTTTACTCAAATTTTGGTACCCAACTTAGAGGGAAAAGGATGTAATTAAATCTCATCCTAAACCCCAACATAATATAGGTATGAGTAATAGCAGTAGTAAAAAGTAATTAATAATAAGTATGATCTTACAGGCATTGTGCAAAATACTTTAGATGCATTCTCTCTTTGCATCTTCACCACAGTCCCATAGAGGTGAGTACTACATGTTATGGACAACAACAGAGGGCTTAAATTTGAGGTTGACAAAAGGGCTTTTGATACATAAAAGGGCAATGACTGTTTTATTGGCTATGTAATATATTAATAGCCAAATGCAATACTTGCTTTCAGTGGTCTTTGATGTTTACTCACACAATTCTGCCTTTCACAGAGTCACTCACAATAGTTGATAATTAATATTGCCTGAGAGCACTCAAAGGTCAAAATAACTCAGATCTACTGGCCAATAAATAACAAAGAGTGAGATTAGGGCACGACATTCCATTTGAAAATCTCTCTGATCTGTCTACTTATCATATTCTTTGGCATTGCCTCAGAGCAAGCCACCACTACCTCTCACTTGTGTTGCTGCAACTGCCCCCATCTTGTCAACTATATATGTTCTTGTCCATATCAAATGCCTTCTCCATAACGCGGATAGTGCAATATAGCAAAGGTCACTCTCTTGCATAGGACATCCAATGTCTTGCAATTTTTCTTAGGATGAAGACCAAAATTGTCAACACATTCTCCAAAACCCTGAAAGGTCTAGCACCTAACTGTCTTTCTAGCCCCATCTCCTCCCTCTCCCATTTCTGCACCCCAGCAGAATTCCTTGGCTATCCTGTGCTCTGGCCTGAACTGCTTGCTGTTCTCTCTTTCTGAAACATTCTCCCCAGTGCCAGTATTCACATAATATAAATATACTTACTCTTCAGGCTTCAACTTAAATACTGCTTCCTTAGAATTTCTTCCCCGCCAGTCCAGAACCGTAGGTCTCACTGTCAGAGGTCCATAGACTATCCTGTCCCTATACTTCATAGCACTTATTTAAATTCATATTTATGTGATTTTTGTAATTATTCATTTTTTTGTAGGCCCTTATCTAAAATAAATCTCCTTGAGGGCAAGATCAAGTCTGTCTTGCTCACTGCTCTATTCTCAATGCCTAGCCTGGAACAGCACCTGGAACACACTCATCCAGTAAATATTGTTTAGTTAAGGCCACTGAATGTAGTTGTGCAGGCTGTGTACTGCTAAGCTCCAGGGGCTCCATCCACATAGACAATGATATGAACAGTGCTGCCTGGAGATGCACAACACAGCAGTCCTGTATTGAGTGAAGGAATGAATACATGAATATTTCAATGGATAAGTGAATGAAACCATTGGTCATTGGTACAGAATTGTCTCATTGGGGAAAACCAAATTTGATGTCCAGTATTTCCTAAAAACTACAAAATCCTATGCAGTTGTATATACCATCATGTATGTCTCACAGAAGCAATTATTTTGGTATTTTATGTGTTCTGAATGAGATCTCTTTTACCGCCATTTGAATTCCACGTATACTTTTTCATAAACTAGAACTTGGGTTCACAATCCTCCAGGCACCAGTAAAAAGTCCCACTTTGGCTTTTTAATTGTACAAGTACCTCATTTTAGACTTGCAGGTGAAAAAGCTGAAGCTGCGCTCCATTTGTGAGCCAAAATACATTTGTAATGTGGTATTTTTATTCAATAGGACCCACGAGTAATATCTGCATTGTATTATAATGCGCTGGTAAATTACATACAATCACCAGAGGGGGAAAATGTGACATCCAGAAGAAAGTAATGGATCATGGTACAAGACCTGGATTAGCTAAGGCAGGGGATTTCAGATGACTCTGTGGCTATTGGTAACAACAAATTTTGGCCATGACACCGGTCTCCAAGTTTTGCCACAGAGCTACATTCTGTTTCTGACTCCAGGCTTCCATCCAGCAGAAATTGAGCCATGATTGTTACTAATACCATTTATTAGTAAGCTTATAAGGGGCAATGGCTTAAAAAATAAAATGAGAATTCTGTATGCATTTGAGTTCGCTGAACCATGGTTTCTTAGGACCAGGAATCACTGTATCATCCCAATACTGTCACTTTTCATTTTACCTTATAACTCATATTCCTGAATTCTCCCAAAATGCTATAAGCTCTCTGAGGACAAGACTCATGCCTTGAATTTTTGTATCTAACTCACACAGACAACAGTATCTTACATATAGAGGGTTTGCAGGTCTTGATATTCATAAGATGATTGAATGAAGCTATTAAAACAAATGACTTAATTAAACCGACTGAAACTTTCACACTGCTTCAAAACATTACTACATTAATTTTTTGAAACTGGGAACAGAGCATTGACTTGAGCAAGTTTCTCTTCTAGACTTTACCTATGAGATGGTAGACATGCCATACCACCAAGAAACCCCTGCAGGAATGAAGGGCTTCCTCTCCCAGTTACTGGGAGTGTTGTCAGAAGCCAACACTTGGTTGTTGACCCTCTTTGCAAAAAGATTCTGCTGAAGAGAGCGCCTTGCCCTTCTTGGGGTAGCCTCAGCCAAAAACTAGTTAATACCAGTGTATAAAGGCCAGACTCCCTCTCTCCAACTCTGGACAATTCTGAAGGGCCACCCCAGCTCTAGAGCTTCCAATGGGATCAACTGAGGCCTTTGTTGAGACTGTAACACAACCCAGCTTCTCCCTCTGCCATCCCACCTCTCTCCCACTCCAATCCACAAGTATTGATCCCTAGAGCACTCCCTAAGAAGTTTCCTGAATGCTAATATTTGTCCTAAAGTTCGCTTCCCCATAAACACAACCTACAACCCATGCCTCTGTGCTTCAAGAGAATCAAACAAAAAAGAATCAATTAAAGGAATATTTTTCCCCATTAGAACAATCTAGAAACAACCAACATTATAATTGGAGAAAGCAAGTGATCTTGGTAGCAGCTGCAGTTGAGGGCTGGAGTCACACTCTTCGTGTAACACAATGCAACAGCTCTTTCAGAGCCAGGAGTACCAGGCAGCGTTTTCCTACCATGCATGAGAACACTGCTCTCAAGACCACATTAGGAATTTAGGAAATTATGGTGGTAGACAAAAGCACACCCTTAATTATGGGCAGTGTCAGGGTTCTTGTGTTTCTTAACCTCTGGAAAACCATTCTTTAATGCTTGGTTGTTGTCTTTTTGTATCGAATTCCCCAAGATTGGCACGAACAAGATAACTCTTCAACAAGTCTCCACAACACAAAGGATTAAAAAGTAATTATAACTATTATAATGAAATATAACCACTGATAACACTAGTATAATTATGTTTAATAAACTATTAATATTATAACAACTGATGATGCTCTTGTATAGAAGTCAGCAAACTACAGGCCAAGGGAGAAATTCAGGCCACTGTGGGCAGAATCCAGCCACACCCAATCATTTACAGATTGTCTATGGCTGCTTTCATGCTAAAATGGCAGAATCCTGTAGTTGTGACAGAGACTATATGGCCCACAAAGCCTAAAATCCTTACAGTTTGGCCCTTCACAGAAAAAATGTGCTGACTTTACTCTAATACAATAACATTTAGTGATCCTGATAAGAGTATTAAATGAAATAAGAAAATTTTGTTGAAGGAAAAGTAACACATTATGTATACATGCAAAAAAAAAAAAAAAAAAAGGAAGCAAAACAGAAGAATTATCATCTCTGGGCATTGAGATTAGAGGCAAATCTTTGCATTTTTTTCTTTTTGCGTTTTTGTATTTTCAATGAGAAATATACATTGCTTTTATAATAAGAAAACCAATAAATACTACTTGTATTTAAAAAAAAAAAAAAAAAAGAGGCTGAGCATGGTGACTTGTGCCTGTAATCCCAGCACTTTGGGAGGTGGACCACCTAAGCCTAGGATTGCTTGAGCCTAGGAGATCAAGACCAGCCTGGACAACATGGTAAGACCCTGTCTATAAAAAACAAAAACATACAAAATTTAGTTGGATGCTGTGGCATGTGCCTATGGTCCCACGTACTCAGGAGGCTGAGATGGGGGGATGGCTTATTGAGCCCAGGAGGTAGAGGTTGCGGAGGGCCAAGATCTCACCATTGCATTCCAGCTTGGGTGACAGAGGGGGTCCTTGTCCCGCCACCCCCGAAAAAAAAATGTGTGTGAGAGTGTGTGTGTGTGTGTGTGTGTGTGTGTGTATATATATAAAAATAACTCATGTTGAGTGTTTTTTCTTCTCCACCATTTAGGATTTTGCTATTGGCTAGCTGGGTGTAGAGAAACTCTGAATTTGAGAATGCTAAAGGATTTGTTTCCCAACACTGCCTCGTGTCTAAGGAAAATATGTAAACAATGCAATGTAGAGAAGTTGGCCAGCTACTGGATTAAGCAGCCAGTTGGTCATCAGAAGTTTAGAAAAAACAATAGCAACCCTAGGTTGTTTTTGCGACAGCTGGCTGCATTTGGTAAGCTTATACACACTATGATAGGAAATATGAGTTATTCAGCCTCTGGTTTGTAATGCTTTTTAAATTTCCCAGTAGAAAAACAGCCTCCATTTTCCAAAGCCAGGACATTTCTTGACTATAAAAATAACACAATGGTCATACTAATACAGTTAACTATTTTTGAGGAATTTTCTCTTTTTTTTAATTTTTAAAATGTTATTTTCATTATTATTTGTTGAGACAGGGTCTTGCCACATTGCCCAAGCTAATCTTGAACTCCTGGCCTCAAGCTGTCCTCCTACTTCAGCCACCTGAGGTGCTAGGATCACAAGCATGAACCACTGTGCCCACCCTTGAGCAATTTTTTTAATAAACAGCAAGCCCCAAGCTAGGTACTTTCTACCAACATCCTCTCAACAAAATGATAAGAAAGATTCCATCAGCCTATTTTTTACAGCTTAGGATATCAAGCTTCAGGCAAGTTGAGAAGGTGGCCAAAGGGCCACCAGCTAAGATGTGGCTCAGCCAGAAGTCAAGCCATCTCTCTCTGAGTCCTCACTCATTAGCTGCCCTGCCTCCTGACCATTTGCATGTTCCACAGCATAGTTATAACCCTAACACACATCTTGGTGGAAAGAGATAGTCAGCACTCAAAAAATATTTGCATAATAACCAAAAGACTGTGCTTCTTTAACCCATTAAATAACGACTAGCACAAGGAAGTGGGAGCTGCGGCCGTAAGAAGTGTTGGGAGATAATGATTTTCACGTATCAAATTACTTTGGGACAGTATTTTTTTAAGTTATGTAAAAACACTAGCAGACTCATTCTATATGATACCAAAACACTTATTTTAAATAACAGTTTCAAGAAACTTCTTGATATAAACATGATTTCTTTACTCAATTAAATATTAAATTTTATGTAGTATTACATAGAAGTCATATTTGCTGATTCCCATGCTTAATTTGACATTACATATTATCGTCATATAGAAAAATATCAGAATATGACTTATATTTCCATTTTCTTCCATTCTCTCAGGCATTTTAGAGTGATGTGTTTTTGCCTACTGGGAACAGGGTTTTTGTTTTTGTTTTACTATTTGAATTAAAGTAAATATCATCGTATTTCCAATTTAGAAACCATGGATGTGTGTACATGCCATTAAATGTATATGTTAAGTATTGATCTTTCCCTAGTAACAGAATGGGTTTTTCACATTTTGAATTTAATATTACTTAGTCATGCTAAATGAAAAGTTTTCAAATCCTTCGATCTTATAGATAGAATTATTTATTTTATAATCTCCTATTATGCATTAATTTAAAGAGAAAATAAAATTTTGGTTTGGAATGGAAATGGAGATGTTTATAGTTTCCCCTCAAAACATGACAATAGGCATTTCCATTTAAAGTACACTAATATTAATAGATTAATAAAAATAGAAAATATGTTTAAAACTTCACAACTACCAGGCTTGCCAAAATGCCAACAAGGAAGATGCTTTATCACTATTTTCATTTTCTAGAAGAGATGCCTGAGGCTCAGAGAGATCAAGAAACTCTGCCGAGATCACACAGCCACTAAGGAGCAAACCTAGAAGTAAATTCAAGTATATCAGATTCTAGGGCAGGGTTTTTCTCAGCCTCAGCACTACTGACATTTGGACTGGATAATCTTGTGGTTTTCTGAGGGGGTGCTATGCATTCATTGTAGGATATTTAGCAACATCCCTCACCCCTACTCATTCGATGCCAATAACACCTTCTCCTCTTACCCCAAGCTGTAACAACCAAAAATGTCTCTAGACATTACCAAATTCCCCTGGAGGACAAAATCACCCCTGGCTTAGAACCACTGCCTTAGAGATCCTGTCTTAAGCACTGTTTTTCTGCTTGCCTTTCAATACAGGTCAAGGTCACCCTTGCAGAATGGACCCCTGGCAAGCTTGTCATAGTCTATGCACATCTGAGCCTCAGCCAATTTAGTTTCTACCTCATTTTACCTAGAAAGGAAATGCCAGGTGCCCACAGTCTCGGGTGGTTTGGGATATGAACTCAAAGCTAGGGTTAATTAAAAAAAATGAATTGCCTTGCTCTTATTACCAGAAATCTGAACTAGAACAGAATCCATGTGCTTGGGGATGAGATTGTTAAGGAGTGAGGGGAGTGGGAAGACTCATTTGAGTTCAGAGTACTTACTATTTCACATAGCATTAATCTGATGAAGAAATAGAATAAGAATTGCAAAGTCATCAAAGATGATGGCTTTTCTTTATGACCCTTGGCACCAGAACAAAGAGCCTATTTTTTGTGGGTTTTTTGGATTTCCAGAATAAAGGGAATAAAAATGTTTAGGTAATGTTTGGATGGTTTAAAGACTGTGCGTACATTAGTGATAGGTCAATTAATATCCGAAGAGTTCAAAGAAGCAATTATTTTAATTTATAAATCACTTCAGAGGTAGAGCGCTGCCATCCATTAATGTGGTTTTTACAAATAAGAGAGCTCATGGTTGTGTGTGTTTGTGTGTGTACTTCTCCCCATGTCATTCTATCTGGCCTGAATTTTCCAACCAGATTGCATACCTCCATGATTAATGTATTTGTCTCTAGAGCGCTGCCAAACACATAAAGCATCGAATCTGCAATTTGACCCTTGGCTGAGACCACCCTATTTTTTGAGTTTTTGCTGGGCTGAAAGGTACCACCACAGACAATGTTGCTTCCAGAAATGACCTTCTTATGTTACACTCTAAATGGCAAAAGGTCTGTGAGCTAAGACTCCCCAGAGGGTTACAATGCCTCCTGGTAATCATGCAACAAGGAAAGGGGGCCAAAGTGACTTCTGGGCATGGTGGGCCTAGCAGACACTCGACAGCTGGTGAAAAGTCTCCAAGTTGAAACTTAGAGATTTCCTAAACAAAGCATCTCTTTATTTTATTCTATTTTTTAATTACTGAGGCTGTGCGTGGTAGCTCACACCTGTAATTCCAGCACTTTGGGAGGCCAAGTGGGGAGGATCACTTGAGCCCAGAAGTTTGAGACCAGACTGGGCAACATAGCAAGACTCTATCTCTACAAAAAAAAATTAAAATAAAAAAGGTATCCAGATGTGGTGGCGCATAACTGTAGTCCTAGCTATTCAGGATGCTGAGGCGGGAGAATCGCTTGAGCCCAGGAGTTTGAAGTTGCAATGAGCCATGATCATGCCACTGCACCCCAGCCTGGGTGACACAGGGAGACCCTCTCTCTTAAAAAACAAACACTGAGTGACAACTAAGTGCCAAGATCCATGCTCAACACTAGAGGTATACAAGACAAATGCAACCTAATGAGAGAGGCAAGCTAGGGAGCTGGAAATGACTGTGTAGTCTGAGTGCTATAGTGGGTAAAGGTGCAGGAGGAGCCCAGACTGGAGACAGGGTGATGGCTGGGGAAGTTTCCAGAAGGAAGTGACCTCTGCTTCAAAGCCGAAACATGAATTGGTGTCTGTGTGTTGAATTGAGGGTATGGGTGGGAATGGCGGTGTTCCAGGCAGAAGGAAGAGCATGTGCAAAGGCCCAGAAGCAAGAAAGAACATGGTGACTTCAGGAAGTGGAAGGAAAAGTGGCTGGAGCCTGGGGAGGAAGAGAATAGTGAAGCTAGAGCTGTGAGCACAGGCAGGATTGCAAACGATTCTCCAAGTCGTGGTAAAGTTTGACTTTATCTTAAAGGCACTGGCATGTGATGAAACTGGGGAATGACATGGTCAGGTTGGTGAAAACCAATAGGAAGAAGGCAAAGCAGCTGTGGGGGAAGAGGTGACGGGATTGGAGCAGGGAGGGTGGTACATGGCTTCCATCAGTGAGTTCAAGAACTAGAAAGAAGGCGCTTGTAGATGATGTGTAATGGAAATAAGAGAATTTAGTTGAGACTAAAAGAGATTGAGCTAAAAATAAATTCACTAATAACCTTTCCCATTATAAAAGTTCCTTTCCCTTTTATCTTGGGTACTTCTATTGTAAAAACACCCCCGTGTCCCCCCACCCCCAAAAGACAGTGATATAATCTGCATTTCTGTCCTTGGTTTCATTGCTTTAAACTTCCAAGTATTTATTGAGCATCTACTACATGTCTGGTGCTGTTCTAGGTGCTGATCAGAGACCATTCTTGCTTTCTAGGAGGTTTCCTTTTAGTCATGGAGACAGTGCTATATGTCACAGGGAAACAAAGCACAGGTATTCAGACAGCAATCAGTTCTGTAAAGATGAGAAATCATAAGGTCAACTGGGAGCGGTGGCTCACACCTGTAATCCTAGCATTTTGGGAGGCCAAAGCAAGTGGATCACTTGAGCCCAGGAGCTTAAAACCAGCCTGGACAACATGATGAAACTTCATCTCTACAAAAAATACAAAAAAAAAAAAATTTTAGCTGGTATGATGGCACATGCCTGTAGTCCCAGCTACTCAGGAGTCTGAGGTGGGAGGATCACTTGAGCCTGGGAGGTTGAGGCTGCAGTGAGCTGCGAGCATGCCACTGCACTCCAGGTGGGGTAAGAGAGCAAGACACTGTCAAAAAAAAAAAAAAAAAAGGAAGAATAGGAAGAAGAGAAGAAGAAGAAAGAAGAAGAAGAAGAAGGAAGAGGAAGAGGAGGAAGAAGAAGAGGAAGAGGAGGAAGAAGAAGGAGAAGGAGAAGAAGAAGAAGGAGAAGGAAGAAGAAGAAAGAAGAAGAAAAAGAAGAGAAAAGAAGAAAAGAAATTATAAGGTCATGTGAAAGGTCATGCCCAGCACAGAGGAAAGACTCTGAAAAAGTGACATTTTAGCTGAAATAGAATCAAAGATGACCAACCCTGAGGAGATCGTGGGGAGAGTATTATTCTAGTGGAGGGGACAACAAAGGCCTTGAGATGGGAATGATCATGACCTTTCGGAGGAGAAGAGAACTGATGGGCACACCATGGAAGGCCTTTTGGGCCATGGTAAGGCATTCAGATACTATTCTGAGGGTAGTTTTAAATCTTGGAGTCAGTGCCTTTTTATGATTAGACATTATCAAACCCATTCCAATGGCTGGAAAAAATAAAGCTCTTTGAGCTGTGACACATCCTGGTATTCAATAACAAAAATGTTTTATTATGGGATTTCTGCTTTCTACCTCCAGAAGATAAAAGTTTTGGTGCAACGCATTTCATGGGGAAAGAAGGCTAGACGGTCTGATTTACAGCTCTTAATTGGGGTAATGATCATTTGTAACCAAAGCTCAGGCTGCTGGGCACTGGCCAATTGTCCCGGCCATTTCTCTTAGGAAAAGTAAAACCATGCTCCACAGTCCATCCAACTCTCCGCTTAGAGGGAACATACCCAATCCGAGTGGGACTTTTCTATGTGCTGGCCAGCTGCCTCGTCAGTAATTAATTCAGTTCTGTAATCATACCCAAAATGTTTAGGCAACTGAAGTAATGAGGAAGAGATCACCCACAGGAATGTGTATGTTTCAAGGACCCCCTTGTGTTTTGCCAACTCTCCTGCCCCAGCATGGAATGACGGCAAGAGCGTGTATTTACAGGCAGACCGATGTGGGTGTCATCTGGGTTCCACTCCCCACTGGTTGTGTGGCCTCAGGAACAAAACTTAACATCTCTCAGCTCAGCTTCCTCAGTCTATACAATGGAGATAATAACACTAATACAACTATGATGAGAGAAAACCCAGGAAACTATGATCACACCCTCCATAGAGTGTATTTTCTCATACTCACATAGTAGCTTTGCTTCATTGGGTTCCATTTTTTCAGCAGAATATTGGGCTCGACAATCTCCAAATAAAACACTGATATTTCTTGTACAGCCACTGTCCTCAAGGGGAAATGAGAGTGGAATGCTATTAACTCTGCTTCATTTGATCATCACCAAAGGGTGGTGGTTCATCAAAGCACTGTTTATAAAGGGAACCTTGAGATTCTCTTTCTGATGAAAGACTTACCTAAAGGCTATTGTTTGTTGCTGAAGTCCTATCAGTGTCTAGAAAAATTTAAAAATATAAAACCAGGAGGAGGTTGAGAGGAAGAATTCTCAGAGAAGTTCAATTATATCTGACTCATCTCTAACAAGTTACATCGTACTGTTATGAAAACATCATGGTATTACAAAATGTTTGTGAATGTACTATTAAAATTGTTTTTTGTATTCCAATGGCATTATTTCATCACATGAAAATCAAGAACTTTGGCTACAGTGGCAAATAAGTTAATAGCTTTCTGCTTGGAAATTCAAATAGTTGGTTTTTCAGGGGTAGGGTAAACTTCAGTATTAATACCTTCTACCTTTTCCTTCTAAAGTTACATTTCGACAAGACAGGGTGGCTCACGCCTATAATCCCAGCACTCTGGGAGGCAGATCACAGTGGGTGGATCATGAGCTCAGGAGTTTGAGACCAGCCTGGCCGACATGGTGAAACTTCGTCTCTACTAAAAATACAAAAATTAGCCAGGCGTGGTGGCGGGCGCCTGTAATCCCAGCTACTCAGGAAGCTGAGGTAGCAGAATTGCTTGAACCCAGGAGGCAGAGGTTGCAGTGAGCTGAGATCGTGCCGTTGCACTCCAGCCTGGGCAACAGAGTGAGACTCCATCTCAAAAAAATAAATAAAAAATAAAGTTACATTTCTTGGTAGCTAATCTCAGTAAACAGGGCAGTGGGATGGTGTATGACATTGGAAGAAATATAGATGGGAACCTGTTTTGCAATTAACTGCTAATGCTTCACACGATTTGGAAGTAGAGCTGCATAGTTTGACATCTTGGGCTCTGGAATTAGAAAGACTACAGTCCAAACCCCAAATCCACCCCTTCCCAGCCCTTTGACCTTAGGACAAATTACTTACTATTGCTAAGCCTCAGTTTTCTTATCTGTACAATGAGTAGAATAACAATAATAGGGTAATCGTATTTACCTTAAACATTATGATTAAATTTAAAAATTATAAGGCTCAACAATACTTAGAATAGAACCTGAGGCTGTGGCACAGTGCCTTTTGCCTATAACCCCAGGACTTTGGGAGGTTGAAGCAGGCGGATCCCTTGGGGTCAGAAGTTCGAGACCAGTGTGACCAACATGGTGAAACCCTGTCTCTACTAAAAACACAAAAAATTAACCAGGCTTGGTGACACATGCCTGTAATCCCAGCTGCTCCAGAGGTTGAGGTAGGAGAATCGCTTGAACCTGGGAAGCGGAGGTTACACTGAACCGAGATTGTGCCACGGCATTCCAGCCTGGGGGACAGAGCGAGAAAAAAACCAAAAACACCAAAACACAAACAAACAAAAACCAAAGAAAAGTTAGACTAGCACCTGGTACATAATAAGTGTTCAAAAAAGCATTAACTTTTGTTCACATCAATTCACTGTGTTACTTTTAGCAGATTACTTTATCCACCTGGACTTTAAATTCCTCATTTGTAAAGTAGAAGATTGGGACTAGAATTGGTTTCCCAAATGTAATCTTTCTTACACAGCCTTCAGAATTTTTGCCATTTTGGGGGGAAAATATTCCCTCAATATAGCATTGAAAGGAATAAAGTCATACACACAGATATTCAGTATACCTGTGTAAATCTGTAAATTTAAAATCAATCTAATTTAACATAGGTGGATTGGCTTTACTTTAGTAGGATAAAACATTATACTCCCCATTCTGAAGATCTTGTTACTGGAGGATTGACCAATTCGTGGGCCTACCTGGGCACCATGCCTGTATCAAAGAGATTATCAGTACCCTGCATACCTTAGGCTTATCTGAAGCAATCATAGCTAGTTATCTTTTTGCTTCAGATAGACATTAATATAAACACATGTGAAACCAATAGTAAGCGTAGGAGCTGAGAGCACAGGTTGTGGAGTCAATCAGCCTGCCTCCAAATCCCAGTTCTGGCACTTGCTAGCTTTGTGATGATGGGCAAGGCATTTAACACCTCTGTGCCTCAGTTTCCTCATCTGCAACATCCAGACAATGTGACTATCTACTCAGAGTGTTATTGTGAGATTTTACAGGAGTTAACAGATGTAAAGTGCTTAGAACAGTGCCTGGTCCCAGCACCTAGTAAGCAAGATATGCCTATCCACATAGGGAAATATATCACAATTTCATACCATCTTGGATCATATCCATATTCCGTTTTGGATATGGAGTCTTTAAGGAGTTAAGGCAGAGATCTAGGTCCTAATTCTGTATACATGGAGTAGACATTTGATATGCCTGGCTTAGATTTTTCCTCCTATAAAATTACTATAATACTGTCTCCCTCTAGGTACTTCCTAAGTGTGATAATGCCCCTTATGGGTCTGTATTTGAACAGCTTTCACCCCCACAACACATGACAGTAGATGATCTTATTGTTAACTTATGGCCTCGTGACTGTTTATCCTGAGCAGAGGATCAACGTGAGAACCAAATGCTGGGTTGGTGACTCTCCACTACTTAAGCAAAACCATAGGGAAAAGAAAGCCATTTCTCTTGCTATGGCTTTTCCGCCAAGAACACTGAAGAAAATCAGACATAATGTGAATTCCATATGTCCAAATATGTTACTACCCCATTCAGTCATAAAAAATCTAGTCTCTCTGACCTACCATATTTGAAACCAAATCACATATATCCGAGACTTAGATCCTTTCTCTAAATCTTCACAGACCTGCATCATGTTGACATCCAAAATAAGCATGATTCATTGAAACAGGTGAGATTTCTGACCAAAAGTAAGCTCCACGAGGATAAGGGAACCAATGTGCCTGGAGATTGGAAGTAAAACATGCAGACAAGGTGGTATGGCAAATAGATTCCAGCTTAGTATGTATTGGGAGAAATTCAAGGGACAAATCAAGTATTTAAATTATTCAAGGACAATTACTACATGCTTAATTATTATGTCTCACATGAGAAAGTTTTTGTAAAACACAGTGAACTAGTAATTACACTCTCAGACACCCTGCAGCAAGTTTTAATAGACCACTGAGCCCCTATACCTCTCAGCCTGATTGTGGTCATGTTTCGTTCTGGGGAATACATGAGTTCCTGTGTCAGAACTGTAAGCGAGTGGACAAATCCAATCTAAGGCGGCAAAAAGGGATGATGCAGAATGGAGCCAAGTGCTGGGCATACTGTCTTAATCCAACGTTGCTTTTTTCAGCTTGAAAAGAGATGCTCCAAAGTTGAGAGAATGTGTGTCATTGAGTTTCACTTCATCTGTTACCCAGCTGACTATGTTTGAGACAATGATTCCCTCATCAGAGATTACCTGATTCTTCAGAATCCACTTACTTGTTTTCCACAACCACAGTTGGGGTTGTAGACTGCCCGTTTCTCACGAAATGTGGTAATTTTTTAGATAGGGAAATTATAGTATATAGATAATATATAGTATATATATAGACATTATAATTTATATATAATATATAATATACATATAATTTATATGTAATATATAATTTATGATTTAGTATATAATACATATTATATACTAAATTAAAACCTATCCAACTGAAATTGCCATCATCTTTGGTCATGGCTGGTAGAATTTGGAGTGTATAGCACCCTCTTCCAATAACTTCATTTTGAAACTAAATCTACCTTACTCACCGTATTCCATAACTAGTGAATAATATTCATCATTAACCTGAAGATAATAGTGAATTAACTAGAATGAGTTCATCTCTCAGTTCCACTGCAGCATCTTTTCAGCATTTTCCTCTCTGAGACGATCTCCTTTGCTCTTTGTACCTGCCTTGGCCCAGGCAGGTGAGACCGTGAGGTGTTCTTGGCAGGCATAAGATTCTTGAATGTTCCTCAGAGAACTTAGTTCTATTGTTCTAGACCAGAGCTGCCTGCCCCACCCTTCTAATGAAATCACATTTTGCTTAAATCAGTCAAAATCAATATCTGTCTCTTGCACTCAACCCCATCTCATATTAAAAAATTAAGCAAAATGTCGTATATACATTGCATATATAATATATAACCACATATTATGCGTACATATATTATTTAATGAGAATATATCATGCTAAGCACTATTCTAAGCTCTTAGCATGTAGTTATTCTTTTATGCTTACAAGTTTATGGTGATACCCTTCTCTGCACACATTTCAGCACTTCCATTTTGATTCCCTGTTTTTCAATGCATTGATCTCTTTCCAACATACTTTATCATTTTCTTACTAGGTGTATTACTTGTCTGTTTCCTTCCACTGGAATGGGAGCTCACTGATACATCTTAAATGCCTAGGATAGTCTCTGACACATGGCAGGGGCTCAGTAAATAAGTCTAATTAATTGCCTAATTATTGAGCTACATACTATTATTTAATTCATTACAAATATTTCTTTAAATCCACAAGGTTCTCTGACTCACCTTGCAGGACATGCTTACATAAAATGTTTGTTCCTCTCTTTAAAGCTTTTAAAGTATGAGCTAGATTTTCACATCTGTGCCCTTTCCCGGCAACAGGGGGCTAGATCAAATGACCTCCTGAGAGCTGTCTGGCCCTTGGCATTCTATTTCAATTCTACACAAATGTCCTAAAAGTAATTTGTGGAGAAATACTTTTCTTCCTCCTCTCCCTGATTGCAGTGTACATTTATCTAATTATTTCCTTGGTAGATTGACCTAGCTTTTAAGAAGCACCATGTTGGCTCTTATGCATTTTCTCTGAGCACTCACTTTATAAAACTAAGAGACTAAAGACTCAGCTCTCTAGGGAATTAAATTGCGTTCAAATAAGATTAAGGATTTTTGACTCACAAAAGCAAGGACAGAGGCTGAGAACTGTTCATTTGTTCAGTTGTTCAGCAAACTAATCCAGACATGTTATTCACAAAAGGGACTCAGAATTGGTCAGGGAAGAAAAATGGCTGTGGAGGGATGAGCGGGCTGGATTGAGTTAGGGGAGGCTTCTTCCTTGCAGGGCTGAAACCCTGTCCCTTACTTCTAGATGGTGGATGCTTCGTTTCTAAATAGAGTTGGTTGGGCCCCATGTCTTTTCACTGAACTCAGTGCAAGCTTTAGATCAGATTTTCCAAGCCAGGCAAGTGGTTAGTTCCTCTGAAGAAGCATTAGATTGGCGAAGTGGCATCAGGTGGAGAAACAGTGTTAATGTGTATCTAAGGAGGTTAGTCTGTTGCCCCTTGGTTTGGAGCAAGATTTCTTAACCTCTTATGGGCCATGGATGCCTCAGAATAATACTTTAAATTGCATAAAATAGGTAGCATAAGATTGCCAAGAAACTAATTAGACTGAAATATATTTGTAAAAATATATTTAAAAAACAGGTCAGTATACATGTATTTATCAATACATTAAATATCAAGGGCTAGTAGTAGAACTGATAAACACTATAATTTTAAAGTGTGGATGAGTTTAAATGATAGTTTGAAGTATCTCAACAATTGGAATGTGATATGAAAATATCTACAAATTACAGAAGTGCTAAAGTCACAGGTACAGCTAATACTACTGTGGTTTGTTGCCTGCATTCATCATTGAAAGAAATGCTAAATCTCAGACATGAATAAAAATAATGATGTAATTTTTCTTCCCATTCAAGTTCATGGACATCCTCCAACTTCTTCCCCAGATTAAGAACTCCTGCTGTAGAGGTTGGAGTGACAGAGTCCATGAAGCCTCTGCTCTAAGCAGCACACCCAGCTTCACTGTGAGATGCCTGTGCTTGCCAACATTTGTTCTAACTATTCCTAGTCCAGTAAGAAAATCTTCTTGCTGGCTTAGGTCAACCATGAGAAAGCCTGAAAAGTTGGAAAACTATCAGTACCTGCCATGTCTGTTTTATGCTTAATGAAAAGGCCTCTTTAGACTGGCAGGCAAAGGACCCCAAATTGTCGTAATTGAATAAGGAAGAGTTTTGGCACTGGAGTGACCAACTTGTCCTGATTTGCCCAGGACCATCCCTGTTTTAAACAGGAAGCCACATGCTCCAGGAACCCCTCAGTTGCCAGTAAACCTGGATGACTGGTGGGTGCTTTGGAGTCAGAAATAACCGTGCGATCTTGGTCAATTTACCTATCTCTCTGAACCTCAGCATCTTAATCTCAAAATGGGAACAAGAAGACCTAACCCACAAGACTCTAATAAGGGTTAAATGAGGTTAAATTTACAAAATGCTCAGCACAGAGTTCGTCACATTATAAGCATTCAAGAGACAGTGGCTATTGGTATCATTGCTGCTGCTGTTACCCTATTAACTTCCTTCTCTCTGCTGGAGTCCATCCCCTGGGAACAGCCTTACCTTCCTTTATGCCCATGTAAATTGCATGCAGTCTTGAAGATCCCCTGAAAGTCCACTTTTTCATAAGAACTTGCTAATGTCGTGTGCATTGATGAAACAATGTATTAGGTTGAATCATAAGAAACCGACAGTATCGTAGGACAAAAAGAGTCAAATACTGATAATATCACACATTTCAACCAATTCTTTCCAATTAAGATAATTTGTTAAATGCTTAAGTAGAATTATTTTTAATGTGTCATAAATTGCATTTAAAAATTCACAAATCAGAGAAACTATAATTTTGCAACTGTATTTGCTCAAGAGACAGTAGCCATTGTGTATCCCTTGCTTTCTGGCAATGAATACCATACCACTTTGTATTATTCTTATGCGCATATATCTTGGGCATCATCTCAGCCATGTAATATTCTCCTATAACTTTTATAATATCCAGTGTTACAAAGAAACATATTGTGGATTATTGAAAAGGGGACTTTAAATGTCACAGAGACTAAATGGAGAATGTATATAGCTGATGTTTGGGGCTGAAAGGAACATTATTAAGAAGCCCAACTCACCCCACCCCCCAGGCAGGTGTGGTGGCTCCCACCTCTAATCCTAGCACTTTGGGAGGCTGAGGCAGGAGGGTTGCCTAAGACCAGGAGTTAGAGACCAGCCTGGGCAACAAAGTAAGAGAAGTCCTACTACAGAAAATCAGAAAACTAGCTGGGCATGTGGAGGCATGCCTGTAGTCCCAGCTACTCAGGAGGATGAATTGGGAGGATTGCTTGAGCTCAGGAGGTTGAAGTTGCAGTGAGCCATGAGCCATGAGCATGCCACTGCACTCCAGCCTGAGCAACAAAGCAAGACCCTGTCTCAAACAAACAAACAAACAAAGAAGGCCCCCCAACTAAATTTCTGGAGTGGCACTGCCCAGAATAAGAGTCCTAGCTTCGGGTGGTTTTTTAGCACCTGAAAAGCAGTTAGTCTGAATGAAGATGTGCTATAGTGTAAAATACACACTTAGTAGTAAATAAAGGATATAAAATGCATCATTAATAATTTTTATAGCGATAACTTCTTGAAATAATTTTGACACATTGCACTAAATATATCCAATATCATTATAAATCTAGAATGTATCCAAAATATAGAAAAATATTGATTAAACTTCACCTTTTTCTTTTGGCTTTGTTTAATGTGGCTACTACAATATTTAAAAATTCATTTGTGAGATAACACAAATATCCATCAACAGATGAACAAATAGACAATGTAGAACATACATGCAAGGGAATGTTAGCCTAAAAAGGAATGACATTCTGATATACTTTACAATATGGATCACCTCTCAAAAAGATTAAGCTAAGTAAAGTAAGTCAGATGCAAAAGCACAAATATTGTATGATTCCATGATGTGCAGTGCCTAGAACAGGCAAATCCATAGAGAAAGAACAGATGTGCCCAGTGTGCTGGGGAAGAAGGGAATCGAGAATTATTGTTTAATGTGTACAGAGTTTCTGTTTGGGGTAATGAACAAGTTCTGGAAATGAATAGTGGAGATGTTAGTACTACATTGTAAAGTGTACTTAATGCCATTGAATCATATGCTTAGAAATAGTTAAAAAGGTAAATTTCATGTCATGCATATTTTATCACAATTTTTAAAAATTCATATGTGGCTCACGTGTGTGGCTTACATTATATTTCTATTGGATAAATAGCTGCTCCAGAGTTTAACAAAGGGCCAGGCAAATGTGCCCTTCCATCTGAGATACTGGTGGTGGTTAGGAGGTCAGCCTCTGGAGTCAGAAGAGCTTAGGGTTTGAGTTCTGATGGCTAAAAAACCTTAGTCAATCCAAGAGCCTCTGACAACCTCAGTTTCCTCATCTGCAAAATGGGGATTATAAAAACATACCTCATCATTTTAAGTGTAGAGTTATTGTAAGGGTTGTTCTTTTCAGCGTAAGTTTAGAGTTGTGATAAAAGAATGTATATAGAGTGAGGAGAAGAAACACAGAAGGTGCTACTGAACAGATGCACTCATTGCCACTGTAGATGAAAGTGGGGCCTTCCATTTTGATCGAGACCTAGCTATTCTGCAAATGCCTGGGAAACAACCCAAAAGGCTCAATAGCATTCCACTTACCTGAAACCTTCATCAGTAAATGTGTCCCCCTTTCTGGAGACTGTGGAGAATGAGTTCAGGTCTTCCCCATATCAATAGTGCTCATTTCAGAACTTCCCTTTCCTGTTGTCCACAGGCATATCACCTCATAATGTGATATATGCTTTCCTAAAAATCCTCTGTTGGACAAAAGTAAGCCCTAACAATAACCAAGATCATGTTTTATAAAGTTAGGGACAGACCACTAAAAACTTACCCACCTTTGTAACCAGAACATTAACAGAAACAGTTGGTCTGTGGGGACCAACCCAGGCAGGAAACTTAGCAAGGCTGCAGTCTGCTGCGATGGATCTTAAAAATGTACTCACATACATGCACACACTCACAAATAAAGTGGGAATTCTGGCAGTGCCTTGGCTACAGCAGCGCTGGCAGGTGCAAATGGAAGTGGAGCTCTAAGTAGTGGGGCTGCCATTGAGGTGGGCATGGGAGGAAGTACAACCTGTCATGAGTTGAGAGCTGAGCAAGGCTTGGGGTGCCCATCTTTGGAGAAGGAGCCCCAGGTGTGGGGACGTGTGTTAAAATATTCTTTAAAAACAACTGAAAGGTCTCCTGCTGTCAATACAGAAGGCCAAGGTGAGGACATTTTCCTGTTTTGCTGAAGCTTTCAACTGGACTCCTGCTAGTCCAATTCCCCTTGCCTAGGAGAAAAACATCACATATGAACCAATGTCTTCTGCATTACGTGAAGGACATTCCCCTGTTATAGTAACAGATGGCCTAATTCATATTACAGAACCACACATGTCTGTATTTTCTTCATGCCAAGGGCAGCGCTATATATATTATTCTACTTAATAGTCACAATATCTCTAATAACTTGTGCTACTATATGCCCATTTTAAAGTTGATTACTATGTTCAAGGATCCCACAGTAGCTTTGGGATTCACATTCATTCAACTTATCTTAAAAACCATCCTCTTAACTACCACACTATATTTTCTGTCATTTTAGCCATTTGGGTTATGACCAATGTGACCAGATTCCTTGGCAGATTTTAGAGTAAACCTTGCCTAAGCTCACCCCTCAACAGATTTCCCTTCCCGTTTCTGAATTCACTGTTAATCATATAGTGTTAGTGGAGGTAGATGAAATGATCCAAGCATATATATACATTTTTTTTTTCTCTAAAGTACTTGGGGGAGGTGGAAGCTGTGTGTTGTTATCTAAGATCTCTAACTCTGAGGCTATGATTGAATTTATCTCTTGTCATGTATGAACATGAAAATCATCAGGTTATAAGTTATCTGTGTGCTACTGAGATTTCAAATGATGAGCTAAAGAGAAATATGTCCAAGTAGAACTGGGTGTATGCCCCGACTACCCAATCAGTTACTATTATTATTCATAATATGCAAGTATGGTGAATACAGCCATACTTAACCAGTATGGCCATACATATGGTTAAGTATGGCTGTATTCTTAAATTTAAATATTTCTTTAGTAGTGGGTAAACAGCCACTGCCCAAGCCCTCCAAACTATCCCCTCTACGACCTTAGCTTCCCTGGCCCCTTCTCTGTGTCCCCCAGACCTTCACATATTTCAGAAACAAAGTGCCTTGCTTCCTAAGGGGGGTCCAGTTCTTCAGCTAGCGTCTATTCTCAGTGGCCAATTTCTCTACCATACTGCCTATTAAATATTTTAAATATTTCCCCTCCCTGATTCTCATTCTATAGCTATAGAACATGCCTGAGATCTCAGTGGCCCATTTTTATATTGACAGATTAGGGAAAATAGAGGGAAGTGAAGAATTGGAAAATAACCTGACCCTGCCCAACAATTAATCTATTATTGGAGTATAGGGGTATATGTTTAAAATGGTTTAAATTCATTTATATAAAAGTCTTTTAATCCAGGGTTAAAGAGTCACATGAACTAGGCAAATTTAGCCTGAAGATGAGTTTCTTGAGTGGCCAGGAGAGTGCACAAATATCGAATTCACTCATGAAGCCAAAAGAAATGCATTTATCACTACTTCTCTCTACTCTTTTATCTTGTCCTAATCCTCACCTGGACATTTGGAATCCCAGCTTGTCTATGGTTTGAAACCCTTGTTATAAATACACATAATGCTATATCCGTTCTGGTAGTGTTCACTCATCCATGCAGGCTGACACCCAGCATACCGTCCATGACTTGCACTGTGATACTTCTATTTAGTGTTAAGAAATGGATGTGCAAGGCTACGTGCAGAGGTAGCCAATTAAGATTAATTAACCATTTCACCAGACTTATACAGGTCTAATTAGATTTGATTCATCTCTAATTTTATTACCAATGAGCATATTTTGATGATTACTTTAAGTCTTGTTAACTTCAGGGCAGACAAATTCTTATCTCTTCCCTTGGACTGCTTTTCACTTCCCTCATTTCAGGGATGAGATGATGGCTCATCTCAAAGACTCTATGTACCCCCTAAGTCTTCATGCCATGAAATGAAGCCCATTTGAGAGTGGGGGATGGGATCTTGGTCACTGGGGTAGCTTCTGGCTTCGGGCCACCTCCCTGGATTATTCAAGTGGAGCCAGAGTTGGTGAACGTCCAGCCACAGACATCCAGAACCAAGGCCAAGGGGGAGACGCTGGTTTGAAATAATTGCAGAAACCACCACTGGCGCCACTGACTTGGAAGCCCCAAGTGGAACCACATGACTTCGGTTCAGGCCCAGGTGCCCCTTGACCCACTAGACAGCACTCTTGTGTTAACTATCAAAGGAGCTCCGAGGAGCCAGAACTAGTGTAAACCTGGTCCTTTGAGTCACTCCTCTCAGCCACCCTGCAAGAGTTTTTAGAAAGCTTTGGGATTTTCAGAATAAACAGCAATCCCCAACCTCTAATTTTCCCTTTGCTGCACTCTTGTAATTATCCTATTAGCGTTAAGCTGATTGTATGTTTTTGGTATATTTACTGAGTACCTATTATGCGCAAAGCACTATGACAATCCTGGTAGGGGGATACAAAGGTGAACAGGACACAGATCCTGATCTTTGAGCATGGTAAGTTTCATTTGGAGCCGACCTGATAGTGAAGGCTGGAAGGAAATCTTCAGAAGAGTTGTAAGGCATCAATGAGAATCAGTGGGAGAGAATGCTGAGATCATGTCATGACGTGTACTCTGGCACAGCAAGGGCGGGTGGCAGAGTATCCTCCCTGACCAACAGTCTAATAAGGGAGACCGTACTCTTAAAATCCCCCACACACCTATAATCACATACAAAATGGAGAAAATAATCACTACAATTTACTTTATACCAAATACATGCAAGATGTTAGGTTGGTGCTTAATAAGCGTTTACTCTCATCTCAAGAATACTCGGCATTGTCTCATCTTGGTCACTAATAACTATTTTTATACCCTGAATTTGACGTGCGTGATCTTCATGGTTATCCCAGCTCTGGATGCAAAGATACAGACTCATGTTTTTATAGTGTGGCATAGAAAGAGTCCACTAGCAGTTAGAAGACTCAGATGCTCATAAGCCATTTGACATTTATAGCCCCCGACTTCCAAAATGTAAAATGTTAGGGGCAACCTGATGATTTCTCAAGTCCCTTTCAGCTCTGCAAGTCCTATCTCATTTCATTAATGTGTGGATGGACTAACAAAAGTGGCTGATATAAAATGACCAAAACCATATGCATTTCTCCTCTCCAAAAATATCCAAGAACGCTAATTGTTTGCTGTCATCCTGAGAAAGAAAAGGGATGTTGCTGAAGTGACCCCACACAATTCATCTGGGTAGGTTTTGGAGTCTCCTAGGTCTGGAGAAGATACAGTCAGGAAAGTTGCCTAGGGTACAATGACCTTAATACACAGAGTAAAATGAGAGAGTTATTTGTCTCTAGTAGTTGTGACCAGGTCACTGAAGGCATGTGGGGAGAATATGTTCTGATAAAGGCTACAAAATTCTTAACACTTTTAATTATGTTTGAGGCACACAGCATTATAGAACCAGCTGAGTCGCATTATTGAAAACCTTGTCAGCTGCCAGTCAGTGACCCAGCCAGCCAAGGAAACTCTTGGGAAAGTTTGCTCATTTCTTTATTCAGGCTGTTTGTCCATCCATGTAATTTTAGGAGTGTCTTTCGAGCAATCCAACAGCCGTTAATCCTAACAAACAATAGCTTTTTAATTCCAGATTTTCCTTCATCACATAAGAGTTAGGCTAGAAGATAGCAAGGGACTCTTCTAGTTCCATTTTTCTATCCTTTCCAGAATACTGTTTTAAACAAATACAAGGGCATTTGGTATGTGGCAGCAGGAGGGTATATTCCTTTTCTTAGACGAACATCTTAGATATTATTCCTTAGTTAAACTGTGTTGGAAAACACATTGAAACTTAAAGATCTAGAGGATGTCATTTTATTTTATTGATTTGATATGATTTTGATGCATAATTACATTTGAGCTGAAACAGTAGTTCTTAGGTTAAAGAAAAAAGGTTTTAAAAGCTGTAACTTTCTAAGCTTAGTATTAAATTTTGTAGGTTAGAGGGAAGGAATTTGCATTACTTCGTGGGTAACTACTTACCTTCTAGTTGAAGTGAGAAAAACCCCAAAACTTGCACTGGTAAAGCCACACATTGATACTTGTGCCAAGGACAGCAGTTCATGTTTCAGAATGTCAAGTGTATGAAACAGGCCAGCCTATGAGGATATTAATGTCATGCCTCAGAACACAATAGCATTCCATTAAAAGATAGTCCCTTGGTGTTTAAGTGTGTCGATCAGACATAAGGTTTTGTTCCCTCAAGAAACATTTTGGCTAGGTGTAGTGGCTCATATCTGTAATGGGAGACTGACATGGAAGGATCATTTAAGGCCAGCAGTTCAAGACCAACCTGGTCAACACAGCAAGACCTTGTCTCAAAAAAAAAAAAAAAAAAAAAAAAAAATTAGCAAGGCATGGTGGCACATGCCTGTAGTCCCAGCTACTTGGAAGGCTGAAGTGGGAGGATCCCTGGAGCCCATGATTTTGAGGCTACAGTGAGCTATAATTGTGCCACTGCACGGGCAACAAAGCAAGACCCTGTCTATAAAAACAAAGAAAGAAAGACAGAAATAGGAAGGAAGGAAGGAAGGAAGGAAGGAAGGAAGGAAGGAAGGAAGGAAGGAAGGAAGGAAGGAAGGAAGGAAGGAGGGAGGGAGGGAGGACTTTTGAAAAAAAATGTTTGAGACAGAGCAGCAAGTTTTATTTCCTTAATCTTAACATTCTGTTCTGCTACTCAGTCAAGGAGAGCCCAGCATAGCCATCCAAAAAAAAAAACCCAAAAAACAAAAAACAGAAAAGCTGAACAGAGAATAGAATGATCTGAGAAAGGGAAAACCATCTCTTTCTTTTGTGCTCTCTTACCTTTTTCTTCCTTCATCCATGTGCCCTGTCTTTTCATCTCTTAGCCCCTCATGGTGTATAGGGAGAAGTCAGCCGCATGAATATATTAGGTGAACAGCCAGCACTCATGGAATTTGTCAATCTCTACCAAGTCAAGATAGGTGTCTCAGTTATCTATTGCTGCATCCAAAGCTTCTGAGCTTAAAGCAGGCATTTTATTTGCTCATGATTTTGGGTCAATACTTTGGGCTGGGGTCAGTTGGGTGGTTCTTCCAGCCTCAAACATAAAACTACAGTTATCTAGCTTAGGCTAGATGGCCCATGGTGACCTCACTCATGTGTGTGGTGTTTGATGCTGGCTGTAACTTGGTTCACATACCTCCAGAGAGATACTTTTGCTTCTTCATATGGTGACAGCATTTTGAAAGACAAGCTCCAATGCATAAGCCTCTGCTTGCATTACATGTTTTGATGTCCCAGTGGCCAAAGCTCAGTGTGAGAGATGACTGCACAAGGGCATGGAGACAGAAAGGCATGTATCACTGGGGGCCATAACTGAATAACCTGCCACAATAGGCAAGAGTAGATGGCAGAAACAAACTTTTTATAATTGAACTATGTAGCATGGGTAATGGAATAGAGGAAGCAGACTCCAAGACTTGGGATACTGCTTTTGCTTTTGGCTTCTGAAAATACAAAGGAGAATGATGCTAGCATTTTTTCTGAGTCCAGGCTCTATTTTCCTTAAATGTTCATTTTTGATGGGTCTGAATTAGTTTCCAGATATTTCCAAAAGCACCTGTTATGCATAGTGAAACAAAACAGAACTTCCTTTTTTCTTGAGTGAGGTCATGAAGTGCTATTGCTGTGAGTAGAAAAACATAAGTCTAATGTTTTAGGAGTCAATTATTTAAAAAGCTAACAGTGGCATCAGTGACCCACTCCTGGGAGATCAAAATGGGGAAATTTCCTTGGTATGCCCACTAACCTGAGCATTCCAGCTATGTAATGGACATTCTAAAACATACTTGCTTTAGAGAGATTTGTCAAAGGGACCATGTGTAAGATCAGAGAATTGCAAAGTTGAGAAGAATTTCAGCAGTTTCCTCTTTGGTAGTCAACTTGTGGTCTAAGTTATTCAAGACAGATGGACCCTCATCCCATTTTAAGGTCTTAAACTGATGTTTGCCTATTGCCAAATTCCTCTCCCCCACCACACATCCTTTTGTTATGATATAAAAGAAATAGTAATCTCTGGCTGCTTGATCTGTTTATAAGCCTACACAACATAAATGGAACCTGGAAATGTTTTAGAATTTGGCCAAATCCATACAGGACTTGTCATAAAAGACAGAGAGACAGAGAGAAAGAGAGAGAGAGAGAGTGATCCATTCATATGTAACGTATCTTCCATAATCAAACTAGCATTTAATTTAAGATGCATGTGCCTCTACTAAAAATTTCCTCATGTATATAATAACAGGAGCAACAAGTAACATTTATTGTGTGCTTATTGTGTATCAGGAAGTGGAAAGAGTGCCTTGGAATTTGGGATTTCAGCATAGAAATTGTGTGTCAGGCTAGGTTCATACTGAACAGTAAGCTCACCAACAGATAAGGGAGATATTAACAGAGAAATACAAGTCAATAAAGCAGCCATTAGGGACTGGGGAAATATCAGTCCCATCATTTTACAGCAAAATAGAAAGCCACGGGCCAGGAAGGAGATTTGTAGTAATTCTTATATTGTGAAAGTTTCTTTCCCAAAAAATATCTGAACATACTCACAAAACTTTGCACACAATTTCCAGTGTTCTTGCAGAGAATGAAACCTAATCATGGGCACCTTGGACTCCTAGATTAAGAAAAAGAGAGAAGGAAAGAGAGGGAGCCTGATTCTTACAAGGAGCCTTCTGTGTGGCAGGCACATGACATACCTATCAACACACCTTCACAGCGGCTTTAAAAGACAGAGCTGTGGTCCCCATTTGGCAGATAAGGAAACTGAAATTCCCTGAGAAGTTAAACATCTACAGAGATCATACAGCTGACAGGTAATAGGTAGGGATTCAAAACCGCTTCTTCCTGTTTTCAGTCTTAGCATTTCAATCTACCATGAAAGATCAAAGAGAGATTGAAAGACTAAAATACAACGGGGACAGGCATTTTTATAAGAGACAATTTATATTAGAAGCTACCTAATTATCCAACAATAGTTACCATTAAATATATCATGACTCATCCATACAAAGGAATATTGTACAGCATTAAAAGTCATATGTTCACACAGCATTTAATGATATGGAGAAATGTTCCCAATAGTTAGATCACAGGGTAATATTTACATATTAATATTAAGCATAATCTGAACAGTCATGTATTACTTAACAATGGGGATACATTCTGAGAAATGTGAGAAATGCAACATTGTGGGAACATCATAGAATGTCCTTCCATAAACCCAGATGGAATAGCCTACTACTACACACTTAGGCTATATGGAATAGCCTGTTGCTCCCAGGCTGCAAACTTGTACAGCATGTTTGTACTGTAGGGAATACTGCAGGCAACTGTAATACAATGGTAAGTATCTATGTGTCTAAACATATCTAAACGTGGAAAAGGTAATGTGTTGTGCTACAATGTTATGATGGCTACTGTATCACTAGGTAATAGGAATTTTTCAGCTCCATTATAACCTTATGAAATCATCATCATATATGCAGTCCCTCTTTAACCAAAGTGTCATGTGGTGCATAACTGTATATGTAATGTGTGTTTATACCCACACACACACTTACGGAGAAAACTTTAACAATGGAAAAGAAGTTACTTTTGTTTTCTTATTCATTCATCCTTGTATTACAATGACCACTTATTATTTTTATAATCAGAGAATAGTCCACCTTTTTTAAGTTGAAGTATAATACTTAGATGTTCAAACTATTTTCTGAAGGAAGCTGGAAAGGACTATAGCGCTATCCCTTTTCAGTGACGGGAAAACTAAGGCCCAAGCAAGTGACCTAAATTTCAACAAGGGCTTGCATAAAATTGCTTGCAATGTTGTAATGTATAGCATAGTTTTCCATTTTTCCTTTTTATGGCTCTTATGGAAGAATACAACCTTATCTGGAAAACAAAATATTCTTGAACTGAAGCGCTGTTCTGAATCTTTGTGGTTACCATGTGTATATGAAAACTAATGTAGGAATGTAATTAGAAAGACAGATTGCCCAGGCCCCTGCAAACTCTGTCTATTGTCCTTCCCTTCTGTAGTCCTTCAGTGCATCTCACCAAGGGGTTGGGGGCAAGGGGCATCCAGTTTCACCCCATCCAAGATTTGAAACCATGAGAGCAAGGAATCCAGCTTCCATTTTGGAAGGCAATTTATTGAAAGGGGCTCCTTTGTAAGAATCTCCTTCCTATACACCCCTTCTACAGCCTGAGGCAGCTTAACAGCAAAACACCCAAGGGGCACAACTTCCTGAGAAGAACCCACCAAAGAGACTCTTTCTGACAAATGTTACAATGGATAGATTTCATCTTCTGGAGAATATACAAATATGTGTACATTTGTTTCCCTAATTGTCACAAATATTTACATTGTCCTTATCAGTAGATTATATTACATATGTATTTAGAACTATCATGTACAGTGCTCTCCCCTAATTGGGAAATGAACCAGCTGTTTGGCACTTAAAAGAATATGTCATGTCCTCTTTGAGTGATCACTTAAAGAGGACAGGGATTATAAGTATTTACTTGAGGATTTCTAAAATAGAGCTGACCAGTTCTAGGCAGAAAGAAAATGATTTCTTAGGAATCTTCTGCTACAGTAGATTATAGAGACACATGGGAACCGTGATGAATGAAAGAGCAGTTATTTGGGATTAAATGGCATTTGTCACCAATTTAAATGGGACTGAGCAATTGTATAGCTGGTGTTTGAGTTTGAATTGCGCTATTTACTTGGTCACAATCCTTCCTGTTGGGTGTGTAATAGTGTTTATGCAACTCCATGGGGTCACTTCTTGATTTACTAACTAGTTTGCCTCTTAGCAGCTCAAGGGACTTTCTTCAAAATTGATTGTTTATTTCAAAGGGAAAAAAAAGCTCTTTTAAGTTATTTTTGTCATTAATTCAAATTATAAAAACATAAAAAATAAAATGTCTGAAGTTTTTTAAATGGCTAATTTCCATTATTTAACGATATTGTATATAAGTGGGGAAAATACTTAAAACCAAGTTTGCTTTTTAATTAAACTAGATGGAAAGCCAACACTTCTGCTAATACTTATCTACAGGAACTGTAAAATACATGGTGAATATTGGCTTTGTCTGCCCCTGCCCACATAAAAATGTATTGCTCATATAAGAAAAACTGACTATAGTTTGGGGAAAAAGAACTAAAAGTGAGTTCACGCTCAGTGTAGCTGTGTTAATATAAGAGGAAATAGTTGGTTTACTAATGTCATATCTAGTTAATAGAGTGTGAAATTTAATTGAAAAATCTTATATGAATAGTTTATTGTATACAAAATGTGTTTCCTTAAAAAAATTTAAGCATAGCAAATTTAAACAATTTGTATCACCACTGCCTTCCAATCCACCATCATTATCAAATTGTTTCAGATTATCTTTAAGGGGAAATGGTTTTGCACCCAGTGGTAAACATAGTTTAGTACTCCACTTTCAAGGGTTGTGGGGGTTGTGTGTGAAGTGCGGAAATAACTCACCACTTTAGTTCATGGTATTAGACATTTTTGAATAATAGCCAAAGAGTTCTTGTCAGTTTCAGGAATTTACTGAGTACATACTTTCACTTTTCAGAAGTGGGCTTGGAATCAATCTCTTAATAGAATGAGATCTAAAGTCTGTGTCATAGACTCCAGAAATGGCTTGAGGGCTCTTTTAAAAATTTCCACACACTGGGAATGTTCAAAAGAGTCAATAAAACTAAACTTTGGAGCCAAGCAGTCATGGTGGGAAAATGACCACTTAAAGATTGCCAACAGAAAGGACGGGCATGTTAAACTTCAAACAGTGACGGAGAAAACAGACATGAGGTATGGCATAGTAGTTACCAATGGGACTTCCA
This sequence comes from Papio anubis, assembly GCF_008728515.1. Taxonomy (NCBI): domain Eukaryota; kingdom Metazoa; phylum Chordata; class Mammalia; order Primates; family Cercopithecidae; genus Papio; species Papio anubis. Next base: position 75,462,406 of record NC_044977.1, read on the forward strand.
AATCAGCAGTCCTGGATCAAAAGTCAGACTCTTCTTAATTTAGGTTGTGACCTGGGACAAATTACAAAATTTCTCTCAAAATGATTTATCTCTCCTCTGCAACCAGTTTAATAGCACCACGTAGCTCCTGCTGGTAGGCAGTATTTAATGCAGTTGTAAATGTTACATTTGCTTCTGTGGCTCTTTGCTTAATATTTGCCTCCTCTTTTAGACATTATGTTACTTTGAGTCAAGGCCCCTGTTCATCTTTATATTCCGCAGCACCATTACATGCGTGGCGCTCAGTAGGTATTTGGTGATGATTTGTTGAATAACACCTGGTTTCGCTGGAAAATTGTGGACAGCAAATGAAACAATTAATGTAGAGTGTTTATCTTTATGGCTACACAGAGTAAGTCTTCAATGCATGTGAAATACCATTATTATTATTATATAAGTGTCTATTAAATAAATTAATAAATGTCAGGACCTTTCAGAATAAGGCTCACCATGCAATTCAAATTTGGAGGACTAAGGAACTACACTTTATTAATTCAATTTGTAGTGGTCAGGTCTAAAGAAATCACTAAAGTCTGGTTTCTGAGCCAGAAGGGCAATTCGTCAATTTACGACAAAAGATATTTTTTTTCTAGGGGTCAGGACTTCCTGAAATCAAGGTACTTGAAGCACGGAATTAACACTCAGAAGGTTGCTTGCGATCTCTGAAGGTTCTTGCAGGATGTATGACACAGGCCAGAGACTTACCCTGATTCCACTATCATTTTTACTTTTCTGGTGGTTGAAAAGTTTGTAGCCACCAAATCCAGAACTTTCTGTCTGTCTCTCCTTAGAGAATGAAAGATAAATATTTCAGATCTGTCTTATTTATGCCTAATATAATTTTGAAACAAAAAACTTAGGGATATCATCTGTCTCCTTATACCTAATATTCATTTTATAGATAATGAAAATGGGTCTCAAATAATTGACTTTCCCAAGGAAACCTAGACAAATTCCAGGACTTGAGCCTGGTTTCCTAACTTCTAGTCCTTCCAGCTCACTATTCTGCTTTATCTAACATTCCCCATTGTAGTAGTCTTAAAAATGCACCACCCCACAACATTAATCATGTACAAATCCCTGGAATTTACAAATGGTGCCCTACATGGGAAAAGTCTCTTTGCAGATGTGATTAAAACTACATTGCCTGAGATGGGAAGATTATCCTGTATTATCAAAGTGGACCTTAAATGCAGTCATATGTATCTTTATAAAAGGTAGGCAAAGGGAGATCAGAAACACATAGAGGAAAGGGTGACATGAAGATGAAGTAGAGAGAGATTTGACAATGCTGGCACTGAAGACTTACATGACATGGCCACCTTCAAAGAATGCAATGCAGGAGCCACCAGAAGTTAAAAGAGGCAAGGAATAGATTCTTCCCTAGAGTGTCTAGGGGAAGGAGGGCCTGCCAACACAGCAATTTCAACTCTGGTTTCAGACTTTTGTCCTCAAGAACTATGAGAGGATACATTTCTTGCTGTTTTAAGCCACCAAATTTGTGGCAATCTGTTATATCAGCCACAGGAAACTAATACACCTATAAAAACGGAAGTTATATTTTCCTATTTAAAAAATCATAGATGCCAGGTGCAATGACTCACACCTGTAATCCCAGTACTTTGGGAGGCTAAGGTGGGAGGATCACTTGAGGCCAGCAGTTCAAGACAAGCCTAGGCAACATAGTGAGACCCCGTTTCTACAATTTTTGTTTAATTAGTCGAGCATGGTGGCATGTACTTGTAGTCCCAATTACTCAGGAAGCTGAGACAAGAGGATGGCTTGAGCCCAGGAGTTCAGAGCTGCAGGAGCTGTGATAGTGCCACTGCACTCCAGAATGGGTTAAAAAATGAAACTGTCTCTAAGTAGATCAATAGAAATCGATAGAAATAAAATAAAATGAAAAGGAAAAATCTTAGGCACATGATATAACTACAGGGCAAAAAAAAATTCATATACAGACAGTCCTGGAAATTTCACACAATTCTCTGTATAAAAATCACCTTTTGTGGCATAATATTTCAGTTAAGTGGGCTATATTTTGTATTGCACAAATATTTAGAAGGGATTCTTGCTGATGAGTTTTTTTTTTTTAGATGCCTTTAGGGGACACACTTGTCTTACAAGCAATGCATACATAGATTATTATTTAGTATGTTCCTTTTGCAAAGAACTAATCTCATGACATGTTGACATTAGTAGTTTTAGTTTCAGAGAATAATTTTTTAAAACCTTTCTCTAAAACCTGGGCTTACTCCCTTTGGAGGAACCACACCCCAAATAATCCCCATAGCAAGAGTCTCTCATCATTCTTCCCATGCACAGATTCAAATGCATTGCATAATCTTGGCTTGTATGTAATTGGATGATTTTTTTTTTTACCTTAAGAAAAATACCTCTTTTGAAGCTTAAATCTTAAACATATGCAACCCAGCATTGTGAAGAATGTGGTAGTATTGGTTGAATATTAGTAAGCTACCTCTTGTTTTATAAAAAAGCACAGTTATTTCAAGTAAATGTCAGAATAAAAGGGTATTTATTGCTAAAACTAGATGTGTTTTAAAATAACTTTAAACTGAGAATAGTATTTTTAAATAGCCAACAGGGTATTGGAGCAAAGGCTTTGTGATTATTAATAGTTCACATACTTCTAGGCATTAGCTTTCAGTGGCAATCAGATTTTATCGTCTGGAGTTATATTGATTTGTTTGTGTTCGTCGAAAGTACCATATGGAAAATATAGGAAACAAAGTTAATACAACTTATACAGTTAATTCACAAATAAAAAACTAAATATTGTGACAAAGTTTGTCTACTCATCTGTCAGATATTTCATCAGAGGAACCATCAGAGAAAATTCTAGCATCCACCCACTAACGTAAGGAGAAAATACTCACAAGAAACGGGCAGGAAATGAAAGTTATGTTCTCTTAAAGCACATCAAGAATCATCTGTTATTTGAACCTAGGAAATTGTCATTTTGTAGGTCAAAAAATGGTAGAATATTAGCAATTCCCTGTGATTCAGTTTAGTAGTCTGCTTGAAATACAATGGCTTTGGATGGTATAAAAGTGATCTTATTCAAAGTTATGCCATGGACACTTGAATCATTACGATTTGTTTCTCCACTTTGACCCTTTGAACCAATGTACCTTTTATTTACAAGTAACAGAGTTTTTCTTATAGGATTTGGTGTCAATATTTAAAGAGAAGAGTGGAGGGTTATTTGTTGGATATTATTTATCCAAAAAGATGGGTTTTTTGGCTTTTGAAGTGGATAACCTACATGGAACAATTTTGAGACTCAAAAATGATCAAAAGCCCATTCCCCCCGCCCCCAACCCAACCCAGGGGGAAAAAATCCTCAACTGTTTCTTATACTGGGCTCATTATCAGGTCATTTATAATCTGTGAAACCCAAATGAAGGACACACCACCATGCTCCAGAAGAAAGTAGAGGTCTTCTTAAGAAGGTAATTATTTTAAACATTAGCTACATTTAAACAAAATGTCTCCATTCAATCTGGGGAATTTCCCCCTTTATCTATAGAATGATGAGTTCATTTATCTCAGCTGATTTTTTGAGGGGCCCTCATCAAATGAATGATGACATCATGTTTATCCTTGGTGTCAGAGCTAGTCGGGGCCCCAATAGGGAAACAATGGTAAAGTCAAATTGGGTAATTTGAGGAGAAATTACTAAAGGAGTAATTAGCAAAGGTGAGGGCAGGGGGTAGGGACAGCACAAGGGTTAGTGCCGTGCTGTGATGCTAGTAATGATCAGGGTGCTGTGTGTGTCTCTAAGCCTGAAGGAACAATGGAAGGAAGTGGTTATCAGGAGAGAGAAGGGGAGAGAAGAAAAGAACGGGAGGTAGGTGGAGAAGGCTGTCTGACAATAACTCTCATAACTTTACAGGAAGGGAATTTTTGGAATATGAACTCCAAATTGACTCTATTTCCTCCCTGCATCTCTTGTTGGCTTCCTATTTCTTTGAACCTACTGTTAGGTAGAGGGCATGGGAATTAGTTACTGCAATCCTAAAAGGCCAGCCTCCCAGGGTGCTGGGCAAAGAAGAGAATAGTTACACAGAGCCCAATCAGAGCTTCGAATGCTGTGGTCAACAAGTGGTCACTATGTGTGTAATTAAACAAATCAATTTCATGCTCTTATTAGAAACAGTGTGGGTGTATACAAAGGAACAGCAGGGAGAGAGAAAGTAACTAGTATTTAGTGAGTATCTGTTATATCCCAGACACCATTTTGGGTAACTCAGTTAATTCTCACAAAGACAACATGCAGTAGATAGGTCACCCTCCTACAGATAAAAACATGAAGGCTAAAATACTTAAATTACTTCTCTATGGTCATACAGCCAGTAGGTGGCTGAGCTGGGATTCATACCAGGTTGGACTGAATTCAAAGTCCCTGCTGATTTCACCATTGCATGTAATGTGTCCATGCTTGTATATAATTTCAGAGCTGAAGGCTTATGTATGTGAATATTCAGTAAATGCATATATATCATCAATGACAGGGAAACATTTCAGGCCTCAAAGGTCAGAAATGTCTTATTTGTATCAAACTACAAGTCCTCATATTTGTACATTGCTCCCTCTGCCTAGAACACCCTGTCCCAGCCTCCCCACTTATCCTTCAAGGCCCAACACAGATGTTGTCTTTTCTAAAAACCCTCATTGATGTCTAGATTTTCATAATTAATGGCTTTTCATCTGTGTTTTCCAAATACCTCACTTGAAACACCTAGCACCATTAGGTTTTTATGAGAGTAGGTAGTGTATGTTTCTCCTTCCTTAGCCTGGGTAGTAGACATTTATGGATTCTGCCTTCACAGCTTCTATTCCCCCTTCTTTGGGTGTCAGTATCCTGGGTTTCCTTTGGAGAATACCCCTCCCCCCACACCCCATCCCTGTGGTTAGGTTAGAGCTGCCTCTACTCCAACTCCAGGACTGGGCACAGATCCAAGCTTAGCCAGTCAGAGCAACACCTCATCCTGGACTCAGGGATTGGCTCAGGACCGGGACCATGACACAATCAGTCAGTCAAGGAGAACCCTGGACTTCTACTGGAATGACCTAGAGAAAGGAGCTGGGGGAGGGGGCAGGGGAGTCTTTTCCTTTTCTTTTTAAAAAATGTCAACTAGAAGATATAAAATCTGGAGCCACCACATAGAGAAAGCCTGTGTAGAAGTGAAGCAGACACAGAGGATAGAGGAGTAAAAAGACTGGAAGAGGCCAAATACTGATGACATTTGCTTGAACCATTTGGTTTGGCTAGCACTACCCCAAATTTTCTGAGTACATGAGCTGATACATTTCAATCTTCAGATACTTAAAACCAAAACATCCTAACTATAACTACCTAACAGAGCATCTGTTGTACTGGACATGCTCAGAAAATGTTCCTTAAAGTGATTACACAGAATCCTTGCAGACTGACATCTGTCCATGCGTCAAGGTCCAAAAACTAAAATCAAGTGGATTATCAGGTTTACCCTCTTCCATTTGGTTTTCAGACAGACAGTACTTGAAACATGTTTGCTAAAGACAGACAGAACTTCACATTCTCCTCCAGCACATGACACAGTCAGAGGGAGATGCCTTGTGCTTAAATAATGCATGAGGTAGCAAGGGCCAAGCCTGGTGTATCAAGGTGTTGAAAACTGATGATGAGCCTGCTGCTTTTTTCAACCCATCTGCTAAGTTGCTCCCATGGATTATTTGTCAGTTTCTGTGGAGGAAAATGTTTGGGATACTTACTCTGTAGGAAAAATACAATTGGGATTTTCCTTTCTAGTGTCCTGTTACTGTCCCTTACCCAAATTCATCTGTCCCTGGGCATTCTCCCCCAACAATAGTAGATAACTTTTTGGTGAATCTGAACAGCTCACAATTATTCCCTTTGTTTTCACCTAATCCAAAGCAAGGAACTAACAGAAGCTACGCTTGGAAATTTCGCAGCCCACTGGACCAAGGGTGGAAGCCTGAAGTGAGCTGGGTTATTTTTCCCCAGGAATTTGAAATAAGAGCAGAGATAGAGAACAGAATGGATTCCATCATTCCATGTGGTTGAAGCTCTAACAGATGGCCTGGGGAGCTGTGGGTAGGCATCCTTCCCCACCATGCGGGATGAGGAGCAGAGATTGTGAGTCTGCTGAGACAAAGAAATAAAGCAGATGTGCAGACAGAAGCAGAGATGAAGAGCCTGTACTCCCTGTTCCTGCCATCCCTCGAGTTGCCTATTCTAGCATTTCCTGAGCCCTCGCTGTATTTCTGCTTACACTTCCATTGCAACGTCTCTGCATCTTTACACTAGATCTTCATTTTGTGAGTAAGCTAGATCCTCATTTTGTGAGTAATACAAGTTGATGTCTGTTCTAGGCAATCAAGAAAAAAAAAAAAAAAAAAACATTAGCCAAAAAATTCTTAAGATGGGAAATCACCCAGGTGAGAAGAAATATCCCAGTTAAGAGAAACAAAACAAAAATTTTCAAGAAGAGTTGGCAACAGTCATTCCAAAACCATTAAAGAGACGTCACTCAGCTCTAAGGAGAGAAAAATAAAGCTTCACAGTCGGCCAGCTGTGCAGAACTGAAATAGCATGGACCTACTCCATGAATTCACAGAGTTGCTGAAAGTGAATTCCTTCCTGCAGTCTTCAGCCTTGCAGCTGAGCCATGAAATATATTCCCAGTTTAAAATTCCTTTCCAAGTACTATCCCATGACTTCACAAAGTTGTCTGCACACAAGAGCAACTCTCAAGCTGAGAGATATCATGTTTGCATCATCGCTGACATGTAGGCAAGTATTCAGATGGCCCATTAAGTAAATGCCCCTTACAATTATGGGGCACATCTGGTGGTTTGACAGCCTTTCTCTGCCTCTGTAAGTTGGAAATCCCCAGCCTGGCTCATTAAGGAGAAACAGGCACGATTATTGTGTCAAAACACATTAGCGTATTTTATTCTGCCATTGCAGTTGCTTATTGGCATTTGATGAAGCTAAAGAGATTTCAGGTTATGAAACCTGTGTTTCCTGCTTGTCTTTGTTTCGAAATTATATGTGGGATGATGTGGAAGAGGAACGTCAGTTAAGCTTCTGGACAATCTCCCCAACCCACAAATGAATTGACATTCTTATCAAAAAATCTGTCCTTGCTCCCTTTTTCTTGTGTTTGCTGAGCAAATGAGGTATTGGAAACAACAGAAAACATGTCCCCTTTTCTCCTCCAAAAAAAAGATGACCTCTCCCTTACTTTAATTGTAAGATGATTATCTGTATTATTTGACATCCTTTTGAAATATCTGGATAAAAGTGCAAACAACACATTAATGAATTCTACAGATGATACAAAATTAGGAAATGCTGTTTTTCTTATTAATGACAACAATATATCAGGCAGCCATACCCAACAATAGCATCTGTGAGAGGGAAGGATGGAGTAGAGAAAGTCACATTTGTGACAAAGGCAAAAAGAGCCATGCAAAATTAAAATTAAAATATAAAACCCAGATGTGATGTGAGTAGTGGACAGGTGAGCCTTGAAATCTTGTCAAACTAATGTGGCCATGTAGTGGATAGACACTTAGAGAGCTGCGTGCCCTGGGGACTGAGAGCTGAACTATTTTTAGTTCCACAAGTAGAGGCATTGTGTCTCAGAACAGATAGTCTTTTCTTCCAGAACTTTAATAAGACCGCACCTGGCATAGGGTGTTCAGTTCTGGAATAGCACCACATGATGTACAAAAAAAAAAAAAAAAAAAAAAAAAAGTCTCATATGTAAGATTTCAGGCTTTCTTTTTCTAGAAAGTAATGTAGCCACCTTTTTTTTGTTTTTTAGTAATTCCTAGCAGTATATTGGCTGTTTTTATTAATTTGGTTCATCCTTGAGAGTATGAATAAAATGGAAAAACTGGATGCCTAATAAGCACCCCAAAATGAACACATTTAAATCTAAGCTCTGGTCACCTCTCTGATACCTCCACTGAAACCTGCCCTTTCCTCAGTCTTCCTGGCCTTGGTTCTTGGATTCCATCCCTCCAGTTACCCAGGCTTTAGAATAATCCTAGACTTCATTGTTTTTCTCAAACCCCAAATCCCATATATCAGCAAATCTTGGTGGTTCTAGTTTCAAAACAGATCCAGAATCTAACCATGTCTCACAATCTCCACTGCTACCACACTGATCACCAGGATCCCTCTGATCACGTCACTTCTCAAAAGTCTCCAGTGGCTTCCAAATCAGGGTGTCCAGGCCAATACGATGCAGTGTGGCACTTCATACCTCTTAGATCACATCTTCTACACTTGCCTTGCCCACTCAACTCAACCATACTAACACGCCAGGCAGAATCTGGTTATGTCTTTATAGATGTGATTCCCTGTTCTTAGAATTCTCTCACCCAGATATCCACATTGTTCACTCCCTCAGGTCTTTACTCCAAAATCATCTCTGTAGTGAGGCATTTCCTGACTGGGAAGGGAAACTGCAGCCCACATTCACGCCCCGGGCCTTCTCCCCTCTTCCCTGCTTTATCTTTCTTCATTGTCCTTCTTATCAGCCAACACACTATATATTTTGCTTATTTATTCATTGTTTGTCTCTCCCATGATATACACAACCAGAATATGCATTCCTGTTGTTTGCCTTTGTCTGTTTCATTCCCACACCTAGAACCGTGCCAATTGCACAGAAGGGGCTCTGTAAATATTTGCTTGGAAAGCTGAATGCAACTGGATGCCTGTTGTTAACGTTCATAATCAAAATACTTGATCAGAGTGAGCAAATTCTAAAAAGTAAGTTCAAATCCAAAGGGCAAATCTATGGCAGAACTAGGAATAATTTCAAAGTAACTTCCTTTGTCCATACAATGCAAGTACACTCCTTTCAGAGGCTAAATAGAGTTTTCTATACTGGCATCACCTCTAGCTAGAATATTGATGTGAAATTTGTTTAATCAGAGGGAATATATTTACAGAAGCATGTAATAGCTAAGGTAAATAGGCTTTTAAAAATCTCAGAAATGGGTCAGACACAGTGGCTCACACCTGTAATCCCAGCAGTTTGGGAGGCTGAGGCAGGTGGATCACCTGAGGTCAGGAAGTTGAGACCAGCCTGGCCAATGTGGTGAAACCCCATCACTACTAAAAATACAAAAATCAACTGGGCGTGATGGTGCATGCCTGTAACCCCAGCTATTTGGGACGCTGAGGCAGGAGAATCACTTGAACCCGGGAGTCGGAGGTTGCGGTAAGCCAAGATTGTGTCACTGCACTCCAGCCTGGGCTGGAATCTCAAAAAAACAAAACAAAACAAAAAAACCTCAGAAATATGGACAGCAAAGCTTGGAAAAGTGAATCTAGTGGAAAGAACACTCACTCACAAATTAGACAAGAGCTGACTGATCTGTGCCCACTTGTTCATCATTCGTAATACCCCTAGAATGTAGGAACTATTGTTTCTATATTCCTTATACAACCAGTGCAGACAAAGTGGGAATAATGTGCCCAAGGTCCAACATCTCTTCCTATATGCCCATCAATGACAGAGTGGATAAAGAAAATATGGTACACATACACCATGGACTACTATGCAGAGATAAAGAAAAATGAGATCATGTCTTTTGCAGGAACATGGGATGGATGGAGCTGGAGGTCATTATCCTTATCAAACTAACCCAGGAACAGAAAACCAAATACGCATGTTCTCACTTATAAGTGGGAGCTAAATGATGAGAACTCGTGAATAGAAAGAAGGAAACAACAGACACTGGGCCTACTTGCGGGTGGAGGGTGGGCGGAGGTAGAGGAGCAAAAAAAATAACCACTGGGTAATAGGCTTAGTACCTGGGTAACAAAATAGTCTGTACAACAAATCCCCATCACATGAGTTTATTATCTACATAACAAACCTGCACATGTTCCACTAAATGTGAAATAAAAGTAAAAAAAACCCAAACCCACAGATAATAGGATATACCCCGGCAGGCCTGGCTCCAAAGCCCATGTTCTCATGCACTAGGTAGGATCCTCAAACTTTGTGCTCTCAGAAACCCCTTACACTCCTAAAAAGTATTGAGGACCCCAAAGAGCTTTATATGTAATATACCTCTTTTTTTATTATTATTATTATACTTTAAGTTCTAGGGTACATGTGCATAACGTGCAGGTTTGTTACATATGTATACTTGTGCCATGTTGCTGTGCTGCACCCATCAACTCGTCAGCACCTATCAACTCGTCATTTACATCAGGTATAACTCCCAATGCATATTTACTGTATTCAAACTTAAAACTAAGAAGTTTAAAAATATTTATTCACTCAAAAATAACAATAAACTCCTATGTTAACATAAATAGCACATTTTTAAGAGAAATAATTATATTCTCCAAAATAAGGCATTTGGTATACAGAGTAGTGCTGTTTTACATTTAACATCTGTATTACTAGAAGACAGCTTGATGATCGTATCTGCTCTGCCTTCAATCTGTTGTGATACATGGTTTTGATTGAAGTAGATGAAGAAGATCCAACTTCACATAGAGACATAATTGGAACAGAGGGGAACTGTTTAGTAGCTTTTTTAGATCAATGTAGCTGTTCTTCTTTAATAGTACACAAAACTTGAAAAGTGGTATTTCATAAAGATTAGTTGTAATGTGGAATCTAAAACCATGTCAATGAACTTTCCATACCCAAAATCCATGGGTCCATTTTGTATTTTCAGCAGTTCTTTTACCCATGCATGATTTTTAAACATTATACAATGGACATTTGGAGGCTCTTGGTTCACTGAGCTTTACGAATCTTCAACCCTCCCAACCAATTTTTTTTTAAACCAGTCTGTTAACGTCAACACTACTCTCATTTCAAAAGGGCATCAAGAACTAGGAAGCTGACAAGCTCATAGCAGCAGATCCAAGTTTTCCAAAATTCTAATTTTGGAAAAGCTTGAAAAGCTCTCATGATATTATTGGCAACAATTACTTCTGGGGTATCATCCTAGAGGCCTTTATGATAATTGATCTATCATATATTTCCAGGCATTAGTTTCCAGTTGCAGTTATCTTTTTATTTTCTGAAACTTTATCTGTGTGAGTGTTTTTATGAGAAATCCTTGGCTGGGCCTTGCGGCTCATACCTGTAATCTCAGCACTCTGGGAGACCGAGGCTAAAGGATCACTGGAGCCCAGGAGTTAGAGATCAACCTAGGCAACATGGAGAAACCCTGTCTCTACAAAAAAAAATGCAAAAGCAAATTAGCCAGATGTAGTGGTGCACACCTATAGTCCCAGCTACTTGGTAATCTGAGAGGTGGGAGGATCACCTGAGCCTGGGAGGTGGCGGTTGCAGTGAGCCAGGATTGCACCACTGTACTCTAACCTGGGTGACACAGTGAGACCCTGCCTCAAAAAAAAAAAATCATATATCTAGGGAAAAAGCTAGTTCGACTTACACAGTTAACATCACTAATAAAACATTATTTTGCTAAAGCACTGACAGCTTTACTCACCATTGCTTTTGAGTCATCATTACAAATGTCAACACAATTTTAAAAAAGTAAATAACATCTTAGTGTTAGTATGAGAATAGTTTTGACGACCTGTCCCCTGAAAAGGCCTGCAGACTACACTTCAAGAACTGTTGCACTACGCTAAACGACCTCTCAAATCCATGCCCTATCTCTTACAAATTTTGCCGCTTTACCTTCTCCAAGTTTCATTGCCCCACCAGTAAAATGCAGATATTAATATATAACTCTGATCTTGCAAAATAATCATTTGTTAAGCCTTAGCAAAGTATGTAGCAGACAGAAAGTGCTTGAAAAGTGGTCACTGTCATGACCACTGTCCAAACCCCTGACAAGTTACTGGCAAAGCTAGGGCCCAAAGTCATGTTTCCTTATTCCTGCCCAGAGCCTTTGCTGCTACATCACACCAGCAGGAGCAGAACAGTTCCCAATATGGCTGCTGTTAAAACAAGGAGCTAAGAAGCTGATACAGTTGATTCAACAGTCTTTCTGGTTAAAGTCCTGGATGATAACTTGAAACAGTTAAGTGGTTCTGTGTTTGGGTCATGAATTTGCCATGTGCTAGCTGTGTGACCTTGTGCAAGCTCTCTGAGCCTCAGGTCTCTCCACTATAACACTGGATATTAGGAGGTTGCTGTGAGAATTAAATGAGATAATGGACAGACATATACCTAGTACTGGCCCAGAGGAAATGTTCAAATCATGGCTAGCTGCTCACTATGATGATAATAATGACTACTGTTATTATCTTCATAGCCAATACCTTTCCTCAGGGAAACCTTTTCCAGCCATCTAATGAAGGCACCTATTTTAAGATCGCATAGCACCTGTACCCCTTCTTCATTAGATTTACTACAGCTGAAAAATTGTAATATATGATTATTTGATTAAAGTTTGTCATACATACTAGGCTCCAAGCTCAATAAAGACAGGCACAAGGTCTGTCTGCTCACCATTTTATCCCCGACATCTGGCATATTGCCCAGCACAAAGCAGGTTTCAATAAATACCTATTAAAGGAAAAAATAAAATAATTAATTTACTAGATTGGCAAAGCATAGCTTTACTCCACTATATAATTTATCTGAACTTCCTCCAGCACTTGTCACTCAAAGTGATCTGTGGACCAGTAACAGTACCCTAACCCGGAAGCTTGTTGGAAATGCAGAATATACAGACCAACAGAGTCAAAGTGTGCATTTTAACAAAATCCCAGGTAATTCATATGCTCATTAGAGTTTCCGAAGTACTAACCCTTGACTGCTCTTCACTAATGTTAAGAGAATGAAAGAGAGGGAGAAAGGAAAAGAAAGAAAGAGAAAGAAAGAAAGAAAACCATCAAATTTTCTGAGTAAAACAGCACTCACTTCCAAAATTCCAGGTCTCATTCTATTCCTAATACAAATACTAGTACAAACATTACCATTTCTAAAAACCAGCTGCATTTTTTTCTCAGCCCCGGCCAGGCTGCTCTTATTTTCTATTCACATATGATTATTTTCCAGAGACTATTTTGGCCTCAGTTGAATATTTATTTCAGAAACTTTACATCCAAAAATATTCTCTGGAGGAGACAGAAACACCATCTGTGCCTCATCCTAGAAAAACAGCCCCAAACCATGAAGTAGGGGTGTCATTTTAGAGTTGCAAAATTTGAATTCCTGTTTGTCCACCACAACCTCAGAAAGAAGACAGAAAAATACAGCAAAACCCCTTCTCCTATTATAACACCAAACCAGTGCTCCAACAGCCCAAAGAGATTTATAAAAATATGCATGTTATCCATTTGACCCTTGGAAAAATTATAGTCTAGCTTTCTAATGAAAAAGTTATTATTTTTAGGATTTATTCCCATGTGTGAATGGTAAAGCACATCTATCATTGGATAATAATATACAAGAACTTCAAGGGTTCTGAAGAATGGTTCATTTTCCTGTGTTCTATCTTACATAATCTGTGGGGCCTGACTTCAAAATTCCCTTTGCTGCAGTGTCCTCTCCTCCAAAGGGTAGAAAGGTGCCTGGCCAGAAGCAAAACACTTCACTGGATCCGGTACTCCCTCCCATCACTGCATTGGCCTGGTAAGACCTGAGTCGGAGAGTTGATGATGAGCAAATGGCACTTGAATTTATTGCTGCACATTCTCCCACAGCTTCTTGCTTGCCTGGGACTCTTGTTTCTCCGACTCTCTTCCTTCTATCTCCTACAGATGTGGGAAATACCTGCTTTGAGAAATAAAGAAGCTGCTGAATCTATAGAATTAGTTTCCATAGAGTCAACTCCTATGTGGGTGTCCCCTGTGGTCATGGAGCTCCCACCCATAACTTTTTACGTGTGTTCTCATTCTCCCAGGGTCACAGGCATAGACATTTGTTGAGAAGATCATGATGGAAGTTAGGATACAAGATAGAGACCCAAACTGAAATCAGAGCTGTCCTGATGGTCTAGTCTAAGCAGGTGAGCCAAGGGGCCCAAGGGGCCTTTTCTCCATCTGTAGACACATCAAACAGAGTATCACTGATTGGTTGGAAGAGGGCAGTTACCAGCCACCTCATTGTAATGTAAAGAAATTGGACTTTGGAATCACATACCTCAGAATTTGAATCCTGGCTCTCATGCTTGCTAGCTATGCTTCCTTAGCAAAATTGTATTTTATAATCTGAGCCAGGTTTTCCTCATTAAAAAAAAAAAAAATAGGTATATAATATCCCTTCATGGGGTTTTGTATGGATTAAAGGAGATTCTGTGACATAATGCATGCGGCATGCAGGCAACTCTCAAGAAGGGTTGGTTGTCCTTCCTCTCCCCTTTTCCCTTCTCTGCTGAGGGTACCATGATATATTTTCCTGGCCCCTGAAAATGCTGATTGGAAAAGAAAAGAAGAAATGGGGGAGGAGCACAGGAAAAGCAGAAAAGGAAAAGAAGAAACTTCGAGCTAGTGCTTATCTGCAAGCACGACTTAAAAAAACTTGACTGTCAAAGTAGCTATTGTCCTTGAAGTAGTGTTTAAAGAGAATGTTCTTTTCAACATAAAATCTACCATAGGCTTGTTTATTATTTAATGTTTTCCTCATTATCTCCCCAATAATTTGAGCATTATTCACATTTTAAAAGCCAGGGTTGCCTCTCCTACATAATTCGATTGAAATAAACTCTCTTTTCTGGTAGCCAGACGTGTCATTATTGGTCCTAACCAGAGTTCAAGAAGAGGATGACCGTAGCTCACAGTCAAAGCTTTGAGTCTTGCTTCAGTGGCACTGGGGCCCGTCCCAGTAAGCCACCTTCTTGCCATCACACTCAGGCTGCTTTATCAGAGAAACAAGGTCAAGAAGAGGGAAACACTTGGAAAGATTGATGGGGAGCCAGAAAAGGAGGCTTAATCCATGGAGTTCTTGGCGCCAGTCATCACAGACAATCTCTAAATTGTAGCCAAGAGAGAATACCAGTCTCAAGATGTCTGTCGGCCTTGCTTCTACAGAGAGTGGTGTTTCAGAAACTAAAAGTCTAAGCTGACAGGAAGGGAATCCTCCTACAGTCCTTTGGTGCACTGTTGATGAATGAAGTTGGTTTGCCTGGTGAGGGCAAGAGGGGTGAGCTATGTAGACTGAAAAACAAAATGGAAAGTTAAGTGTAGTTTAGCAGCTACAAGAATCATCCACAGGCTATTATAGATGCTTGCTGACTTTGGCATCATTCTATTCCAGAAGTCCTAACCATCTGGAATGTTACGCTAGTTAAAACATTTCTGTGAACACTTCAGTTGTTTTAGTATGATCACACCACCGCCAGCAGGCTCATCATACTTTAATTTTATTGAAAATAGCAAGACCTGTTGATTTACATAACTTTTCATCCTGAGCCACAGTTTAGTCTCCTTCTAGGTTTTCTAACCCGGTGGCTTAAACCTATGGCTGGACATTGGAATCACCTGGGGATCCCATGCCCAAGCCATTACTCATGTTAATTATTAATGTATCTGACTCTTTTGGGGCAAGACACGGGCATCAGGATTTGTTTTTAAAGCTTCCCAGGTGATTCTCATGTGAAACCAAGTTTGCAAACCAGAGTCATAGTTTAAAGATGTTGAGAGTGGATGGGGGAGTGAACAGACCTAATACAACCAAGAAATAGGCAGCGTTCTCAATATTGATCACCCTCTTACTGGGCAAATTAGGGAGGCAATACAAAAGTTCTCTGCACCTTTTTGCATGTTTTATGAAACATTTTATGTAAAGTCACATTTGCTTAGGGTGAGTGACAAGTTCTACAAGAAGTACAGTATATCTGTCCAGAACTCTGATCTTTTTAAAAAAACTTTTATACTTATGCCCACGTTCTCTGTATCAGGCACAATACAAGTTGCTAAGGATGCGATGATGATGATGATGATGAAACATGGAGCTAAATATTATTAGCATTTCCCTGCAATGTGTGAGATTTGAAGAGGTTCAATAATTTGCCCAAGGTTACACAGCTAGTATATGTCAGTGGGGGAGGCTTTAAGCCAGGGATTTGAAATCTCACTTAGCATGTAATGATGACTTAGGCAAATATGGCACTGTCCCACTTTTTAATCAGAGTTTATTATTCTATTTTGGCATCACCAGAATTAATCCAATGGTAGGCCTGTGATATTTTGTATAAAATATTTGCTGAATTAGATATTTTCTCACCCTCTCAGCCTAGTGTGGAAAACAGATACATACATGATGATTATAACATAATGTATCAATGGATGCCCAAAGTATTATCAGAGGAGAAATAAAGGGGCAGTTAATTCTGCTTAAGCAGAGAGGATGGTGTCAGAGGAGGCTTACAAATAGGAGCGTGGTTTTTGAAAGGCTTTAAAGACTGAATAGGAGTCGGCCAGATACAGAAGGAGGAAGGATGCTGAATGGAAAGAACAGAAAGACCAAATACACAAGAAAGTGAGAGGCACACTGGAGAAATGATCAGCCTGTATCAGTCGTAAACTAAGTGTACATTGGAATCGCTTGGAGGCTTGTTATAAACACAGGTTGCTAGGCCAAATCTCTGAGGCTTCAGATTTAGTAGGGCTGTGTGAGACTGAGAATTTGCATTTCTAATGAATTTTCAGGTGCAGCTGATGCTTCTTGTCCAGGGACCCACTTTGTTGGGAGCCTCTGGTGTATATGAGCATCATCTGGAAAGCCCCACAGCTTTTGTGTGTATGAGAGGCATGCCAACGTCAGCAAGACTTGCACCAAAAGCAAATTCCCCGAAGAGATGAGGATCTCCTTTTCCTGCAAGGAGTGGAGGTTAAATTTTACTGTTGGTTTTGGGAGCAATTCATACTGAAGCTGTCCAGTGGGAGGAAACGGAAAAACCACAACTTGGGACTGAAACAAGGGAAACTGGGATTTTATCGCATCTCTGCCCCATCAGTGCCCCTATTCACAGGCTAGTGGGGCCTGAGGCTAAGGAGCTGAAACACACTAGCTCTTTGTTGAACCACTGAGTGTTTGTGGCACTTTTTGCAGGGAAGATGGCATTTTTCACAGCTCTTCCTCCATTTTTGGCCCGGTGGGTGCTGACCACAGGTGAGTTCCTGTGTTAATCACCAAAGTGATCTGTTGACCATCAGTGTCCAGCCATGAGGGAGGAGGGGATGTGTCGAGAATGTTTTCATGCAGAGAATGAAGAGGGTAGAGGAATGTCAGGCTAAGTTGGGTGGGACTGGGACAGATGACACCCTTGTGAAATTCTTTTTTCCCCCGCTTCTAACTCAATTACCATGCTTTGCTTCTCTCATTTTCCAGGATAGAAAAACCTAGGATGCATCTGCCATTGTTTTCCAAACCCTTTAAATGGGATGAGCAACTTGGAAAGGTCAGCCTCCAAGAATGCTATCTATTTCTCTCTCTCCACCCCACCCACCTAGGACAGACGAAACCAGATCTGGAGGTCATATTTGTCCAATAATTGAGAAGCAAGTGGCATCTAGCTTCAATACTCTCTGTCTTCACTGGGTTGCTTTGCCAGCTGATAGCCATCAGCTGTGTGTGTTACATTCCAGACAGGGACCCCTCTAAGCCCCACTATAACTGCCAGGGAGTAACATAGGAGAGTGGGAATCGCCTACCAGAGGCAGGGAAAGGAAACAAAATCATGAAGTTTGGATTCTGTGTTCCAGCTTTGTTTTCTTCATAATGCAGTTCCCTATGACTCCATTGCAATCTTCTGGAATACTTCTAGAAACCCACTTAGTAGTCTGCGGAGTTACTTGGCCAATATGGTCCTGAAGATAGTCACATTTCAAGGTTTTACTTTTCCTCCTGTTGAGCAGGAAGCAGGGAGACAGAATCATCACCCAAAAGGCAAATATTCCCTAACACAGGGTGAGCATGGTACTGGGGTTTGCACTGGAGGCCTGTGCTCCATTTCTCTGGAGGATGGGATCTTTACTATCAGGATTATTGATGAGACTCTGGCTTCCTTTCCAGAGATGAAGTATTTTTGTCATCATGTCTATTATTCCTCACAAGAACCCAATTAGAAGAGATTGCCTCAACAGAGGAGGGTGATTAAATTCACAGATTTATTGCAATACCACTTTGGGAGTTGTGGAAAATCAGTTTCACTGCTAAGCTGCCTTCCTCTAAAAAAAAATCAAGCTGTGAGCCTGCACCTTTAATTATCCATCTATAACAGAACACAAAATACCCATAACCTTGCAAGCAGCTTACTCTTCCCCCAGAGAGGCTCAGAATGCTTCTTCCAGGCTCATAGTACCTCCCCAAGGGGCAGGTGATGGATTCTATGTTCATGGGACACAAGGGGAAATTTTGACCCAGCAGTAGGGTAGAGAAGACAGAGGCCTGCTGCCTGTTGACTAAAGAAAAAAGTCAAGCTTTTAAAGAATTAGAGTTAGTTACATTCAGAAGTCTTATAAGGACTATAGACTGACCCTGGGTATTAATTCATTTCATAATAGGGCAATATTTCAATTCATAGTTTACATATAGGTGGTGAATATTCAGTATGTGCAAAATCGCAGCAAGGTTTGGGTGTGAGAGGACATCTGGGTAGAGATTACAGAAGCATAATTACTGACTTGGCTGGATGTTATCTTGAGTGTAAAAAAAGGCAAGGACTAGGGCCCTTTACCTCTTAAAGAGTATAGTGACTCAGGCAAAAGACATTGCGGGTGTGTGGGTTTTGTCTTCAGAGCATCCCTCCGGAGAGCTGCATGTTGTCAGAGTTAAGGCTTTATGAAATTATGCTGGAAAGCAGAAATGACCAAACATAGATTCTTACATTTGCTATTTTGTCTCACACCTGGAGACGGGTCAAAAAAGAAGACTTTCCTTTGCAAAGTTTGCAACCAACTTGGGCAAGGAGTCTTTGTTTTAGTTGGGTCCCAGAAAAGCTGCTGTCAAGTAGCAATGATATAAATGTAATCTGATTCTCCATAGAAATGAGGACGGTACTGATGCTGCAATCAATCCTGTCCCCAAACCTCATGCTCCAAAGTTACAGGAGCAGCCACAAGCACCACTTTCAAACTTCTAATTTTCTATTCAAGATAGTTCCTTTTCCCCCAAAGTCTTCTGTTTCTTTAAAGCAGCATTTCCCACACTGTTTTTAGCAGAATCTTAACCTCCCAGGGTGTTCTGGAGGAAAAAACAAGGTTTCATGGAGATAAATTTTGCATAGTACTGTATGCTCTATACCCCTTTGTTCAAGATCCTTACTAACACACTAAAGATAAGAGCTAACTCTCAATGAAAATCTACCTGAAGCCAAACACTAAGTACTTTTTATATGTTTTATGTCATTATATCTTCAAAAAATAATACTCTGAGAAACGTATTAATTTATCCCATTTTACACATGTGGAAATTGAGGTTTGGCGTGGTTAACTGAGTTGTCCAGTTAAAAGTACAAAGGCAAAAGGTGGAGCCAGGTTTGAAATCTACTCTCATTCCCAAGTCTGTGCTCTTAATCTCTAAGCTTTATCTTCTTCCCACTAACTATACAGACACTTTCTTATATTGCTGTTAATGTCTTTTTCATTACTGCTTCTTTACACACAAATGAGTCCATTCCTAACTGTAGCAGTTAGTCATCTTTTGTTTATCTTTTATTTATTTATTTTTCATGTCATTACATGGGCCAGCTCAGTATCATTTTAGGTAGTATCTTCTCTTAACATCAGGTGTATCCATTCCTATCTTATTTGGCCTTCGTGTAACCGCTTCAAGCATGCTTTAGTGGATTTTTGTCTGTATCTTTGACAGTTTATGGATAAACAGAGATGTAAGGAAGACAGGATATGACTGAGTTTATTTACCCTGCCTTTGGCAAAGGAGGCTTTGTTCAGTAAATGAAAGTCAGTAAAAAGTAAAAGTAGGATAAAAAGTGATGCCAAGGGTATATAGCTAGTTCTCCATGTTATGTAGCATATGGATTTCTTCCACTACTGAGGTCTTTGTAATTAGTAGATAAGTCATTTTATTGGAAGTGAGAGGTAGGATAAAGAGAGAGAGAGAGAGAAAGTGATTTTGTAACCTTCAGTTTTATCTGAAAGTAATTGTTCACTAAACTTGGAAACCGTGTTGACCACTAATGACCTTACCAAAGCATATACTTGCTCAGGAAATGGGCTGTTTGAGAGGGGATAAGAGAAGAACGTGAGTTATTAGCAGTAGCCCTGTCTCAGCAGGGGCAGGGCCAAAAGGAAAAGGTACTAGAAGTGCTATCTTTGGTTCCATTAGATTGCACACGGTTCCTAATCTCCCCCATCATGCTTGACCCTAACTAAGTCAGCTTCCTTCTACAGCTCTGTGTTCTTTGTGTTCTTTGAGAGCCCACATATGATAAGATTGACCCTCTCCTTCCCCCCTTGATCAGTCGGGACTAATTTAATGAGCATCTACACTGTCCTTCATATGCAGGCCAAATGTCTTGTGTGGCTTGCATCATGTTTGAGGAAGTGTTTTGTGGCTGAGACTATGCTTAATGCTCTCTAGGGATGACTGATCTCCTTCCATCTTCCCGACGGTCTTATCACATAGAGCCTGTTAATAGCTGTGCTTTAGGAAAGAGTCCACTGAGTCTGAGAGAGGAGAAATGACCTGAAGGACACTCAGCTAGTAGGTAGGGCGTAAGCAGGGACACCAACCTCACTCCTTTGATTCTGAAGCCTGCACCCTTTATGACTATCGCATATCCCTGCCTCCCACATTACACGATACGTGAGTGGAAGCTCCTCCACTGCCATCCCATTCTTCCTGCAGGGTATTCTGTTTTGGAAATGTTAAAAAAAAAAAAAAAAAAAAAAAGGAAAAAAAAATGTTTGACTCATGTATTAAGAGCAAATGTTATTACTAACTAGGTAAGTGGGACCTCCAGTGCTGCTAGGAAAAAACTAAATCAATCAGGAAATCATTAATTTTGGAGGAAACACTAATTATAGGAATATAAATTCTGGGTAAAATTGCCAAGAACACCAATGTTGCCTGCAGCCCGAGTAGACTTTCTCGAGTTTTAGGCTGTGATTGAGATACTAGAATTCACTTTTATTTCTCTAGCTTTGCAAAAGGTACTTGGAACTGGTCTGAAATGTCATTTAATTCTCTCAGTGCATACAGTAAGCCACCTTTTAAAACACAGGTAACCTCTCATAATCAGGAAAATACCCATAAAGGAGGGGATGAGGGGTGGGGACAACTATACTGCCGGTTTTTTTGTTTGTTTGTTTGTTCGTTTGTTTTGTTTTGTTTTGTTTTTCTAAGGCAGGATCTCACTCTCACTGATCTCACTCAGTCACCCAGGCTGGAGTGCAGTGGCACAATCATGGCTCACTACAGGCTCTAGCTCCTAGGCTCAAGCAATCCTCCCACCGCAGCCTCCTGAGTAGCTGGGACTACAGGCACACACTACCATTTCCAGCTAATTTTTGTATTTTTTAAGGAGACAGGGTTTTGCCATGTTACCCAGGCTGGTCTCAAACTCCTGGGCTCAAGTGATCCACCTGCCTCGGCCTCCCAAAATGCTGGGACTACAGGCATTGAGCCACTGCACCTGGACTATACCACTTTCTTACATTAAACACTTTGAAAATTAAGCAGGAGCTAAGCAGCAACAGAAAGAAATGAACTATTGAGACACACAAAGTCATGGAGGAAAGTTCAATGTATATTGCTATGTGAAAGACATCCATCTAAAAAGGCTATGTGCTGTATGACCCATCTACCTCACATGCTGAAAAAGGCAACACTAGAGAGAGTAAAAAGATCAGTGGTTCCCCGGGGGGTAGGAGGGAGGGATGAAC
The DNA here is from genome assembly GCF_008728515.1 of Papio anubis. Classification (NCBI taxonomy): domain Eukaryota; kingdom Metazoa; phylum Chordata; class Mammalia; order Primates; family Cercopithecidae; genus Papio; species Papio anubis. The sequence continues at coordinate 75,484,292 of NC_044977.1, forward strand.
AGGAGGAACACAGGAGATTTTTAGGGTGGTGAGATTCTTCTGTATTGTACTATAATGGAGGATACAGGTTATCATATATTTGACAAAACCCATAGAATGTACAAGCAAAGAGTGAACCCTAATATAAACTGTGCACTTTAGTTAATATCATATAGCTGTTGGCTCATCAGTTGTAGCAAATGTATGGAAACAGAGTTGAAAGGGTTGAGAGCGAAGATGGGAACTCTCTGTACTTTCCCTTCAATTTTTCTCTGAACCTGTAACTGCTCAAAAAATAAAAGTCTTAGTTTAAAAAAAAAAAAAGGCCGAAGAGAAGCACATTATTTCTCAGCATCATAGCATCTCTCTAGATGATAGTCTCCTTGTTGTGGGGGAAAGATCCTCTCAACACATTATAACAACTCATTGCTCTGATTGTGACAACCAAGGAATATACGAAAGGCCAATTTAAACATGTCAGCGGGTTCGAAGGACAAAGCGACTTTGTGTCACAATAGAATTCATCCCTTGGAACGTGGAGATGGCAGGAGATAAAACAATACTCTTTATCACCGGCAGATTAACCGGCAAGGACATGTTCTTTCTGTTTATCCTATAGGCTCCAAAGGACAATGAGCCTTTTGTCTTTACACCTGTTGCAGGGAAGGAGCCTAGGACAGAGGTGTGGTGGGGTTTATGTGAGGCCATGCAGTTCAGGTTTCTTACCTGCATCTCTGATGGTACACCCTGTTTCATAAAGGAACTTGGAGACTGAGGGAAAGGAGCAGGTCCAGGTGTTGCTTGAGGAGAAAGTGAAAATATACAAATCCTTGTTGGAGAGAAATATAGCAAAGCTGCGTCATGCTTCGGCTTTCAGCCAGACATCAGAGTTTTTTGGGGGTCTTGCTCTTCCTTATCCTCAGCTTCTCACTCAGCACATGGTAAAGGCTGGACAGAGGCTTGCTGAATGAATGAACCTCGAGGACTTTGCTGTAAGAAAAAGAGTGCAGAAAAGTGATTTGTCAAAAGTGACACTAGGTTTATCCGGCTGTTTCACTAAAGTTTCCAAATACCCATTTTTTGGGACTGTGTGCATTGATGGCTTCCTTCATTCTAAACCCTTGCTTGTAATGGAATCTGTTGGTTTTAACTGGCTTCTTCAGGAACAAACCCTCCAATTTCCTTTGGGGTAGCCAGCCTTTCCCCTATTCTTAGTATGGGAAGTTGGAACTTAATAATTCCTTTTAACACTTCCTTTTTTCCCTGGAGAGCTGCTTGATTTGCATCTGTTCAGCTGTATCATCCCAAGGGGATACGGTCTGTGGCCTCAGCTCAGCCAGTCAGAGCACTGTTTCCCTTTGCTGTCAGTAGGATCAGAGAAGGACACATATCTCAAGTTAGACCCATGAGAATTCCACCTGAGATTTTGCTGGACTGATGTGAAATGTTATTTTTTGGCTGGAATTAATAAATTGGTAAAACACAAGCCTAGAGTTCTGAAACCAGCCAAGCCTAAAGTCAACACATTTCCTGGACCCTTGAACAATATCAGCCACTAAATTCCTAGGACTTCAATTGCCTTACAACAAATTATAATTTACCAATGTGTCCATTTATTCTCCCTTTTATTGAAATTCTAAGTCTCCACTGTTCTTTTACATGCTGATGTCCTTCAGATTAGAATTTAGGAAGAAAATTCTGACTGGGAGGTGGTCTGTCTAGAGCCCCAACCACTCTCTGGTCTAATTGCACCTCCAAATGGATAAAGAGAACATCTGAAATGGAGAGCCCTAGAAATACCACTTCCAAATTCCAATAAAAGGCAGAAGTATTTGCTGAACATCTCACTACACCATGAATTCAAAAAAAAATTGTGGCTTAGACAAAGTTGGCATGGGGTAGAGTCCTGCTGAATAGATTGAGACATCAGAGAATGGGCCCTTGGGCCACGCCTGGCACACGCTCCGAGGACATGGCCTGATGCCATGGCTCCCCCTCTGTCTCAATGCTCCATTAACACCTGGAGTGGAACTCAGGAGCTAGGGCAGCTTGCACTTGAAAAATAACCTCAGCATCATGGATGGGCTTGAAAAAGGAAGAGCAATGTTCTGCATCTCTTGATCCCACTCTAGCCATTAAATCTAGTAAGAACTAACACCTATTGTGTGTTGCTGGACCAAGCAAGGTACTGAGTACTCTTCTGGCATCAGCCCCTCTAACCCCCCTCACAACCCTGTGTGGTATAAGTCAAATGGGGCCTAGAAAACTTACAGAGCTTGCCCTGGATCACTCAGCAGGGCTCAGACCAAGTAGAATGACTCAGGTGCTCAATCACAATATTGACTGTTCTTTGTAGCAAAGAATAAGAACGGTGCCTGGATCATGGCTTTAAAATTGTGAAAATTAATGTTACAACCGGGAAGAAGCCTCAACATCACTTAGCATGATGGAAAAGCTGAGGTACAGGGAATGACATGACTTCCCCAAAGTCAGCAAGTGAAAGCACGGGGTGATGAAATTTGGTCCTGGTCCACCAATTCTTTCTCAGAAAACACCCTGTTGTTTTAGGATATATGCACACTGTACCACATACAGGCATCACCAGTATAGATGCACAGATATCAAAGTTCTAAAATATTTCCAGACCAGTTAGCAACCTGCACTGTCCAGAGACTATCTCCCTCTCCCTTCAGGATTCCTGACCTCCCCACAATTAATCAATTAAAGGGTTAAGGTTTAGCATCACAGGGGGCCCCCAGGACCCTGCTCCATCCCAATGACCAGCATCCATTCTGAGTAGTCAACACCTCTGCTGTTTCAATTAAGTGTTTTTAATATGAGTCCTTTACTAATACAAAAGCCAGCACAGATTATGGGAACGTCATGGGTGAATTGCAGGACACATCTCAGTCATTAACATTGTTATCTCAAATATAACAGGTAGACAAAAGCTGATCATGCTAACCATGCCCAAGACAACAGGGAGAGGCCAGAATGGGGAAAGTTCATCTCTGGCATTCAGGGACTCTGGAAGCCTTTCCCTCCTCTTCCAGGCAGCATTCAAGGGTTCTAGGTTAAGAGATGCCCTCCCTGCAGAGAGGAAAAGTTCAGGGTGTCTGAATTGTCTATGGGAGGCAAGATAGGTCTTGCCTCTCTCACCTTCCCTGTTTCTTTCTGGATGGCAGCCTCAAGCCATGGGAGCTAAACTGACAACTGGGAAATACAAGGACAGGAAAGCTTGCCAGACACAGGGACAGGCAGGCCAAGGCTCCTTTCAAAGTCAGCGGGAAGTAGAAACACATCAGCTCTGCCAGTGACTAGAGACCAAAAAAGACCAGTGGAGCCACACTTTCTGACTCTTCTCAGCGTCAGAGATGGATAAATGAATTGCTTATGGAAGAGAGGCCCTAATGCATATCTTGCCCACCATGAGTCAAGTGTGCCCTGCTAGTCAGTCTGAAACCACCTAGATCCTAATGGTCTGCCTTCATAAGATGATGGTATATTGGTCAGTTTTCACAGTGCTATAAAGAACTACCTGAGACTGAGTAACTTATGAAGAAAAGAGATTTAATTGACTCATAGTACTACAGGCTTAACAGGAAGCATGACTAGAAGGTCTCAGGAAACTTACAATCATGGCAGAGGGCAAAGGGGAAGGAAATGCATCTTAACATCCTACCATAGCAGCAGAAGAGAGAGTGAAGGGGGAAGTGCCACACACTTTTAAAGCATCAGATCTTGTGAGAACTCACTATCATGAGAACAGCAAAGGGGAAATCCACCCCCGTGGTCCAATCATCTCCCACCAGGCCTCTCCTCCAACATTGAGAATTACAATTCAACATGAGATTTGGGTGGAGACACAGAGTCAAAACATATGAGACAGTTTGCAGAGGCCTGACTGAGATTATTGCTGTCTTAAGACCCTGAGTATTGTGGTGTTACAATGGATAATATTACAAAGCAATGGATAAGGTGACACCTTTATTTGCATTTAGCTTTATGATTGCATTGGAACTACACTGTATTTATTACAGGATAATGAGAATAGAATCAAGGCAGACTTAATAAATGTACATCATACAAGGGATAAAGTTTTCTAGTGGTTTAAATAGAGAAACGTGATAGGAAAATGGCTCATCACACCCAACTCAGTGTTTCAGATGGGCTGATCTCAAATGAATCTATTTTTTCTAAGTGAGCATCTATATTTTTTAAATTGACACATGGTATTTGTACATGTTTATGGGCTACATGTGATATTTTGTTACAGGTATATAGTGTGTAGTGATCAAATCAGGGTATTTAGCACTATCCATCACCTCAAGTAGTTACCATTTCTTTGCACTGGGAATATTTCAAGTCCTCTCTTCTAGGTATTTATTTTGAAATATACAATAGATTGTTATTAACTATAGTTACCCTATTCTGCTATTGAACATTAGGCCATATTCCCTCTATCAAACTGTATATTTGTACCCATTAACCAGTCTCTCTTCATCCCTCCCTCGACCCCCACACCCTTCCCAGCCTCTGGTATTTGTCACGGTAGTCTCTTCCTTTAAAGGAACTTTTGTTCAGTCAAAACCATGCTCATAGCCTGGCACAGTGGCTCACGCCTGTAATCCCAGCACTTTGGGAGGCCGAGACAGCTGGATCACTTGAGGTCACGAGTTTGATACCAGCCTGGCCAACACGTAAAACTCTGTCTCTACTAAAAATACAAAAATTAGCCAGGCATGGTGATATGTACCTGTAATCCCAGCTACTGGGGAGGCTGAGGCAGGAGAATCACTTGAACCTGGGATGTGGAGGTTCCAGTGAGCCAAGATCATGCCAGTGCACTCCAGTCTGGGCAACAAAGCAAGGCTTCGTCTCAAAAACAACAACAACAACAACAACAAAACCACCATGCTCATGCAGCAAACAGCTACTATGTTTCAGCAAAACAACTTTGCAACTACATTTAACAAATACAGTCATTTTTTATTTTATTGGTTTTGTGTTGCTTTAATTTTTCCTCTGATTCAATTTGACCTTTATAATTGTTTACATCTAGTTTTATATGTATACATTTAAGTAACATAAAATGATTCAAGTCAACACCAGAGACCTACAATTATTTTTTCTTTAAATGAAATCTTAACTTTAAGAATCAGTAAGGGAAGCTCTTAAGAAAGGCATAGGCATCTGTAACATACTGGCATCTCATTAACCACTGTTAAATGAAGCACTATTCATCCTAGAACATTCTTCATAATTGCCTAAATATGAAGCAGTTCAATTGTACATCTTGGGGTTAGTGTATGCGCATTTAAGTCTCCCAGTTTAAGCCTTGTTTGAAATCCCTGTTAATGACAATGGTTTTCTAAGAATGTTAGTACATAGAGCTCTACTTTTTTGATTGACAGTAATTTATTCCTCCTGTTTACCAGTTGCTGGTTTATTACCATAATAACAATACAGGTTAAGCATCCCTAATCTAAAAACCCAAAATCTGAAATGCTCCCAAATCCAAAGTTTTTTGAGCATCATGATGACACCACAAATGGAAAATTCCATACCTGACCTCATGTGATGGGTCCCAGTCAAAACAAGGTGAAAGCATTCTTTCATGCACAAAAATATTTAAAGTATTACATAAAATTACCTGCTACACGTATAGGACATACATGAAATATAAATTCAAATATGAACTTATATATGCCAATATTCCAAAATCAAAACCCACAACACTTCTGTTCCCAAGCATTTGGATAAGGGATACTCAGCCTGTAATACCAATCATTTATTGTAGTATTGAAATACTTCACAAATATGGTGTTAAACATTTTATTTATGTTATTTCGTTTAACCCATACAATTTACTCAATGACTTAAGTAAAACTGTCATTTTACAGAGACTTAGAAGGATTGTCATTTGTCCAAAGTTAACATAAGGAGCTGAGATTGAACCCAGATATGTCTTCCTTTATCAACTCAGTTTTTTAACTTCTTTAAATTCTCTTGATTGTCCTTACTTTCTGGGCTTACCATATTTCCATAAAGCTAAGTTGTCATCAGTTGTAAGACAGTCCATTGTGTATGTGCCAATACAATGAGCACAGGCTGACAAACTATAACACTGAGCTTTATCACTAGAATTTTTATTTCATATTGATCAAAAGTGCTCTATTTAATAAATAGTCCTAGTGATATATATACATATATATATGTGTGTGTATATATATTTATCTAACATTACTTCTGTGCACATGAAAAAAATAAAAACAGAGGAGTCCAGCTTTTCTTAATCATTTTTTAGATCAAGTTCACCAGTGTCTGTCTTTTCATAGTGTCATTCTCCATGTCAGCAAGGGCATTGATGGTGTAGTGTTTCTTAAAAGAATGTTCCATTATTGGATCTAAAGTTTTCTTCCAATCTGCTGCCATTCTTTGCACAGGTTTTGATATGTATGTGCAGGCAAAGTCAACACTTCTCATTTGAATATACAAAATACACATCTTGGAGTCAATGAAATATGATATTATTATGCTTACTGTAGACTATGTTAAAAAATCAACCATCCACAAATGTAAGGAGTATTTTACAATGTTTTGGTTACACTGGGCACCTAGATCTAATATCATATTTTAGCCTGCTAAGAATCATTAGAATGTATTTATGTTCCTTTACTTACATTATCTCCATTTATTGAATGCTTATGATATATTGGTCTAGAGTCTTTGCACGTATTTACTCATTAAACTGAAGGAAGAGCTACATTGTCCCATTGAAGAAAATAAGGTCAGAGAGTTTAGATAACATGTTTAAAATCACATTGCTTCTTAAGCGGCAAAGCTACAATTTGACTTCAATCTCTCTAACACCAAACTCCATTCTACTAACTACCACGTGACACTACAATCCACATAAACACACACATTATTAGTGTCAGAATTGGCAGCTGATATTAATGGTCCTTATTATGTGCTATGTAATAAGCTACTTCTATTTCCCTTAGCCTTCCTTCTGCCTGCATGTGAGTATATAAAGTATTATGAACATGAATTCTTATTGACTCCTGTCCCCAAGGCCAAATATGAACAGTAACCCTCAGGGACTGATCTGGAGGTAATGGGCCAGTATTTCCTGCATCCTGGCAATGTATCACTCCCTTGACCATCTTGCTTTAAAGGTTTCTCGGAATTATCTGTAAAAATGGCCATAGTCCTGGCTGTTTTATAGTACTCTTACAGAAGATAGATCCATGCATTCCCTTTTTAAAACAAACGATCAGAAAATTTCATTTTGGCAATCATTTTATAGGAAATTCACATTGGTTTATTTACATGTTTATGACCCATAATATGAAAAGAAAATGTGCGGTTGTTTTATGTTGAACCCAAAGCAAAAGATTTCATTACTTAGCTGCCGTGCAATATAGCCATACTTAGGTCATTATTTTGCCTTTAAAATAAGAAAAATAATTTCAGAGGAACCCTGACCTCATTTTATAGTCTGGAAGTCAATGGCACAAATAGTTAGCAATACTCCTAAACTTTTTTCTATGGAAATAATGAATCTAGGAACTACTTTGAAAGTCAAGTGAAACAGCTTTTATAATGTGAGCTCATGGATTTGGGAGACCTTTATTTAAAGGCTCCTCACATGGTAGCTGTGAGGAGTGTCTCTTAATAATTCAGTCCAGGTGTTTAGAAACAAGAACAGGATATCTGTCATTTCTAGAGCCTGTAAATCAGACGTGGTTGGAGAGATGTCAGCTTCATCTGTGAAGGCTTTGAGATACTATGAACAAATGTCTAGCCAAATGGGATGCGTCATTTAGGAAGATTTGCATGTTCTTTCTTCCAAGTGCCCAAGTCTCAGTGTCTGTCACTACTATCTCCTTAGCTGCCCATATAGAAAATTATTCTCGATATTCCCCTCTTATTTGATCCCTATATCCAATTGATCTTTGAGTCTTACCAATTCCACCTCCTCGATAACTCCCTAATCTGCCTACATCTCTCCATCCTGACTGTCAATACTCACAGTCACCACCATGGCTCACCTGGACAACTGACCCAGCTTCTACCTCATCTAACTGATGCTTTCTGCCTCTGGTCCTGCTTTTTGTGAAGGGAAAAATCTAATTATATCACTCCCTGGCTTAAACTCTTCAATGACTTCCTGCAGCTCTCAAAATAAGGCCCAAAGAGTATCATATATTGTCCAAGGCTCCTAATGATGAGGCCCCTGTCAAATTCCCAAGCCGCATTTCTCTCCTTTTTCACTCCCATGTTTCCCTGCTCCAGTGAAATGGAACAACTTTTAGCAACTCAAATATTCTACCTTCAAGTTCTTATGCATGGGGTTTCCCTGCCTAAAATATCTGTCTGTTTGAAGCGCAGGGTTAGCTTTTACATCCTCTTAGGATGACTTCGGCCATTCCCAGGCTGGTTTCATGCCCCCTGCCATGTGCTCTTACTTCTTTATGATTATCCTATCACTTCGTGGATTCTACTATAATTACCCACATTTGTGCCTCCCCTACCAGCCATAAATTTCTTGAGAGAAGAAGCAGTCTTCTACTCACTGTCATATGACAGGGCAGTGATTTCCATACCGTGTATAGCACTGATGGTACAGAGAATGATTTCACAGATGCTCTCTTTAAAGCTTTTTAAAATTGTTCTACTTTTTGAAATACATACTTTCTCTTTATAACAAGCTTGTTTTCTTCAAGAACCTCAGATGCACAGATTTGGATTAACTACAACACTTATTCCATGACACAGCCGTTATTGGTCCTTGCATCACCCACTTGTATTTATTTTGCTAGTTATTTTATACCATAATCAGTAGCCCTAAACTCACCATGCAAGAGAAAAGCTAAGATCTTCACAGTCGTGGACATTATTCATCTATCAATACCACACCTGTTCTGTCCTTTTGCATCCCTCTATCTGACCCTGTGTGCCATGCTCACCATTCTCCTGCCTTCTTTTTAAATTTTTTAATTTCCTCTATATTGATCTCTAAGCTTTTTTTCCTTATGTTTGGTTGTTTTAAACTTTATAAAAAGGGTATCATGCTTACACAATATTTAGGAACTTTTTTCACTTAATATATTGCTGATAGTATCCATATTGTTGATGTTGCTGCAGGTCATTTGGTTTGATTGCCATATTTCATTCCATTTATGAATATACCACAGTTTACGCACCCACTCACCAATCGATGAGCACCTGGGTTATCTACAGGCTTTTGCCGCTGTGAGCAGCAGTGCTCTGAACACTCGTGTGCATCTCTCCTGAGTGTGTGCAAGCTTTTCAATGGGGTAGAACTGCTGGGTCAGAGAGTATGGGAATAATGGATAATGGATATGGAGATGGGATAATGGGTATGGATAATGCCAAACTCGAATCCAATGGGATGGCACCAACTTATACTCCTACCAGTAACAAATATGAAATCCTGTGGTTCTACATCCTTTTCCATACGTGGCACTGTCAGCATTTTACATTTGGGCCTCTCAAGTATCTATAAAATGGTATCTCATCTAATCTAGATTTGTATTTTCCTCATCACTAACAATACTAAAAATTTATTCATGCATCTATTGCATACATGTGTTTATCTCTTCTGTGAAAGGCCTATTTCTGTTTTGTGCCCATTTTTCTTTTGACTTGTTTGTGCTACTCTTACTGATATTTAGTCACTTTAACATATTTTGATTCTAATTATTTGTAGATTGTGTGTACCTATTGCAGATTATCTTGTTGCAGTCTGAAATTTACCTCTCAGTATCTTTAAGTTTTCATAATGAATAAAAGTTCTTACTATACACATTTATCAATGTTTTCTCTTATAGTTAACTGTTCTTTGTGTCTCCCTAAAGAAATATTTCCCAATTAGTATTGGTTTTCTTTTTATAAGAGTAATATAGCATTTGCTTTAAAACTACATTTGAGTAAAAATGAGGCATTTTAAAGAAAAACTAAAATGCTCCAAATTATACACAGTATATAGCACAATTCATAATAGTGATGTGTAAATAATTGAAGTTTGGGAGACATTAACCATGTTCTCAAAATAGCATAAATTTATACTGAATAAATGAGCTCAGTTATACATGCAGTAATTCAATTAACATATGTTTCAAATGATTCTCTCAGAGTTTCCATGTTTGAGACCTCCAGCTGGATCCTCTAGAAATGTTTGCTAAAACTATTTGAAGACACTCATCTAAGAGGTGTGTGTGTGTGTGTGTGTGTGTGTGTGTGTGTGTGAGTGTGTGTGTGAGTGAACTGTGTGTATGTATAGAAGATACAAAAGTAATAGAAGAGAAGCAAAGAGTATATGAGAGCTAGGTGAAACCTTAAGGATGCTCGCTTTATGGTACATATGTGAAAACCAAACCTAGGCTTGTCCAAGTTCAGGAACAGGTTGCACCAGAATGGGATTAGAGTATTGCTTAGTCATTGGCTCCCAGCACCTCCCCTGGTGAACTTCAGCCATAAGGATATGCTTCTCAGAGTGAGCAGGAAGTCTTTGCATTTATCAGCACTGACGGCTTAGTTTGCATGTTTTTCCCCCTCTCTTTCCAAATCAAAAAATATGCAATTCCTAGTCCTTTGCATTAAACTCCATACCTCACATATGACATTCAACAATACCAAAGTAGACTTTTTCATAATATGGCAGTGAGTGAAATTTCGCAGCTGCTTAACTCATGAAGTAGGTTGTGGTGGAGGTTTCTGTATTTGAGCTGCTTTTGAACTAGAACCTACTGCTGTCCACACATCTTTAAGGTGCTAGGCACATCATAGGCATTCAGCCAGAACTTGCTGGAATAAACTAAAATACTCTGTGGAAACAGGCAAACTAATAAGAACGTTCACCCTCCAAGTTGTTTAAACAGACGGTTTATTTTTGAAAGACAAAAAAAAAATGTGTAAAAGAAACTAAAATTAGGGTTGATCTCAGTTGATCCTCATGGTGCTAGGGAAATGGATTTTTGGGCCAGCTGTCATGTGATTAGAGTGGGCCATTTTTCTCCTTTTTCTAAGATTATATTTTGAGGACATCTTGGTACTGGCATTTCTTTACTGACTCATTTGAAAGAGACTTATACATATATTGTAAACTCTATGTCTGGAGCTAAAGAAAGGAAAGAAATAGAATAAAATGCTTCTCTATCTTAAAAGCTATCCATGACCTCAAGTCCACCCCAAATGGACCTGCCCATCCGTTTCTTTTTCTCTCTTTAGCTCTTATGCAGAACAAGGCAGGACATAGCAACATGGTCATTTTGATGTAAAATTGTAATTTAAAATGATATTTTTAAATCAACTTTTTACCTAAAATATGAGAATAACCAAACTCTCTGAGGCTCATTTTGTGACTCACCAACCCTATACCCATTGCTCCTACCCTCTTCCTATGAGGGCAAATGTAAAGACCCAAGGCAGAGGCAACAGGAAGTTGGGTCTGAGGGATGGAGTGAGGATGTCTGTTTTTTTCCTCACTTTGGTAATATGTTCAATATGGAAGTTCAACAATGTATTTTTTAATTTTAAAATTTATAACATTTTATGGCTGAGTACAGTGGCTCATGCCTGTAATCCTAGCACTTTGGGGGCTGAGATTGGAGGGTTGCTTGAGCTCAGGAGTTTGAGACCAACCTGGGCAACATGGTGAAACCTTGTCTCTGCAAAACATATACAAAAAATTAGCCAGGTGTGGTAGTGCACACCTGTAGATCCAGCTACTCAGGAGGCTGAGGTGGGAGGATCACCTGAGCCCAGGGAGGTCAAGACTGCAGTGAGCCAGAATTGCACCACTGCACTCCAGCCTGGGTGACAGAGAAAGCCCCTGTTTTCAAAAAAAAAAAAAAAAAAAAATTATAACATTTAATAATACAAAAGTCTATATACTCACATCCATGTAGTATACAGAATATTGTTACATACACCCTGCGTACCCATCATCCAGTTCAAGTAATAAAACCTTTCCAGCCCTACTGCAACTGCCCATATCAATCCCCCTTTCCTCTTATTTATTTCTTCAAAAGTGTTTATTTAAGTGACTGTTACATGTCAAGTAATGTTCTAGGCACTGGAAAACAGTACAATTAAAAATAAAACAGACAAGAAGACCCGAACTCATGGAGCTTTTATGAAAGGAAACTATTCTTCTGAATTTTGGGTTCATCATTCTCTTTTTCTTCCTCATACTTTTTCTATGTGTATAAGACTTTCTAAACAATTTGTGTAACTTCACTATCATACTGCATGAATTCTTCTAAGTTTTGTTTCTTTCACTTAATATTTTTGTGCATGAAGTTTGAATTCATTAATGTTCAGTTTTCATGGTCTTACATTAAGTGAATATTTCACAGTTTATCCATTTTCCTGTTTATGGATATTTAAAGTATCTTTAGTTTTGCTATTGCAAACAATGCTCCTATGAAATGGTATCAACCATTTGAATACAGGAAGCCCTTGACCAACACAGGAGTCAGTGGGGCCACCCCCATCGCAGTAAAAAATCCAGGCATAACTTTCGATTTCTGTAAAACTTCACTACTAATAGCCTGAGGTTGGCCAGAAGAAGCCTTACCAATATCATAAACAGTCAATTAACATATAAATACACTAGTATCTACAAATATTTTGTACATTCAGGACATACCTTTTCTTAATTTTTGCAACATTTCTAGGCTACATGGTTTGTCTTGTGAGTTTTTTCAAATTGTTGCAAATCTCCAAAAAATTTTCCAGTATATGTATTGAAGAAATGTGCATAAAAATGGACCCACGCAGTTTAAGCCTATATTGCTAAAGGATCAACTGTATACCAGTTGTGTTTCTCCATTCTGCTATTGATAGACATATGGGTGGTTCTCATTTGTTGCCTGTTATGAATAAAACTGCTGTGAACATTAGTCTTTCAGTAGGTATATGTTTTCACTTCTTGTTAAATGCCTAGGAGTGAAATTGCAGTGTCATATGGGAAATGCATGTTTGACTTCATAAAAAAACTGCCAAAATGTTTTCCAAAAAAAAAAAAAAAAAAGCTATACCATTTTACACACCTAGTTGCAATGTATGGGGGTCCCAGTTGTTCCACATCCATGCCAACACTATTATTAGTCATTTTCACTCTAGCCATTCTAGTACTGTGAAATGGCATCTTGTTGTTGTTCAGTGTGCGTTTTCCAGAAGACTAGTGGCATTAGGTATCTTTTCATGTGTTTATTAACTTTATATCTTCTTTCATAAAGTGCCTTTTCAAGTCTTTGGCCTGTTTTTTGTTGTTGTTCTTGTTGTTCTTGTTGTTCTTGTTCTTGTTCTTGTTTGTCATTTATTATTGAGTTTGGGAGTTCTTTGTATATTCTGAATCATATATTCCAGATACAAGTCCCCTGTCAGAGTCATGTATTAAGAATATTTTACCCCAGTCTGTAGCTTGCCTTTTGACTTTCCTAAAGGTATCCTTTCAAGAGTAGAAAGTTTTTATTTTGATAAAGTCTAATTAATTTTTTCATTTATTTAAGAATCTTTGCCTACTCTAAAGTTAAAAATAAATCTTTTATTCTACAAATATTATAGTTTTGGCTTTTATATTTAGACCTAAAATCCATTTTGAATTAATTTTGGTTTATGGCATGAAGAAAACATCAAAATTAATTTTTTAATATGAATGTCCAGTTGTTCCCACATCACTTATTATGAGAAAAAAACTTTACCTTTTCAGTGTAATTACTTTAAAATCTTTTCAAAAAATCAATTGTGGGCTGGTGGGTCTATTTCTGAACTTTCTTCTGTTCCATTGATCTATATGTCATTTGTATTTCAAGACCACATTGTCATGATGAGCAGAGCTTTATAATAAGCCTGAAAATTAGGTAATGTAAGTCTCCCACCTTTGTTCTTTTTGAAAATTGTTTTGGCTATTCTTGGTCATTTATGTTTCTGTATAAATTATAAAATAAACTTGTTAGTTTCTACATAAACATTTTCTGATATTTTAACTAGGATAGCACTAAATCTGTAAACAAATTTGATACAACTAACATCTAAACAATACTCAGTGTACCAATCCATGAACATAGTATGTCTCATTATTTATCTAAGCCTTTTTCAATTTCACTCAGCATGCTTAATGATTTTCAGTGTGGACATCTTGAACATGTTTCATTCGGTTTCTTCCTAGATACTGGCATTTTTTTATGCTTTTGGTTTACCTTTAAGATAACCTTTTAATTTGGGAATATTTTCAGATTTACAAAAAATTGTGAGGCTAGCACAGAGAACTCCCATATACTCTAGGGGAACCAATATATAACCCCTGTTATTAATGTCTTACCTTTTGTGGTATATTTGTCACAATTAATTAACCAAGATTGATAAATTATTATAAACTAAAGTCTATACTTTATTTAGACTTCCTTAGTTTTTACCTAGCATCCTTTCTCTGTTCCAGGATCTCATCCAAGGTACCATATTACATTTAGTTCTTATGTATTCTTAGGCTCCTCTTGTCTGTGACAATATCAATTTACTTTTTATTATCTTCACAATATTACAATTTTTCTCCAAAATGGTAGGGATACTGAATACCCACATGTAAAAGAGTAAAGTTGGACCCTAACCTCACACAATAACAAAAATTAACATTAAATGTATCAATGACCTAAATATGAAAGCTAAAACCATAACAACTCTTAGAAAAAAGGACTAAATCTTCATGACCTTGGATTTGGCCATGGGTTCTTAGATAAGATACAGCAACAAAATAAAAAATAGATAAACTAGACTTCACCAAAATAAAAACATTTTTGTAATTTCAAAGGCCATTACCAAGAAAGTGAAAAGACAGCCTATAAAATACAATAGAAAATTTTGTAAATCATATATCTGATAAGGATCTAGCATGGAGAGTATATAAAGAGCTCTTACAACACAACAATAAAAAACAAACCAATTTAAAAGTACACGAATGCCTTAAATAGACATTTCTCCAAAGAAGATATATCCAACCAAGAAATGGCCAACAAGTACATGAAAAGACATTTGACATCACTAAGCATAAGGAAAATGTAAACCAAATACACAATGATAGCTACTTCATACCTACTATGATGACTACAATCAAAAAATGAAAATAAAGGTACTGGTGGAGAAACTAAAACTCACATACATTTTTGGTATGAATGTAAAGGCTCAGACACCATGGAAAACAATTTGACAGTTCTTCAAACTGTTAAACACAGAATTGCCATGTGATCCAGCAATTCTATTGCTAGGTATAAACCTACAAGAATTGAAAAAGGTACTCAAAGAAGTACATGTACACGCATGTTCATAACAGCACTATTCATAATAGCCAAAAGGTGGAAGCAACCCACATGTCCATCAACAGAGGTAAAGATAAGCAAACTGTGGTATATCCATACAGTGGAACATTATTCAGCCTTAAAAAGAATGAAGTTTTGATACATGCCACAATATAGATGAACCGTGAAAATATTGTTCTACGTGAAAAAAGCCAGACACAAAAGGTCACAGATTATATTATTCCATTTATAGGAAAATCCTATAGAGATAGAACATAAATTGTGGTTACCAGGGGTCAGATTTGGGGAGTAGAGGGTGACTGCTTCCCAGGCACATGCTTTCATTTTGGAGTATGAAAATGTTTTGGAACTAGATAGAGGTGGTGGTTGCACAACATTGTTAATGTACTAAATGCCACTGAATTATTCACTTTTAAATGACTAATTTTATACTACGTAAATTTTACCTCAATAAAAAAAATACTTAAAAAATGGTAGGGATGTTTGTCTATTTGATCACTGCTGTATCTCTAGCTACTTTAAGAGTACCTGACATGCAGAAGGCCCTCGATAAATATCACTGAATGAATGCAATACAGCACGTGTTTTTTAAGCTTAGGAATTGTATTGCATAGTTGTAGCTAAAAAAAAAAAGAAAAGTCTAAATTTACCGCTATAAAACATTTCTAAACTCAGACGTGAGTTGTAGCGAAAATTCAGCAGCCACAATTTCCCAGAAAGATAGAAGATAGGCCCAGATGCTAGAAAACAACATTTGCATCCACTGTCATTCCTGTTTCCTTTTGCTTTTCTTTTATTAAAACATTTTATTTTATTTGTCCTGCTTTCTTTTTCTAGAAAGCTGAAATTGCAGACCATGGCTAAGACTACTGACATTCCACTATCTTCCTACCAAGTATACCCCAACAAGTATAAACTTTATTTGCTATATTTACTATAAACGAAACACTATGTGCTTGTCTTAGCTCAGGCTATCGTAACAGAATATCATAGAATGAGTGGGTTAAACAACAGGAATTTATTTATTACAGTTCTGGAAGCTGGGAAGTTCAAGATCAAGGTGTTGGCTGACTTGGCTTCCCAGGGAAGGTGCTCTTCCTGACATGCAGATGGCGGCCTTCTCTTTGTATACTCATATACTGGGAAGAGATGAGGAGTGGGGAAGCTCTTTAGGGTATCTTTTTATAAGGGCACTAATCTCATCATGAAGTACCCATCCTTATGACATCATCTAAATCTAATTATCTCCCAAAGGCACTATCTCCAAATACCATCACACTGGGGGTTAGGGCTTCAACATGTGACTTTGGGGGAAACAAGTTTCAGTCCATTGTAGTACAGCGAAGCTGAGCTATTATATAAGCTATTATGAGTACTGTGCATTAGCTTTGCCAAGAACTACATAAATAAAACAAGGCAGAACACAGAGCAAGGCAGTTATTCAAAATATATAGAGATAAATACAGCAGGAGTCTTATTCAGCCTCTATTTTAGTTTTTAGCATTTATGATGTATCAGACACTCAAAGTGGTATTTTTTTTTTTTTAATTATTCTTTAAGTTCTGGGATAAATGTGTAGAACATGTAGGTTTTTTACATAGGTATACATGTGCCATGGTGGTTTGCTGCACCCATCAAACCCGCATCTACATTAGGTGTTTCTCCTAATGCTATCTTTCCCCTTGTCCCCTACACCCCAACAGGCCCTGGTGTGCGATGTTCCCTTCCCTGTGCCCATTTGTTCTCATTGTTCAACTCCCACTTATGAGTCAGAACATGCAGTGTTTGGTTTTCTGTTCCTGTGTTAGTTTGCTGAGAATGATGGTTTCCATCTTCATCCACGTCCCTGCAAAGGGCATGAACTCATCCTTTTTTATTGCTGCATAGTATTCCATGGTGTATATATGCCACATTTTCTTTATCCAGTCTAACATTGATGCACATTTGAGTTGGTTCCAAGTCTTTGCTATTGTGAACAGTGCCACAATAAACATATGTTTGCATGTGTCTTTATAGTAGAATGATTTATAATCCTTTGGGTATATACCCAGTAATGGGATTGCTGGGTCAAATGGTATTCTAGTTCTAGATCCTTGAGGAATCACCACACTGTCTTCCACATTGGTTGAACTAATTTACACCCCCACCAGCAGTGTAAAAGCATTCCTATTTCTCCATATCCTCTCCGGTATCTGTTCTTTCCTGACTTTTTAATGATCGCCATTCTAACTGGTGTGAGATGGTATCTCATTGTGGTTTTGATTTGCATTTCTTCAATGACAGTGATGATGAGGTTTTTTTCATGTTTATTGGCTGCATAAATGTCTTCTTTTGAAAAGTGTCTGTTCATATCCTTCACTCACTTTTTGATGGGGTTGTTATTTTCTTGTAAATTTGTTTAAGTTCCTTGTAGATTCTGGATATTAGCCCTTTGTCAGATGGACAAATCTTTAATCTATCTTGAGTTGACTTTTGTATAAGGTGTAGGGAAGGGATCCAGTTTCAGTTTTCTGCATACAGCTAGCAAGTTTTTCCAACACCATTTACTAAATAGGGAATCCTTTCCCCATTGTTTGTTTTTGTCAGGTTTATCGAAGATCAGATGGTTGTAGATGTGTGACATTATTTCTGAGGCCTCTATTCTGTTGCATTGGCATACATATATATATATAGACACCAGTACCATGCTGTTTTGGTTACTGCAGCCTTGTAGTATAGTCTGAAGTCAGGTAGCATGATGCCTTCAGCTTTGTTCTTTTTGCTTAGGATTGTCTTGGCTATATGGGCTCTTTTTTGGTTCCATATGAAATTTAAAGTAGTTTTTTCCAATTCTGTGAAGAAAGTCAATGGTAGCTTGATGGGAATAGCATAAATCTATAAATTACTTTGGGCAGTATGGCCATTTTCACAACATTAATTCTTCCTATCCATGAGCATTGAATGTTTTTCAATTTGTTTGTGTCCTTTCTTATTTCCTTGAGCAGTGGTTTGTATTTCTCCTTGAAGAGGTCCTTCACATCCCTTGTAAGTGTATTCCTAGGTATTTTATTCTCTTCATAGCAATTGTGAATGGGAGTTAACTCATGATTTGGCTCTCTGTTTGTCTATTATTGGTGTATAGGAATGTTTGTGATTTTTGCACATTGATTTTGTATCCTGAGACTTTGCTGAAGTTGCTTCTCAGCTTAAGGAGTTTGAGGGCTTTTTTTGGATGGGGTTTTCTAAATATACGATCATGTCATATGCTAGCAGAGATAATTTGACTTCCTCTCTTCTATCTGAATACCCTTTCTTTCTTTCTCTAGCTCGATTGCCGTGGCCAAAACTTCGAATATTACGTTGAATAGGAGCGGTGAGAGAGGGCATCCTTGACTTGTGCCAGTTTTCAAAAGGAATGCTTCCAGCTTTTGCCTATTTAGTATAATATTGGTGGTGCATTTGTCATAAATAGCTCTTAATATTTTGAGATATGTTCCATCAAAGTTTATTGAGTGTTTTTAGCATGAAGGGATGTTGAATTTTATTGAAGGCCTTTCTGCATCTATTGAGATATTATGTGGTTTTTGTCACTGGTTCCATTTATGTGATGGATTATGTTTATTCATTTGCATATGTTGAACCAGCCTTGCATGCCAAGGATGAAGCTGATTTGATCGTGGTGGATAAGCTTTTTGATGTGCTACTGGATTCGGTTTGCCAGTGTTTTATTGATAATTTTTGCACTGATGTTAATCAGAGATATTGGCCTGAAATTTTCTTTTTCTGTTGTGTCTCTCCAGGTTTTGGTATCAGGATGATGCTGGCCTCATAAAATTAGTTAGGGAGGAGTCTCTCTTTTTCTATTGTTTGGAATAGTTTCAGAAGGAATGGTACCAGCTCCTTTTTGCACCTTTGGTAGAATTTGACTGTGAATCTGTCTGGTCCTGGGCTTTTTGTGGTTCGTAGGCTATTAATTACTGTCTCAATTTCAGAACTTCTTATTCATCTATTCTTATTCGACTTCTTCCTGGTTTAGTTTTGGAGAGGGTGTGTGTGTCCAGGAATTTATCCATTTCTTCTAGATTTTCTAGAGTATTTGCGTAGAGGTGTTTATAGTATTCTCTGATGGTAGTTTGTGCTTCTGTGGGATTAGTGGTGATATCCCCTTTAAAATTTTTTATTGTGTCTATTTGATCCTTCTCTCTTTTCTTCTTTATTAATCTGGCTTGTGGTCTATCTACTTTGTTAATCTTTTCAAAAACCAGCTCCTGGATTCATTGAATTTTTTGAAGGGCTTTTTGTGTCTCCATATCCTTCAGTTCTGCTCTCATCTTAGTTATTTCTTGTCTTCTGCTAGCTTTTGAATATGTTTGCTCTTGTTTCCCTCGTTGTTTTAATTGTGATGTTAGCATGTTGATTTTAGATCTTTCCCACTTTCTCCTGTGGGCGTTTAGTGCTATAAATTTCCCTCTAAACACTGCTTTAAGCTGTGTCCCAGAGATTCTGGTACATTGTGTCTTTGTTCTCATTGGTTTCAAAAAACTTATTTATTTCTGCCTTAATTTAGTTATTTACCCAGTAATCATTCAGGTGCAGGTTGTTCAGTTTCCATGTAGTTGCGTGGTTTTGAGTGAGTTTCTTAATCCTGAGTTCTAATTTGATTGCACTTTGAAACCAACAAGAACAAACACACAATGTACCAGTATCTCTGGGACACAGCTAAAGAGACTCTTTGTTATGATTTCCATTCTTTTGTATTTGCTGAAAAATGTTTTACTTCCAATTATGTGGTCAATTTTAGAGTAAGTGTAAAGTGGTGTTGAGAAGAATGTATATTCTGTTGATTTGGGGTGGAGAGTTCTGTAGATGTCTATTAGGTCTGCTTGGTCCAGAGCTGAGTTCAAGTCCTGAATATCCTTGTTAATTTTCTGTCTCATTGATCTGTCCAATAATGACAGTGGGGTATTAAAGTCTCCCACTATCATTGTGTGGGAGTCTAAGTCTCTTTGTAGGTCTCTAAGAACTTGCTTTATGAATCTGGGTGCTCCTGTATTGGATATATATAGATATATATTTAGGATAGTTAGCTTTTCTTGTTGCACTGATCTCTTTACCATTATGTAATGCCCTTCTTTGCCCTTCTTTGCCCTTCTTTGTCTATTTTGATCTCTGTTGGTTTAAAGTGTGTTTTATCAGAGACTAGGATTGTGACACCTGCTTTTTGTTGTTTGTTTTGTTTGTTTTATTTCGTTTGTTTGTTTTTTGTTTGTTTTCCACTTTCCATTTGCTTGGTAAATCCTCCTCCATCCCTTTATTTCGAGTCTGTGTTTGTCTTTGCATGTGAGATGGGTCTCCTGAATACAGCACACCACTAGGTCTTGACTCTTTATCCAATTTGCCAGTCTGTGCCTTTTAATTGGGGCATTTAACCCATTTATGTTTAAGGTTAATATTGTTATGTGTGAACTTGATCCTGTCATTATGATGCCAGCTGGTTATTTTGCCCATTAGTTGATGCAATTTCTTCATAGTGTCAATGGTCTTTATATTTTGGTTTATTTTTGCAGTACCAGTTTTTCCCTTCTATATTTAGTGTTTCCTTCAGGAGCTCTTGTAAGGCAGGCCTGGTGGTGACAAAATCTCTCAGCATTTGCTTGTCTGTAAAGGATTTTACTTCTCCTTCACTTATGAAACTTAATTTGGCTAGATATGAAATTCTGGGTTGAAAATTCTTTTCTTTAAGAATGTTGAATATTGTCCCCCCGCCCCTCTTCTGGCTTGTAGGGTTTCTGTTGAGAGATCTGCTGTTAGTCTGATGGGCTTCCCTTTGTGGGTAACCTGACCTTCTCTCTGGCTGCCCTTAACATTTTTTCCTTCATTTCAACCTTGGTGAATCTGATGATTTTATGTCTTAGGGTTGCTCTTCTTGAGGAGTATCTTTGTGGTGTTCTCTGTATTTCCTGAATTTGAATGTTGGCTTGTCTTGCTAGGTTGGGGAAGTTCTCCTGGATAATATCCTGAAGTGTATTTTCCAGCTTGGTTCCATTCTCCCTGTCACTTTCAAGTATACCAATCAAATGTAGGTTTGGTCTTTTAACATAGTCCCATATTTCTTGGAGGCTTTGTTCATTCCTTTTCATTCTTTTTTCTCTAATCTTGTCTTCATGCTTTATTTCATTAAGTTGATCTTCAACCTCTGATATTCTTTTTTCCAATTGATCGGTCCAGCTATTGATACTTGTGTATGCTCCATCAAGTTCTTGTGCTGTTTTTCAGCTCCATCAGGTCATTTATGTTCTTCTCTAAACTGGTTATTCTAGTTAGCAGTTCCTGTAACTTTTTATCAAGGTTCTTAGCTTCCTTGCATTGGGATGGAACATGCTCCTTTAGCTTGGAGGAGTTTGTTATTACCCACTTTCTGAAGCCTACCTCTGTCAATTTGTCAAACTCATTCTCCACCCAGTTTTGTTCCCTTGGTGGTGAGGAGTTGTGATCCTTTGGAGGAGAAGAGACATTCCAGTTTTTGGAATTTTCATCCTTTTTGTGCTGTTTTTTTTCTCATCTTCATGGATTTATCTACCTTTGGTTGTTGCTGTTGCTGACCTTCAGATGGAGTTTTTGTGCGGTTGCCTTTTTTGTTGATGTTGATGCTATTGCTTTCTATTTGTTAGTTTTCTTCTAACAGTCAGGGCCCTTTTCTACAGGTCTGCTGGAGTTTGCTGGGGGTCCACTCCAAACCCTGTTTGCCTAGGTATCACCAGCAGAAACTGCAGAACAGCAAAGATTGCTGCCTGCTCCTACCTCTGGAAGCTTCCTCCCAGAGGGGCACCTGCCAGATGACAGCCGGAGTTCTCCTGTATGAGGTGTCTGTCGGCCCTTGCTGGGAGGTGTCTCCCCATCAGGAGGCATGGTGGTCAGGGACCCACTTGAGGAGGCAGTCTGTCCCTTAGCAGCGCTTGAGCACTGTGCTGGGAGATCTACTGCTCTCTTCAGAGCTGGCAGGCAGGAACATTTAAGTCTGCCAAAGCTGAGCTCAGAGCCGCCCCTTCCCCCAGGTGCTCTGTCCCAGGGAGATGGGAGTTTCATCTATAAACCCCTGACTGGGGCTGCTGCCTGTCTTTCAGAGATGCCCTGCCCAGAGAGGAGGAATCTAGAGTGGCAGTCTGACTACAGCGGCTTTGTGAGGCTGCAGTGGGCTCCACCCAATCTGAATTTCCCAGCAGCTTTGTTTATGCTTTGAGTGGAAAACCGTCTACTCAAGCCTCAGTAATAGTGGACGCCCCTCCCCCAACCAAGCTCAAGCATTCCAGGTTGACTTCAGACTGCTGCACTAGCAGTGAGAATTTCAAGCTAGTGGATCTTCGCTTGCTGGGCTCCGTGGGGGAGGGATCCGCTGAGCAAGACCACTTGGCTCCCTGGTTGCAGCCCCCTTTCCAGGGCAGTGAAGGGTTCTGTCTTGCTGGTGTTCTAGGCACCACCGGGGTATGAAAAAAAAAATTCCTGTGGCTAGCTCAGTGTCTGTCCAAATGGCTGCCCAGTTTTGTGCTTGAAACCCAGAGCCCTGGTAGTGTAGGCACACAAGGGAATCTCCTGGTCTGTGGGTTGTGAAGACCATGGGAAAAGCATAGTGTCTGGGCCAGAATGCACTATTCCTCATGGCATGGTCCCTCACAGCTTCCCTTGTCTAGGGCAGGGAGTTCCCTGACCCCTTGCACTTCCCGGATGAGGCAACGCCCCACCCTGCTTCTGCTCACCCTCCGTAGACCGTACCTGCTGTCTAACCAGTTCGAGAGAGATGCACTGGGTATCTCAGTTGGAAATGCAGAAATCACCCACCTTCTGCATTGGTCTCGCTGGGAGCCACAGTCCAGAGCTGTTACTATTTGGCCATCTTGCCCAGGAATCTCAAAGTGGTATTTTTAATACACAAAATAACTTACCTTTCATCTTGGTATTCCTATTTCTAGATGAAGAAACTAAAATTCATAGAAGTGATGTAAGTACCCTAGGGTCACACAGGAAGAGGCAGTACAAACATTTGAACTTAGGACACTCAAACCCTGAATGTTGGCTTCATTCTATTTTTTGTCACAGTGCTTCTTCACAAAGTGGAGTTTGTAGTAACCAGCAGCCCTAATTCTTATATCAAGGTCCCTTGATCAGAATAAAAAAGACTTCAAGTTCCAACAAATCTTAGGAGAGGTCTCTGATTGGACTTGTGGGGGTCACATACCAACCTCCAGGCCAAAGGTCAGAGCACTATCATGCTATACTCTCTTAAAAGAAAGCGAAGACTGTTTGAGACATCTAAAACAAAAACATTCCCACACCCATGTTTGTGTCAGGCAATGGTTTAAAAGACATCTACCAAGCAACACTGTTCATTAAAAACATAATACAATTGTTGGTCAATGCTAGTGTGATGAGGAGGGCTCCAGTCTATTGGCTGACAACATGACAGAACAGACTGGAGGTCAGGCTGCGCTGGCTCAGCCTCTCTCTCTCTCTCTCTCTCTCTCTCTCTCTGCATCCTCAGGTAAGCCCAGTCTAAGGCTTGGTTTTCTACCTATAAATGCAGCAATCGTCATAAATAGTTCCTAAAGGCTTTCTAGGTCTAATCTTAAATTTTGGAGAAAAACTCCAAATAGCCATGCATGGGAAAAGAGCAGCATTTTACTGCTGTTTTCAGCCCAAATACCCCTTTTCCAATCTTTCTTTGGCCTTGCAGTGCTGATTTTGCTTGTAGGACCATGAATCTTCTAGTTTTAAGGCCTGGTTTTCACAGCCATAGCAGGGAATGTATATATTCCATGCAATGCCCAGCTTAATCTAGCCAGAACTTCACAGAGGGAAATGAAAAACTAAGTCATTGCTGAGTGAATTGAATCCATATAATGGAAACTGGAATAAAAATACAACTTTTAGCTTTTGCTGGGTCAACATAACTTTCAACTAACAGAAACTGGGTTATAATTTAGTTCATTTGATCAGTGTAGATGGAACTTTCTTAGCCTTTTGCAACACATGCTTTTTTGGGGATAAGCCTAAATATCTCATACCAACCTTCAGCATTTCTGAAATATACCCCTTGCAGGGAGGGGCTCACCTCTTCCCTCTTCCTCCATTAAGTCACTGTAACTCTGAATAGAAACTCCTCTTCTATATACCACTACATTGTAAGATTTGATAACCTTTACTTTCCCTCAATTATATTATAAAAACTGTAAGTTGTTTTAAAATTTCCAACTATTAAACTACAATATTGATGATGCTCTTACAACCTCCCTGTTCACTCCATATCCCACCCATGGAGAGGAGGGTCTGACATGCCCCTCTAGGAGAAAGGATCCCTTCACTGAGGGTCACAGGTCGAACCTGCTTGTTAATAATACTTGCTGATTGTAGACTCTACTTTTCCCCTGATACATTACCTTTTTGTAAACTTCCTCAAGGTAATTTCTGAACCTCAGTTCCTTCCATGTAAAAGATACACAGCAAAACTTGAAGAGGTTGTTATGAAAATTCCTGAGATTATCTGTGGAAAGTGCTTGGCACGGGGTCTGCAATATAGTACGTGTTCAATGAACATCAGATAATAGTGATCAGGGCTGCTGGGTACAGTTGTATGAGCTGTACTACACAGCTCCAGGGGTTGCGAATTTAACTACAATGTGAAGGCTGGCCCCTGGAATTGGGATAGGTAGGAAATGACAGTTAGATGGATAGACAGATAAATAAAAATATCTATGTACAGTCATCCCTTGGTGTTGGCAGGGGATTGGTTCCAGGATCCTTGCAGATATACCAGAATCTTCACATACTCCAGTCCTGAATTCAACCCTGCAGAATCCACATATATGAAGTCAGCCCTCTGTATCTGCAGGTTTCACATTCTGCAATTACTGTATTTTTGAGCTGCATTGGACTACAGATATGAAACCCAAGGATACAGAGAGCTGACTGTATTTATTGAAAAAAAAATCCATGTATAAGTGAACCAGGGCAGTACAAATCCGTGTTGTTCAAAAGCCAATTGTATATGGATTACATAATACTATGGTCCCTGCTTATCTGCAGAGACTGAGGTATGGTTTCAGTTACCTGCTATCAACCACAGTCTGAAAATAGGAGAGTACAATACAATAAGATATTCTGAGAGAGAAAGAGCACATTGACATAAGTATCTTGTTATAATTGTTCTATTATTGATGTTAATCTCTTACTGTAACTAATTTATAAATTAAACTTTGTCATAGGTATTGTATGTATAGGAAAATCATCGTATATATAGTCTTTTGAAGTATCTGTGGTTTCAGGTATCCGCTAGTGGTCTGGGAACATGTTCACTGAATAATGGGGAACTGCATATTAAAAATACATCATACATAATTAATATATAATATTAATATATAATTATATAATTGTATATAATTAATATATATCATATATTTTGTACAGTGAACCTTATAAATTGCCAAAGAACAGGGTGACTGATTTATTAAGACTCATTCTCTGTTCCTGCTGTATAGTATCATCATTAGAGCCAGGAAGTTCCAGCCAGCCAAGTATGCAGTATCAGGCCAGCAGGATCAAATCCAAATGATCTCCCAAGCCAGTGCTTGAAAAGCAACAGCATTTGTGACCCAAAATGATAGTGGGTATAGAACTGAAGCATTCAAAAGGGGCCATGTGAGGCTCCCACACTTTCAGTCTCCCAAAAAAAAGGTTTAAGTCATTTTAAATATTGGTTGTTTAGATTGGGATGATACTGAGAGCAACATGCTGCTATTATTGCAAAGACCGCTGCCCAGAGGAGAGCAGCTCTATCTGCCTGGGCTAGAAGCAAGTGCCTGCCCTTCAGCCTGTGGGCTGTGAGTGTTTCGTAACTGGGGGATGCTTTCGTTCACGCTGGAGACGTGTGACATGAAAATAATTTGAAAAGATGGGACAAGTCAAGGAAGGAGAGTCTGGAGAACATTCAATTTGCCGCAGGCTTCCTAGCCATGTGTTTTATGGCATGAGACACTCCAAGCAGAATGTGGCATTTAGGGAAGTAAAGGGAGTCTGTGACCAAATAATATTAGTGTGGAAGATTCTAATTGGGCTTCCTACTTGGAGACGATCAAATACTTCCAACTAGTGGGAAGTGAATTTCCCAGATTAACTACACATGAAATGATACTGCTGCTCACTTCTCCTTCCTGCTCACCTAATTTGCTGTTACTCAAATATTGCCAAGGTTGGCCTTTCTCAGCAGGAAATACCTAAGCCATTCAATTCCATTTCAAAGAACATTTATCGCTTACCTATTATGTGCTAGGTGGAAATAGGACAAAAATAAGAAGAAGTAGATCCTCCTTCAAGGAGCATGCTATCCATTCAGACAATCAACAGAAAAAGAAATGCTTGCAAAATGGCAAGTATGGACTTTAATAGCAATGCTAACATAGTTCTTCCAGAGTGATGGGCAGCAAAAAAATAAAAATAAAACATGGATTCCCAATTTATTGTTGTATTAAAGTTAGAAAGAAACTGATGCACAAAGAAACTGTGGACCAAAGCAGAACCCTATTTGTTCAGGGAAGAGATATTTGAGGCATTTCCATGAAAGATGTTCATCAGTTGTTTTGAAAGAATTGTGTTTTTACTTACAAAACTGCATTTTTATATCTACGTGGTAAAATCACTTTGCCTTAGCCATTGCATCCATGATTAATTAGTTGATGAATAAGAAAATCATGCTTTAGTGGTATCTAATTTCTTTAGTGAGCTCAATTTATTTGGGAGGAAATGTGTCCAGATAGAGTGTTTTAAAAAATCTTTTTCTGCAATCTTATTTTCCAATCATCCAATCCTTTGATCCTTCAAAAGTAATCACCGCTTTCAAATAAGAATGGCAAAAATGGCTGAGTTCAGACCTGGGTAAATGAAAGGTTATCCTCTCAGTTTAATATGCCTGACATTTTAAAGAAATGATCCAGTGGAAAAGACAGGATTGGACATTTTAAAATACATCTACCAATTCCAAGGTTAGACAAGCAACTCAAAACAAAGGTCTGTCGTGTCTATCCCAGGAATTTTATTGATTTGGCCTGTTTTGTGGAAAACGTGTTGCCCTCAGTTATGGCCCCCAAATTAGTATATCTGCATAATCTCAGACCTTGCCTCCTGTTGTCTGGACATATCAGAACCCAGTTCCTTCCCTATGAACAAAATGTTATACTTTGTGATCTGAAGAGATCATAGCAAAACTCAGGAAATCAAACCATCAGCTGAGTATTTTCAATAAGAATGATTACCATTTATCAAGTATCTACTATAAGCCAGGTGTGGTGTTTAGATACTCTATTTAAATAATTTAGGCCAGGTGCCGCGGCTCACGCTTGTAATCCCAGCACTTTGGGAGGCCAAAGTGGGCGGATCACTTGAGGTCAGGAGTTTGAGACCAGCCTGGCCAACACAGTGAAACTTTGTCTCTACTAAAAATGCAAAAATTAACCAGGCTTGTTGATGCACGCCTGTAATCCCAGCTACTCGGGTGACTGAGGTATGACAATTGCTTGAATCTGGGAGGCAAAGGTTGCAGTGAGCTAAGATCACGTCACTGTACTCTAACCTAGGTGACAGAGTGAGACTTCGTTTCAAAAATAAAAAATAAATAAATATAATTTTTACATTTAGAGTGCTCAGAGTAAAGCACATTTTAGAGTTTAAGACACAATTTTATGTTGTGTCTTGTACAAAGTCAGATGGCCAATAAATGGCAGAGTTGAATTAAAAACCATGTCTGCCAACTTCATGGAATCATGGTCAACTAGATGAAAGCAGGGCAGGTGCAGTGGCTCACATCTATAATCTCAGCACTTTGGGAGGCCAAGACAAGAAGATCGCTTGAGCCTGGAGTTTGAGACCAGCCTGGGCAACATGGTGAGACCTCATCTTTACAAAAAATTTGAACATTAGCCAGGTAAAATTACCTGGCTCATGGCTGTATTCTCAGCTAATTGGGAAGCTGAGGTGGGAGGATCACTGCAAGCCCAGGAGTTTGAGGGTGCAATGAGTTATGATCATGCCACTGCACTCCAGCCTAGGTGACAGAGTGTGATCCTTACCCTGTCTCAAAAGTAAATAAAATAAAGCAAAAGTAGGTAAAAGCAACAGGATATATATCTACGTATTTTTACCCAAAGTTTGGCCCTGAAGTAAATAAACATCTCAACTACACTGACTCCCCACTGAGATGCTACTTAATATAAAACATGTGCCTAGAACAAGACTCTTCTGTTATAGGGTAGCAAGACTCTATACTAACATCTAGAGCATCCATTATATACAAGGTAATGGATGGGAAACTATGATGGGAAATACAGGACACAGAGATGGGGGCTCTATGGCTTATCACCTAATTAAAGAATAAATTATCATAGACCAGTGACAGGATATCTACATACACACACACCAGGGGTGGGGTATATTCATTATTTCATTTATTCAACAAATATTCCTTGGGTGCTACTTCTTCAGCATTTGAGCCTGTGTTTACTCACCTGAAAAATAAGGACAGTAGTTTCCTTGCCTGCTTTCACAGGCTGCTGTAAGGATCTAATGAAGTAATATGTGCAAAATCATTTGGATGACTCTAAACTGTCCCACTGCCACACACTTAGTATTACTGTAAGGCCATCTGCACAGGGTAAGAACTTGCAGTTTTGGAACAACCACACCAGAGTTTGAATTCCACTTAGTCCCTAGGTGACTTAGGGAAATGTGTGCCCTTGCTATAAACCCCCATCTCATAAGGTCATCTGTGAAATGTTTGTTCCTTAACAACAAAAGTACCTGATAAACACTACCATTATGAGGTGGATGGGCTCTAGACACAAATATGGCACCAAAAGTATCACTCCAAAGATAGGAGCTGCCCAATGTATCAGGAAAAGAGCATGTATTTGGGATTCACAAAGACTAAATCTTGGCTCTGCCACTTACTGGCATGAGACCTTGGACATGTCATTTAAACTATTTAAACCTTCATTTCTTCACCTATTAAATGGAGGAATTAATATCAGTCTCATAAAGTTTCAGAACACTCACATGACAATATGGATATAGAGCGCTGGTGTAATTAGAACTGCTGGATAAATGGCATAAGTCATACGTTGGATGAGCATGGCTCCTGATATTAATAAATATGATCTATTTCTGGTTTCCTCATCTCTTTCAACTTGAATCAGTGAAAGTAGTCTTGGGAAAGCTGGAGAGAATGGACAGAGCACGGCTGCCTCTCAATATCTCTTACCTTCCCTATTACCTTCTCTGTGTTAACTGCTATCTGGATAGAAAGGTTTGTACATGGCTGGGCAACTACTGGGCTAGCAGGAAAGCAAAGCATCAGTTATTCCAGGTAATCCCTGTGACCCCTTTCTCAACCTCTAGATCTTTAGTGGGAACCTCTTCTTGATGAGGACCCCTCCGGGGAACCAAGAAAAGCCCATACCAACCTTCTCTCACCTGTCATATCTGATCCTTGGAAAACGCTCATGCATCCCTTTCCCAGCATATACTGGAAATGCAGCCTGTGCCAACATTCTCCCCATGATAGCATCAGAGGAGCTGGTCAACCCTTCTTTAGCCTTTAATTTCCTGAAAGGAGGAGGTCCCTGGGCCACAGTTCTTTTAGGCAGACTTTTCAGGCCTGAGTCAGACACCAGTCATGTAAGTCTTCTAAGCACAGAGGGTACAATTCAAAGCTCTCCAGGGGACCCTTAAAGATAGATGATATATTCATAAATGAGTGTAGCTATATGGAATCACATTGTATTTACAGATGCTGAAATTTGAATTAAAGTTAATTTTCACATCATAAAATATTTTTTGATTCCCCACACCTGACTCCAACCATTTGAAAATGTAAAAATCATTCTAAGCTCAGAATACAAAACAAGGCCATGGGCTGGAGTTGACCTGCCTACTGTAGTTTCCTGAGCCTGGGTCACATGATAGTATTTGTACCCCTCTCCCAAAAAGCAAAATGAAGGATAACACAGCACTTACTTGCTTGCACACAAAAAATTGCTTTGTCAATCTGTTTACACAAT
This sequence comes from Papio anubis, assembly GCF_008728515.1. Classification (NCBI taxonomy): domain Eukaryota; kingdom Metazoa; phylum Chordata; class Mammalia; order Primates; family Cercopithecidae; genus Papio; species Papio anubis. Next base: position 75,514,698 of record NC_044977.1, read on the forward strand.
CCTACTCTCCATAATTTGGTTTCTTTTGATATCTTCAAAGGTGGGTCTTGAATGCTGTTTTTCAAAGGTGGTGCTATTTTTCAGATTAGAATCAGTATTTTTAGATTCAAAGAGACCTTAGGAGGGTAGGGAGTGGAGGTGAAGGGTGGTCTGTCAAGAGTACTGGATCAGTTTATTGTAAATTTTATTTAAAACTCTATCTGGATTTGTCTTACTCGCCTAGTAATTTTGAATTTGTCATACTGACACACCTCAGCTGAAATTCAGGCAGCGTTCCATTCCAAAATCACGTAGCAATAGCCATGGCTACCACTCTCATCACTGCTATCTAGAATCTACGGGTAAGAGGTCAAGAAAGATCAAGTGGGGCAAGTGATGGCACTCTCCATTTTCTTCCATTTCCTTGCTTTAGGTAGATGTCGCTGAAGATGTTGATGAATCAAAGTGACCAGGAAGAAGCAAAATTATTCTATTTACCTATCCTGGTGTATCTTCTCTTCTATCACGGAAGTCTGTCCAGTGTGAGATTTGAGGGCACTTTGTCCCCCTGTTTTTGATACAGTCATCCTTGGGAATGTTGACTTTGGGGAATAATGTGACATCTTCCAAGTTGTGACATCATTCCCCAGAACAGGCTCTGGCACTAGGATCAGTTGTCATCACTCTTTACAGGACCAAGATATTTCTGTTCTATGTGGACTCATTTTTGTGTATTTTCAACAGCAGGTTGGTTTTAAGCATATTTAAGTAGCAAACATATATCTACCCCTGTGGAGGCCATTTTTGCCAAGTGGACTACTCCAACACCAAGCTTCTTTCTGCTCTATGTTTTTAATCTTGGTGGAGACCATGTGATTTACACTAAGGAAAGACAAAGCTCAACTTAAAAGGAAAATGATGGAGTCTGGATTTTTTTAACCCATTTCTTTTTCCTTCTGGAAGCATTACTGTGTTACAATAAAGCTGTAGTACATCAAATGGATATTAATGTGATTCGTATCACAATGATATGAAGCAATTTCTAGGCCACATTTTTATCTGAATACTCATACTTTAGCATCACATAAGATCTGTCTTCTCACAAGTTCAAAGGACTGTAGAAACATGACTTCATTAATTTGCTCCACATCTCAGAGAGTTAGGAGGGGACAGAAATCATTTTTCTTCCATTTTGCAGGTGATGAAGCTGAGGCCCAGAGAGGTTTTGACTGAAATAGGGGCACACAGCCAGTGAGCAAGAAGCTTTCAACATAACTTCATTTACCAGCCTATGCACCCTTTCGTTTTATGTTATGATGAATGCTACTCAAAACACAACCATAGAATAACTTCACATAAACAAATGGACTTAATGAAAAATTTTTTTTTAAAAAAAAGTGTATCAACATTCCAAACCTGTGAAACTGTTGTTTTTCAGATTAAAATCAGAATTTTCAGGTTCAAAGAGACCTTAGAGATTAAAAAAAAAACTTATTGCTCTTTTATTTTATACTGGGGAAAATGAGACCCAGAGGGAATAAAAGATGTTCCCATGTTGTCCAGCTAATTGGAGGCAAAGAGACCAGTTCTCCTGACATGCTGTGACCTTTCTACTAGATTCAGGATGGCAAATACACCTTCCCATTCTGTGCCTTAGCAGACATCAATAATTGATCACCCGATACGTTTCTGTAGAGCCCCGTCAGGCAGTCATAATGAATTACTCAGAGTTGACACTAGAAATGAAACCTATTTGCCATTCATGATATTAAAATGCTGAACACGATTTTTAAAGCTGCTGATTTTTGATGGGCATATAGTATATGCCAGACATGGTACATGTAGTGTTTGATTGCAGTCTCACAACATCTCAATGAGGTTGGCACTATTATAGATTTGGAAACTAAAATTAAGAGAGATTCTATAACTTAAGATCACACAGCTAGTATGTAGTAGATTAAAGATCTGAATCTAGGTCTTAAAAGTTCACATATATATGCACATGCACATACCTACACATACACATGTATATGTACACATACACGTATACACACATACACATGAATTTCACTTAAACATTCTCTATTTATTTTGAATACTCCCTTTTGAATACAATTTTCAGATCATCTTCATCCTATTTTTTCCCCTTCACTTATCTTAACTTTGGATACGTGAGTTTCTTTTTCCTTGCTGAATTTAACAATGAGATGAGATGCTCCAAGTTCACTGAATTTGAAATTCAAAGCAATTCTCTATTTTTCAGTCTCCACTCAGTTGTGATTTGCTATAGGTCAGAAACGGCCTCTTCCTGAAAGGCAGATTTGGTAGCACAAATAAACAATCTTTTGTTGGAGATTTGTTGTATGGCCTTCTCCATACCCTACTCCCTCACCCCATCCATTTCCAAATGCCTTACACAACTTCCTCTACTTCCCTATCCTCAAAGGAACATGCACAAACTCAGCCCTGCTGTGTATGGCATTTTAAATGGAGCTGAGGCCAGGCCAAAATAAAGTATTCCAGCATTTTCTAAAAATTCACCAACAGAAAGACTGAGAAGGATTTACAGCAATGTTCAGTTATATGTAAATATCACCAGAGTAGCTTAAGAGATGAGACATGAATCCTAGACCCTTTTCTTTTTATCTTGCTCTATCAAAAGGGAAAAATAAAAACAAAGACCTAGGAGAAGTGAAAGTTACACTACCTAAAAGGATTTCTAGCTGTCTCTAAATTAGTTAACAGTCCACCCAAGTCTGCAGGGAAAATTTCAGGGAAGATCACAACAAAATGCCCTTTTCTGGACCCAGAAATAAATCCACAGCGATGATCTTTCTTAAGTAAATGTGGCCAGTTTCTGGTGACCCAGCTTGGCTCCTGGACTAGAACTTGGGAATTCCCATTAATGCCTCACAACATTAGCACATGGCATTAGGCCTGCTTACTAACAAAAGGACCCAGCTTTTAACAGAGAGGCTCCCTCTCTGTTGCTTCTATTTGAAGTTAAAGGAAATAAATGGCCCCAAATGATCCTCTTCTAAGAGTAAACTACATTTATCTTCCTGGTAAAGAGGTGAAAACAAACATCCTTAGTGTTTGCATATTGAGAGCCGAGATTCTAGTTTCTCTGGTGGAAACCGAGCACTTGGTTTGTTTCTAGACTGTATTTAAACAGCTTCAGATGCCTGGTTTTACCTGGTTTCTTAGAAAGATAAACTGACTCCAGGCCCCCAAGGGTGTTGACTGTAACAGCCTGCTTTGCCAATGTAAAACATAAGCTACTGCGAAGAGTTCACCCTATCTGAAGGCTAACGCATCATCAGCAAACAGTTTATTCTGCATCTTGTTAATACTGAGAGGTATTTAATGTAAACTCTGAATTATTAAAACCCCATGTGGCTTTTAGAAACACAGCTGCACCTCCCGGTGTCTAGTTGAAGTTCCCTTGTTTGGTCTCTATCAAAATCATGTAGCAGTAATGTGTTGGGAAGAAAAGGTAAATAGTTCTTGATTTCCTAATTTTTTTACAGCTGTGTTTGTAAACATGTGGTTGTTTGGTTTGGTAGGTGAATGCCATTTGAGATGCTTTGGTTCAGTTATACAGCTGCCATCACTCAGGAAGCACTGAGTCCGCGCAGACAGAGTGCAAGGAAAAGCTAATCAATATAGACAGCCAATCTAAGTAATTGAACAGAAATACATATATACAGATATACATATAACCTATACAGATAACATATTAACACTTAGGGAAGAGAAAGAGAGAGACAGAGAAAGAGCGAAAGATTGAGATTCCTCCTGTGACCCTTTGATCATGTGGAAAGACTCCTCAGGGGATGTAGCATTGAGGGTAGATATTGTGTGGTATTTCACCAGACACAGATGAGAGAGAGGACATACATGTACCTACAACATGATTTTTAAAGAAAAGGTTTGGATGTCTGTGTGTAATTTATACGCCTGCTTCTCTATCTGTGCCCTTCCTAGTTTTGTTCTGGCTTCTCTTTTGATACCCTAATATCCTTTCTACACTTTCATATTTTTCCCAGACTCTAGTTACAGGAGTTCTGTCCTTGTGGGCAGGGATCATATTTGTATCCTCTATAACTCTGTACACAAGATCGTTATGCCCTGGAGTATGATACGAGTTTAGTAAACATTTATTGAGTTAAAATTGTCCACAGTCTACTTCTCTTCGCTTCCTTTCCATCAGCACTCTAACTGCTGTCACTTACTCATGGTTTGGATATAAGATGTGATCCACAAACATTCGATAAAAACATGGATGGAGCAACTTGGTGACAGTGATATTAGGAAACAGTGCCCACAGCTCTGTAAACATGACCACCTTGTTATATCAAGTAGTGTGTGAGATGTTTGGATCTTGGAACAGAATTCTAATACCCAGGCATAGGCTGAACCTTTGCTGTTTGGAATCTGATTAAGTAATCTCAACAACACTATGAAGTCAGAGACATCCTCTTGGCATTGTAGGTGACAAAAATAAGTCTGTAAGAGGGGAAATTGCTTGCTCAAGTTCTCTAAGATCATACACAAGGGAGTCACAAAGGTACAACTCCTTCTCCACATCTCACTTCAGGTCCAGAGTTCTTGTCTGTTCAACAATAAAGCCATTATTTCAAGATTCTGTTTTATTCCATAGCAAACAAAGTACTAACTAGACCTCTCCTTAAAGAACCCCTGATCCCTATGTAGTGTATAAGAAGAACAGAAGCAGAAGAAGGAAGATTGTCTTAGTCCATTTGGGCTGCTATAACAAAAATGCTATATATAAACTTGGTTATTTACAGGCAATAGAAACTTATTGCTCACAGTTCTAAAGGCTGTGCGAAGTTCAAGATCAAAATGCCAACAGATTTGGTGTCAGGTGAGGGCCTGTTCCTCACAGGCAGCACCTTCTATGTGTGTCTTCACATGGTGGAAGGGTAAAGGGCTCCCTCAAGTGCCTTTATAAGGGCACTAATGTCTTTCGTGAGGGAACAACCCTCACCATCTAATCAGCTCCCAAAGGCCCCAGCTCTTTTTTTTTTTTTTTTTTTTTTTATACGGAGTATCGCTCTGTCGCCCAGACTGGAGTGCAGTGGCCAGATCTCGGCTCACTGCTAGCTCTGCCTCCCGGGTTTATGCCATTCTCCTGCCTCAGCCTCCTGAGTAGCTGGGACTACAGGCTCCCGTCACCTCGCCCGGCTAGTTTTTTGTATTTTTTAGTAGAGATGGGGTTTCACCGTGTTAGCCAGGATGGTCTCGATCTCCTGACCTCATGATCCACTCGTCTCAGCCTCTCAAAGTGCTGGGATTACACCCAACTCTTAATATCATCATTTGGGGGTTAGGTTTCAACTTATGAATTTTAGGGAAACACAGACATTCAGACCATAGCAAAGGTAGAAGGAGAGAGGGGGGATAGAGTATCAGCCTCAGTCAAGTGCCTGAGCTGGCTCACATATGCATACATTTTCTCTAGTTTTGTTCCCATATGAGTTGCTTCCATACACTTCCAGCTGCTTAGTGAATAAAATAGTGCAGAAAATTAAAGTTTATCAAGCGAAATCTAAGTGGGAAGGCAAAAGGTGCTGGAGGATGTATTACAGAGTCATCTCCATGCAACAACCACATGCAGCACATCGCCATTTGTGGATGTACTGCGTGTGATTTTTCCTGCCACTGTTGTGATTTCTGAGTGCATAACTGAGAGCTGTCTGTAAAACAGTTTGGATATCTGTCCCTGCCCAAATCTCATGCTGAACTGTAATCTCCGTTGCTGGAGGTGGGGCCTGGTGGGAGGGGTTTGAGTGTGGGGGGTGGCTCCCTCATGGTTTGATGTTGTCCTAGAGATAGTGAGTTCTCACAAGATCTGGTTATAAAGTGTGGCTCCCTCCCACTTCCCCTACACTGTCTCTTTCTCCCTCTTGCTCCTGCTTTTGCCATGTGAAGTGCAAGCTCCTGCTTTGCCTTCTGCCATGAGTAAAATTTCCCTCAGGCTTCCCCAGAAGCAGAGCAGATGCTTGTGCCAAGTTTCCTGTACCACCTATAGAACCGTGAGCCAATTAAATCTCTTTTCTTTATAAACTGTCCAGCCTCAGGTATTTCTTTATAACAGTGCAAGAATGGCCTAATATACCTTCCTTCTCTCAGCTTCTGATAGGGCAGTGGTACTCCCAACAGCACTGTGAAAAACAAGGTTTGGCTTCAAGTGTCAGCCAGGTATACAGCTGTCTATGAAACTTTATTGTAGAGAAATCTTTGCTTCCTCCATCCACTCTGAACACCCATTTCTTGCAAGTTGGACCATCTTCTATCCTTCAGACAAGGTTCAAATCCAATCAGCTAATACCTTAGTTATCATTGAACGCTTGACAGGGATTATCAGAACCCTGTCTATTATTCAGCTGAATAGAAGGCCTGGCTTATGACCGAGAAGGACAAAGGAGGCATGGGAAAGTGCTACATACCTGCCTGCACCAGGCTTTGCTGCAACAGCCTGCCTGTTATTAAAAGCTCCAGCTTTTGAGGTTCCTGTCTGAGGAGATAAGAATGTTAAAAGTCTCAAAGAAGTAACTTTCATGAATTTAAGTTGGAAACATTTTAGCAAGTTTTACATTTAGTAACTTTAAGTGAAGGAACCAAAAATATGCCTCTAGCAAGAAAGTTTTGTTCCTTTAAATAAAGAAGCAAAACTAAAGCCCCAAATACATTGAACATAGGGGATAGCTATTAATTATTTCGTAAAGGTATACAATAGTTCACATCCAGAAATACAAAATATATTGTTTCCCTTTTGCCTCTTCCTTAACTTCGCCTACTGCAGGTGTGATCTGTCTCTATCCTTTTCCATGTTCCTTTCATAGTATGACTATTAAACTCTCTTCTTAAAATCTGATCCCTTGCCAGGCAAAATCAATCCATTGTATTTCTCTGCATCCCCATTGGCCCTGCTATATTATGCGTTGAAAGGAAAGTCACTTTGAGAAAAGGGCAATGAGATTCCTTGCACAGGGCCCAGTTCTTCTGTTACTATTAAATTAAACTGTTTATCCCATTACTGCCACTCAAATTTCTGTCTGGAGGCTGAAGGGGCTGCAAGTGTCAAGTGGAGAAATTGGATCCTAAGCCCCCACTCCCCCTGCTCCTACATTATGCATAGGACTAGGCGGCCCTCAGTGGGGAAGGACCAGACCGTGGCAGAGTGGCAGGCCACAAGGTCATGCGGGTATCCCCAGGCCACCAGGGCAAGGTCAGATAGTTTTGGACACTTACACTGGCCTGATTCCAAGAGGCTAAATATTTTGAGAGGTGGAGGAGGGGGAATGGGAGGGAAAGGAAGCAGTCTACTTTCAACCTATCCTTTGCTCACTGTACTCCACTGCAGAGTGAACTTTGAAGAAAGCAAACTTGATCAGCCCTGCCTCTGCTTAAAACTTTCAAGGATCCTCTTGACTTTTGAAGAATCATAACATGGCCACAGCCCACATCTCTGGTCTGGCCATTCCTGCAGTTCCGAGGACTCACTGCGCTCTCTTTTATCTCCCCGTTTTGGTACAGGCAGTCCACTCTGTCTTGGCCTCCCCTGACTTCTCAGCTTTGTTTGGTTAATTCCCGTGCATCCTTCGTGTCTCAGCTTTGGTATTGCCTCCTCTGGGATACCTCCTCAGATTCCACCACCATCTTCCTATTCTGGGATATGCACTATGGTCCGTATCAGGAATTGGAAAACTTTCTCTAAAGATCCAGATAGTAAATATTTTAGGTTTTGCCTTGCGACTACTCACTTCTGCCATTAAAGTACAAGAGCCTGTGCAAATGAGTATATTCATGTTTTATTAGAACTTTATTGACAAAAACAGATGGTAAGTTGAATTTGGTCCATGGGCTGTAGTATGCCAATCCCTACTTTATATGTTCATAGTTTCTTAAGATTTAATCTATTAAGACCTTAATCAGAGAGCAGGAGCATCTTGGGGACAAGGACTAAGTAAGTCATCTCTGCACTCCCAGATGACCCAAGGCACACATGATGTCCGATGGCAATTGGGTGCACACATGTGTGGATGAAGAAACTGGGAAGCTTCGGTCAATCAGTCAATTGATCTTCTGTGACTACTTCCCTCTTTCACAATCAGTCCTCTCTCTTAGTATTTTCTAAAATACTAAAATTGTCTTTGGATTTGGGGTAGAGAAGAGGGAGGTGGAGTAGTTAGCAAGAAGCTTGTCCTTTTGTGTTCTCTGAAGGGGAAACAAGGACACAGGAAATTTCTTCCTTTCAAATATCCAGGCCCTGAATAACTGGCTCTTCAAAAGATTCCAGATTATACTTGGTAGGCCTTCCAGCTCCCAGATTGCTGGCAGCATCTGGTCAGCATCATTCCTTGGGTCTACACATCAGGGCTGTCAATGATCTGACCCCTCCAATATCTTGTTGAGGCACATTTTTGTCCATTGATCCTGTTGAATTTCCAGAAAACCTGGGTAGCTTCTGGGCAAGCATTTCTGGCTGTTTCTTTACAGCAGTGAGAACTAGCTATGGTATCTCCAGGGACCTTACAGGGAGTAGAGGATTTCCATCTGTACTCCAATAGCTCACGACCAAATGAATTTTAAAATGCTCTCATTCTATAGCAACCACCACTACCACTATCATAACAGAAACCACCTCCTAAAGCTCTTTGGAGAGGTAGAGGGAAAGAGAAGAAGGAACGGCAAAAGGATGGTGAATTTTTGCTCTTTTTCCCTGCCCAATTCATGTCCCCTTTTATCTGGTGTAAGTACCTTTGTTTTCATACGGGAAATCATTCCTTTACTCCTTTCTCTCTCTCAGTTCATATGGTCTGTAGAAGATAAGACATAGCACTATGATCCAGGGGTGGGTGCATGATTCAGGCCTCACCAGTCTATATGTTCTATCTCCCTGGCTAGAGAGGCTATTTCAGAGGGATTGGCCTGTGGCCCACGTCAGGCTCATCAGAACCATTTTTGGTACTTTTGGTGGAACTACTGGGAAAACTTAGGTGAACGAATGGGATACTATATAAGTTAAGAGTAACCAGCAGCCAGTTAGTCAAAATAGGTGGATGTAGCATTGAGAGACAAAGAGAGTCAGAGTTCTAATGGAATCTGAGCCCCTGATCCAGCCTTACCTGAACCTTGACATCCCCCCTGAACTTTTCAGGATTGTGAGCCAATAAACTACCATCTTTGCTTCAGTTAGTTAGAGTCAGGTTTCCGGCACTTGTGGCTAAAAGAATCTTTACTACTAGAAGGAGTGTTTATATACTCAAAGTACTTAAGACAGAACGTTCTAAAGTACAAAAGCTTGGGATTCCCCATTCTAAGAATAGAATTTTCTGCCATCAGGTTGGCTAGTACTTCATTTTGACACCTCCTCCTGTGATAAGCAAAGATGTAAGTGGTGACCCACTTTCTTGCATGGGACCTTTGTTAGAGCCAGAGATAGACTGGAGATAATTTGGGTCCATGAAATTAAATGTATTAGGAGCCAGATGCAGTGATGTGCAGTTGTGATCCTAGCTACTTAGGAGGATGAGGTAGGAGGATCACTTGAGCCCAGGAGTTTGAGACCAGCTTGGGGAACATAGTAAGACCGCATGTCAAAACAAAAAATAAAAAATAAATGTGGCAGAAATGGCCTCTACTGATCAATCATGGGTATTTCCCTTTAGGGTCATTGGATAGTAAAGCTGAAAGACCTCAGACTATCTGGTCTGGCCTCCTCATTTGACAGAGAAGGAAACTTACAACCCTAGAAAGAATGTTTACTGAAGCTGCATATATACTTTAGTGGCCAAGCCAGCATTAGAATTTAGGTATCGAGACTCATCCCTTGACAAAGAGGTGCCACAGGAGGTGAAAAGGAAGCTGCATTTGGAGTCAGAAAAGTTATGCATGACCTTTGACAAGTCACTTGATCCTTTGAAGACCCAGTTCCTTATTGGGAAGATAAGGGATGGAATTAGCTCTTTGCATCTCACAGGGATGTTGTGATGAACAAGTGGTAAGTTATAGATAAAAGTGCTTTATAAACTTGAAAGTATGATTTTCGCATTCAGCCAAAAAATGATTGGAGGTCTACTCTTGTGCTTGATACACATATAAGGTTCAACAACGCATGAAGTCATGTTCATATGAAGCTTATATTTTAGCACAGGGAGACAGAATAGACAAAACAGAAAAACGTTAAGTCAGGATGTGTTATGAAGAAAAATAAAGCAAAGAAGAGGTACAAAGGTTACAGACATAACTAGGCTGGGCAGGGAAGCCTCACTGAGAAGATGACAGTGGAGCATCACCTACCTAAGGAAGGAGAGAGAACCAATCCTGCAAATGGAAGAAGCTGCTTTGTAAAACATACCTTCCTTGGCCGGGCGCAGTGGCTCAAGCCTGTAATCCCAGCACTTTGGGAGGCCGAGGCGGGTGGATAACGAGGTCAGGAGATCGAGACCATCCTGGCTAACACGTTGAAACCCCGTCTCTACTAAAAAAAAATACAAAAAACTAGCCGGGTGACGTGGCGGGCGCCTGTAGTCCCAGCTACTCGGGAGGCTGAGGCAGGAGAATGGCGTAAACCCGGGCGGAGGTGGCTGTAGGCTGAGACCATCCGGCTACACCCCACCATGGGGGGTGACAGGGCGAGACTCCGTCAAAAAAAAAAAAAAAAAATACCTTCCTTCTGTGAAGTCATAGTTTCTTAATGAATTCCAAACTCTCATATCTACTTGGTCAAATAGCAGTAAGCTGTGCTCAAATATATGTCTGGTTGTACTTACCAAAGTGGCAATAATAATAATAATAAGTAGAGGAGAATAAAATAATAGGTAGAGGTTTGGAGTACGGGAGAGTATAAATTGGCATATTCTTTCTTGAGGGGAAATTTAGCAATAGATCATTTCTATTCTTCCACCCAGAATTTCTCCTTCTAGGCAGTTGGACTAAGAAAATAACATAATTACATGTTACATGATTTTTTGTAAAAGTAATTACTTTAAAATGGCCCCAGAGAGTCCACGGTTCTTTCAAAAATGTGTGCAATTACTTGGCTATAAAAATATTCATTATCTCAGCATTATTTATAACAGTACAACACTTGAAACATCTTAAACATCCATCTCTTTGGAACTGGCAATCAAATATGGTATTTTCACCAGAAATTCCAGGAATGGCTCAGTTTGGGCTGACTTGGCTTATGGTCCCATCCCTAAACCAGTCTTTATGACCAGGAAAACAGAAATTACTGCTTGGTAAGAAGCAGTTCTATGCAGCCATTAGAAATGATATTGTAGACATTTGTCTGTATTTGTGTAAACATTATTCACTTAAAATGGGTGCATTTTGCCATCTGTGCATTTTATGCTCAGTAGAGCTTATCAAAACAAAAAAAAGTGAAACTATAGGAGTATTTATTGATTTTATTATTTGTTCATTTATTTAATAAATTATTCATTTAATTCATTTAACCACTCTTTCTATGAATGAACAGTTTTAACTCTTGTGCACATCTCAAATGTTGTCATTATCTTTCCTTAATATGACTCTTTTGACACATATGTAAATATTTCTCAATGACAGGATGCCCAAAAATTAAATTGCTAGGTCATAGGATATACACATTATTAGCTTCGTTTCACATTCCTATATTTCATACATGCTACAGTTACATGTTGTATGACACATTTTTCAAAAAGTGACCATTTGGTCAACAAAGTTTATCCAAAATGAACAAAAAAAGATGAAATGATAGGAGTACTTGTTTACATGAGAGATTTTTATTTGGGGAAAGCATAAATCACAAAATGGATGCACTATATTACCTAATATATGTCACGTATAGGTTAAAGCAAAGTCTAGAAGGATATACTCCAAAATATTAAAAAATGTTCTGACTAGTGGGCTTACAGATGATTTTTATTGTCTTTTGTATTAAGTGATTTTTTACTAGAAAAATTAGATCATGCTCCTGGTTTCAAAAAAAATCATAATACAAATGAGTACAAAATAAAACAACTCTAGCTCTTTCAAATAACCATTTTGTTTACAGTTTCTCAGGTATTCCAATTTTTTTCTATGCATATACAAGCAGGTATGTGGGCATCTCGGGCTTTCTTGATATAAGTAAGCCTCCTGCCGTTCACAAATAGAAGCAAACTAAATACAGTATTCTACAACTTGATTCTTTTTCTTAATGCATCTTAACTATCATTAAATATCAGCACTTATAAATAAATCTGAGTCATCTTCAAATGACTGCAAATTAGTTCATTGTAGGGATGTCTTGTAATTCATTTAACCAATCTTTTTTCATTCATAAAAGACAGTTTTAACTCTTTTGCAAATCTCAAACATTGTCATTATCTCTCTTTAATACGCCTCTTTTGGCACATGTATAAATATTTCTCAATGATGGATACCTAAAAATTGTAATTGCTAGGTCATAAGATATATGGATTATTAGCTTTGTTTTACATTCCTATATTTCATATGTGCTACAGTTACATGTTATATGACACTTTTTTAAAAAAAAAGTTACTTTAAAATGACATTGAAGAAAATAACACAGTTCTTTCAAAAATCCTCACTTAGCTAAATGATTGTTCCTTTAACCCTGTGAGAGAAGGGCTCATGTGCTGGACTTGTAGAACCATGCCCAAAGGACACATTCTTATTGGGTTGCCAAATGTGAGAGGATGGCGGCTGGAAGCTGAAACAACAGCCTCAATATATAGTCCATCTTATCATGCCAGAAAATCTCAGGGCTCCTTAGCAGGATGTACACCCATTTAATAAAGCAGCCAGGAAAGACAAGCTCTTGGCTGGGGTAAATGGGAAGGCACTGCTGATATCTTTGGCACCAAATTGCCCTGAGAGAGGCAAAATGGTCAAAAACGCATAACACTTTCACAGCCTATTAAGAGTGGCATGGCAGGCCTGGCAGAGGCTAAGAAAAGAAGAGATAAACTTGCCTGAAAATGAAAAAAATGGTTGGACTGAAATGCCATAGACCTTCATTTGTTCAGGCAGAACAGCTTAAAGTTATCGAATCTGATTGCCAAGCAATGTAAATGAGCCAGGGTTGAGGCAACACACAAGTGACAGACAGACAATTCTCATTGCAGCTGGGATCTTAGCAGAAATCTGTTAATTGTGTGTTCAGGGATAACATCAGAAAAGGGCATTAAAACAACTGTCTAAACAGGATGAAATGAAAGCATATTTGGCATGTTCCCTCAAAAGACAGGAGGGCAAATGTTGGCAACTTTCTTCAAATGGCGAGAGGAGTTTGCTCAGAACAGCCAGACACGGGATTAAAATAACGTGATCCAACTAATTATTTTCCACTCCTTGGTATGCTTCTTAGGCCGATAATCGTTTTCAGCCTGTTTAAAAATATATTGTTTGCTTTGTGATTCCACCTCTAAAAATTGTTTGGTTTGCAGTATGTTTACACCGATACCAGAAACTAATCTGAGAAGATTAAGTTACATGAGGAAATAACTCAGATATTAGATTAAATACACTGAGAAGTCAGAGTGGGAGAGCAGTAGAGGATTTTCAAAATAACTGATAGAATGAAAAGCTTCTGATATGGTAGACATTTTCTGTGCTGCCCATTATAGGAGCCACTAGTTACACATGGCTGTTTATCAAGTAATCAAAATTAAATTAAAAATTCAGTTCCTGCATCACACAACTCACATTACAAGTGCTCAACAGCTATATGTGGCTACTGGCTATTGAACAGTGCAGATCTAGAACATTCTTCTCTTCATAGCAAGTCCTACTGGACAGCATTGGATCAGACTTTGGAAATAATTCTCGAAAACTCTTGTTTGGCCTGCTCAATTTCCACAGATTCCACCCGTATTTTCTGAATACCACCACTAGTTGCCCCCATCTTATTTTCTTGCCTTGCACATCACCTGGAGAAAGAATATGAACAGCAATCACTTGACTAACTGGAAGTTCTTGGAGGGCAGAGATGATGTCCCATCTACCATGCCTAACACAATGCATAGAACATAATCAGCTTTCACTGAACGTTTATTGACTGATTTACCGATCTAATAAGGAAGAAATAAAAAAGAGAGAAAGGATCTCATGTCAGAATTCAATTTATTATTCTAGACAAAGTATCATCTTATTAAAGGATAGATATCAAATGATAAGTCAGAGTTTAAGCAATGGTAATTGGACATTAGAGACAGCATTGCTCTCAGACCCTAGTACAGCCTTTTTAATAATACTTCTATAGTCCAAAATATTTTCCATCTAAAAATTGGATTATTCTTTCCCCAAGGGAAATATCAACACAGAATTCCACTCTGAGCCTCCTTAAAAGAAAATCATTCTCCTATTTAATTTTATGCTTAATCACCAGTCTTCCTCATTTCAGTGCACTTTCAGAAGATAATATAATTTCCCCAAATTCCAGAACCTAGAGGGCCTACTTCATAGTACCATCTATGGAACACTGAATTGTATCAGAAAATGCTGTCTGAATCATCTCATTGAACAGGTTGCATTTACAATGGTGTTCTATCAACAGATAATCCCATGCATGATCTGTGGGCTCTCCTGCCAGAGAAGAAGCTGGTGGCTATGGGAAGAACATAGGCCTTGCACTCTTCAGATATGGGTTTGAATTTTGGCTGTCACTACCATCTGTGCAAGTTATTTAACTTATAGATGTCTCGGTTTCTTCTTTCGTGCAACTTACTTTGGAGTACTTTTGTTAAAATTCAAAAGAATGCCAGCAGGGCACTGACACCTTCAAAAGTGACTGACCCATAGTAGGCCCTTAATAAATTATAGCTGCTCTTAGAATTATGATTGGTAAATAACTTGGATCAAAGAGCATGGTTTTCCTCAAATGAACATCTTTTTTTGAACCTTGTCCCTGCATTTAAAATTCCAACTCCCTTTTGAATTCTTCCGTCAGCTACAAACGAACAACCTACCAACAGTTTATCTTTTACTTGCTGTTTCACCTTAGGTTGCATAACAGGATGTGATGGGCAAAATTCTAAGATGACCTCACGATGCTCACCCCTTGGTGTTACTCCTGTGGTTACATGGTAAAAGGAATTTTGCAGATGTCATTGAGGTTCCTAATCAGTTGACTTTGAAATAGGGAGATTGTCTGGGTGGACCTAATTCAATCACATAAATTCTTTCAAAGCAGAGAGTTTTCTCCAGCTGGTTGCAGAAGTTAGAGAGATTCACAGAGTGAGAAGAATTTGATGCAAGAGAGAGATCCCATTGCCTGCTCTGAAGTTGCAGGAGGTCTTGTGGGGAGGATCTGGAGCAGCCCCCAGGATCTGAGAGGAAATCACCAGCAGGCAACCAGCAAGAAAAAGGTGACCTCCATCCCACAGCTGCAAGGAACTGGATTCTGTAAAATTAGAATGAGCTTGGAAGTGGATTCTTCACACAGCCTCCAGGTAAAACTCCAGTCAGGATGGTGCCTTGATTCCAGCCCTGTGAGACCCTGAGTAGAGAACTTCTCCAGGCAGCCACCAAGACTTCTGACTTACAAGACTGTGTGCTAACAAATGAGTGTTATTTTAAGATGCTAAATTTGTAACATTTTCTTTCAAAACAATAGCACGCTAATACACAGGAGGTGGAGGTGGGATGTAGAGAGAAAGAATTTAGAGTGAAAGAAGACTGGAGCAGCTCAGAAGACAGTGAAGAGAGAATTATGCCAGAGATTGAGACAAGGCAAAATAAATGAAAATGGAGCTGGGCTGGGTGCGGTGGCTCATGCCTGTAATCCCAGCAATTTGGGAGGCTGAGACAGGAGGATCACTTGAGGTCAGGGGTTTCAGACCAGCCTGGGCAACACAGTGAGACCCCTGTCTTTATTTAAAAAAAAAAAAATAACCAGGTGTAGTAGTATGTGCCTGTAGTCCCAATAACTCAGGAAGCTCAAGCTGGAGGATCCCTTGGGCCCAGGAATTCGAGGCTGCAGTGAGCTCTATGATCATACCACTGCACTCCAGTCCAGTAACAGAGTGAGACCATGTCTTTTAAAAAGTTAAAAATAATAAATACATAAAAATAAATTAATGATGCTGTAAAAATATCTCCTTTCATAGTAAGTGTAAGATTGTACGATGTGCAAAAATCACTAGCATTCCTATACACCAAGAGACTGGCCAAGAGCCAAATTAGGAACAAATTCCCATTCACAATTGCCACAAAAAGAATAAAATACCTAGGAATATAGCTAATAGGAAGGAAAAATATCTCTACAAGGAAGCTCTACAAACCACTGCTCAAAGAAATCCTATTAAACTACCATTGATATTCTTCACAGAACTAGAAAAAACTATTTTAAAATTTATATGGAACCAAAAAAGAGCCCAAATAGCCAAGGCAATCCTAACCAAAAAGAACAAAGCTGGAAGCATCACTCTACTTGACTTCAAACTGTACTACAGGTGTACAGTAACCAAAACAGCATGGTACTGGTACAAAAACAGACACATAGACCAATGGAAGAGAATAGAGAATCCAGAAATAAGACCATACACCTATAACTATCTAATCTTTGACAAACCTGACAAAAACAAGCAATGGAGAAATGATTCCCTGTTCAATAAATAGTGCTAACTGGCTAGCCACATGCAGAAGATTGAAACTGGAACCCTTCCTTCCACCATATAAAGAAACTAACTCCAGGCTGGGTGCGGTGGCTTACTCCTGTAATCCCAGCACGTTGGGAGGCCGAGGCAGGTGGATCACAAGGTCAGGAGATTGAGACCATCCTGGCTAACACTGTGAAACCCCGTCTCTACTAAAAATACAAAAAAATTAGCCGAGTGTGGTGGGGGGCGCCTGTAGTCCCAGCTACTTGGGAGGCTGACGCAGGAGAATGGCGTGAACCCGGGAGGCGGAGCTTGCAGTGAGATGAGATCGTGCAACTGCACTCCAGCCTGGGCAACAGAGCGAGTCAAAACAAAACAAAACAAAACAAAACTCCAGATAGATTAAAGACTTACATGTAAAACCCAAAACTATAAAAACCCTGGAAGACAACCTAGGTAATACCATTCAGGACACAGGCACAGGCAAAGATTTCATGATGAAGATGCCAAAAGCAATTGTAACAAAATCGAAAACTGACAAATGGGATCTAATTAAACTAAAGAGCTTCTGCACAGGAAAAGAAACCATCAGCAGAGTAAACAGACAACCTAGAGAATGGGAGAAAACTTCTGCAAACTATGTATCTGACAAAAGTCTAATATCTTGCATCTATAAGGAACATAAACAAATTTACAAGGAACAAAAAACCTCATAAAAAAGTGGGCAAAGGACATGAAAAGACACTTCTCAAAATAAGATATATATGTGGCCAAAAATCATATGAAAAAAACTCAACATTAGTGATCATTAGAGAAATGTAAATCAAAACCACAATGAGATACTATCTCACGCCAGTCAGGATGGCTATTATTAAAAAGGCAAAAAATAACAGATGCTGGTGAGATTGTGGAGAAAAAGGAATGCTTATACACTCTTGGTGGGAGTGTAAATTTGTTCAGTCATTGTGGAAGACAGTGTAGTGATTCCTCAAAGACCTAAAGACAGAAATACCATTTGACCCAGCAATCCTGTTACTGGGTATATAACCAAAAGAATATATATCATTCTATGATGAAGACATATGCATTTGTTATGTTCACTGCAGCACTATTAACAATAGCAAAGACAAAGAGTCAACTTAAATGCCCATCAATGATAGACTGGATAAATAAAAGGTGATACATATACACCATGGAATACTACGCAGCCATAAAGGAGAATGAGATCATGTCCTTCGTAGGAACATGGGTGGAGCTAGAGGCCATTATCCTTATCAAACTAACACAGGAAGAGAAAACCAAACATTGCATGTTCGCACTTTTAAGTGGGAGCTAAATGATGAGAACACATGGACACAGAGGGGAACAACAGACACTGAGGTCTTTTGGAGGGTGGAGGGTGGGAGGAGGGAGAGGATTAGGAAAAATAACTAATGGGTACTAGGCTTAACACGTGGGTGATGAAATAATCTGTACAACAAACCCCTATGGCACAAGTTTACCTATGTAATAAACTTGCACTTGTACCCCTGAACTTAAAATGAAGCTTTAAAAAAAAGTTACTTGGAAAAAGTTAGTCCTCAAATAGTCAAGTTACAGTTATAAAAATAAAAATGAATTACACATTCCCCAAAAATAAAACTAAAATAAATGAGGGATTGTGAAAGTGCAGAGAGGCAAACTTTGGGTTTGCCTAGAGACAGAAGAGTAATTTTCCTTATTTCATAACAGAGGGAAGATGATGTGAAGACAGCAGGGAGAACACCACACGAGCTTGAAGACCCTCTATAAGTCAAGGAAAGAGGTCTGGAACAGAACCTTCTCTTACAGCCCTCAGAAGGAACCAACCCCGCTAATATGTTGATCTCAGACTTTGAGTCTACAGAACTATGAGACAATGAATGCTGTTGTTTAAGCCACCCAGTCTGTGAAGGTTTTCTTTTATGGTATCCCTAGGAAATTAACATGAAAATCTGTTTCAGTTTGCTAGGGCTGCCATAATGAAGTACTTCTGGATGCCAGAAGTCTGGGATCAAGGTGCCAGCAGGGCTGGTTCCTTCTAAGGGCTGTGAGGAAAGGATCTATTCTAGGTCTTTCTCTTGGCTCATAGATGGCCATCTTCTCCCTGTGACTCTTCACACTATCTTCCCTCTCTGCTAGTCTCTTTGCCCAAATTTCCTGTTTTTACAAGGACACCAGTCATACATACTGGATTAGGGTCTACCCCAATGACCTTATTTGAACACAATTACCTTTGTAAAGACCTATCTCCAAATAAGGTCATATTCTGAGATACTAGGGGTTGTATGAGGTAATGTGAATTTTAAGGGTAATATATTTAAAATATATTAAAAATACTTGCGGCGATAAAGGAAGTTTGTGGTAAGCAGAACCTCATGTTGAGCGGGCGTGACCTGAAGCCCATCTCAGTCCTGCTGACTCTGTGACCTTGGGCAAGTCACATCACCTCTCTGTACCTATTTCCTCATCATTAAAATGTTATCCTTTCTAACACTCAACTTTGTTATTGTATTTTATCATATTCTATCATGCTGTGCTTATTAAGGTACTTAGTGTTATGCAGAATCACAGAGTGAAATGAGACCATTTAATTCAGCAATCACTTAATCCATACCTTCTATAAGCCAAGCACCATGCTAAGTGATGACACAGAAATGGGCCTAGAGCAGCACTTGACCTAAACAAGCTCTCAATCTGGGCTGAGTACAGTAGGTCATCCCTATAATCCTAGCACTTTGGGAGGCCAGGGCAGGAGGATCACTTGAGTCCAGGAGTTCAAGACCAGCCTGGGTGATATCATGAGTCCCTGTCTCTACAAAAAATTTAAAAATTAGCCTAGAGAGAGAGCCCTTGTCTCAAAACAACAACAACAAAAACAAAAACAAAATAGGGTGGACTCTAGGTATCAGATTTTTAAATTGACAAATGAAAGAAAGTCAGCACATTAATTGTGAGAACTGGCTATATAATAACTCTCCTTTTCACTCTAAAGTTATTTTGCACAAATTTGAAGGATTCTAAACCTTCTATGATCAGAAGAATGAACACTGTGAAAATGGTGTTACTGAGCAAATTGTGTTCACTGCCCAATGTGCACAGAAGCCAACACTGTGGCACCAGCTTTTGAGAAAAGAAAGGGTGTATTGCAAAGCCAATTGCCAAGGAGACAGGAAGCACAGCTCAAATCTATCCTCCACAATGTTTTAAGGAGTTGGAGGACAAGAGAAAGGGCTTAGAAATGTTGGCATGGCAGGGTCTTCAAATTTGGAGGGCTTCAAATTTGATCATCTACAGTAAGGTATGTTGAGGCAGGTTTTAGCCCTGGGTCTTCTGGGCCAATGGACCCCTCACTTTTGAAAGAGTTCCAGAGTTCAGGTGCCAGTTATGCTGATTCTATGAGGTGTTCTTGGTTCCATGAGGAGAATCGGAGAAGGTCTTCTTGGTTCTAGGAGGAGAGTCCTCAGTTCTGGGTATTGTTAGAGGCCAAAGCTTTTTCTATTGCATATGCCCTGGCTACATGACTTACAGGCTTGGTTCTTATACCTGCAAGGTACCTTATCATTCTGTTATCAATAGAGTAGGGCCAGTATGGGCTGGTCCTGCAGTTACAGGGTCACAGTGGGAAGGGAACTAAAATGTATTGATGACTGATTATATATCAGATAGTTTACATCCATCCTTTTCTAATACCCATAATCATTCCAGGTAGAATTTGTCTAAGAAAAGCAAAATCCGAGAGCTGAAGTCAAGGGAAAAAAATCAATTCCTACAGCAGTAGTATTTTGGGAAATTTCTGTTAATTTTATTTTTACCTTATATCTAAGCATAGTAGAACCACTGGAAAAAAAAATATTTTTAAAGCACCATCCATGAGCATAAAAGCTACATGCAACCTAAATGCATATAAACACGAATTGCAGCTTTACAGTCTATGAGTCAAAGTTTAATGGCCAATCTTAAACAGACAAATAGGAGCAGGGTAACCGTTGGAAAACATCAAGATTGGATTTAGAGCTGGAAGAGCTGAAATCTGCCCTAGACATTTCTAATGACTGCTGCACAGAAGATAAGTGATCTGTGTCTTAGTTACAGACTTGAAGGTAAATTGGACCCATTAAAGGATAATTTGGGAAGCAACAGTGATGATGATAATGCTAATGCAGCAATAATAGCATTCCACTCTGACCTTGGCTGGGTTGTGGTTCCAGCCAGCTTCCTGCAAGCCCAACCAGTTAGCTTGCACTAGCTTTCAACTGCTAATCCTCATGGCATCTACGTTCATCCCCAGAGGAGCTGTGGGGCAACCTCCTACCTCTGAAATGAGTAAATAAACATGACAGTGAGACCCTCAATGAATGCCCACCCATGGTTATTGTGAAGGTTTTGGGTCAGTCTGTTCAGGACAGATTTAAGGGGCCTTTGCCATTTACTGAAAATCCATGTTGAACAGGAAGACTTATTGGAGCCAGTGATTCTAAAACAATAAATACAAAGGACACGGAGTCAAGTCCAAACGCACACAAAACCGCCTGGCAGGTTGCAGAGCAAATCTAAACACACAACCTTCTCCAGGAGCAAACGTAGAGAAAAACCACCATGCTCTTGTCTTTCCATCCCAACTATTTATAAACACTCTTTTAGCCAAACTTCAGTTTTAGCTAACTTTCATGCAGGATTTCTACAGTTATCTGGAATTAAAAACAAAAGATTACCTTTATCAATGCATTCAGACAAACCTAGGGTTGTTTTTTCACTTTTTTGTTTCACCCAGTAACAAACCTGGGGTCAGAAGTTTGGAAATAAATTGAGGAGCAGTCATTTTGTGGACTAGAAATATGGTGAAATAATGGATTTCTCTGATAAGAAGAAAAATACAACACTCACTCCTTATCATCTTCTTTCTCCATTCCTGATCTTCTTCATTTTTCCCCTTGTAAGACTTTTTATTTTTGGTTGCATTTTCAAACAGATAACTGCTTACTGTCATATGCTATTTATCCTCAGTGAAAGGTTGAAAAAGGTACAAAACACACCCACAACTGTACTTGCCAATAATTTCTGGATCTGTTTGTGGCTGATCTCATCCTTATCCTCCCTCCAGCACCCATCAAAATAATGGATGGTATAACTTCTCACTAGCAATGCCGGTATGAATAGTAACGTGCTGTGGTAGAGATTTTTTGCTTTTCTCTGATTAATAGGTATTCAGGAATTAATAGGTATTCACTGTTTTCTTTAGATTAGGAGGAAAGCTGGGTGCATAGGGTTGGAGTCTGAGGAGGAAAGGGGAGTTTTTTGGATCATGATGGAAGGAGTCACTGTAGTTTACTTTCCTCTTGCAATTTCACCTGATAGAGAGTACAACTGGGCTATGGAGAACATGGACTTGAGATCAGACTGACCTGTGTGGAGTTCTTGCTCAGCAAAGAGCCATATAACCTCTTTTCAGCCTCAGTTTTTCCTCTGGGAGGTAGGCAATTAGTCCCTACCTCAAAAAAATGGTGAGAGGTCTAAATGCCATAATGCCAGAAAGCTATTAGTAAAGTGCCTGCTGCCTATACATCTCTGTGCCCTTCAGAATCCCTGGGAGCCTGGTCAGTTCCTAAAGTGAGCTCTTCAGTCCAGCTGTGGTTAACTAGATGCTGAAAGGAGGGCAAAGAAGAGCTGCCAATTGCTGAAGGAAGGAGGGGGAAATTTTAGGTTTTAATACAGTGAACAATTAAGAGAAAACTTGGGTACTGATATGGTTTGGCTGTGTCCCCACCCAAATCTCACCTTGAATTGTAATAATCCCCACGTGTCAAGGGCGGGGCCAGTTGGAGATAATTGAATCATGGGGGTGGTTTTCCCCATACTGTTCCCATGGTAGTGAATAAACCTCATGAGATCTGTTGGTTTTATAAATGGGGGTTCCCCTGCACATGCTCTCTTACCTGCTGCCATGTAAGATATGACTTTGCTCCTCATGTGCCTTCCACCATGATTGTGAGGCCTCCCCAGCCATGTGGAACTGTGAGTCAATTAAACCTCTTTCCTTACAAATTACCCAGCCTTGGGTATGTCTTTATTAGCAGCATGAGAACAGATTAATACAGGTGCATAGGCACTAAAAGTGATAATGGAGTTACTTTCCTGGATTGAACTGAAAATGATGTTGTTGCCCTTATATAATGAGATTCAGAAAATATAATTAGTATAGAGTTTATTTCAACCCCAATGGAAGATGACTATCCCAGAGCATAGACTCAAGTTGCCTTGAATATACTCTGATTAGCAACAGTTATAAGTGGCTTTTTAAGGAAAAAGTGAAGAGGCAGTTCCTAAGATGTTTACCAAGAATTTACATTAAAATAGCATAAGCTATTGATTGGCTATATGCATTGTTCTCTGCATCACAAACTCCAGAAACAAGAAGATAATGGATAAGGCAACTATTAAATAGGAACAAAATGCCTGTAAACAATTGCTCCTGGGGCTGGGCCCGGTGGCTCAAGCCTGTAATCCCAGCACTTTGGGAGGCCGAGGTGGGCGGATCACGAGGTCAGGAGATCGAGACCATCCTGGCTAACACATTGAAACCCCGTCTCTACTAAAAAATACGAAAAACTAGCCAGGTGAGGTGGCAGGTACCTGTAGTCCCAGCTACTTGGGAGGCTGAGGCAGGAGAATGGCGTAAACCCGGGAGGCGGAGCTTGCAGTGAGCTGAGATCCGGCCACTGCACTCCAGCCTGGGCGGCAGAGCAAGACTCTGTCTCAAAAAAAAAAAAAAAAAAAAAAATTGTTCCTGAGCATGTGTGTGGGAGGGGGTCATGAATGAAGTCCCATATTCATGTCTCTCTGAGACTGATAAATTTTGCATAGCTCACGTAACTCAGACTCCTCTGAGTTATTTTTCTTTTCTCAATGTTTACAAATTTGTAGTCAGATTTTCAAAAACAAGCATGATAAACTATGGACAAATTCTATTCTCATCCCCAAATTGTCAAACAGGATCATTATGGCTCAGTGGTTCTCAAAGTTCAGCCCTTGCAGAAGCAGCACCAAGAGGCTTGTCAGAAATACAAATTCCTAAGCCTGACCCCTGACCTAAGAAATCAGAAGTTATGCATGTGGAACCCCAAAATCTTTGTGTTAACAAAACCCTCCAGGTAAATGCAATGAACCTTAGAGAAACACGCACCTTTTCTTTTCCTCTTTCACTAAATTCCTAACTTAAGAAAAAAATCCTCACTTTTCTAATCTGACAGCTGGTAGAAGGAGGTCGAGCCATCCTTGAAAGAAAGTTTTTAGAATAGGTGTAAGCAAGCAGAGTTTTATATGTCTGTGTGCCAGAGTGATTGGTTTTTCTGTGGAGCAATTAAATCTAAATAATCAGACCTCTTGTGAAAGGCTTTCTACATATGGGTGCTAAATGCAGTTCAACCAACTTAATAGTATGTTTATTCATTCTATGTTATACTTTGTTTATTAGAGATTAGCACTAGGAATTAGTAGAGAGTAGGCTTTAAATCCATGAAAGCACTGTCACCAAGAGTAAAAGATGAAGAGGGGGCAAAGTGTTAATCTCCCGATGGGTACCAGCCGTAGAGTCAGATTTGCATCATGCCTAACTCCAAGGATGGGCCCCAATGAACTAAATGTAGGGTAATCCTCTCTCCTTTACCATAGTGATTGGCCAGGAAACCCAGCCTGGCCAATTAAGACAGGTATTCCTGTAGCCAACAGATCAGAGTAGTCCAAGGTGGGGGTGGCAGTAGGGGGCTATTGCTAGAATTAGGATACAGAACCTCCATGTTAACAGTGTGTGGAGGTGGGGAGCTGTCCAGCCCCCAGGCAGGATGGCTACCTGCTGACAAAGTTGGCATGGCATCCTAAATGTTAGTTGCTAACTATTATCAATATCCTTCCTCTCCTCACCTACCCAATTCTTGTAGAGAATAAGATATCTATGAGAGCTTATGAGCAGGGCAACCTAAGAGAAAAAAATAGTAATAACTTGCCACAGAGACGAGAGAAAGAAATACTCAAGAATTTCTAGAAAAAGAATCAAGAAGAAAAATGATTGGAAAAATGTCTATTAACCTGGTTGGTAGTACAAATTCTAACTATAAAAAATCTTGAGATATTAATTAAAACATAACTGTCCCACCTTACCCATGGGAGGGATGGGAGTGGTTAGGCAAACTCTCAGGAGGAGGTGAAGCTCTTGAGGTGAAATCTGAATAATAAGGCAGAATGCAAGGAAAGACCCTCCTAGCAGGCAGAGATCCTGAAGCAAATGAAAACATGCTAAGTTAATGACGGGAACATTACAAAAAAGCCAGAGGGTCTAGAACAGAGCGAGTGAGAAGCATAGTACAGGACACTTGGCACATAGATATGAAAAATGATTATGGAATTGATCTCCCCTATTGAAGTGATAATTGTTCGAGAGATGGTCAAGGGCTAGATCACACAGGCCTAGGTCATGTTTTGGTCTTTATCCTAAGAGCAACAAGAAGCTACAAATTGAAGGGTAGGTGTAGTATTATGATCAGTTTTGGAGGGAGACAAGTCAGATGCCTAGTTCTCATCACTCAATCACAGACTGTTGGAAATGGTGTGAAGACTTTAACACTCTTAGCAAGAGTCCAAAGGGTTTCTGCAATGGCTATGATGATTCTTCAGGTTGACTACACATTTGAGGAAAATAGAGACAAGTTAGTTTTCAGATACAGGAAGCCCCAAACAGACAAACCACCCCAAAATTTGATACTAGTCCTCCTTGGCACCAGACCCTGCCATAGCAATGAGTTGCCCCCCATCTAATGAAAAAGACATTCCCAGCTGAAATTTTCCTGCTGGGGCTCTAGTCCACAGACCTGCAGCTAGCTAACCAAACCAAGGTTGTGTCATCTGACAATACCAAAGTAATTTACTCCCTCCAATAACTCTTTTACTCCATTTTTGTTTTTCTTTACATATTCATGTCTCTGAAACTAACGTGGGACTTAGAATCATTATATACATTTAATTAAAGATTTTCCTTTACCTGATGTTAAGTAAAGAATGTCTTATAATTTATGATATCTTAAGGAAATGCCACAGAGTTAATGACGTTGATTGTTTAACTCTCTCTTCTCATTTTAATAACGTGTTATACTGCACATTTTTCTCACTGATCTGCCTCTTTAATTCTTTTCTTTTCCACTGAGCAGTGAGCTGCTTTAAGGACAGAAACAGTGTTATTCATTTTGGTGTATTTCCTGTCCCCTCCAACAAATAGTACTGACTATGACCTGACACATAGTAGGTGTCAAATATTTTTTGAGTAAACGGGTAAACCAATAAGCGATAAATACAATCATAAATGTGATTCAAGAATATCCTTGAAAATCTCTTGAAAAAATATAGATTTCTTTTTTCTCTGAAATATGGGCTGAATCTGTAATACCCAGCCTTTTTTAGTAGTTCCAATAAAACAAGCACTGTGCTAAGTGCTGTGTATGCAA
Source organism: Papio anubis (assembly GCF_008728515.1). Lineage (NCBI taxonomy): Eukaryota > Metazoa > Chordata > Mammalia > Primates > Cercopithecidae > Papio > Papio anubis. The sequence continues at coordinate 75,540,808 of NC_044977.1, forward strand.
CGTCTCATTTAATTTGCAAATGAATCCTCAACTGACAGTATCATTTTTTTTCACTTACTAGCATATATATGGAGATCAGTGATTATTTGTCCAAAAATAACCAGCTGTAAATAGAAATGCCATTTCTCAACTTGGGCCTAGCTGACTCTGCAGCCTATCCTCTTAGTCACTGTGCTGAAATATTTAAAATGCACCCATTTCAGACATAAGCTTTGAAAGAAAAAAAAAAACAAAAACACAGATTCCTCTGAAAGTCCAGTCTTTGCACCTTTTTCCATTCTTCTGGTAGTACAGTGATGATAGGATCTGGTTGCTGAGTCAGGAACACTCCACGGTGAGGCATAGATTACCTCCAGTTCCTTTGTTGTATAAAGACACAGCTCAGGAAAAGATACACATGGTAATAGAACTGTTTGCATATTTCCCTCTATCCAGGGGATTTTCTTTTATCCTATTCCAAGTGGGTGAGGTTTATCTTCACATTTCAACTTTGAATGCAGAAATGCATTCTTGCCAAATCAGACACCCCTTTTCCTTTGGAAAGAAAAGTGGAAAGAATTACAAGGCACCATAATGAGATGATGGTACAAAATATGCAGCCTAGATTAAATTTAATGGGGAGATACCAATATGTATTTAGATTATATGCCAAATCACATTCCCTGAAATATGCTGCTAGGAACTGCTAGTTGTTCCCTAATACTTCCTCTGTAGTCAGAGACATCTGATTTTTAGCTGGATTCCTGACCACCCAAAACAAAAACTATACTTCTCAGGGTTGGGGGCCACATGGTTGGGGCCAGGTATCTGAAGTCTAGCCAACAATCTGTAAGTGAAAGCATCATGCAGCAGTTCTAACAGCCTTTCTGAAAGGTCTGCGGCAGTGCTTGTTTTGCACCAACTCTTCATCTCTTCTGATGACTGGAATTTTAATGAGACAGCAGGAAGTAAAGCAGCCATCCTGGACCACGAGGTCAGCTTGAGAATGGAGGCTAGACACAGTGAAAAGAAACAGAAAAGGTCTGGGTACCTGAGGTCTTTATGAAACAGAATTTTTATAACAATTCCAGTCTACCCCCCAGATTTTGACATGAGAGAGAAATAAACCTCTTTTTTTTTTTGAGACAGAGTCTCCCTGTGTTGCCCAGGCTGGAGTACAGTGGCCGGATCTCAGCTCACTGCGAGCTCTGCCTCCCGGGTTCACACCATTCTGCCTCAGTCTCCTGAGTAGCTGGGACTACAGGCGCCCGCCACCTTGCCCCGCTAGTTTTTTTGTATATTTTAGTAGAGACGGGGTTTCACAGCGTTAGCCAGGATGGTCTCGATCTCCTGACCTCGTGATCCGCCCGTCTCGGCCTCCCAAAGTGCTGGGATTACAGGCCTGAGCCACTGCGTCCGGCCTATTTTTTGTAAACTATTATTAGCAGTTTAAAAGCTTAAGCCAAACCTAATCCTAAATGACACACATGCCAACAGCATTCAGAAAGCCCTTCGTGGTAAAGCGGTAGTAATACCAAGTTAGTAATAACGGCCTGCCTACAAATATAAGTGTCAAACTTTTACCACCCTTATAATGAAGTCGTGTTATCTTTCTTTTAAGATAAAGATATTTTATATAATTGCTACTTGGAATTATGATGGAAATAGTGGTCATTTATTGAGGGGCTAGGAAGTTATAGAATCAATAGAAAGATAAATAAATGAACACCAAAAGAAAAATCAGTAGTTCAGCTGCTGAGTAAAAGGCAAGAAGGAGAGTCACCTAGGAATTAGGGAAAAAAACAAACACATAAAAAACTATGTTAGTCCAACCAAAAGTGGAATTTGGGGCTGGGTGCAGTGGCTCACACCTGTAATCCCAGCACTTTCTTTGGAAGGTCAAGGTGGGAGGACTGCTTCAGCCCAGGAGTTGTAGACCAGCTTGGACAACATAGCAGGACCCTGTCTCTACAAAAAATTTAAAATTTAGCTGGGCATGGTGGTGCATGCCTGTGGTCCGAGATACTCAGGAGGCTGAGATGGGGCAATCACTTGAGCCCAGGAGTTCGAGGGTACAGCAAGCCAAGCTCGGGTCAGCCCATTGAGATCTGTCTAGAAATCTGTCTAGAACTATCCACTTTCTACACCTGAGAAAAGAGTTAAGGGTGGGGGCTTGTAAAGCTGTTTTTCCTCATCTGACCCCATCCATTCTCTACAAGAGCAGTTCTCAAACTGGGGATTCTATTAAAAATGCAGATGCTGCTTCAGGCAACCTGAGTGCATCCCAAAAGTCTGCCTTTCTGAAAAGCTCAGAGATGATGCTCATGCTGCCAGTCCATCTACACACCAGGCTTTGAGTAGAAAGGCTACACAACTGCCAGTAAGATTTCTTTGAAAACTAAATCAGATCATGTCATGCGCTGCTTAAAAGCCTCTATTGGCTTCCACTGCAATTAGAGTAAAACCCACACTCTTTTCTGTACCCCAGGAGACCCACCAAGACCTGGACCTGGCACTAGCCCAAATCACTGACCACATTTCTACCCACTCCCTGCCTTGTCCACACTCCTTCAGCTATACTGGATTTTCTTCTTGCTCTAAACATGCCATCCTTATCTCAGGGCCTTGTTTCATTTTTTTAAGGGCACTTACCAATATCTGGGATTCTAACTTACTCTAAACCTGTAGAATATAAACTCCTGGAATTTAGCCTATAGTGTGTAGCATTGTATTCTCAATATGTAGCCCAGTGCCAGCTAGAATAGGACATTCAATACAAATGAATGTCAGAAGCTAAAGTTTGGATCACAAAAATAGTGAAAGTAATTGATCCTAGGGCACAAAAATTTAGTGGAAAAAGCTTGAAGACTGAATGATAATGCCCTTATCTGCAACACACACACACACACACACACACACACACACACACACCCACACCCACACACCCCACAGTGTCCTAGAAGAATTGACTCCAATTTAAGTCAATCCCTACAGCAAAGAGCATCAGAACCAAACTCCCAAACTCACAGTAGATGATTCATCCCCAGCAATGTGTGACACAACAAAAGTCCATGACAACAAATGCAGCTGAACACTGCCATACTGTTTGTTGTAAGTGCTGGCCTTTGAGCCCCAGGGAATGCTTTTGTGATACTGACAATTTCTGTGGCAGAGGAGATTGAGCACAGGGTCATCCCAACTGAGATGAATCTCTGAATGTGGCACCATTTCCCAACAAAGCCCTCCTGAAGAGAGTGCACCCAACTCTTTCTTCCTGCCTCCTTACTTGTAATGCTCTAAAATCCAAACAAACATGCACAGTCCAGAAAGGTTAGCCAGCTCGTGCCGTGGAAAATGGCCATCACATGTTTTCTTTAGACTCACCCCCCATTCCCTCCCCAAGGGTGGAAATAAAACATTTTGAAGTTCTGAGAACATTCAAAACAAGCCATCATTTAGAAGTAACGACTGCTCATGCTATGCACATAAATAAAAATCCATACTAAGCTTAAACACATTTATAAGGTCTTTGTAAAGACTTTGCCGTTTCTCTATAAATGTCCAGAAAGATTAATTAGGAGCAGGATGGCTCATCCATCTAGATTGATTAAACATATATTTAAGGGTCAGACTGGAAACAATGCCTAGATACATTAACATACAATTTGCCCACAGTCATTAGTCTATTTATTTTACTGGCTGACAATATTTCTGGAATTAAGTCATTGTTAATCTATGTCTGGAAGGAGCGACAGGACCACCCAACTCCCCATCCAAGAAACCATCTTCTCTCACTTTCCAATACTAGCATTCTTCCCCCAAATTTTCAGGCTCCCTGAAGCTTGAGAAGGAATCAAGATATCACAGTATACGGAGAATGTGCTGCATTCCACTCTCAACCCACTGCCTCTCCTATTAGTCCTCTGCACAAGGTCTCTGCCCTCTCAGAATTTATGTCTCCCGTTTTCACACTGTCTCTTTTCATCAGGGCACATTTTCCAAAAACCAGTTGGGAAGTAATGTACCCTTTCCAAAAACAAAGCATTGGGGACATGCTGATGTCTACACCTAAAGAATAACGGCTAACCATGTGCGGCTTAGCATGTTATATCCCTCATGTCCTTTATCTCAATTAATATTCACAATATGTCTGCAAGGAGTCTGGAATGTAAGTATTCATATCCCCATCTCACGGGTAAGGGAAAAGGGGGTTCAGAGAAATGGAAAATACTGACTCTTTTCACCCAGCTAGAAGGGAGGGAAGCAGGCCTCCCACCTGAGTTGAAGCGTCGAGCCGATGCTCTTGACTCCGGGGCCGTGTTTTCTCACAAATGCCATATTGAGTCTGAGTCAGTTCTGCTTTCCGAGGTAGGCCTCTGGGGCTCCAGGGTGAGCAGTGGAGGACTAGGAATACTCTCTTCCCATCTGTGCCCCTAGTAGGGGCGCATGCACATTCATCATGCATCCAGACGCATTTGTTGATTCTTAGAACACACATTATGTTGGTAATTTTCCTTTGGCTGGTCTTTGGTTATGGTGGCCAACTCTCAAACTTTATCTGAGCCATGTTTATTAACATAACTTTTAGGAGGTTTTTTAAAGAGCCGATCATACTTCCAGACTGACCACACAGTTCTAAAACAAGTCTACCAACACAGCTCTAAAGAAAACAAGACACTCTGAGTAGAAAGTAAAAAGAACCAGGATCTAATCTTCCTCGTGAAGGTAATGCAAGGCTGGATTTGAGGGGAAGGCTTCGATTCAGGTCCCCAACCCACCACTGTCCTGGAGTGAGTTAGTTACCTTCTTTGAGCCTCAATTCCTTTATCTGTAAAAAGAGATGGCTAACTTATAAGGTAGTTGAGAATATTAAATGAGATAATGAAGGCAAGGCAAGAAGTACCATGACTATCACATAGTACATGCTCAATCAATGAGAACTATTATTATTATTGATCCCTGCATTCAGTTCCATGTAACATAAATAATAAATGGTGATCGTGGCTGGCCATCTATTGAAAGTTAACTATGTGCCAGGTGTTGTTCTAAGTACCTTACTACCTTAACATGTATTGCTCAAAATAGCTCTGTGAGGAAGTGCTAGTATTCCGCTTTTACAGACGGATATACTAAACTCCAGAGAAGTTAACTTACTTGCCCAAGGCTACATTGCCAGTCTTTCTCAGTGCCTCCTTTGGAAACAGGCACTTTAGCTTCAGGATGTGCTCTCTTAACCATAATGCTACGTAGAAAGTAGTTACATAGCCATAAATCCAATGGATAAATTACTAAAATAGAAGAGGCAAGATGCCTTAAGATAGGCCCATATGTCTCCGTTCTTGCTCTTCCTCCCCTCCCCTACCCGACTATTTGATTTTTTTAGCCAACATATAGGTAAAGAGAAAATGGAGGGGAGGTTTGCTCCAGAGCTTATTCTCAAAAGTGGAGCCTCTTCAACAGTTTTTAGGATAGTATGATGATATCATGGTTGCCAAGACAACAATGAAAAACCATAGAGAAGCATGATGAAAGTGAAAATCCTACAAACAAGGAACAGTGGCGTAGGCCCTGCATTTCTCCAGTTTAGCTCATCTCCCAGGCTCACTCTCCCCATGAGAGACCTGCTATACCTCTGTCCCTACCTCCTCCTCACCTCCAACCACCAACTTTCCCCAAGCCTCAAGTTTCACACAGCTGATTCCTACTCACTCACCAGATTTCAGCTTAGACTTCGCTTCCTCCAGAAAGCCTTCCTGGACCACCCATGCACACTCCACTCTGTCAAGATTAAGTGGCTTCTCCTGTGCTCCTGCAGCATCCATCATAGTTTTGTCAGTTCCTATTGCCCTTTCTGGGTCTTTTAATGGTCTATAAGCTCCATGACTGCAGGTTCTACATCCAGCAGGCACTCTTCTATATCCCCAGAGTCTAACCCTGTGCCTGACACATAATTAGACACTTCAGGTAATATACGTTGAATGGTACCTTTGCCAACTACAAAGCATGTCTCTTTTTTAAGGTTCAGAACTGTGTAATAAAATTATTAAAGATCAAGTTTTTTCATGATCTGAAAGAGATATAGACAGTTGCAGAAAAGTAGCAGCAGCCAGTCTGTTTTTTTAGGTCACTGACTAATATAATGAGGGTTTAACAGCATTTGTTTCTGGAACATTTTTCTCCAAAAAGACCCCCAAAATTCATTCTTCCATTAGTTAAAATTATTCTACTTCATTTGGTTCCCTGTGAAGATAACGTTCAGGGACTTAATTGTGACACTTGTCGTTAACTTTCTCTCCTCTGGATTTAATAACACCAGTTTCTTAAACTTTCCCTTATAAAAAATTATTGATAATTTTCATCGCTTCCCCACTTCTCCATATTATTCATCTCTTAACACTTACTGTTAAACGTTATTTAAAAAAAAACAAGTTTGAAGTTCATATTCTAAAATTTGTTTTTTGGAGTCTTAAAGACAAAAAATAAAAACAAAAAGTAAAAGTCCTCATCTGTTTATTTACAAGGTGAGGAGTAAGATAAGGGTTCAGTTAATGGTCATTTCTCTCAGTCTACCCAATTTTGTTTTCCTATTTGAGGCTCATATTTTGAAACATGCTCTACTTTCTACAAAGTTCTAGAAGGCAAAGATGACTTTCTATTGAGATATTAGAAATCAATATTAGATATTAGAAATCATTCTATATTCTTCAGAATGGCTGTATTTCAAATATTCTGTTTTTCCATGAGTGGACTCAAAAGCATCATATCTATTTCCTAATGTGAGGCTCAAAAAAATATTCTCAGCCTACACATAGCATACAGTCTCTAGGTAATGACATTAATCTCAATAGGAAACAGTGACTGCAGCCTCTGTCTATGGCTGATGCTATGTTAGCCATTCCATAGGCATTATTTTAATAATCAACATTTTTAGGAGACAGAGATAGATGCTACTTGTGTCCCCCATTTACAGATGAGAAAATCAAGGCTCAGAAAAACTTACACAGAATCACCCATCAGTAAATAGCAGGACAGGGATCCAACAAGTCTGTCTTAGTGTGGACTCTAAGCTCTAGGCACTCTGTTTAAGGCTCCGGAAGCATTCATTTGGGGGTTTTCTTTGTCTGTTTTTTGTAAGTGACCTAATCTGGCATCATGCTAACAGGAGATTCATTATAATTGTTTGATTCTGACATGAGAAAGCAGAACTTTCTCTTTATTTCTTTTTTTTTTTTTAAATAGAGGGAAGTTCTCACCATATTGCCCAGGCTGGTCTCAAACTCCTGACCTCAAGTGATTCTCCCACCTCAGTCTCCCAAAGTGCTAGAATTACAGGTGTGAGCCACCACGGAACTTTCAAACTTCATTGGTAACGCTATAAAATGGGTCAGCCACATTGGCAATCATGTTGGCAATATCTAGGAGTCCTGGGGACATGAATATCATGCAGTTCAGCCATTATTCCCTGGGTAGTATGGCAGATACAACTGGTCAACTGACCCAGCTTTCTTGTACACCATTCTGCCTTCTAGAAAGTTTCCCAGAATTGGCTGAGGGATGAACCATGTGACACTGTGCTGGCCAATGGGGTGTAAGTAAATATCATTCTGCCTCACTGAGTGGGATTTCTAAGAAAACTTGCTTGGGAGGACAATATGACTAATTGCTCTATTGGCCTTTTGTTCCTTTCCCTTATTCCTGACTAGAACATGGACATGATGCCTGGAGGTGCTGGAATTATTTTGTGACCATGAGAAAAACCAAACCTGATGATTAACATGCACCTGATAAAGATGGCACCAGAGAAGGAATAAACCTGGATCCCTCTGGCATCACTCAAGTGCTGTGATAGTCCTGAGATACTTATTGCTATGTTAGGAAGCATATGTGCCATTAATCCACTCATAGTCAGAGTTCTTTTCATGCATGGGCACAAGGTGACATACACAAATGTTTATGATATGAAAACTTGGAGACAAGCTTAAACTTAATTCATCAATAGGGAAATGGATACATAAATTGTGGCGTATTCATACAATGAAACACCACATAACAACTAAACAGAATTTGACTTGGCAGGGCACGGTAGCTCATCCCTATAATCCCAACACTTTGGGAGGCCAGGGAGGGCAAATCACCCAAAGTCAGGAGTTTGAGACCAGCCTGGACAACATAGTGAAACCCCATCTCTACTAAAAATACAAAAATTAGTTGGGCATGGTGGTGCATGCGGGTAATCCCAGCTATTCTGGTGGCCGAGGCAGGAGAATTGCTTCAACCTGGGAGATGGAGGTTGCAGTGATCCAAAATTGCACCAGTGCACTGCAACCTGGGTGACAGAGTGAGAGCCTGTCTCAAAAAAGAAATAAAAAATTTAAAAAGAGTGAATTCGATCTACATAGATAATTCTTGAAACAATAATGTAAAGTGGAAAAGGGAAATTGTGGAATGACATGTGTTTGGTACAATACCACCTAAAAATATATATATATTTAAATTATTATACTTTAAGTTCTAGGGTACATTTGCACAACGTGCAGGTTGGTTCCATATGTATACATCTGCCATGTTGGTGTGCTGCACTCGTTAACTCGCCATTTACATTAGGTATATATCCTAATGCTATCCCTCCCCTTCCCCCAACCCCATGACAGACCCTGGTGTATGATGTTCCCCTTCCTGTGTCCAAGTGTTCTCATTGTTCAATTCCCACCTATGAGTGAGAACATGCAGTGTTTGGTTTTCTGTCCTTGAGATAGTTTGCTCAGAATTACGGTTTCCAGCTTCATTGATGTCCCTACAAAGGACATGAACTCATCCTTTTCTATGGCTGCACAATATTCCATGATATATATGTGCCACATTTTCTTAATCCAGTCTATCATTGATGGACATTTAGGTTGATTCCAAGTCTTTGCTATTGTGAATAGTGGCACAATAAACATACGTGTGCATGTGTCTTTATAGCAGCATGATTTATAATCCTTTGGGTATATACCCAGTAATGGGATGCCTGGGTCAAATGGTACTTCTAGTTCTAGATCCTTAAGGAATCGCCACACTGTCTTCCACCTAAGAATATTTTTAAAACACATAGAACAACATGGATATGTGCACATAGGCTGAAAGTATAAAAACAATGATATGGAGGAAACATACCAACTTTAGAGAATGAGGAAGGGGACGAAATTGGGAAGTGACATAGAAGTCACTTCAATTGAACCTGTAGTATTTTATTTCATAAGAGTAATCTGAGTCTAATATGTCAAAAATCTTAACATTTGTTAAATTTGGGTGGTGGCTATGTTAATATTTGCTAAGTAATTGTCTGCATTTTACTATTTAAAATGCCTTACAATTTTAAAAAATTAAATGAAAAAAGAAACAGACTATTTCAAAAGCCAGTTGGCTATTTATGAAAATGTACTTTGCCAAATGTAAGGTGACCTGGAAAGCAGTATATTTTATTATTGACCGTTATTGGTATTTTGGTATATGACATTACCATTGACCAAGAAGGCTGCATTGAGGAGTAGACTTCCCTTGGACCATGAAGAAAAAGGAGAATGAGAACATGGCTAGGCAATAGTTTCGGGGGATGTTATGAACTAAACTGTGACTTCTCAAAATGCATATGTTGAACTCCTAACCCCCAATGTTACGGTGTTTGGAGATAGGGCATTTAAGGAAGTAATTAGGATTAAACAAGGTCCTAAGGGTGGGCTCCTCATTCAACAGGACTGGTGTCCTTGTAAGAAGAGAAAAAGACGCCAGGAGCACGTGCACACAGAGAAAAGACCATGTGGGGATGGAGCAAGAAGGTGGCCATCTGCAAGCAAAGGGGAGAGGTCACAAAAGAAACCGAATGTCAGGCCAGGCGCAGTGGCTCACACCTGTAATCCCAGCACTTTGGAAGGCCGAGGCGGGCGGATCATGAGCTCAGGAAATCGAGACCATCCTGGATAACATGGTGAAAACCCGTCTCTACTAAAAATACAAAAAATTAGCTGGGCGTGGTGGCGGGCGCCTGTAGTCCCAGCTACTCATGAGGCTGAGGCAGGAGAATGGCGTGAACCTGGGAGGCAGAGCTTGCAGTGAGCCAAGATCGTGCCACTGCATTCCAGCCTGGGCGGCAGAGCAAGGTTCCATCTAAAAAAAAAAAAAAAAAAGAAGAAGAAACCAAAACTCCAACACCTTGATCTTGGACTTCCAGCCTCCAGAGCTGTGAGAATATAAATTTCTGTTGTTTAAGCCACCCAGTCTGTGGTATTCGGTATGGCAGCCCTAGCAGGCTAATCCAGGGGTCATGTCTAGGACTGTGCTTCTCAACAGATGTTACTGCGCAATGAGAGAAGCATTAATAAATTGGGGGTGGAGGTATTTTTTGGTGGCACAGAGACTGGGAGCAGAAGAGCCATTTAATGTGCAGGGACCAAGGAGGCAAAACCTCTGTCAGTGCCCAGTTTAGTCCTTGCAACAAAAAATAATTCTGTATCCCAAATGCCTTGAAAATATCACATAGGACACTCATACAGGTGGAAAACCTGATTATAATTGTCTAAAGCTAATTAAAAATAGGCTAGGTGATATACATCAAATTTTCCAGAAAAGTAACTACTCTGTAGATTGAGAGGATTTCACTTTGCTTTCTTCAGAACTTTGCCAAAAGGTACCACCATTTTGAAAAATCATATCACTGACAGTAATAGCCTTAATGATATTTGAATTGTCCACATAACATATCCTTATCAGTCTTCATCTCTAACTATTGTATACAGTAGGAGTCAGCAAACTATGGTGAGCTGGCCAAATATAGCCTACCATCTGTTTTTGTAAATAAAGTTTTATTGGAACGCAACCATGATCACTTGTTTACATATTACCTATGGCTGATTTCACACTACAACAGCAGAACTGAGTATGGCCCACAAAGCCTAAAATATTTACTATCTGATCCTTTGCAGAAATGTCTGCCTACCTCTGGTATAAACAATGATTCTACATATAGTACTAACATCCAATTACTCCTGTACCTAATCTAGTTGAATCTTAGAAAATTTACCTATTAAAATATGCATGATTCTACTAAAAGTTACTTCTCCTTTAAGTTATCCTTTTTGTTACAGCTAGTACATTATGAGCGGTTTTTTTTGTTTTTGTTTTTTCTTGCAATTGTGTAGATTTCTATGTATCTGTGAAATTCATCTCAGGACAGTGAAGGCGGGGTGGGGAGAGTGTTTCTAAATATTCTCAGTGAGTTAAGAACAACTCTTCTAGACCTAGTAAACAAAGACCATAAAGGACAAAATAAGAGTCATATGATTAATGAAGAAAATTGAAAACAGATGTCATGCTGGAAATGAACTGACTATAATCTCCAGGAGGGAAGCTACTAGGTTAATTTGTACCTCTCCTAAATCAGGGCCTCGTACACAGGAGGTGCTCAATAAATACTTGCTGAATGACTCAATGAATGGAGGGATGGTTGAGACATATGGGTGACTGAAGGGAAAAAGACTGGAATAGTGAGATTCTGTCCAATGCATTCATCAAGCAGATTCTTGATGGTCATTTGCTGGGCAATTGGTAGAGCGATCTCCTTCCTACAAGAGGTAACTGACTAGACTAGAAAATTCTCTAGGTCCTTGAAGCTCCATTTCTTTTCTTTTCTTTTTTTAAATTATACTTTAAGTTCTGGGGTACGTGTGCAGAATGTGCAGTTTTGTTACATAAGTATACACGTGCCATGGTGGTTTGCTGCACCCATCAACCTGTCACCTACATTAGGTATTTCTCCTAATGCTATCCCTCCCAAAGCCTCCTACCCCCCGACAGGCCCTGGTATGTGATGTTCCCATCCCAGTGTCCATGTGTTCTCATTGTTCAACTCCTACTTATGAGTGAAAAGAGCAGTGTCTGGTTTTCTGTTCTTGTGATAGTTTGCTGAGAATGATGGTTTCCAGCTTCATCCATGTCCCTGCAGAGGACATGAACTCATCCTTTTTTATGGATGCATAGTATTCCCTGGTATATATATGCCACATTTTCTTTATCCAGTCTATCATTGATGGACATTTGGGTTGGTTCCAAGTCTTTGCTACTGTGAATAGTGCTGCAATAAACATACGCGTGCATGTGTCTTTATAGTAGAATGATTTATAATCCTTTGGGTATATACCCAGTAATGGGTGTGTGTGTGTGTGTGTGTGTGTGTGTGTGTGTGTGTGTGTGTATAATGCCAGTTAGAAGCTCCATTTCTAAGGTTGAGATTTAACACATCACAGATGCAAGGTTCATTACCGGGAGCAGCAAGAAAGAACCTTGTTTAAATTCTGGACTGAATATGATCGAAAGCAGGCAGGATCTGCTGGGCTTCCTGAACTCATCCCTCAACCAGTTACATGAGGCAAAATAAAGAGGGAGGAGCATGTGGTAGTTAAATATAGAGACTCTGGAATCCAAAACAAACCTGGGTTGCAAGGTAGATTATTGGTAAAGATGGATACAAATATTTCTCATATTCTTGAATGCACATCCCTTTGCAGTGATGTTGCAGAGCTTTCTATCAGGTGGCAAAGTCTACTGCCCCACCTTTGGATCTGGGCTGGTGGGGTGACTTGCTTTGACCAACAGAATGCTGTCTGATTTCTGATTCTAGGCTTTAAGAGGTCTTGTAGCCTCTGCCTTGACTCTCTCTGAATGTGCAGCCTTGTGTGATAAAGTTTGGTCTAGCTCAGGGATCAGCAGAATATGGCCCATGGGCCCAATCTGGCATGCCTCCTGTCTGTAAATAAAGTTTTGTTGGAACCCAGCCATGCTCATTTGTTTCTGCATTTTCTATGATTTATTGTATGCTACAACAGCAGGGTTGAGTAGTCACATCAGAGACTGAATGCCCTGCAAGGCTGAAAATACTATCTGACACTTTACAGGAAAAAGTTTGCTGACCCCTGGTCTAGCTGCTGGAGGATGATACCCCACGAACAGAGAAGCTGTCCTAGCTGAGGTCTCCTAAGAATAAGTAGCTCCCAGTTAAGCTACCAGATGAGTACAGTCCCATGAGTGACCCCAAGTGAGACCAGCAGAAGAACAGTCCAGCTGAACTCAGCCCAAATTGCACACCCATAGACTCGTGAATAAATATAATGTTTGTTTTAAGCCACTAAGTTTTGGGTTGGGTTATTCCGTGATAAGAGGTCACCAAGAGTGTTGTGGCCTTGGCTTTTCCATTATGTGTATGTAGCAGAAAGTGTTGGTTCTTAACAAATTCTTTGATGCTCACTACTTCGGTGTAGGCTGGCTGGCTTCCAACTACCAGTATCTGGATCTCTCAGGCTGGGGGCTGCCCAGGAATCCCTGGTAGGAGCTTTGTCCAAGCTGAAGAATGAACACACCATTTCCACATCACCCACCCTTAACCAAGGACTGGCAGAGGCTGGTGTAAAAATATACTCCAGATTCCTCATCCTTTGGAAGGGGTGACCCTGGGGTATCTGTTCTCACACTGTTTTCCAGAGTTTCCCTGTGAGTTGACACTCTGGTTTCTCACTATATTAGCAAACTTCTCTTCCATGTCTAATTTTCCCATGGCCTTACTGCTACTTCTGAACATCCCAAATAAGCTCTTTTCACTTGATCCTTGTCATGAGTTCTGCTTCAAGGCAGAATATAAACCAAGATACTGTGTAACCTGAGACAAGTTTCTTTATCTCTATGAACCTTAGCTTCCTTATCTATAAAATGGGAATAATGGGAACAATTATATTATGGGAAGTGGCAGTGAGGATTTATTTGAGATAATGCCAGTAAAGCATTATCTCAAGCACTGCTTACAGTAGTGATGATGTACAGAATGAAAACCCCTAATCTGAAATTCAAGATCCAAAATGCTCTAAAATCTGAACATTTTTGAGCACCAATATGATGCCACAAGTGGAAAATTCTACACCTGACCTCATGTGACAGATCTCAGTCAAAATATAGTCAAAATTTTATTTGATGCACAAAACAATGAAAAATATTGTATAAAATTACCTTCAGGCAATGAGTGTAAGGTGCATGTAAAACATAAAAAATCATGTTTAGACTTGGCTACCATCCCCAAGAGATCCCATTATGTATATTCACATATTCCAAAATCTGAAATTAGCAACAGTTCTGGTCCCAAGTATTTTGAATAAGGAACACTCAACCTGTACATCATCGCTACCATGAGCAGTGCTGGCTGCTTTAATATCATTATCTCAAATAATTCCTCACAACCATTTCCCATGATATAATTATTCCCATTATTGCCATTTTGCAGATAAGGAAACTAAGGTTCTGGGAGATAAAGCTCAGCCTCCTCTCTCTGCATGGACTCATGGCCAAGCCCCCTCTAAAGATCCAGAATACTATTTAAAGATAATCAAGTACAGTCATGCATCACATAATGATGTTTCAGCCACAATGGACTACATATATGATGGTGATCTCTCAAGATTATACCATCAAATTTTTACTGTACCTCTTCTATGATTAGATACATTTAGATACAGAGATAACTATCATAGTGTTACAATTGCCTACTGTATCCAGGAGAGTACCATGTTGTACAGGTTTGTAGCCTAGCAACATTAGGCTATACTATTAGGATAGTAGGCTATCCCATCCAGGTTTGTTAAGTACTCTTTGATGTTGGCACAAACTCAAAATCACCTAATGACACATTTCTCAGAATGTGTCCCTGTCATTAAGAGCCATGTGACTGTACCATTGTAGGGCGACAGAGAGGCAGAGGACTCCGTGAATTCAGCCACGGTTTCTGTCTCCCCAGTCACGTCCCAGTTTAGAAGTCTGAGTCCCGCGCAACAGATCAATGTCTGAGGGACACCGTGGCTCCTGACTTCTGAGTTGGCACGCTGGGCTGGAGCCTGCTGCGTGCCTGACCACAGGAACCTGTCTCTTACAGGAAGAAGGAATACAGTCAAGGAAGTGTGGCAGACCTGACTCCAGACAATTAAAAAAACATCACCGTGCCTCACAGTGGAAGGTGAATATGACTTCAACTGTGGTCTTAAAAAGAAATGGGGGGAAGGCAGGGGAAATGTTTTTTTCTTTCCCTTTCAATAGAGAAGTTTATCTACCTAAAACCCTGTACTCCTTCTAACAGCCTATAAATACACACCCAAACCTGGAGAAAAAATTAACACACTTCTGCTTAACATAGCATGTTCCATTTGCTCTGGTTCCTTCTGTTCTTGTTTAAAGGTTGACTCCTTAACTCTCTTTGTTCATGACTTGCCCCAAGACATTCAGAGAAGTCTAGGGGAGAGCTGGTCTGTAGAACCTACTCAGAATGCTCAGCTGGTCCCCACATCTGGATGAAAGGGCTCTATCAGACCCAAGACAAAGAAGCAGCAGGTAATGAGAGCAGAGTCGTGGATCACAGCCAGGCCAAGAATAATGGAAAAGCTATAATTACCCTGTAAGACTTTGGATGGAAGTGACTGTTTTAGAACCTGACAACATTTCAATGACATGTTGGAGTCACATTCGGGAAAGCCCCTTCTTGCCACTGTTGTCTTCTTGTCATGCAATAGGATGTCAGTGTCGGGGACATTTCCTACCAGAAAACCATCAAGGGCTCTGTACGGCACTTGGAGAAGCTTAAAAGGGTGCCATGGTGTATAAGCCTTGGTTCCAGCTGAAAATGTTGTTATTTCTTCCTTTCAGGAGAAAATATTTTCATTCTGTTGTTCATCAAGTCAACACGATTATGACAGTTTGTCATATTCTCCAATCTCCATAATCTCCAAGGGCCATGGGCTCTCCAATCACAGAACGTAAAGTCTTTACCATGTATCTTGGTATGGCCACACAACTATTTCAAGGCCTTATAACTGTTAGTTGCTTGGGGAATATCTGTGGTGGAAAATAGAATGTCTTTGGGTTATGCAGCCAGAGAGCTCCTTGGAAACTTTAGATAATCCAGCCTCTTAGAGCCTCTCAGAGCCTCCGTTCCCTCATCTGTTAACACGATGAATGCCTTTCCTCCCCGCCTAGGACTTTTAGAAATGTAAAAGAGGAATTTTTGTGTCCGTAAATAAAGTTTTATGGGAACATTAAAAAAAAAAAAAAGAAGAAGAAGAAGTGTAAAGGGAGAAAGAGGAGGAAAAAAATTCCCAGCACATACTATGTGCCCAAGGAATGTGAGTTCCTATCATTGGAGCATCCCTTGTGGTTCTTCAACTTGTAGGAAAAAGAATATGGAGCGGGTGGGGAAATGGCAAAGCAAACATAGACTATTGGCTGAGCACAGACTCTGAAGTTAGACTACTTGGGTTCAAATACTAGATTTGCTATATCTTATTCATATTTTCAACGGCAGTTTACTTCATCTTTTCTGACCTCACTTTTCTCAACTATGAGGCAGTACAAGGACTCAACTTAAAGATTGCTATAGAAAATCACATAAGTGCCACACAAAGTCTAGATAGAGTAGCCACCAGTAGAGGATAGCTGCTCCCATTAGTATCATAATGATTATTTTAAAATTATTATTATTGAAGACCAGTCTTTTTTCATGCCTAGGAACTTGAGCTGTCAATCACAAAGCAGGTACTTGGCAGCCATACAAAAGGACACCGGGCAGTCGGTAGCAATCAGGTGACTGTCCCAGACCAGTACACCTGTGTGAACATAGTGTCACTACAACCCTGGCGGCTCCCAATCAGCTGTGTAAAGATCAGCAAAACAAATGTGTTACAAATTTTACTTAAGGCATCAATGTATATAAAGGTTTCTGTTGGAAAGAATAAATTGGGCCAGAAACAAGTTATTCAGACCAACCACACTTTCACTTCTTTGCATTGTGAATCATTGTTTTTTGAGTAGGAGACAATGGAGTGGATTGCAGCTAGCCATGCCTGAAATTTCCCAAGACCTTGTGCTAATGATAATGATACGCAATGATGATATGATTGCAGATAATCTTCACTGACTACTTATGCCATATGCATTATTACTGCATTTAAGTACCTAGTTTTTTTTTTTAATCTGATACTCATCAGCTTTCCCTGCATTATCTCACCTGATACAAGGAGGGAGAATATTCTTATTGTCATTATTTTATAGATAAGATGACTAAAGCTCAATGAGGTGAATAACATGCTCATGGTCACACACTGGTATGTGACATCTGGGGATCTGAACTCAGCCCTGCAAGAAATAGGAGTCTCAAGTTTTATCTGTGCCAAAGCCCATATTTTGGGTATGCCCCGACTGGCAGGGCATGGAGTGAAGAGACAGATTTGTAAAGAGTGGACCTCATTCATGGTTTCCTTCCTTTCCCAGAAAACTTCTAAAGAAGCTGGGAAGTGCTGAGAAGTCAGTAGATTAGAAAGTCAATTTCTTGATCCATCACAACCAAGAAGCAGTTTAATGGGCAGAAGGATACTGTATATCTAGAATGAAATAGCAATTTAAAACTCTCACATTTGCATAGGGATTTGCACTTTGCAAAGAGCTTTATCTGTGTCCTCTCACTGATCCCTTCAAAAATGAACATAAAACCACTGGAGACACGAGAAGAACTGGCAAGGAAGAAAGCAGCTTAGAAACTCTAATATGCAGAAGTTACATATGAGTGATTATTCAACCTAGGGCTTTGCAAATGTGATAAACACATGTTGATTTACCGAATAGCACAGTTACACTTACTGTATTCTATTTTTTAAGAAGAAATGATTTTAAAGGACCTTGATTGCCCATTAATTGTATGCCTGTAACAGATTGTGGAAAGTTAGCCAGAAGAAACACTTCATTTCAAAGAAGTCACTGGGTTTCTTGCACATTGCTGCCACTCTCTTGGTGTGTACCAAGGACATCCAAAAAACATCACTTGTAACTTAGGAAACTCAAGTTGAGAAACCTGCTGGGCCTGAGGAATTATGAGGTATAATACATTCCAAAATCATCTATCTAGCAGCAATGTTTTTAAAATACCCACTTTAAAAAATAACATTGTTACCCAAACAGACATTTGTTCAACACCAATTACTCTGCCTACTAGCACAGATGGTTTTGGAATTTGTAGGATCAATAGGAGGAGGAGGAGAAGTGGAGGCAGAATCAGGGAGCCAGGAAGGAGATCTTGTGTGTTAGGCCAATCCTTCCAATCCTTTTCAAGATACTGACCAAGAGGGCAAAAGCCATACAGCAAAGGAACTGAGCTGTGTAAAGCCTGCTACATTTAGTCACTAGCCAGGGTTGGGTGTGCATGGAGGGGAGGTAAGAGACAGCAAACAGCCCTTTTGGCCATACTAAGGCGAGCTTAGGTATTGTCCTGTAAGCTCTAAAGAGTCAGCGAAGAGATTTCAAAACAGAAGAGGCAGGATCAAGATTTGCTTTCAAAAGATTGCTCTGGCAGTGGCGTAGCAGTCAAAGAGAGAGAAGGCCGTCTTACCGCTGCGTTTGAAGACCATGGTCCCAGCACTTTTGGCAGCCACAAAGAGCTTTTTAGAGCTGGGGACTTCTTCCATTGAATGCAGATCAGGAATAACTAAGCCTGGCATTTGCATAGGCCCTTTTACTTCTAAAACTCTCTCTTTCAGTTCACCAAACAACAATTTGGGGAGGTGGGCCAAGTGGAATTGTCCGCCATTCACAGATGGGGAAGCATCTGTAAGTAGCTACAGAACCACAGAACAATTTCCAGTTAGGTAATTGCGTGCTAGCTCTGCCCCATTTAAGACTGGAATTTGATTTGTGTGGCTAGAAAATAAAGCATGTTTAAAACTCTGGGGGAAAAAATGAACCCTCAGTGTCCATAAGTAGAAATCAATACTAAATAATAACCTTAAAAACATTGGTTTCAAAAAAGAAAGAACAAGTAACTATCTCAAAGACACACACATCATACCTGAAAATCAAAAGGCTGCTAACTAGGGATCTGTTTTGCAAATTTAAAAACATTTGATGGAAAGTATTATAATTTTGTGCGTCTAATATGCATAGCTTTTTAAAATATGTTCAAATATAGACCTTAAGCTTGCCTAATTGTGCACGTTATACCTCTTAATCAAATTCTGCTTAGACTTAGCTTAAAAACCATTCCAAAATGAATTACAAGTGAAAGCCAGTGGTATAATTCAGTTTGTTTGAAAATCTGAGCCCCAGGGGAGCTGATGGTATAAGTCCCAGTCCAGAGATGCGAAAACCAAGAATGCCAACATCCAAAGACAGGAGAAGATGGATGTCCCAGCTCAGACAGAGATCAAATTTTCCCTTCCTGAACCTTTTTGTTCTATTTGGGCCCTCAGTAGATTTGATGATACTCACCTATATTGGTGAGAGTGCTCTTCTGTACTCAGTCTACTGATTCAAATGATAACCTCTTACCAGAAACACCCTCACAGACACATCCAGAAATAGTATTTTACCAACACTCTGGTCATCCCTTAGCCCAGTCAAGTTGACACATTAAAATTAATCATCACAACAGAAGAATGTCCTTCAGCTTTAGCTCACCACCTCTTTCTGCACTTCCCCCAAAGCATATCTATCTATATAGTCACAACTTAGAAAAGAGACAATGAAATATCTTTAACATACAGTATAATTAACATGTTGAACTTTTGGTTTCAGCAGATGAACCAGAAAAAGATTGGGCCAGGTTTGTAACATGGATCTATATAGTCAACAGAAATTCCAGATTGAAGTAAACCAGAAAGGCTCCTAGTGCTCTTAAGCAGCTTCCAGAGTGGAAGAGCAGTGTGTTTAGATTAGGCTTGGTCACTTATTTTCTCTAGGCCTGAGTTCCTACATTATAACATGGCCCTCAAGGCCCTAACTAATCTGGCCCCTTGCTGTATCTCCAACCTTTGCTCTTACCATCCTTTCCCTTACTCACTCATCCTCTGTCACGAGGGAGATCTAAATGTCTCCTGGACATGCCAAACACACTCCAAACTCAGGGCCTTTGCACTTGCTGTCTTCACTGCTTAGAAATAGCTGTTCCCTCAAGTATTTGTAGGCTTACTCTCTCACTTCCGTCAAGTTTCTGCTCAAATGGCCTTTCTGCAAAAAGCCTTCCCTTGGTCCCTAAGAAGCATCTGCTACCCCTTAACTGTCTATCTGACCTTCCATGTCTGTTTTTCTTCACAGCATTTATCTCTACCCGACCTTATTTATTTTCCTGTTTATTGTCCACTCCCACTAGAACGTAAAATCTGTGAGTGCCAGAACTTTGTTCTTGTCCCAATTCCCCAGATCTTCAAAGAGTGCCAGTAAACAAGTGGAAGCTCAATAAATAATTGTAGAAGGGAAGAAGGGAGGGAGGAAGGGAAGGAAATATCATTGCTCCATTTTATTTTTCATCTAAATTTCCAAACTGGAACCATAGTTCTAAATTATTTCCATTGACTGGTCTATACGGGGCAATTAATTGATTAAAATAAGTAATAATAATTACCTTCTTTTAAAATTTTTTAAATTTTTGTTTGTGGTAACATATACATACCATAGAATTTACCATCTTAACAGTTTTAAAGAGTACAGTTTAGTAACATCAAGTATGCTCACATTGTTGTGCAACCATCAGCATCGTCTTTCTCCAGAACTTTTTCATCTTGCAAAACTGAAACTTTAAAGCCCATTAAAGGATAACTCCCCCATTCCCCACTTCTCAGCCCCTGGCAACCACCATCCTACTTTCTGTCTCTATAAATTTGACTACTCTAGATATCTCATATAAGTGGAATCATATAATTTTTGTTTATTTGTGACTGGCTTATTTCACTTAGCATAATCTCTTCCAGGCTCATCCATGTTGCAGCACATGTCAGAATTTTCTTCCTTTTCAAGCCCAAATAATATTCCATTTTATGTCTCTTCCACACATTGTTTATTCATCTGTCGATGGACACTTGGGTTGCTAATCATTATCTCTTTCACTTATAATGTGCTTTTTGAGTTACAGAATTTCCAAAAAGTACGTCATTCTGGTCACATTCAATCACCACAGGAATTCCATAGAGCATCTCAGAAGTCAAAAAGGGCCCGGGTCATTTTCTTTTTTTTGAGGTCTCTAGTATTTTTTAATGAAGAAATGCCCAATATGGATGAGACACATACCTGCAGCCAGGGTGGAAGTCAATAGCTTTAATTCATTTGGCCTCTACCAGTGTGCCCAAAGCCCCTCCAAGTAAATTATGATACAAGTAAAAACAGCAAGCTTCTGCATAAATGCTGCCTGAAGGGGACACCCCAGCCCAGGCTTCCCATTGCACTGCTTCTCAATCAGTTAAAGAGATTCTAGAGCTGCCTCAGTCCAAAAAATTAAGCTACATACTTAAATATTACATTAAGCAGATTAATGCTTTTAACAGAAGAAGGGAAGTGCAATGCACCATACTTGTGCTAAAGCAAGACAATTACAGAATTTATAAAACATACATATATATATTTGTAATATACCATAAATTAATAGTGTGGTCCAGCAATGGAACAAAAATCTAAAGCAATATAATTAACTTCTTTCCATCTTGTTAATTTTTCTAAGGAACATTAAATGAAACTTCATTTGCTGATTATGTCAAACATCTATATTTGAGACTCTTTACAAACATGAGACTTGTTCAATGACCCTTCTGATACCACTGTGCTGGGTCAAGAGATCTATCCCTGATTTACGGATGGGGAAACCAAGCCTCAGGAAGGTTATCACTTGTTCAAGGTCAACACAGGGAGGATCCAAACTGTCACTTACACTTAGGTCTTCCAATAGCAAGTTCTTAGACTCTCCACTATACAAGCCTGCAAAACAACATTCCTGAATGTAACCGGCTAATTTTTCCAACTACTTTTACTGGCTGCTTTGCTATTCAAAGTCATTCTATACTGAAATTTCGTCCTTAAGGCTCATTTAAAAGGGTAATTGTTTTGTTTTTGTTATTGTTTTAACCCAAGCCATGAATATTTTGATGTTAGCTTCTGAGAAATAAACACCTCTCCCCACAAAGTGGCCCTACATACCACCTGGAAGCTCAGACCTCATTTTAGTAAATACAATTTAATTTAATGGGGTCCAAGGAGGCGGGTTTGGGATGCATCCAGCATTTTCGTATAAAGTTTCTGACCAGATGGTATTCACTTGCTCCTGAACTTATCCTTCTATTATTGCAAGACTGTTTTTTTCTATTACTATAGCAATAACCAAAGAAGTGAAGGTGATGGTTTTGATCCATGTAGGGGGCAGTTCCCTTTACTCAAGCTCTAAGATGGTATTGCTATGATTGGCCCCACTCCATGGGCAGCCCCATTTCAAGTAACAGAGTGGAATTGGGTGGATGGATCAGTGCAAATCCATTACCAGGGAGCAAAAAGCAAATAGTCAAATCAGGTCAAATCTTTACTCTTTCAGTCAAAGGCCATTCTAGAAATTTCCAGTGGAAATTTATTTTATTTCCATTGGAATATATGAAATGTATTTGAGTATATGGTGGGCGTCTAATGCACTGCAGGATAGAGTGAATGGTTACAAAGCAAGTTTAGTCCAAACTCAATGTTAATCAACTATTAATAATGAGTCCCTACTATATTCTTGGCACTGTGCTGGGTACTATGTATATAGCAAGAATCAAAGAAGACATTACCTGTGGAGATCATAAACTAGAAACTATAGTAAGTCTGCTGCTATAGTAATAAGTCAATATCATCTGATAAGTAGTTATTATATACAAAGGACTACAGGAGCTATGCGGATGAAATATCATTGCTGCCCTTAGACTCCCCACATATAAAATTAAAAATGATAAACTAAAAATTATATCCTATACATGTGTTCATAAAACATTTAAATCATTGACTGATATTCTCCTAAGAGCATGGATAAATGCTCAATAATGTTAGCTACTGTTATTATGAAGCACACCTTCACAGTGTCCCTGAAATAGAGCCACTGAATCTTCACCTCCCTCCTTACATGCAAAAATAAGGGACATAGTCTTAGAAAAATAATTCCGGCTGGGCGTGGTAGCTCATACCTGTAATCCCAGGACTTTGGGAGGCCAAGGTAGGTAGATCACTTGAGTTCAGAATTCAAGACCAGCCTGGGCAACATGGGGAAACCCCATCTCTACTAAAAACACAAAAAGTAGCCAAGCATGATGGTGCATGGCTGTAGTCCCAGCTACTCGTGAGGCTGAGGTGGAAGGATTGCTTGAGCATGGGAGGCAGAGGTTGCAGTGAATGGAGATTATGCCACTGCACTCCAGCCCGGGCAACGGAGTGAGACCGTGTCTCAAACTAAAAAAAAAAGAAAAGAAAGAAAAAAGAACAGAAAAGAGAAAAGAAAAAAAATCCCTAACGACTTAGGATTTTTGGTTTTTCTTGTAGAAAGGCAGAATTTATCTCTATGGCATTGCTGAGTGTCAGATGTCTAAGAGATGACTTTCACTTCATTTGTACCTGGACATAGACTGAGTACTGTGTACTCTTTAGGGGAATTGAGAAACATGTTTCATAATGTATTTTTTAAGGGTAAGTATCAGTTATAAGCTAACTTGGAGAATCTAGGTCATGAGAAATTGGGTCACTGTAAGTTTCCCCTCGAAAGAGTTTTAAACTTTAAAGTTTAAAACTTTCCCCCAATAAAGATTTTGTTAGAAAAAAGATAACTCAATCTTTGGACACACAGATAGCATAGAACAGAAGCTGGCAGGCCCATCACTCTGAGGTTAGCATATGCATGTAGGTGTTCAGATCACGAACTTGGGCATCAGAGAGACCTGGCTTTGAATCCTCACTCTGAAATTTACTAACTGGGTGTTCTTGCATGAGTTGGACAGTCGATCAGATCAATGGTTTTGTTGACTATAAGATGGGGATAATTAAGCCTACCCGAATAAATAATTAGGAAGATTACATTAAATAATGTCATCTAGTGCCTGGCTCATAATAAGAACATTAGAGCAGTGATGATGTTGATGATATCGATGATGATGGTGATGATAATGATGATGGAAAAGACAACCAAGATGACATATTGATGAGCATATTAATAAGCTGATTCTCCTTCTCTCCCACCCAACCCCTACCTCAAACTATTAAGTTGGTACAAACGTAATTGTAGTTTTATACTTAATGGAAAGAACCGCAATTACTTTTGCACCAACCTAATGTGTGATGCTATTCTGAAGTCTGGTTTCATATATATGCATAGAAAGAAAGACAAAGATATACAGACATATATTGCCTTGAAAAATAATAGAACCCTATCATTACAGGACAAAACTCTTGAATAGTATGTTTTGACTGCTACAGACAACTTGAAATTGTTTCTCTAGAGTCCTTAGGTCAGGCAGGCCTTTGAACAAGAGCTTTTGCTTGTAAGATGGTTATTTGCTTCCACAAAACTGACAGGCCCAAAGAGGGCTACAACTTGGATAATACGGTGCTTTCCTAGTATCATCTCATACCCAACTGAGCTAACTAGTCTGACATGAAGGATGAATGACATCCCAAACTAGTTCCTGGGTCATTTTCTTTGGTTCCACCATAGAAGTGACTGCCAAAAATATTTTTATTATTTGGGTCCTTTTTTTGTCTTCAGTAAACTTTCCTTTTGAACATTTTTCTTCCAATTATAATGGCTCCCTGGGCAAAGGCTTGAGAAGGTGGTAACATACCTTCTTGGGACTTAAGAATAAACACTGCATTTCATTATGATGATCTAATGGCCACAAAAATATAAATGTCACAGAAAAATAAAGAAGTCAGGACAATTTGAATATCCAAAGGGAGAGCAGCAAATGGTAAATAACTATTCCACTTTGTAACTATAACTTCTTTGCAGTGTGAAAAATAATCTCTTACTCCATACATAAGAAATGGTTATCTTCAAGACACCCTTTATTTTTCATATACTACTTCATCTAGGAGGTTTTAATGTCCTTAGATGGTAGAAGTTCAGCATACTGGATGAAGTGAAGGCTGTAAATAGCTTTCAGCTTGAAATATGCTGAAAAGAATCAAAGCAACATGTTAGCTTTTGACACCACTGCTCAAGACTTGGCTTCTATCTTGGCAAAAGGACACACTGAACCTGTAGCTATTCCAAATTAGTGAAATGTGCCATAATATCTTCATAGTAATAGGGCTTTTAAGAAACCCTAATAAATTTAAATGGAGTCGGGACAATTTTCAGATAAGTATCTCATTATAAGACATTTTTATTTAGGAATTAGAACATCAAAGATTAACTTAAAGTCAATCTAATATTTTCATTAAATACTTTATTCTTCCAATCTTAGTTATTGTATTTTGTACGTGATCACATTTTGGTAAGGGTCAGAAGTTATATGTTTCAGTGCAAATAATGAAAACCCTGGGCAATGCAAATGGAGTCATTCAAGGGAAATGTAAGTTAGTAGCACTTCTCAGCTTTAAACTACTTCCTCTAACCATTTGGGTGAGAAGGCTGATGTAAACTGAATTTTTCAATCATAATTTAATAGATTAAGAATTAGCATTTAGTATTCCTAACTGCCTGACACTGTTGTACTAAGCACTTCGCAGGCATATTTCATTTAATTAGCACAACTCTTTGAACTTGGTAGCTACCAGGGAATGAGAAGAACTATTTGCTGAGCTACTAAGTTTAAATGGCATCTTGGGAAAGGAACATCCAAGCCTCCCAAATAATGTTAAAATCTTTTTTTAAAAGTATTATTTATTTCATTTGGCACCCCCTAGTGCAAGAAATGGGGAAAGCAATTACCAACCAAAACTACTTTTATGTTTCATTCATTCGTCACTCATTCATTCTACAAATATGCATTGAGTCTCTGTTATGTGTAAGACACTTGATGGGTACTGGTATTGAATAAGGGATAAAAGAGATTTGCTCCTGCCTTTAAGGAACTTATAGTCTCATGTGGGACAACAAAACTAAGGTTTAAAATGTGCAACTGAAAATTGTGATGAGGGCATTGTTGGAAACAACCAGAGTCTTTTGATAAAAAGTAATTGGAGGTTCCTAGGTGAATGAGTGCTGAGTCAGACTGCAGAGCACTCTGTGCAGCGAGCAGCACATACGAAGGTGCTGAAGTGCACAGATGCTTGGTATAGGTTGGAAGAATTCCACCATGGCTGGAGCACAGTGAGGCAGGTGCACAAAACCAGGCTGGAAAAAGGACCAGGACTCCATGAAGATGAACGCAGTGGAAAGTATTTTTCCTATCTACAAGGGGAGGCAGGTAAAATGTTCAGACTGAGAGATGAACTGATGAAATTCACATGTTATAAAGACCTCGCTGCTACTCTTACTCTGTGGAGAAAGGCTTTAAGGAGTATAAGGACGGGTCTTATTCTTACTGGGGAGAGACCAGTCAGAAAGCTCTGTAGGAGCTGAAGGAGAAGATGATAGTAATTTGTATTGGATCAGAGGTTTCCAACTGGGAGAGATTTTGCCCTCATAGGACATTTGGCAAATATTTTTGGCGGGGAGGAATTCTATTGGCATCCAGTGGGGAGAGAACGAATTCTGGTAACCATCCTACAATGTCCAGGACAGACTCTCACAGCAAAGAACTGTCTGGCTTCAAAATGTCAGTAGTACAGAGGTTGACAGCCCTGGGCTAGAGGTTTGGCAATAGGCATAGAGATCAGTAGATAAATTCTGTATTTTTTGAACTATGAAATGAAGAGGGCTCAACAGAGTGGCTCAAGCCTGTAATCCCAGCACTTTGAGAGGCCGAGGTGGAAGCATCATTTGAGGACAGGAGTTTGAGACCAACCTGGACAACATAGCAAGATCTCATCTCTATTATACTTTTTAAAAAAGAAATGAAGAGGACTTAGTGATAGATGAATATAGTCTTGAGAGAGAGAAAGGTATTAGGAATGACACGCCAGGTTTCTAGCTTGAATAATATGGGATATTATTTACTAAGATGAAGAGGGCTTTGGGAAGAGCCAGATTTGCAACAGAGAATAAATAACTCAACTTTGAATGTGTAAAGTTTGAAATACCTGTGAGAGAGCCAAGTTGAGACATCAAATAAGAAACCAACTTTCTGTTTCTAGAGCTCACTTACAATAGCAATTAAATTTACTGAACAGTTATAATGAGCCAGGCATCATTCTAAGAATTTTTGTACATTATAATATTAACTTTATGGACATTAAAGATCAGCATTCATTCTTTGAATCCTCTCATTGCACACTGAAGTTTCCAAGTTATGGAGCAAAGGCTATCATTTCAGTTTTCAAAAATTTTCCTTCCACACAGGAATACATTGCTGAAAGTTAATAGTAAATATTATGCCTTCCCTAATAAAACAGAATATGTCAGTAAGAAAAAACATCATAACCACCATGCCATCAAAATATTTAAAATCAAATTTACCATTGTGCAAAAAGCTTTCATCGTTTTTATTTTAGACACTATCCTGAAATTATGCATGTTCTTTATTGTTTCTGGTTTGGATAAAAAATAGCAAAATTTTGCCCCAAAGAGGACACTAAGAAATATAAGCATGAACTCCAGAAACAATGAAGTACTCCAAGAGAGGCTTCTGCCATTTAATATTCTTTCAAAGCCATCTGGCCCTCCATTTTCTTGGCCAAATGATACAATATCTTCAAAACACATTTGTAGCATTAACAGATGCCGCTAACTAAATTCAGGAAGCCTGAAGGAATCGAACGACCCAGTTCGAAGTTATATGATATGCAAGTCGGTCTGTGATACTCATGATGGATGTCTGGGAGCAGTTTTGCTTATTTAGTCTGAGAGAAAGAATCTTAAATAGCAGGGCTATGAAAGCTCATATTGTTATAGTGAGTCCTCCTGCGGTTGTAAGGTTCAGCTAGACCTTAGTCAAATGGGACTCCAGTTAGGAATTTGTGAACAAGGCCAAGTCCTAGTAGGGTATATTTGTAACTTGGCCAGGGCCGAAAGTTTCAGGTCAACTCACACTAAAGTGGAAAATAAAGTACTTTGTTCAGTTAAGAATCCAGCTCAGAATTTAGGAACACAAAGATTCGTGATCCTCCAATGTCTCAGGGCAAAACTATCAGAGATTTTTCTTGTTGCTCATTTCTCCACTCCATGGAGAACCTGATAGAATTATGTCAGGTAAGAAACAACACTGACAGTCTGGGCATGGTGGCTCATGCCTGTAATCCCAGCACTTGGGAAGACAAGGTGGGAGGATCGCTTGAGGCCAGGAGTTCGAGACTAGCCTGGCCAACATAGGGAGACCCCCGTCTACAAAATTTAAAAATTAGCTGGGTGTGGTGGTGTGTACCTATTGTTCCAGCTACTGGGGGACTGAACTGGGAGGATGGCTTGAGCTCAGAAAGTTGAGGCTGCAGTGAGCCATGATCACACCTTTGTACTACAGCCTAGGTGACTGAGACCCTATCTAAAAACAAACAAAAACAAAAACAACAACAAAAAAAAGAGAAACAACCCTGACAAGCATGAGTCCTTCCTCATCATCACTGAAGCTACTCATCCATCTGCAGGAATGACAAGACTTCAAATTGCATAGTGCCATATATTTTATGTTTTTCTAAGTTCTAGGCCTGTCAGTATTTCAGAAAAAGAAAAAAAAATCTAGAATTTCTAAATTTTACAGTTGGTTAGATCATATTGAAAACGCCTTCCTTAGAGTTAACAGCCTTTCCTTCCCATCGTTACACAACTTCCTTAGCTGTTCTAAAAGTGACTTAAGGATTTTTCCCCACTAGGGAAGGAGGAGGATCAGGAAACAGGGTTGCAAGATAAAAAACACTGAAACTGGCCCTAGTTTCAATCTCACTACCAAAATTAGCCACATGTGCTGAACAAGTCCATAGCACCTAGATATTCTTCCAGTGTTTTGTGTCAACTTACAAGGGCAGCCTGATCCAAGAAACAACTCTCTTACTTATCTCAGTGGTTCCAAACATATTTTACACCAAGACTCTACAATGCCTTTATATTTTTATTTATTTATTTATTCATTTATTTATTTATTTTTAAGACAAGATCTGACTCTGTCACTCAGGCTGGAGTGCAGTGGCATTATCTTGGCTCACTGCAACCTCTGCCTCCTGGGTTCAAGTGATTCTCCTGCCTCAGCCTCCACAGTAGCTGGGATTACAGGTGCCTGCCACCACATCTGGCTAATTTTTGTATTTTTAGTAGAAACTGGGTTGGGTTTCACCATGTTGGCCATGCTGGTCTTGAACTCCTGACCTCAAGTGATCCACCTGCCTCAGCCTCCCAAAGTGCTGGGATACAGGCATGAGCCACTGCGCCCAGCCTAGAATCCTTTTTGATTGAAACTTCAAGGTTGTATACTATTCTAACTTGCAACATATTATTTACTTTTCTACCCATCTTTCCAGAGGAGAGTATGTTTCTGGGGGAAGGGGTGCATTCATGGCATTTGCAATTCCACAAAAATATACAATTGATAAATTTCTAATAAATATGCCAGTCTACCATTGAGGAATACAAAATATATATTCACTAAAAAGATTGAATTCTACTAATTTTAAAACCTACATACCCTCTCCTTCTACCTCCTAACCCAAATTTTAAAATTGTATTGACTCTCGGTTTTGTGTCTCTGGTAGTACAATCATTAGCTAACCCTGGGACACCTATATCCTGCTGTATGGTTGGAAACCAATCTGAACTACACATAAAGAAGGAATTCGTCTTGAGTGAGTTCATACTCTGGAGTCAGCTTTAGGTCAGGTGTTTATACCTGGTGGTCAGCTCATTTATTTAGTAATGTATAAAGAACTCACAGATATTTTCATACTGGTGGTAGATAATTTTCTTTAATTATAAAAGTAATACATGGTTATTAAAGAAATGAAAGCAAAGATGAAAATGAGCTGGTGGGAAGAGGGCAGTTATAATCCCATTCCCCAAAAGTAATCACTGCTCAGTATATTTGCTTACATTAATTTTTCTATGATTAGGCTTTTTTAAAACCCAACTGTACAATTACATATACTCTACATACAGTTATGCATAATTGCAATAATATACACACAATGATTTTAAATTATTTCTTCAATTAACACTAAAAATGCTTTAAAAATGCATCATTGATTAGAAGGCATAAAAATGCTTTTGATATGATATTGTTACTTTAAAAAACTGAATTTTATTCCATCTATGGCTGTATTAGTCTTAATCACTCTGGGGTTGAGCCTGGAAATTTTAGGCAACTTACACAGTTCAGGGAAAAATAAAACAAACAAACAAACAAACAAACAAAACCCTGTCTTTTTAAGTTAAAAACAAACAAACAAGTTAGGACATAGAACAAAGAAGTCAAAACCTTTTAAAAATATATTAATATTAATTTTTAAATTATCCTATAGGCTCTGCATGATTGAGAATTTTATTAAGCATATTAAAATGCATTCAAATTAATAAATATGACTGACAACATTTTTGCTTCCCTTCCCACCGAAAAATAACTCTACTGAAACCTGAATTCCTCGAGTTCTCTATGCACTTTTAGATGATAGCTAAGAAAGTACAAGAGCTATGGAAGGCAAGCTGCTGTTCTCTCCTCAAAGAGTGACCATGGCCCATTGGCAATATCCTTTGGTGAAAAGAGTGATCTGACTTAGTATATTAGATTGTAAGAGCTTCCATAACAAAGTATTACAGACTGGATGGCTTAAACAACAGGACTGTATTTTGTCACAGATCTGGAGGCTAGAAGTCTAAGATTAAGGTGTCGGCAGGTTTGGTTTCTTCTGTGTCCTCTCTCTTTGGCTTACGGGTGGCTGCCTTCTTGTTGTGTCCTCATATGGTCTTTCCTCTGTGTATGTACATGTCTGTGTCTAAATTTCCTCTTCTTTTAAGAATACTGGTCATATTGGATGAAGGCCCACCCATTTGACCTCATTTTACCTTAATAAGTTCTTCAAAGGTCCTATGTCCAAATACAATTACATTCTGAGGTTCTACGGGTTAGGACAAATTTTGAAGGAACACAGTTCAGCCATACTACTTCTGCAATATTACAATGACAAGATCTCTCCTTTTTTCTTTCCTGCTAGGATGTTTAACAAGGAATCATCCTTTAAAAAAAAAAAAAAAAAAAGAAAGAAAGAAAGAGAGGATAAAAACAGATGTGCCTTCTCTCTAACACTCCCCCAGCCTACACCACCAAGAAAAATGTTTTTTTGAAGTTATTTTCTTCATTTGAAGTATCAGATCACATCTGCATTGGGCACATTTTCAAATCTTGGGCAAGATCTCAGAGTAGCAAGGGGCACAACTTTTGCACTAAATTATTTTAAGAAATAGCCACAGACTTGTTGCAATCTCAAAAAAGAAAGAAAAAAGAAGAAATTGAAAGAAAATTCTAATAAAAATGGTGCTGCTGACATACTCGAGGCCGTTCTTTTAAACCAGC
The DNA here is from genome assembly GCF_008728515.1 of Papio anubis. NCBI lineage: Eukaryota > Metazoa > Chordata > Mammalia > Primates > Cercopithecidae > Papio > Papio anubis. Next base: position 75,572,205 of record NC_044977.1, read on the forward strand.
CCCCTGGTATTTGCTGCCACCTTGACAGTCTCCTAATTGCCTGACCCAGTGGGGCCCCAGACCAAAATTAACCACTGTTTCCTTCTTGGGACCTAATCACAGCATTTCCTACCAAATCTAAACATCCAAAAATCCTCCATGAATGTATCCTAAATAGAAAACAGAAAGTAAAATAAAATACCTAACTTTGTAAAGATTTTCTTAAACAAGCAGCCACCTAAACTTCAATGTAAGAAAGCAGTCGCTTTTAAGTAGAAACAGTGCAGCGAAGGCTCTTCTATTTTTGCAGGAAACACGGTGAGAGATTTTGTATCCCTTTCCACATCTTTTTGTGAAATCTAATCCTGTTTTGCTAGAGGTTGCCTTCTCTGTTCAGTTTAATTTGCGATGCCAGTGGGGGTGAAAAGTTGCGTTTAACCCAGCATAGAGCTCTCTCTAAGTTATTATAATAACATGGTGCCACTGAAGAAAGTCAGTCTCCCTGAGACTGCCTTGGTTCCCAGGTGAAATATCCTCTTTCCCTATGATATGTTATCGTAAATATAATACCAAAAGATTATTATATTTTGGACGAGGTGACTGATTCTGAATTTCCTGGCATTGCTGAAATGAAAATAATAGATGATTCGATCCTGTAATGGAAACACATTTGGAAAGCCCATTTTTCCTTTCTTGCAGTTGGTGATAGAAAGGGTTAGAATGTAAGACTTTTGGGTTTTTCCACATTTTGTTACTCTGGGCAGGCAAAGGCAGACCTGGTTCACCTGCATGGGTCATGAATGGCCTCCCCTTGGGTCAAGAGCCTACTATGAATCAGTTGTGAGAAAGGGAATAGGACAACCCTGTATTCCTTCAGTCTTCGGCTCATTGTGTTAAAACATTAAAAAAGAAACCCCAATCACCAGACCAAATGTGGTCATTTCAGGCCAATTGGCTTTCTCCTCTCCTTTGGCCAACAGCTGTACTATAAAGCCCAAGGTGTCCACTTTGGAAGAAAAGATGATCACGATCACAAGTGGAAACATTTGAGAATGAACAGATTTAGGGAAATCCCTAAAAAATTGACTGATGACTGATTGCCTGCCACTACCATCAAATCTATTTAGTATAATGGCAAACTGAATTATTTGTAAGATAACTATTTATTGAATGTGTTCTATTCTGAATTGTAAGCTCTATGAGGGAAGAGATGAGTGAATGAACAAAGAATTGGATGAAAGAATGAATAAGAGCACACGGGAAAAGTACAGGATTTGGATATTTAAGGCTTACCTGTGACTCTTAAAGGCTTAATTCTGCAGCCAGCACAGTGATGTGTGCTGGCTAATCCTAGCTACTTGGAAGGCTAAAGCAGGAGGATGGCTTGAGCCCAGGAGTTTGAGACCAGCCTGGGCAACATAGCGAGACCCCATCTCAAAAAAACAGGTTTAATTCTTTCACCATAAAAGGTGGTTTTTAAAATGTGTTCCTCACATCATGCTAAGTATTTTCATCTTCACTTTTCTCCTCTGAAATAAAAATAGCTAATACTTTCTGAGAGAGTTGTCTGAGTTCATGACTCGTGGCTGACCAACCATCCTAGTTTGCCTGGGATTGAGAGTTCCTAAAATGTGGGATTCAGGGCACTAAAACTGGGAAAGCTCCAGGAAAACTAGGATGAGTTGGTCATGCTGCAACACTGAACTAAATGCTTTTTCATCCTTTTTATTTCATCTAATCCTCACCAAAGCCCTATTAGCTATTTGACACTTTTATTATCCCATTTTACAGATGAGGTTATGGAGGCTCAGACATGTTAGAAAAGAAAAACTCAGGATCATCTTGTTGGAGAAGCCAAGGGCCAGTCATCATGGCCTCTTGCATTGCTGGCAACCATAGCAATGCATTTCATGGCTATTGAGATAATGATGGTAAACTCACAGGTAGCATTTTACTATCTGCAAAACCTTTCCTCATTTAAGCCAACAGTGAAGGGCGGCCACTAAAGCCAAGTTAAAGTCAACCTCAGTTGACCTCCATTGGGAATTTCGTGGCCCATTACTCTGGACTCTGGTCAACCATTTTCTTGCTTTTGAGAGAAGACACACATAAAATAGGAGAGGAAAAGAGGGGAAAATCAATCTTAATCAGCAAGTTATTTCCTCCAAAGGGACTTTTTAATCATTATTATAACGAAACACATTTCTTTTTTCCAAAGTCTGTGCTAAGGTTGAGAGAACAACTTTAACTGAAGAATAAATGAGTGCCTTGAAGTGGTGAGTTGTAAATTGCCCATCAGGTCTAAGGATTCATGGTTGGCTGCATTCTTTTTATTTATCTCTGAGAGTTCCCTGGTCCTCCACCTGGGATTGCCCATACTAATATGTATTTTTCAGTTTAGCCAAACCCTGAAGTTACAGGCAAGAGGAAATTCAATCAACTGATGGAGATAGATGCATTCAACAAATGTAATAAAACTTTTCTCAGTAGTAGGTTACACAAGCTTATATACTTTAATTGAAAATAAATGCCTTCTAAATGAAGAATAACTACATACTAGACCCTGAATAAAATAAATGAATTTATTTTAAATTCTACTTGATGATGTATTGTATTTTCAATGTGTGATGATATTTCTGGACACCCCTTTAACTCCCTATTGTTTTTAAAATTGGGCACAGACACCTTACCATGACTCTTAACACTTTCTACAGCACATTTCCAGCTTGATTTTTCTCTTTTCCCCAGTATTCATGCCCATCTGAACTTCCTGTACCAGCATATCTCCAGGCCTCCACTCAGGCTGTTGCTTTCACTTGGAACTCCTTCCTCATTCTTCAGCGCCACCTGTAAAACTTGTAATGGACATCTGTTGTTCCATTTCTCACCTTTTTCTGTTTTATAGCGCCCTTTTGTTCTTTTGGAAAACCACTCCTCCCCAAGCTCAATCCATGGATTTGATATAGCTGGGCCTGTCTTTGACAAAGTGGGTGTGAGATCCAGACCTGGCCGAATGGGAGCACTGTTTGTATATGTTGCTGGATTTATCAGGAGAAAGGCACTGTTGGTTTGCTTGTTTGTTTGTTTGCTTGTTTTTTGCTGTAGTAATGAAGCTGCTAACAAGGTGAGCCTGGGAGAATTGGTATCCATTCTTTCCTCCACCACGAACAAGGCTGTCTAAAAACAAAACCAACCCAGGGTAATAAAGCCAAGAGATGGGTAGGGACCTCTCTTTAATGGAGTCATTAGCTATCCTGGATCCAACTGTGCCTGAAGCAGGATACCCCTTTTTCAATTAGCTAGGCCAACACATTTTTCTATTTTTGCTTAAACTAATTTGAGTTACGATTCTGTCACTAAAAACTAGAAACTAAAAATCTTGATTATGTAAAACCCTACCCATAATTATGGATTCATCTTAAAGGTCACTGAATTTCTAAAGCTTTCCTGGCCTCAATAAAAAGGGTGGCTTTGATAACCCAAGAATAGCTTTCATATTGTTTAGAAGTCAGAAAAATATTAAGTCAGGAAAGTTAGAAAAGATATAATTTTAGACACTTATTTGTATATCTTCAACAATGTGAATATTGTGATTTATAATGTGTATAAAAATCTTACCATATAGTCAGCAAGGTAGAGGTTTGAAAATTAGGTTCCTACAAAGGTGAGATATAAGAAAAAATATATTTGGACTTTGTCTGTGATTCCTGGTACAGAGCTCCTAAAACGCTTGGAATTTCCTGAGCAACAGGAGTGTCTGTTATTATTCCTAAGGAGCCCCAGGTAATCACACCTGATTTTATGCTAATGAGGTGATTTAAGATAGTCTCAGGATGGGACTGATCACCACAAAGACCAAGTGATTAGAGTATTAGAACTTTCATGTCCACCTACAGACCTCTGGGAAGGGAAGGGAGGGTTTAGATAAAGCTTTATAAAAACTCTCGAACCATCAGACCAGAATGAAGGGTTAAAAAGAAAAAGAAAAAAAAAACTCTTGAACAAGAAAATCTGATAAGCTTCCAGGTTGGTGATGACATCAACCAGGTGCTAGGAGGGTGGTACATCTGAAGAGGGTAGAGAAAGTCTGTGCCCCTTCCCCGATACCTTGTCCTGTGCATCTCTTCCACTTGGCTGTTATAATAAACCTGTAAGGGTAAAAAGACTGTTTTCCTGAGTTCTGTGAGTCATTCTAGCAAATTGCCAAACCCATGGAGGGGGTTGAGGGAACTCCCAATGCATAGCTCGTCTGTCCTTACTAAGGGAGGTTTGGCACTTGTAAGTGTCATCTGAAGTGGGGATGGTCTTATAGGACTGACCCTTTAACTTACTGGATCTAACTAACTCCAAGTCCAGTGTCATAATTAAACTGAATTGTAGCACACCCAGTTGGTAACCATTGAATCAGAGCATTGCTTGTTGGCATTAGAAAACATTCCAGAAAAGGACTATAAATTCTTCTGGAAAAGAACAGTGAGAAAACATTGACTTTGCAATCAGACACCTGGATTTCATCTGGACTTCCCTGTTGTGTGAAGCTCTGGAGTGAATTCCTTAATATATGCAATCCTCCAATTTCTTAATTTCTAAAATAACTAGCACTAAAGGACGGAATAAGAAGACAAATACTGTGTATGAGTTAGGAAACAGGTCCTGCTGCTGTCACAGAGATCCATAATACTGATGGTTTAAATAAGAAATAATTTCTTTTTCTCTCCCATATAATGAATAAGGCACAGTAGTCTGGGGCTGGTGTGGTGGTTCCATACTGTCATGGACCCAGGCTCCTTCTATCTTCTCTTCTGCCATCCACCCTCGGTTGTTCTCATCTTTAATTGTACAAGATGTTTTCCCACCATGCTCTCATTCCAACCAACAGAAACAGGAAAGGCAAAGTGAAAAGCATGCTCCTTTCTTTTAAAGGCATGAAGCATTTTCCATATTGATGGTTCCCATTTTACCAGACAGAATGTAATCACATGTCTAATATGTAACCATATCTAGCTATGGAAGAAGTTAAGAAATACAGTTTTCTTTCTCAGCAGCAATGACTCAAATAATGTTATACATTTTTAAAGTATAATTATTACTAGAGATGAAGAAGAAAGTGCATATTAGTGGACAACATAGGATTTATTTAAATTACCAGGCAGATTTCCTGGCACAATGGCATTACCTCTTTCTGTCTCCTTTTTAGTTACAGATATATTGAAAATTCTGAGTGGCATTTGCTCATTGCTGGTAACTTTGTTAATTGGCAAAATCCTCTAGACAGCAGCATACAAATGCTTAGGAGTTATTATAATGTAACTCTTAGGGATTTATCCAAATGAAATAACACAAAAGGAGAAGCTGTTCATTGCAGTGTTACCTGGGAGAGCACAATTGTAAAGTCTCTGTATTTTACAGTAGACCATAAGCCATCGCTTCCACTTCTAAGAACAGCTTGCTGGACCATGGGAGAATGAGCACCTCAATCTTGAAGTGGGGATCTGGGCTGTGCAGTACTGTGGCCCTACAGGGGTACACACCAATCCATGATGAGCCAGTAAGATACTGTTGTATAAGAGCTTGAAATGAGAGATGAAGAAACCAGAAGTGAGGGGGCAAGTTTACTGCAGTGTTTCAAGCAGCCTACAAACTCGTGCAATCCTTAAAGCCACTTCGTTCCTATTCTTCCTAATGCCTGGTAGTTAAATTATTCCTTAAATTTAATTGATTTTTTACCAAATTAATCTTAAATAATTTGCCAACAATCCAGGAATGACTAGGAATATGACAGAATGGTATGCAGCCATTAAAATAATAATAACATGTAGAAACACAAAGATGTGTCCAAGATACAATTTTAGCTGAAATTAGAACAGAAAATAAGAATATTTCTCTATATAAATATGAGTAACAAGTACATCAAAGGACATTTCCAAGAAACTAAAGACAACCTATAGAACCTTTTTCTCCCTGGAGATGAGAGAAAGTATTTGCAAATCATATAGCTGATAAGGGTCTAATATCCAGAATATAAAAAGAATTCCTACAACTCAACAACAAAAAGACAACCCATTTAAAAAATGAGGAAAAAACTTGAATATCCCTTTCTCTAAAGATATACAAATGGCCAATAAGCCATTAGACTCAATGTCATTGGTCCTTTAGAAAAATGCATATCAAAACCAAAGTGAGGTACCTTTTCATACCCACTAGGATTGCTATTTTTTTGAAAATGGAAAATAAGAAGTGTTGGAGAGAATGTAGAGATACTGGAACCCTTGAACATTTCTGGTGGGAATTTAAAATATATATCAGCCATGTGGAAACCAGTTTGGTAGTTCCTTAAACAGTTAAACTTACAATTACCATGTCACCCAGTAATTCCACTCCTCGACACATACACAAAAGAATTGAAATCAGGGAGTCAAAACAGATATGTGTACACAAATGTTCATTGCAGCACTATTCACAATAGCCAAAAATAATAGCCCAAGTGTCCACCTGGAAAGAATGGATAAACAAATTGTGACATAACACACAATGGAATATTATTCAGCCATCAAAAGGAATAAAATACTGGTACATGCTACAATATAAATCAACCTTGAAAGCATGGTATGTGAAAGAAGCTAGACACAAAAGGCCACATATTGTATGATCCCATGTCTATGGAATGTCCAGAATAGGTAAGTCCATAGAGGCAGAATGCAGATTGGTGTTTGCCAGGGGCTGGGGAAAGAGAGAAATGGGAAGCAACTGCTTAATGTGTGCAGGGTTTCCTTTTGGGAGAATTAAAGTGTTTTGGAACTAGGTAGAGGTGGTGGTTATATAACGTTGTGAATCTGCTAAATGCTAATGATTCACTTAAAAATGGTTCACCTAAAACTGGTTAATTTTATGCTAAGGGAATCTCATCTTGATAAAAAAGTAATAAAAAAGAAAAAATAATATGATTTTCGGGGGTATTTTGTGGGAGTAATTTGATTAGAAGTAGTTTTTAAAAGCATTATATCACCATTTATATATGTGTGTGTTATATATGTATTATGTGTATTGTTTTTGATTTGAGGTAAATATTTACATGCTTCCTTAAAAGAATAAAAATAGTTCAGTCTGAAAGTAACAATTCTCAAAAAGTGTCAACACGTTCCATATGGAGACAGTGCCCATGATAACGCATCCCTTGACAATACCACTTTGGATATAAAGTGATTGACAACTGGCTCTTGTCCATCTCAGAAGTCTCAATTCTGTCGTTTCATCAACCTCAGTTTAATGCAGCGCTGCTTTTTATGCAGCTGAATTTTCAGCACCACACTTATGATGGTGGGATTTACTTGTAGTACCTTTAGAAAACATCCTCATTAATTCTTTTTTTTTTTTTTTTTTTTGAGACAGAGTCTCACTCTGTTGCCCAGGCTGGAGTGCAATGGCACAATGTTGGCTCAATACAACCTCTACCACCTGGGTTCAAGCAATTCTCCTGCCTCAGCCTCCCGAGTATCTGGGACTACAGGCACACACCACCATGCCTGGCTAATTTTTGTATTTTTAATAGAAACAGGGTTTCACCATGTCGGCCAGGCTGGTCTCAAACTCCTGACCTCAGGTGATCCACCTACCTTGGCCTTCCAAAGTGCTGGGATTACAGATGTGAGCCACCACTCCTGGCCTAACTCTTTTATTATAAAATTTCTAGCATAAAACATAAGCCTAGTATAATTCCTTTTGGAAATCCATATAAGAATGAAAATTAAAATACAAAATCCATTATTCTATTACCTAGAATAAAAGTGTAAATTTCGGTTTTATACACGGGTGAGCATACCTACACAAACAGTTATATAGATGCATTTTTGGCAACAAACATTAGGATGTACATGCTGTATACTTTTCACTTAATATTATGAACAATTTCCTCTGTCATTAAAGATACCAAAATTGCTTTTTTAATATATAGCTGTACCATAATTTATGCAGAACCTCTACTTTAGTTTTTTAATTTTTAATTTTTAAATTTAATTTAATTTTCATTTTAAGTTCCAGGATACATGTGCAGGATATGCAGGTTTGTTAGATAGGTAAACATGTGTCATGGTGGTTTGCTGCACCTATCAACCCATCACCTAGGCATTAAGCCCCACACACATTACCTATTTTTCCTGACACTCTCCCTCCCACCACCGACCCCCAACAGGCTCCAGTGTGTGTTGTTCCCCTCCCTGTGTCAATGTGTTCTCATTGTGGAACTTCTATTTTATATGTCTAGTTTTTTGTGTATTTGTTTGTTTGTTTGTTCGTTTGTTTTTGAGACGGAGTCTTACTCTGTCGCCAGGCTGGAGTTCAGTGGCACAATATCGGCTCACTGCAACCTCCACCTCCCAGGTTCAAGCGATTCTCCTGCCTCAGCCTCCTGAGCAGCTGGGACTACAGGCACGCACCACCACAACCAGCAATTTTTGTATTTTTAGTAGAGACGGCGTTTCACCATGCCGGCCAGGATGGTCTCGATCTCTTGACCTCATGATCCGCCCGCTTCGGCCTTATATTTGTAGTTTTTCCCAATATTTCTGCAGTCCAGGCCTTCAGTGTGCTCCATTATAGCCATACATTCACTGTAAGGTTACATTCTTTTTTTTTTTTTTTTTTTTTTTTTGAGACGGAGTCTCGCTCTGTTGCCCAGGCTGGAGTGCAGTGGTGTGACCTCAGCTCACTGCAAGCTCCGCCTCCCAGGTTCAGGCCATTCTCCTGCCTCAGCCTCCCGAATAGCTGGGACTACAGGCACCCGCCACCACGCCCAGCTAATTTTTTGTATTTTTAGTAGAGATGGGGTTTCACCCTGTGAGCCAGGATGGTCTCGATCTCCTGACCTCGTGATCCACCCGCATGGGCCTCCCAACGTGCTGCGATTACAGGCATGAGCCACCGTGCCTGGCCGCAAGGTTACATTCTTAAAAATAAATTCTTAGGACCAGAAATATGTATTCAAAAGGAAACTCTGGAAGCTTTTGACATGCTTTGACAAACTACCTTCTTGTTGTGTTGTCTGAATTTACCCTTCCAATAGTACTTTGTGAGTTTATACCATCATTCCACATCCTTGGCAAAATTGGGGGTTTCTTGCCAAAGTATTATTTTATATACACTTAAAATTTTATTTTTGATGTGACAATACATAATATGGTTCAAATATCAAAGGAACCACTGGGTATACGGGAGAAAGTCTCTCCTGCCCATGTATACCATCCCCCTCTGGGGACAAACAAATACTCAGTTCCTTGTATAATTTATGCATTCATAAGTACAGTAGTCTAAACATACTGCTCTGAACCTGATATTTTCCACTTATCTAAGATATATTCCACTTATCTACATATCTTGAACGCAGACAGCTTCTTCATTGTTTTTTATAGATGCACACTTTTCTATTGGTAAATGTCATATACTTAACCAGTCCCCTTTTCACTGGTTAAGGCATTTAGGTTGCCTTTAACCTATTGCCATTCATACACTGTAGCTGTGAAATACCTTGTAAATATATCACTTTGTACATGGACAAATGTGTGTGTGTGTGTGCACGCACGCACGCCTGTGTACATGCGCACGTGTCTATGTTGAATTTCTGAGTTACTAGGTTCAAGGATTTTTTAAATGTTTTTGTTCATTTTATCAAAAAGGGAATGAAGGAGAGAAAGGAGACAGAAAACATTAGAAAATTTAGTGAGGCTGGTAGTATTAAATGGTGGGAAATGTCACATATTTTTCCTAAATTGCCCAGTTTCTGGTTTTCTCTCACTATTCTCTCTTGTCTGTTTAAGTGTTTGGAAATTTCAAAAGATTAGGGACAAGAAAAAGGATGGGTGCTAAAAACCAAATAGCAGAGCTGCCTCCAATCCTACAAGAGCTGTTTTACCATTAGCTGAATTCTGATAAGAAAGAGCAAAGGCCTCAGAACAGAGAGAGCTAAGCCTTTAAGCCCTGGAGGTGAGTTTACACACTATATCTTCAGAAATGTGAAATGAAAATATGTTTAGAGATGGAAAATAATTTTCCAAAGATAGGATCATCCACAACATAAAGGATCAAAATTTCAAAACCTCAGTTACTTGCCTTTATCTGACAGTGATTTTTTTTCTGGGAAAAGTTGATTTATGCTAAATAAATCTTTAAAACAACATGCAAAGTGCACAAATCACAATTGTATAGCTTAATGATTTTTCACAAAGTGAACACATACATGCAACCAAAACTCCAATTAAGTAACAGAACATGACCAACATCCCATTAGCCTCCATTATTCCCTCCCAAACACCACTCCCTAAAAGTAACCATTTTCTATCACTATCAATTAATTCTGTCTGTTTTATAACATTACATAAAGGGAAAATGTAGGATGTATTTTTCTGTTTGATTTATTTTGCTCAACATTATACAGAATTCATTCATGATTTTATTTTTCTCTTTCTGTTGTATGACTGCATTCATTCCACAAATATTTACTGATATTTACCTATTTGCCAGGTGCTGTGCTAGCCACTGGAGACACAATGCCAATGATGCAGATAAGGTCCTTGCTCATCTACAACTTACACATGGGGAGATTGTCTTCCCACTCTGAAAATGAATATTTGAGAATTTAAAAGGCATTGCTTTCCAGGGAGACAACTGAGGTTTCTCAATACAGATAGCTCAAAGGTATTCATCTTTCTAAAAAGTCAAAAGTATGTTCAGACTAAAACGAGCTTCAGTGAATTTCTTTATCCTTACTTACAGAATCTTCCAGCATCATTTACCTGCTGTTTAAAGGCAGAGGCCTGCAACATATAAATCTTGGTTACATTTTCAGAGCTGTATTCAGTGCAGCCCCCTGACTAAATAACTAATATGTCTGCCAGTCAAGACTCTGGGGAAAGGATGATATCTGTATCATTGAAATGCTATTTTAAACACACTTTTTTTTGCAGACAAATTCACAGAAGAGTAATGGCTAAGCAATGTTTTCATTTTTTTCTTCTTTCTTTAAATTATAGGTTTTGTCCTATTTCAGTTTAGGAAAAGGATTGGGAGATACATTCCATCTGGTCAGTGACGATTTTGAATTGACCCAGAAATCAGAAGAGGATATAAATAGCATTATTTCAGAACCCCACACAAAGTCAAAAATTCTAGTGTCTACATACATTAACTTTAGAGTTGATAGGTATTATTGACATTTGTAAGCAATGTTTAAAAGTTTAAATTAGTAAAACATTGAGGTAGTTCAACATGTGCATGAATCCTAAAGGCTTAACAATTTTAAGAGCATTACCAAAAAATCTAAAGTGCTTGTACCTATCCTCCACAAACTTGTCCCCTCTTCCGTTCACCAGATAAGAATTTGGAGTAAATCCTTCTAGACCTTTTTTATATCTTTATATACAAACGCATGTATGTGTAAGTTGTTTTTCCTATAAACGATACATACATCATAGCGCAACTTGGTTTTTTTCCCTTTGACACTATTTTTTGAGATCTTGGAAGCTGATGTCTACCTGGTTCACTCTTTTGAACTGCCGTATAGTGTTCCACTATATGAACATACCATTTCATAAAATGTAGCCATTCTTTGACTGAGGACAAGTAGTCTCCAGATTTTCACTCTTACAAGCAATGCTGCTATGAACATCCTTCAGCATATGAGAAAGTATCCCTCTAGGACACACATCAAGACTGATTATGCCATCACTTCTTTATAAGAGCATCTCGGCCCTTAACACTAAGGAAGCTCCTGAAGGCTGCGTAGGTCTTATTTGTATCTGTGTCACCAGAACCCAGTGTATATGGGTGGGAGTTAATGACTGCCTTCCATGACACCAGAGTATAGGTCCCGGGTGTTCCAATATCTCTCCACTTCTCAATCTCTTGGTTGTTCCTTTTTGCCTACTAGTCATTTAGAAGGCAGACATCCTAAAGCCTTTGTTCTTGGCCTTCTCTCATTCCTCTAGCATCTTTTCCTAGGTCTGAAGCTCTCAGCTCAAGCTGCATATCAGAATTAATGGGAGAGCTTCTGTATATTACTAGTGCCCAGGTCCGCTCTCCAGAGGTTCTTACTTAGCTGGTCTGCAGTGGAGTAGGTCCCATATAATCACATTTTTTTTTTTCCTTAAGACTCTCCATGTCATATAAATGTGAGGCTAGAATGGAGAATCATTGCCCTAGGCTGTTGGTTCTCCTAGTGGGGCCCCCAGTCAGCATTATCCGTATCCCCTGGGAATTGTTAGAATTGCAGACTCTTGGGCCCTACTCCAGACTAACTGAATCAGATATTCTGGAGGATGGGGCTGTACAACCTATGTTATGACAAGCCCTTCAGATAATTCTGATGCATGCCAAATAAAGTTTGAGAACCACTGCCTAGAGTGATCTGATGCATTCCCCCTGACTTTGTAGCCATGCAGAAAACTCCTTTTTTCTCACCTCCACCCTCACCCCTCTCCTGGACACCAACTGCCTCACTGACATTCTACAGCAGTGTCTCCCCAGTATCTCCACCCTATTCCCACCTTATCAGGGTTTTTTTTTTCCTCAGTCTTCTCCAACCCAGTGAATGGCACCATCCTCCAAGTTGCTGGAAGCAGAAACTTGGAGTTCATTTTTAAGATATTTTAAAATAGGTAATGCATTTAGGAAGCTTAAAATCAAGAAGGTACAAAGAGGTGAACAATGACAGTCTCCCTCCTACCCTTATCCCCTGCTATGGACTGAATTGTGTTTCCCACAGAATTCATATGTTGGAATAAATTCTAACCCCCTAACTCCCAACATGACTGCATGTGGAGATAGGGCCTTTAAAGAGGTAATGAGATTAAATTAGATCATAAGAGTGGGGCCTAAATCCAATATTAGTGTCCTTATAAGAAGATGAAGAGCTAGAGAGGAAAGGCCATGTGAGGGCACCTAAAAAGGTGGCGGTCTGCAAGCCAAAGAGAGAGGCCTCAAAAGAAATCAACTCTGCCAGTACTTTGATAGTAAATTTGGCTTCCAGAACTGTGAGAAAATAAATTTCTGTTGCTTAAGCACTTAGTCAGTGCTATTTTGTTATGGTAGCCTGTGATGGTTAATTTTAATGTGTCAACTTGACTGGGCCATAAGGTGCCCAGATATTTGCTCAAACATTGTCATGGGTGTTTCTGTAAAATTATTTTTGGATGAAATTAACATTTAAATAAGTAGATTGAATAAATCAGATTGCACTCCTTAATGCGGATGGGCCTCACCTAATGAGGCCTGAATAGAACAAAAAGGCTAAGCCTTCTGCAAGTAAGAGAATTATTCCCACCTAACAGCTTTCAAACTGAAATATTGGCTTTTTCTTACTTTGGGACTCAACTGAAACATCATTTCTTCCTGGGTCTCCAGCCTGCCAGCCTTCAGATGGGAACTACATCTTTAGCTCTCCTGGATCTCAGGCCTTTGGATCCAAAATGGTGCTATACAATCAGCTCTCCTGATCTCTAGCTTGCCAATTCACCCAGCAGGTTTAGGGACTTTCCATCCTTCATAATCATGTGAGTCAATTGCTTACAATAAATCATATGTACATATACACACATACACACACATACATATATGCATATATATATGTGTGTGTACACACATATACTCTGTTGGCTCTGTTTCTTTGGAGAAACCTGACTAATCCATAATGTACAACTGTAGCAAATTAATGCATACCCCATCTTCCCAATTCCCCATCATCCTCACACAGTAACCACTGTCCTTAGTTTCTTACACATTCTTTCAGCATTCTTTAGAATATATACACAAATAAAATTATGAAATACTATTTTTCTCCAGTTTATATATATATACACATTCTTTTTGCAGATGCATTATATTTCATTGTCTGCATATATCTAGATTTGTTAAATCAGTCTGCTATAGTTTAGGTTTTCATTGTTTTTGACATTATAAATGATACTGCAGTAAAGAAGCTTGTGAATGCCATTTTCCACACATGCAAATATACCTGATATATAAAATGTAGGCTGCTGGTTCAAAGGGTCTATGATTTTGCAGTTTTGATAAATTTCAAATTGCCTCCTTAGAAGTTATATCAACTTACTCAACAATGCGTAAGAGTTGTAATATATCCCCCAAAGCCTCAGTAATTGACTGTGTGTATCAAACTTAATAGTTTGCATATCTGATTACTGAAAAGCTCACATTGGTATAGTTTTATGAGCACCTTTTCACAAGTTTGTACTGTTTATATTTCCTTTCTTGTAAGCTATCAATTGGTATCTCTTGCAGGTTCTTATTGTATATCGAAGGAAAAATCTCTCTTTGTGCTATGAGCTGAAAATATTTTTTTCTCAGCTTGTCATTTAACTTTCAATTTTGATTATGATGTGCTATGGTTGGAATGTGTACATCAAAAAGCATAGGTTGGAAACTAATTCCTAATGCAAAAGCACTGGGAGGTGGGGCCTAATGAAAGGGGATTAGGTCATGAGGACAGAGAGAATCAATTATTGCTGCTACCAAGGGAGTGGGTTCATTATAAAAGAGAGCAGTTTAATCTCCCTTCTCTTTCTCTTTCTCTCTCTTTCCCTCTCTTGCCCTTCTGCCATGTGATGACACAGCAAGCAGGCCCTCTCAAGATGCTGGTACCTTAATGTTGGACTTACCAGCCTCCAGAACTATAAGCCAATAAATTCCCATTCACAATACATTACCCATTCTGTGGTATTATATTATAGCAACACAAAATGGGCCAAGACATAATGTTTCTTATCATGCAGAATTTGTTTGTTTTATAATGCAGTTAAATATTTCCTTATTTTTTTTCTTTTATGGCTTGTGGATTTTGAGTCATAGTTAGAAGGCCTTCCTTATGTCACAGATATAAGGTAATTATTCCTTCCTATTTCCTTCTAAATCAGTTTCTGGTTAAATTTTTTACATTTATTTATTGATCCATTTGATATGGATCAAGTATGTACTTAAAGTATGAAGTATAGATTCAACTTTATGATTATTTGTGTGAGTGTGTGTTTTACCAGATGACTACCAAATTATTTCTGGCAGTGTATATTGGGTAGCTTAGACTTTCCCAATCAGTTTGAGAAGCCATGTCTATCAGAAACTAAATTCTCACAGTTACATCTCTTTCTGGATTTTCTACTTTCTTCCATTGGGTTTTCTGTCCATTTACAATCCAGTATCACCTTATTTATTTATTGTTGCTCTAAATTCTCTATTAACATCTGGCATTAATACTAGATTTTCCATATTGCTCTTCATTTTCAAAGTTTTTTGAGATGTTTTTGTTTGTTTATCTTCCCAAATAAAATTTTGGATTAATTAGTCTCATTCAAACAAAACGAAATAACAGAAATAAATTATTGGTATTTTTATTTCTAGTCATTTTATAAACTATCTTAGAAAGAACAGGCATCTTTGTGATATCCAGTCATCCTAAGAATACAGTGTCTTTCAATTTAGTCACATCTCCTCTGAGGTCTTCATTAGTGTTGTAAAACATAATTCATATAGGCCATGCAGGTTTCTTGTCATTTCCATTCCCAGTGATTTTGTTGCTGTTGTTTATGGAAATTTTATTATTTTATATTCTTTATGTGGGTGTTATTTGTATATAGGAGAGAGCAATATCTGCAGTATAATTTTGGAACTCATTATTGATACCCTTATTCTCATCCCCATCATAATATCCTTCATCATGTCCTATTAATCCTACCTTTAAAATATACTTTACATGTATCCGATTCTTGCCACCCCTACTAACAAACACCACCCTCACTTTAAGTCACTTCGATTTCTCATCTGGATAGCAGAATAGCCTTCTCGACTCTGTTCTCCACATAGCAGCTAGAGTGATCTTTTAAAAATAACAAAAAGGGCATATTGCCATGCCCCTGCCTAAAATATTTCCATGGCCACTCCTTCTATTCTAAATGAAATCAGATTCCTCACCTTAAAGGCCCTATATCAGCTGGCCGCTGGCTCTCTCTCAATTCCATTCTTTTGTCCATTTCTTTACTTTGTAAATTTAAAAGCATTTTTTAATTTTTAATTTTTATGGATACATAACAGTTGTACGTATTTATGGGGTACGTGTGATGTTTTGAGACAAGCATACACTATAATGATTAAATCATGGTAATTGGAATAGCTATGACCTCAAACATTTATCATTTCTTTGTGTTAGGAACATTCCAATTCCACTCGTTTAGTTATTTCGAAGTATACCCCAACCCCATTCTAAATCATCTTCTCCTCAATCATAGAACCCTAGGTGCAATGGCTTCTTGGGTTATGAAAACCTCCACCTTCTTTCCTAGCTCAGACCTGGCCTTACTGTTCTCTGCCAGGAATATTTTTCCTGCTGTTCTTTTAGGGCCTGGCTCCTTCTTATTCTCCTTCTTATTCTCTAGGATGCAATTTGCTTATCACTTCTCAAAGAGGTTTTCTCTGTTCATCTGATCTACGCTATCTCTCTTTTCATCTCTTTTACAATACTTAGAACAATATTTAATTATATGCTTGTTCATGTATTAGCTTATTTTCTGCTTCTCTTCCCCACTAGCTGTGAACGCTTCTGCTATCTGCAAAGTGCATAGCAGATGGTAGGTGTTTGAATAATGTATTTATTGAATGAATAAACAAATATCTTTCTTGTTTACTAGTCAAGGGCTGGGAAAGCTTATGTTTTTTTCCTGTTATTCAGCTATTATTCTCCATTCATGTCTTAAATCCAGGGTTACCGTATATCCAATACTTGTATTTCTAAGTCACAAGTTTCCCTCAAAAGCCTGACTCAACCATCATAAATCTCTTCCTTGTATTTGTTCTCATATATGCAAAATATGTAAGGTTATTTTCAAATAATAAAACACATTTTGAATATTACAGAAAAAGCTAGGGCTATACATAATTTATGAGAAAAGTTTTCCCTAAGGGTG
Organism: Papio anubis; assembly: GCF_008728515.1. NCBI lineage: Eukaryota > Metazoa > Chordata > Mammalia > Primates > Cercopithecidae > Papio > Papio anubis. The sequence continues at coordinate 75,589,139 of NC_044977.1, forward strand.
GTGATACTATCATATATATTTTTTATATATTACCTGTATATTTACAAATAAAAACATCACTTTTCTCATTAAAAATATACTATATTTTTGTTGTGAAAATAATCAAACGGTATAAAAATGGGTATCACTGACATGTACAAAGTGTAAAATATCTCCACAATTCTTACTCCAGAGAGAACCACTGGTGACAGCTGAATGTATATCCACCTTTCTAGACATTTTTTCTTTGCATATCATATTTTAAGCACAGGCTGAGATTTTGTTGTAGCTGTTTTATTTCATTTTTACTACAGTAGAACCCAATTAGACTAACAACACTATGAGATTTGCTTGCTGAATAATGCATTTTGGACATAGTTATATGCTAAACATATGGTTCTTCCCTCCTTTTTTTTTTAACAAGTGCCTAATATTTCATTTATTTACTGTCTCTAGATGGTTCCTTTCCCTTTTCACCTCGTCAGTGTGGAGGAGAGGGTCTTGAATTTTGTCAGGTTTCTTTTTTTTGAGAGCTCTGCCACTCCTCAATGCAGGGACCAAAGTCACCAGTCAGAGAACAAATCATTTCTCTACCTCAGCCACCATTTTGTTCGAAAAGGTAACACAGAACAAATGTTAAGTTTTCCAAAGTCCAGATTTATGATCAGAGTTAATGAGCCGAATAATCAGCTGTAAGAAACACTGATTAAAAACATTTATATGAGTTAATTTGTATTACTGACTATAACCAGAATTTAGGCACCCTCATCAACATGGTGAGGGTGCCTAAAAGAAAACCGTACTGCCAAACTCTTGCTTTAGTAACTGTACTGCTTACAAAGAGCCCAACAGTAGCTGAAGTTTATTACAGTTATGTTGCTGTGAATGCCACCAATGTGTACTGTCAGACCTATTTTGAGTGAAAAAACTGCAAAACCAATTATTTTGCCAACATTGATAGGGACTGACAAAGCACTGATTGCTAGGTTTACATTTCAGGAAACAACTTATTTTATATTATAGGTGCCAACTAATCCAAAGGCAGTACATGGCAAATACACCATTTATAACTAGCATTGATTTGATGCCCCAAAACTCTCATTACCAGGTCGAGTTGTCACATGCGGCACATCTACATTTTTGTACATTTCAAACGTATGCAAATTAGTTTGGATAATGAAGGTATTATTTCCTGCTCCCAGCCCCTTGCCATTGTGTTCCGTAGTCACAGTAGTTGAGATTATTTGAAAAGTTTTCTGAAAATCTTCTTTGTAGTGGACCCCCAAATTAGCTTATCATGGGGAATTTAAATCCTACACCACTTTTGCAACTACAAGACAGGCCTCTTCACCATATGCTATTTTTAGAGCAGGGCCCACAGCACAGTCTGAACAGTACAAAGACTTGGGCTGAGCTGAGGGCAATGAGAGTTTGTGAGACTGGTTGTGGCAATGAGACCAACGAAGAAGAATAGTGCTCCCAAGGGCCAGTCTAATCGTTAGGCGAATGAGTGGTTTGGGATGCTGGGAAGACATTCTCCTCATCTCCAGTTGGCCTGATATCCTGAATCCCACATCTGTGAATGACTCCCTAAACCATACCCTCTTTTGGCCTCCTGGTCCCCAACTGTCCGGATATCTGAATTTCTACTAATGTCTGAATTTCCACTCTTTGACACTGCATTCCTAAGCATGACAATTTATCCTATATTAAGCTTGATAAAACATAAATACATATGAGAATCAGTACCATGTGGCAATTTAAGAGGGCAGGTTCTGAAATCCAACAGCCTAGCACTGAACTCCCACTCAGCTACATACTGGCTGTGCAACCTCAGGCAAGTTACTACTTATCTTCTCTGTACCTTCATTTCCTCCAGAAAGTGGGACTAATGACATTACCTGTTTCATAGGGTTGTCAGGGGGACTGAATATGGTATTATCCACTGTTCCTGAAAGTTAAGCATTAAGATAAATACCATTAGGACAGACTTATTAAGCATCATTTGGCAGAAGTGCTTACTTTTGAAAATTACTTTTTTGCATGTGTAAAAATTATTTGTCATATGAAAATCATTTTTTGTTGTTGTTGTTTTTTTAATATTCAGAGGGAAAATTATGTTTTGGCTATTTGAAAAATTCTGCCAGAAAGAAAAGCCCAGTACTTGAGAACGTGCTAAATTAAATCTATATAAACTACTAATCCAAGCAGACTGTAGGGAGTAAATCTGTTTGAAACATTAAAAATTTCATAGAGGGATGAAGGGCTAAGAGTAAAGATGAGTATGAAAAAATGCATACCCATTTGCACACAAATGGCTGTTTTGTTTTGTTTTGTTTCTTTTCTAGGGGAGAAAGGCCCATAAATTGGTTATGGAGCGGGGTGAGGGGGAGGTTAACTGAGAACGAAAAGCTAGCCTGCTAGTGGCTCTCTGGGTCAGGAATCAGGAACCACTCTTCCTTGACTAGTAGGTGGGTGCAAGTAAGCTCGCTGATTTGGACATGCTTACTTCCTCTATGTCAGGCACTAAGCTAACACTTTCATTGATCAAGTCATTTTCATAACATCCCTATGAGGCAGGAAACCATTATTACCTCCTCTTTAGGACATGCAAAGGATACCGAAACTGCCCACAGCATAGGCGTAACTCTTACTTACTGTGCTGAGCAATTAAGGGAGGCCCTGTGCCTTGTTACTCATGATCCTGAAGTACCCACTGGGGAAAGCCTAGCTCTGGAAATGTCTCGTTCCAGAAAAAACGAATCATGATGATTCTGATTAAAGCAGGACTTGCCTCCCAAGAGTAATAATAATACAGTAAGAAACAGAAATTACTTCAATCATTCCGGGGGGAGGGGGGTGTGTGTGCATGTGTAAAAACAAAAACCTGGCTCTGAAACTAGAACCAAATTAGTGGCAATAGTAAGCTCACTCATTTAAGGCATATTTGTGAAGTGCCTACTATGTAACCATGGAGGAAATAGATTTGTCCTTTGCCCTTGTGTACCTTAAAGACTAACAAAGGACACCAAAACACAACAACATGTGTGAACCAAACTAGGACAGGGAAAATTCTGGACTCAGGGAGCATAAAGTGCTCTGGCACGACTCAAAATACTCCTAGGGTTATCAGATACCCTGCTAGTTAAAGATGCCATATATTTAACAATTGTCGACATCAAATATGCACTTTTAGAGAATAATAAAATTGTGCTTGCACACATTGTGTTGCTAATTTGGCTGCAGGTTAGAAGTAGTTTGGATCAAAGCTAGAAGTCTAGCACTTCTGAATTCCATTTGTAGTTATGATGTTGAACCCCAGGTGTGAAGCTCTCATTTCAAGGATAGTAGAGGGAGGAGAAAAAGGATTTGAAGCCCTAAGAATACAGTCAAAGGAAAGATTAGTGGGATTCATATGGGGCTTTAAAGCCTCAGCAATAATGTGAGTATGGTCTTCCAGGATGACAAGTAAACAAAGAGCTCCTGGTGAGTGAACAGGCTGAAGATGGGATCACCTTCGTAGAACTGCTATAAGCTGGTCATGAGCTATACAGAGCCACCTCCAAAATGGAACTATGACTTTCAGAGTAGGGTCAAGAAAAGCTAGTTAGAACTTTAGATTTAGCATTAGAAGAAAAAATGATATTCTTACAGATGGTATTCATCAGGCCAAATATAAATGCTGAATGATCAAGATCAATTAGGTGAAAATCTTTATGTTACTAGACTGCTCTGATTAATGGCGATCACAAGCTTTGGAGGTAACTGGACCCCAGTGTAAATCCCAACTGCACATTCTGACTCTGTAATGCCAGGCAGAGTCACTTAATTTTGCTGGGTCTTATTTTCATCATAAATGAGGAGGGTAAAACCCAGAAGGCAGGATAGCTATGAGGATTAAAAAGTTAGCACAAAGAACTCAATGAAGGGAATCTACTGTTATTATCAATAATGACACAAACCACTTTCTCTACACTACCTGTTGCTTGAAGTCAGTAGTTAGAAGACTTTTAAAAAATACACTAAGGTCATTCGCTCACAGGGCAAGGAAAGACAACACAGTTTCTACCCACCACGGTCTGCAAATAGGAAATTGGATCAGAGAGGACATAGTACACATGGCCTGGTACATAGTAAGTAGTCAAGAAAAGATTCTCATTATTATTATTCAGACAAAAGATTGGAACCCAAATTATTTAGTTAGCACAATTGTCCTTTTCATTTCTTGTGACGTAAAACACATCTCCCTAAGATTCTTTAGGCCCAAGGTCACAGAGCTGAGCCACCACCAGGTCCCAGGTTGGTGATTCACTCACCAGAATGCAGTGCTACCAAGTACTAGGGGCTTATCTGTTCCCCAAATCACCTGACGCTGCTGACCACTCAGGAAACTATTCACTTGAATTCTGGCTCCTGGGCCCTCCCTACCATTTGGGTGTGGGTTTCCCCTTTCTGTGGAAATTGATGGCTTTGCTTCAAGTCTCCTTCCTGCCGTTTCCAGTGGCATTAGGCAAACAGAGTCATTGGTGATGTCATCACTTTCATTTCCATTGGCCAGATTATCTCTCCCTAGTGACTAGTATCAATCATCACTCCTCTGGGATCTAATTTTCATGAAGAATCAGCCAATGAAGACTTCCACTTAACCTACAATACCATTCAATTCCAGTAAAGTCCCAAAACAAAATGGCCTAAAAACTGTCCCTCCATTAACTCCAGGTGACCTTGAAAAGGTTTGCTTCTTTCAGAGCAAATTTTTATGAGGGACCAATTTATTTTATTTTATTTTATTTTATTATTTCTTTTCTCTTTTTTTGTAGAGACAACGGGTTGCTATGTTGCCAAGGCTGGTCTTGAACCGCTGATCTGACCTCATGCACTCCTCCCACCTCAGCCTTCCAAAGCACTAGGATTATAGGCATGAGCCACTATGCCTAGTCTTAGTAAATATTTCTTGAATACCTACTATGTGCCAGATCTCTTCTAACTGCTGAGGAAAAAGTTGTGAAATATCAGTGAAATAGCTGACACGATTATCATTAAATACTTAGCATTAGAAGAAAAAGAGAGCGCTAAAGAAAAGTTATACATAGAATAAAAGCTTGAAGCAATTCTCTGAATGATTTCAGTCATTTTCCCACAAAGCAACCCTCCAAAAATCTAGCAATGCTTCTGATTAATCAGTTATTCATGACATATGATAATAGTTATGAACTTGGATTGAACGACTGAAGCGGAGTTTTAATCTTGTTTCTCAGTTACTGGATTGAGGGGTTCAAATTATTTCACTTATTCAGAACTCAGTATCCTTATCGGTAAAATGAGATTACTGACACTGCCTTCCTAAAAGAGCTGTTTTGAGAATTAAATTAAATGCTGTATGTTACCTCATGGTAAGTACTGAGTAAGAGTACTTATTTAGACAAAGAGTAATTATTCAGACAAAAGATTTTTGCCTGAATTGTTTAGTTAGCTCAACTGTCCTTTTCATGTCTCACGATTTAAAAGACTTTTCCTAAGATTCTTTAAGACTTTTTTGCAGATGTAAATGCAGAAGCCAGCTAATACATTGAAGAAGAGATGAGCAGCCTCACTAAGGATGAGAAATTCAGAAACCTAGGCTCTTGGTCATCTCAGGAGGTCACCAAGAGATATTTTGTATCTTCCTGGCCTATCAGTTCTTGTGGATCAATTTTTTAAAACTGTAGCCAAAGTTCATTCTTCAAGCAAAGTCCTAAAAAGAAAGCAAAGGAGAGAGAGTACACAAAGGAGGCTTCTGTCCCTACATATCATCATTTCTATACTGTTAGTTAACTTCTGTTTGCCAGGAGGGATTTGAACTGAAAGAGAAAGAAAATATTTAATGGAAAATACTGAAAAGTGCTATACTTTTGAGTAATTTTACAATGGAAGTACTGGAATATTTTCCACAGGAATCAGCCAATAAGATTGATTTCTTGATATTTTTCTGTTCCTTACTAAATTCTCAGCAACTCCCAGACACCGTGATTGTGGGGAATTTTATTACAATAAAAAGAAATACTGTGTATTAGAAGAAATGTATTTTAGTGAATTAATTTGGAAGTTCAAGGTTTAAATGCCATTCTCTAAAAATCTCTAATTGTGCACAATACAGGTGTTATTTTTCCATTCTTACATTTTACATACCCATTATGAAATTCTAGTAATAAGACAGTGGTAACATCATCAATTTGGGTTAACAATTATTTAGCAAATTCGTCTTGCCAAGTCATTTTTACCCTTCACCGGAAGAAATATTTGTATTACTATCTCAAGAACAGTTGACATTGCTAGCATATTGTGATTTGGTTCCTAGTGTTGGCTATCTTTGGTATTTCTAGTCCTGAGTGCTAACCTACCACGCAACAGAACCTCAACCCCGGTTATAGGATACTTGGGCAAATATATATTTATTAGTCATATATTTATATATTTTTACCGATATTGTCATGTCTTTTATCTTGAAATTAACACTTTCTATCTTCCTGAGGGCTGGTTAAAGAAAAAACGCCACTGAACCACCTAGGATTGAACAATTCTCTCTCACACACACACACACACACACACACACACACACACACACACACGAAGGTGTAGCTTGAAGCGTCTGCTTTCAGTCTTTCCAAGCATCTCTCAGGCTGAAAGCAAGCGGAAGTGATTGAGAAATCCCTCCAGGGACTGGTGCTTCCCACAGGGATCTACAACTTTACACTCCATCCCCCCTTCCCCTCCCATCTCTAAACCCCCGGGTAGTAAGCAGCGCCAGAGTCCCCGCCCCTTCTCGTTGCCAAAACGCCTTCTTAACCTTTTTTTGGGCCGGGGACCTAGAGAATGCTATGGACCCTCCACGAATGGTGACAGAGATTGGTGGAAAGCACAGCTTAAACATTTTGCGAAATTTTCAAGAGACCACGTATTCGAAACTCACTCCGAGCTGCAGGATTAATAACCCCATTTCTAAAACTCTTGACTTGGGGCGATTAAATCGAGAGCGGAGCTCAGGTGCCAAATCTCCTCCCGAGTGAAAAACTATAGGAAGGGAAGGAGCTCCTGCGCTGGGCCACTTTCACTTGTAAGAAACCAAAAGAAGGGGACTGGTGGCAAGAGATAGGGACGGGAGAGAAAGGAAAGGAAAAGGAGAAATGTGAGAAACAGAGAGGGACACGGTAGGGCGGGGAGAAGACGGACATCACAGGGAAAAATGAGGAGAGGGGACAGAGTCTGAGAGGCACAGCAACAGGGAGACAAGGGGGAGGAGAAAAAAGAGACTCGGTAGGGAGGAGAGAGAGGAGAGGAGAGGAAAAAGACGAGAGGGGAAGTGGCTGCACGCGCGCCAGGAAAGGGAGAGAACTTTCCCTGCTTTCCCTCCCCGGGGCAGGGAATCTCAGAAAACCCCACTTCAGCGAGGTGGCGAGGACCACGACCAGCTGCCCCGGCGCTGGTGACGCCTCTGGCCTCCGCCTCTTGCAGCCGGCAGGGCCTCCGGCTGAGAGTCCCGCACGGGCCGGCCGAGGAGGGGACATGGTCTGGAAGGAGGCGGTCCCCGTTCGTCTCGCTTTCTCCTCCCCTCTCCTCCTCTTGGAGGCGTGCACCGGGGGCATTTGAGAGGCTGTGGACCCGCGGCCCCCCCGCCTCCGCCCCCCCAGCCCCCCATTCAAGAAGCCGCTCAGCTATCCCGGCCAGCACAGGGCGCCCGGCGCGCCTCGGAGCGCAAGTTCCTCGCCTTCTCCTGCCCGCTCGCTGGGCATTATGCGGCCAAGCAGCCGAGCCCCAGTCCTCCTCCTCCTCCTGCTCCTCCGGCTCCTCCTGCGGCCCGAGCGGCTCAGCTCTCGGCAGGCGGCGGCGTTGCTCAGCCGAGCGCAGACGGGACCCTCGCAGCGAGACCTCAGCGACTCCTAAAGTCAAAAGTTGGCGGCGGGCGCCGGGCTCCGCGCGCTCTCCACGGCCGCTGCCTCGCGTCGCCGCCGCAGCCAAGGAGGGCAGGAGGGAGGGGGGTGGGGGCAGCGGAGGGAGGGGTGGGAAGCACCATGCAGTTTGTATCCTGGGCCACACTGCTAACGCTCCTGGTGCGGGACCTGGCCGAGATGGGGATCCCAGACGCCGCGGCGGCCGTGCGCAAGGACAGGCTGCACCCGAGGCAAGGTAACCAGGCTCCGGCCCCCGGGACCCCGCCGGCCCCGACGCCGCCTCCCGGTCCTCGCTCCCGGGCAGGGGCACCCCACAGCGGAGGCCTCTCTCCTTTTCCTAGAAAGAATTATCTCCCGCTTTGCAGCCTCTCCCTTCTTTGGGTCATCCCCAATCAATTGCTAGGGAGGGACACTGTGGAAACGAATTTAGGCAACCCCCCCCACCTTGCTATTAGCCGGATATATCCCCCATCCCCACTCCCACGCTGCAAACTAAAGTAATTTAGTAATTGGGGGCACCAGATAGCGTCATGTTTTATTTTATTCAGGTTATTTATCAATATCTTAAATCATATATATTTTGACTTGTTAATTGTCTGGCTCGGAATAGTGTATCCTTAGCACCTAGCACAGGTCCTGTTACTGGCACACAGTAGGTGCTTAGCAAATATTTGTCCGCTGATTAAGGGTGAAGGGATTGGCTCGAATGGGCTGGAAAATAAAGTCAGAACAAAGTCCCCACCTTCGTTTTAAATTAAAGCTTGAGGAAAAATGAATTATTGGTTCATATACCTCTGCTTCTCTCCGCAGTGAAATTATTAGAGACCCTGAGTGAATACGAAATCGTGTCTCCCATCCGAGTGAACGCTCTCGGAGAACCCTTTCCCACGAATGTCCACTTCAAAAGAAGGCGACGGAGCATTAACTCTGCCACTGACCCCTGGCCTGCCTTCGCCTCCTCCTCTTCCTCCTCTACCTCCTCCCAGGCGCATTACCGCCTCTCCGCCTTCGGCCAGCAGTTTCTATTTAATCTCACCGCCAATGCCGGATTTATCGCTCCACTGTTCACTGTCACCCTCCTCGGGACGCCCGGGGTGAACCAGACCAAGTTTTATTCCGAAGAGGAAGCGGAACTGAAGCACTGTTTCTACAAAGGCTATGTCAATACCAAGTCCGAGCACACGGCCGTCATCAGCCTCTGCTCGGGAATGGTAAGTGGGCGCGCGCCACCTCCTCTCCCCTTCCGCCTCCTCGCCCGCCTCTGGAAGACTTAATTGCCCTCTAAGCCGAGAGACCCTCACTGTGGCGAGGCTCCCCTCCTCTCCGGCGTTAAATATCAGCTAGAAACTCGTAGGGTTTGGGTAGCTAGCTCTGTGCGTGCGCGTACACTGGCGTGGAGCGCACACACCCGCCCCCAGGGGCTTCTGGATGTTTCAGAGCTTTCTGGAGTTTGGACTCGGTTCAGCGGCGCATTGCCCAACGCTGCGAGGCGGCCTGGAAGTCAGTTTCCAAACTCGGAGAAAGTTGCTGGAGTTGCGGTTCCCTGCAGCAAACTTGGCCACCCGGGAGCCGAGCAGCTGAGCGCAGGGCGGACCAGACTCCTCATTGGTGCGCCTTGCATCGGGGATGTGGGGCTGAGGATCCGCTGCCCAAGGCACTGGGAGTTCCTTGCGTGTGTGTTGTGGAGGGCGGTACGTAATCCAGAGTCCCCGCTTTCTCTCAGGGCCTTTATTCACGCGCCAGGAACCCTGAGGCTGAACTGGATTGACAGGGAGCAGGTCCCGTCCCAAGAACGGAAGGGTGGGCCGAGGGCTCTGGGGGCGGAGGAGAAGGCGGAGCCTACCCCGGACGCTTTGAACTGGGGTGGAACCGAGAGTGGGGGTGCAGCGCAGTCCAACTCTGCACCCTACTGGTGGGGTGGCCGGGAGAAACAGGATAGTGGGAGACAGCCTGGAGAGGCTGTCCGGACGTGATTTCGGTTCCTCTGGGGTTTCTACTACTTAGGGGTTCCAGGGAGTGGAGAGAGGGAGCCTGCGGCGCACGTTTCCCTAGGGACTGAGGCAGGGCGGGGAGACCGCCTTCTTGCGCTTCCAAATACGCATTTAGCAGGGAATCCACGTTGGTTCCCCGACTCTCTGCCGACCCCTGCACGTGCCCTCCAGTGGATCTTACAAGGCATCTGCCCCCGACTTCTCGACATTTGAGGAGTCGCTGCTGTACGGTTCTGGTCCGAGCAAGGGTGGTCCTTGACTTTCCTAAGCGACGTGCGTTTCTGCCACGCGCGTGTGACGCAGAAACTTACCCGGGTCAGTCTCTCCCAGCGCATGGCGCTGTACGCGCAATGGGGTCGTAGGCAGTGTGCCCGGTGATGCCTTTACTCTTCCCGAAGCACCCACAGCCCCTCCCTCCCTTTTCTAAGTGGGGCCTTGGATACTCACCCCCGGACACTGGGCTGCTCCATCAGTGCGCTGTCGTTCGCGGCTCTCAGAGTTCCCAAGCGCATCCTTCCTTCTCTGCCTCGCATTGGAAGGATCGGGTGGGGAGCATGGCAAGCCTGAAGCCTGGGAGGGGGTAGTTCTAGCCTGCTGGGATTCAAGGAAAGGGATAAACCCCTTTAGCCCCCAGCAGAGCGCCCGGAGCCATGGCTCCCGAAATGCGCTGTCGAGATTGTTTGGGGGTGGGCGGAGACGGCAGCTTGGCGAAGTGGGAGGGGGTGCTGCGGTGAGTCATCGCTGCCCCAGGACTTAGGGCAAGAGCTCCGGAATCCTTCCCGTCTTTGAAAGGTTAAGGCTCGGATAGGCAGAAGTCAGCCGTCTGAGCCCAGAGCCTGGAGTGCCCCCAGATTCCAAGATAGTAACCCCCAATTCCAGGACCGTAGGGATAGGACTGCGTGTGTACGTCGTTTGTAAACAGTCTTTACTCCTCCTCTCTCCCCGCCTCCACACCCGCTGAAGCCGAGTGGCCCCAGCAGTTGTATAAATATTTTACTGCGCAGCACCTTCATTTTCATTGGCAGTTTTAGGTGGTAATGGGCACGTGGTTTCTTTGGGAACTGAGGACTGGGGCTTCAGAAACGACTACCTGTACTGTAATAACCTCATTTATATTGCGTTTAATTCGCAGTCTGCCTCTTTTGGGGAAAAGGGCCCTCATACATCTTAAGGATATGCGCTCTGGCTCTTTGTATCTTCAGTCATTAATCTAGCTCCAAAACTCCTGCCCCTCTGTCTTCCTTCTGGAAGTTATCTCCTCCCAAGACTTACCCTTACCACATATGTAGCAGTGGCGTCATGATGTTGCTAGTTCTTCGCCTAGGAGTCTTCCAGGAAACTCTTGGGAGTCTACCAGATTTTGGAGTGGGCCGTGCCATCCTGCCACCCCTAGTCACTTGTCAGTTTTTCTGAATTTCATCTGAGATGGGTCGCTCACCTCTCCTGAACATCTCTACCCTAAATCTATACCCCTTCACTTTTCTCCCCCTCTCTCCTTAGGACTGATGTCTAAGAAATATTACACTGGGCTTCTTCTCCAGTCTTTCTCCTCGATCGCTAACTCCATTTGGCATTTGAGACTATTTACAGTGCAGTCAGACTATTTACACTGCTTTCTCTGCACCCCACTCTCAATCCTAGTCTTCATTGCCTTTGTGCCTTTGAATTTACTTGGTCTTCTCACTCATCTTCACATACTCAAATCCTACCCTTCTTTGGAGGTGTATATGATTTATATCTCTTCTTTCCCAGAAGACCTTTTCATAGTTCCCCAAGTTGATGTCATCTCTCCCCCTCCACCTTCATAGACACTTCTGAGAGTCTCTCTTATGATGCTTAGTATGTTCTCCCTTACATCAAGGTTCTTGGTACACATGTTTTATCCATTTCTCCTTGGCAACAGGGTCAGCATCAACTCATTTTTCTTCTATATTGGAGCTTTGTATGTTGTGCTTAGTATGTACTTAGTATGTACTACGTATGTATACTTAGTATACATGTTTGAATAAATAGTCACCTTAACCAAGAAAAGATAACTCTTAGGCCCACCTTTGTGAATCAACAGCACGATTAATTTTGTCATCATATTGATACGATTTATTGAGCTCTTATTATCGTCTGCCTGGCTATTATAAATAGTTTACATATGTATTATCTCATCCAAATCCTCCAATAACCCAATCCTCAAAACAACGCATTTTACTGACAAGAAAAAAAAAATCTGAGACTTTGAGAGCCAGAGACTTGCCCAAGGTCTCACAGCTCATAAGTGGCAGGGTTGGGATTTCAACCGGGTCTTTCTGATCCTTGGCACTTAACCATAGACCAGAGACTGATCCTGTTCTCCTGAAGAGATTTCAGGGTTCTTTTCTAAAAAGGCACAGGACTAAAGTCAGGTTAGACAGCACTAGCACTGTCCAGCTGCTTCTGTACCATCGAAGGGGAACTTGGGCCCAATCACTTGCTCCTTCTGTGTCTTGGTTTTCCCATTTACCAATCAAAGGTGGCAAATCGTCACCAGCTGAGCTCCCTGGCTCTTTCCCAGGACTCGTGTCTCTGATGGGTTTCACATGTTATGATATGCGCTCTGATTTGTGCTGGGAGAACACCAGAGTTGTGTATTGAAAACAGGCAGAAAGTAAATTTATTAAATCACTTCTCTGGCAACTAGCTACTCTGTCTCTTAGTCTGACCACACCTGAGCTGCCCTTTTCTTAAACCAGGGGCTCATAAATCATGTGGAGAGCTTTTAAAACAAAAAACATTCTAGATCCATCCCTAGAAATTCTGAATCTGTGAGTAGTGGGTAATGCCCCAAATCTAATTGAAAAACAAAAACAAAAAATCTTCCCAGGCAATTTTGAAGCTAGCTGTTTTGGGGAACCAATGGCTTAGCCTAGTGCTGCTCATACTTTAGCATGCATAAGAATACCCTGGGAGCTCATTAACATTTCAATTCTTGGACCCTGCCCCTAGAGATTTTGATGCAATAGATCAGATTTGAGGTGGAGCACAATTATTTGAATTTCTAATAAGCTCCTGGATGACGCTGATGGCAGATGCAGTTGCTGATGTTCAGGGAGTCATTTTTCCTGTGTCAATGGAAGGATGCAAGGCATCAGATTTTTTTTCCAGCATGGGAAATGGGAAAGTGGAAGAGAAGAGAGGAGCTTGATTTCTCCTCTTAAATACCACTCAGCAACGTGGCATAGGGAATTTTTCAGCATTCTTGTAATTTTTAGTTTGGGTGGTTCAATCTTGAGGTATCATTTATCATTTGCAAAAACTGGATATGTGGGGTGAAAAGGAGCAAAAGTGACTGGCAAGGTCCTTAGAATGATTAGGAAGAGCAAATTTTATCCTAATGGTTAGAGGCTAACGCTGGCAACACCAAAAACCGTTCATGAGTCCTAAGTCTTTGCAAGGTGTCAGGCATTTTGCTAAGCACTTAATTATCATTATCTCCTTTAATCTGCACAGTAACTCATTACATTAAGTATCTATCCCCAGGTGACAAACAAGGAAGCTTAAGCTCAGAGTGGTTAAGGAACTTGCCCAAGGTGAATGGGTAGGTGGTGGTGCTGAAACTGGAACCTAGAGCAATCTGGCTTCAAAGCCTTGCAGGACATCACTCCCCTATTTTGCAAAGGAAAGGGCTGGTGAGAGGATCATGTGCCAGCATTACAGGTGGTACCACCTTGAATGCATTGTGGCCAAAATATGCTTCTTGAATTTGAATCAATGGGAAGACTTCAATAGGACAGCTTTTCCTGCTGCAATGCATGCTTGTCCCTAAGTTTCCAGGCTCTTTAAGTTTCCAAGACTCTTTCAACAGCCTGTAGTAATGATTGGAACTTGAGCCCTAAGGAAGTATTTCTTAGAGACAGATTTGGATAGCAGATACAATCAACTGGAGTCAAACCAAGAATCAGTTACTGATATGACACTTTGGAAGGCTGAGCCAGGAGTTGAAGACCAGCCTGGGCAACATATTGAGACCCCCATCTCTACAAAAAGTAAAAAATTTAGCTGGGCATGATGGCATCCTATAATCCCAGCTACTCAGGAGGCTGAGGGGGATCGCTTGAGCCCAGGAGTTCAAGGCTGAGTGAGAGGGCGAGACCGTATATCTAAAATAATAAGAATAGTAAATAATAATTTTTAGAAAATGTACTGATATGACAGAGAGTGAAAATAAACCACTTCTCCACATATGTTGCAGCATTTTCAGTTGAAACAACCCTTCTGAAAAAGAATTTGGGTAAAATGACACCATCTTTACTTGAAAATGTTCTTTTGTTTTTCTTCCTCCCAATGACTGAGTTATGTTAAATCAACCTTCCATCTCTCTTCATTTGCAGCTGGGCACATTCCGGTCTTATGATGGGGATTATTTTATTGAACCACTACAGTCCATGGATGAACAAGAAGATGAAGAGGAACAAAACAAACCCCACATCATTTATAGGCGCAGCACCCCCCAGAGAGAGCCCTCAACGGGAAGGCATGCATGTGACACCTCAGGTATTTGCTTCTTGCTTACGCAGAGAGCCCAGCTCTTTGAGATGGGTAAATTGCTCTACTACAGAAATATAGCTCTCTTTCAGTCTACAAAGTGCTACCATATGCATTATTGTTTATTCAGTCCTCAAATGAGGTAGGGATACATACCCCACTGTACAGATGTGGAGACTAAGGAGAGGTTTAGTACCTTTTCAAAGGTGCACAGCTAAGAAGTTATAAAGTCAGGATTTGAACTCAAAGTAGTGACTCCATGCCCTCTATGGGCAGAGCTGCCTTTTTGGTTGAAGTTGCTGATTTTTAGGGTTCAGCTTGAGTAATATTCAGGTCGTGATAGTAGCACCCTCAGTCACCAAATGCTTGTATTTTTTTGGCATCTTCTGTTCATTTGGGTGTTTTTTGTTTGTTTGTTTCACCATGTACGGTTACAGAAATGTCTTATAAATGGAAGTCACAAAAACGTATATGTGTTTGTTGAATGTTTCCTATAAACTTCAGGTTTGCTCATGTTCTGTGACTTAAGGAACTGTAGGCAGGTACCTGTATGTTACGCCATGAGGTACCAATCAACCAGTCAAATCCTATGTGCCCACTGCTAGTCTCCTTCCATCCTGGCCAGATTCTTTGAGGTTTTGTGCTGATGTGTTTGGCGATTGTCAGGGATACATCATTCTGGGCACCCTGGAAAGCTTCTGTCTGTGTTTCTCCATCTGCAGTCTTGTAGCAACACTCCACTGCCTCAGAAGCCTGGTTACTTTCTGCCTGATGATAAGTTATCCTATGAAATAATTCCTCAATTTGGTCCTGCATCTTAGGTTGTTCATGAAAATACTTTAAAAAAATTCTTGGACTTCCTGTCTCTAAAACTTTTATCTTTCTTTCTATTCTTTATTTTTAAAATTGCTTCTCCAAATTAAATAGCATCTCAGGGTTTTTCTGGTATCTCCAAACAAGGCCAAAATTCAAGACCACCAGGGAGTTTCCTCAAATGCTCCCCAGAGGATCACTTACTTCATCTTATACCTGTACCAGGTTGTTCAGTGGGATAGCATGTGCTATCCTATTCTCTCCTGGAATTATTATTTCTAAAGTGAATCCTTTAATAAAAGATAACATTGACCATTTATAACCTACAAGTAGCCAAATTTAAGGGTGTAGCATTGTAGGTCTTTTGGCTTTATCGCATCCAGTTCTGTGTTCTTACCACCACAACAAGATGGAATATAACTGAAGCATTCTGTCAGACTCGAAAGAACCAAAGGATACGAGGAGTAGAGGGGCAAGTATACTTAGATAGATCAAAAACAATAGTTGCAGCAGCAGGCACAGAGTCAAGACTGCCAGACACCAGCAAGTTTAATGGACAGGACATTTATCACATTTTTGACTGTGCTAATAAGACCATTAGCACATTGTACCATAACTTCTTGACTTCCCAAATCTGTATTAGCAAGTACACATTTTAGACATGTGTATAAATGTAAATATAACATGAAATGTATATGTAACATACAGAAATGAAATTTGCAATTTCCCTCCTTCCATCTTATTTGTATATATTCAGAAGACACTGAAATATTTTTTTCACTAATGAATTTATTGACCAATGACACTTTAGGGGAGTGTCACTGGTCATGACCAATTTATTGACATGACCAGTGACACTCCCCTAAAGTGGCTACAGGTCAACATTTTTAAAAATGACTATTTATTATTGTTTTATTCTGTACATGCATTATGCAAAGCACTGTACCTGCACTACCTTGCTTAATCCTTATCACAAACCTATGAGGTAGGTACCATTCCTAACTCCATTGTATAATACCTGGAAAAGGAGCTGAGATTTATGAAGTAGTTTGCCCAAGATCTCACAGCTAGTCCACAATGATGACCCATGTTTGTCTGTCTTATTCCGTGACCCATTTTCTCTGTGCAGGAGTCTGTGTGGAAAAGAGAGAGGGGGCAGAAAGAGAAAGTCTTAATTAATATTGTGATTCAAAAAAATCTTCAAGGTTCATTTTAAAATATTAATTATGCAAGTTAATGGACATTTGATTTCCTGGGCTGGAGGAAATGTCATTGTCAAACCCTGTTAAAAACACAAAGAAGAGTGAATCTTAAAAATGTCAAGTTCGAGAACAATGAAGATGCCTTAGTTAAAAAAAAAACAACAGTATTTGGGTTCCAGTCATTATTAAGGTTGGTGCCTTTAAGTACCACCTTCCAAATCACCAATGCCAGTATTTTTAGTTTTCCTCCTAGTGTGTGCTTTCTCCTGACCAATATGGCGTGCCATTCCTTCATCCCATGTGATGAACCAGGAGCCCAGCAGTTTTGATCAGCTCTTCCAAAGATTGCTGCTGGGCTGTGCCACTCTGGTCTCTCTCTTCCAGCTACTCTGCACCTCTTCTTTGAATTCAGATGCAATTTCTCAGGACAGTTTAGAATATGGCACGATTCACCAGCAGACATTAGAGGAATGGACCAACACGTCAAGGACACCTCTGAAATCAGGTAGCCTTTGCACAGGGAGTGAAAGTAGGTTGGGGTGGGAGTAGTCCCTCTTGCCAGAGAGAAAAGGGGCTGCCTAGCAATAGCAATCCATTCAGATTCAGTGATACACCTTCCTTCCCAACCACCAATCAAGAGCAGTGGTTGGTAACCAAAAGTAACCTTTAGAAGTACTCTGGGAGCCTCATACAAATTGCAGATTCTTTAAAACAAAACAAAACAAACCCCTCTCCCAGGCAAACGTGATGAAGCAAGAATCAGTGGTTTTAATAGTGCTCCAAGTGATTCAGATGTTTAGCTAAATTTGAGAGTCACTGCTAAAGTTGGGTTTAAGGCAGTAGTCATTATCTGTCACTTGCTGTTGGCATTGCTGTGAACTTGACTTTCTACATCAGGGCTTTCCACGTCTCCTCTTCTCATAGAATGATAGAATATTGGAACTGGAGGAGTCCTTAGCAGTCTGGTCTAGGCCAACACTCTAATTCTGTGCAGATAAGGAAACTGAAGTTGCAGGATGTTAAGATGCTTCCTCCCAGGAGTGATACCCTATATATTCAACACCAACTCATCCAAACTTTCCCTAGCCTTGGGAGAGAGATCCTGCTGAGCTAGGTGTAACCCTTTAGTTACCAAATCATGGGAGCTGGAGCAGGGCAAGACACAATGGCTGTGACACTTTCACATGCAGATGGAATATATCTTGGTCATTTCTGAGTCTTGAAGTATGCCTAATTTTCAAAAAAGGATTCTGAGATAAGTTAGAAAGGGAAGCATAGAAGGAGTCTTCTGCAATGAAAGCTTTATGGGTTTAGAAAGGAGTCTGCAACTCTGTTTCTTCATTCATGTGTCCATTCATTCAGTTAGCCATCAAGTCTTTATTGACCAACTCCTCTGTGCCAGGAGGAGAAAACCAGTAACCGTCCGTATTCCTGGTGAGTTGTATGACTTTAAGCACACTTTATAATATAAAGTAAGAATAACATGTACCTTTCAAGATTGAAGTTAGAGCTAAATGAGTATGAAATAATGAAAGCTGCCAGGACAGTGTTTATTTAGCAGGTGGTAGACAATCACAGAATGGTAAGATTTTTTTTTAAGGGTTCATGAAAATAGGAAACAAAACACCACAATAAGGAAAGGAAAACTCAAAATACGAAAATTCATAGCTAATAGCCTAGTGCTTCTGGGTAATCATGAAGGGTTTAGGGAACTTGCCCAAGGTCACCCTGCCAGCTAGTAGCAAGGCTGAGGGTGCTTTCTGTCCCCTTGTTTCCTCTGTACCCAATGCAGCATTTAAACATTTTCTTTTTTGCAAGTTTCTCTTGGCCCAGTGGCTGCCCTTCCCGATTGTATCTGTTTTGTCGTCACTGGTTATGTCTATGTGTATACATTTGGGTCATTTGAGTGTCTCTGCATTTGTCTGTCTTTTCATCCTATTTGTGAGTTCCTTAGGGTTCAGGATGGGAAGTGGGGTGTCTTCTCTCCTTATGACATGCCCTTGTGACTGCAGTGTCCTCTACACACTGGGTCCTCAGTAAAATTCACTGTGCTTACTGCCTGCCAGCCCCACACACCAGGGGGACAAGCGAAAGGCCTATGGGAACCCTTCGGAGAGTGGCTTGCTTTTATAAGCCACTTCCTGCGGATCCTTCCTATTGCTTGTTTCCGGATGAAATCCCAAGTTCTGTTTCACAGACACTCTCTGTTTGACCCTGAGTTTTGTACAAGAGGATTTAGTGGTTCTTATCAGTGCTTCCTGGTAGGTGGGTGAGAGAAAGGCAGGGAAGAAGGCTGTTTTGTTTGCCTGGGCCTGGAAGACAAGTGTTTTTTCTCTAACTCAAACTTCTCCCTCACCTTCCCATCTCAGCAAGGCCAGGTGATTTTTGTTTCTTAAGGCATTTAAGAACTGTCTACTCTGTGACCCATCAATGCTGTGCCTAAAGAAATAATTGGACAATTGTGTAAAGCTGTTTATGAACGAGATCCAGTACAGTGTTATTTATTATAGCAAAAGACTGGAAACAGCCTAAGTCCTCTTTGGGAGGAAGATAGATCAATACATTATGACGCAGGCATATAATGGATTCCTATGCATCTGTTAAAAATGATGGCCTGAATTTATGTTACCAAACACAGAAATATATATTCAGTGAACAAGCAGGTGATAAACTAGTATGTTTGGTAGGTTTTTTTTTTTTTTTTAATGATAAACTGTATTTGTGTACATGTGTGTAAACAGAAAATCTGAAGTAAAGACATGAAAATATTAACAGTGATTATTTATGGTTACTAGGAACATAGGCAGTCTTTACTTTTGAAATTTTATATTCTTATATTTTGTGACTCCTTTGCTATGTTTCTATAACTGTTTCATAATCAGAAAATACCGATAAAATGAAATGGGGACAGTGGCATGGATTTATTTTGCTAGACCCATTGAACTTGTCACTGGAGACCAATAGCAGCCAAGCCACATTTTGGTCTCTTAGGATCTTAGGACCTTAGAAGTGGAGATTATCAGTCCTTTATTTTCTTGCAATGAGGCAGTCTCAATAACCAGACAGATAAAAATCCTGCCTCATGTCTACTTCTTTGGGACATCTGTGGCTGGTTAAAGTTGAATCTCCCATTCAACCCAGCTAAATTGCCTTGTGCCTGTTGGACTGACCCTAGTATTATTAAGATTTCATCTCCATTAGGCACTGGTGACTCTGTTTGTCACTCCCATGAGACGGTACCATCACTTCCTGATTGGGATTTCCAGGCTGCCGTTACAAAGGCTGGAAAACATAAGATGATAATTAAAGACATCATCTGTTAGGCTCTTATGTGCATATGGGATCACTATGCTACACACTTTGCACACATTATCATATGTAATACATTCATCAACATTGTAGGTTAGGTATTATTACCCCTGTTTTACAGTTGAGAAAATTAGCTCAAAGAGGTTGAGAAACTTGTCCAGAAGGTCACGCAGCCAGGAAGAAGACAGTCTGAGCCGTAACCCAATCTGATTCCAATGTGCTATACTGTGGGTCGAATTGCGTTGAAAACACAAATGGAAACTGCTATCTAGAAACCCCTTTTTTGGTTTGTTTGGCTTTTTGAGGCAGAATCTCACTCTGTTGCCCAGGCTAGAGTTCAGTGGCACGATCATAGCTTATTATAGCCTTCATTTCCAGGGCTCCAGGGATCCTTACACTTCAGCCTTCCAAGCAGCTAAAACTAGAGACATATGCCACCACGCTTGGTTCATTAAAACAAACCAAAAAACATTGCAGAGACAGGATCTCCCTGGGATTACAGAACCGAGCCATCATGCATGGCCTACAAACCGCTTTTTAACTTCAGGTTTTGGAGCATCTTCTTTGACTACCATCTAATTTCCATTCTCTAGATGATACTAATAAGAATTGACATTTGCTGAGCATATATCATGTGGTAGGCTCCGTTCCAAGCACTTTACATGGATTACATATTTCAATGCTTACCGCAAACTCCATTTTGCAGATTGGAAAACTGAGACACAGAGAAGTTCATAATGTTGACTTGCCCAAGGTTATAAAGCTCATAAACATACCATTTTCTTCAGCCCTTATGTCCTGGTCTAGTTAGGGGATATTTTTTGGCCTCGGCATTGATTTGACTGCCTTCATATATAAACTATTTCTGCTGGCAGGAATTTTTAAATGCCTGTCTGGAATTTGATTTGATTTGAGGAAGGCTGCCTGGTGCCTGAAATTCCCACCAAGACTCTAATGACTCACAGAGGCCTTGTGTCTGTCTCCAGCAGGCCCCTGAT
The DNA here is from genome assembly GCF_008728515.1 of Papio anubis. Classification (NCBI taxonomy): domain Eukaryota; kingdom Metazoa; phylum Chordata; class Mammalia; order Primates; family Cercopithecidae; genus Papio; species Papio anubis. The sequence goes on from NC_044977.1 coordinate 75,609,874, forward strand.
GGAGTGTATACTTGTTACACATTAACCTCTTGGATCCCATTAATAATTTAGCATAGATTAGCTGATTAGATTAGCTGCCCTTCGAGTGGTGCCCAAATGGAGTGAGAGACAGAGCTGGGGAGCAGACCCCGGAGGGGGCTTTTGGTAAAACATTCTGGGGCAGCCTGTGGGTTCCAGGCAGTGACAAAAGCTTCGGCTGACTTCAGAATCCTGCCTGGGCCCCAAGCAGGTCAGTGGTTGGTGGCTAATTAGTGACTTATGCTAGGAACTGGTCTGCCTGCACTTTCTCCACACACTTTCTGCATTCTTAGACCCTTTCAGCCTTGTAGAGATCAAGAGCAGGCAGCATTTAAGGAACTGTGTACTTGGCAATGTGAAAGCACATTATGATTATTTCATTTACTCCTGCAACAGTTCGTGGGAGGAAGATGCTCTGATTATTCCCATCTTACAAATGAGAAAGCTGAACTCAGAGAGGTGAACAAACTTGTCCATAACGTGCAGAAGAGAGGTGAACAAACTTGTCCACAGTGTGCAGGAAGGGAAAAAGCTGGCACTGCAACTCAAGACTGATTATGAATTTTTAAAGACAGTTATTGTCATTTGGTATTTATAGTTTGAGCCTGATTTCCTTTCATTTTCCCCTTTTTGTTCTTCATCGGAGTTTATACAGTTTTTCTCTTTTTTATAGTCTTCAGTGACTTTCTGTCAAATAAACAGTCAGTATAAGCAATGACCTCTAAAATCCTTGGTAAATTATTAGAAAATCACTGTTTTAAATACATTAATTCTGTATTTCTTCAACTTGATCTACTGAATGGTACTTATAAAAATTCTGCTTTCCTTTTTTTAAAAAAAAAACTTTGGTATTAATAGGGCAGTACTCCAATAAAGTCATTAAGAAATAGTAAAAAAGAAACTTCTAATACAGGAATTGTACCTTCTTTCATCTGTTCCCATTTATTCATTAATTTTTTTAAAAAAATCATTTTGTTTTTAAAAACCATTTTATTATGAACATCTTCAAGCATACATAAAGGTAGAGACAATAATAAAATGAACCACTATAAACACCATGAATCTTAATAATGACTAAGATTTTTCTACATTTGCTTATTTTTCTTTATGCTGAGTATATTAAAGCAAACCCAAGATACCATCTCTAAATATTTCATGATAAATCTTTGAAAAGTGGAGATCTTTTTGTATGTAACTATAATAGTATTAATATTTGATATATAATATGTGTCAAGTAATATTATAAATAATGTTTCAGCAAAATTAACAATGATTCCTTCATATCACCTACACAGTACCTATATTCAAATTTTTCTCATTGTCTCCAAAATGCCTTTTTACAATCATTGGTTAGATTGTGATCTAAACAAGGTCCACACATTGCAACTCATTGTTGTCTCTGAAGCTACTTTTCACTTTGTTGTCCTTATTGCTATTGTTAAAATTGCTATTTTTGTTCTAGTTTTAGTTTTGCTGCATATAGCCCCTTTTTCCCTTCCATTGCTCTTAGTCTTTGCTTCATCTTTATCATCATAAGGTCAGGCTGCAGTTGCAAGGATTTGAAAAGCAAGGCCAGCCTCCAAGGCCAGAGCAGGTACCCAGAGCAAAGCCCCTGGGCCATTAAACCACTTCTCAGAGTGATTTAATTGAAGGGAAAAGGCAGTATCTTTGGGAGGTGTTTTGACTCCTTGTCTGAAGTGCCTTGATAGCTCTCATTGTGATGTTCCTATCAATAGAAAGATCCTCAATTTACAGTGTCATCATGCATAGGGTGTGTGTGACCCATGCATTCTTGTTAGGTAATTTTGTGAACATCACAGAGTGCACTGACACAAACCTAGATAGCATAGCCTACCACACACCTAGGCTAGGTGGTACATAGCCTATTGCTCCTAGGCTACAGACCTGTACAGTATGTGACTGTACTGAATACTGCAGGCAATTATAACATGATGTTAAGTATCTATGTATCTAAACATAGAAAAGGTAGAGTCAAAATTTAGTATTACGATCTTAGGAGACCACTGTCATACCTGCATTCCATCATTGACTGAAATGTTAAACTACCTTTTCTATCCTTAAAGGATCTCCCTCACCTGTGTTTTGAAGCCCAGAAGGGCCAGTTTGCAATTAGGAATGTAAGGTGGCAAGTTAGGTTTGTACCTGAGATTAGGACTCATTTACATACAAAATACGCTTATTCCCCAAAACCTTTTTTGGGTTGTTGTTGGAGAGTCTTGCTCTGTTGCCCAGGCTGGAGTGCAGTGGTGCAATCTTGGCCCACTGCAACCACCACCTTCCAGGTTCAAGCTATTCTTGTGCCTCAGCCTCCCAAGTAGCTGAGATTACAGTGGTGCACCACCACACCCAGCTAATTTGTATATTTTTAGTAGAGACAGGGTTTTGCCATGTTGGCCAGGCTTGTCTCAAACTCCTAGCCTCAAGTGGTTCATCTGCTGTGGCCTCCCAAAATGCTGGGATTACAGGTGTGAGCTACCACGCTTGGCCCCCAAAACTTTTTAATTAAGCTTCTGGATCCAAACACAGCCATAAGAGCTGCCTGCTTTACACCTTCTGTGGCATCTCAGGACCTTTCCCTGTTTCTTGCTAATCATATTTTAGGAATTCCTGACACTTTGCTTCAGAAACCCATTCCCTGCTGAAGAAAAGGGGTGCTACAAGGATGAATACTTGATAATATGTTCACCTTCACAGGAACCACCTGAAACTGGTTAAGATGCACATCGTTCTTTAGAAGGGACTTCAGAATCAGTAGAAGGCTCTGACAGAGGGCCATCTAGCTGACAGAGGCAGGAAGATTTTGGTGTTGACCTGAGAACCCTCCAGATCTTTCACTTGAGTGGGCTTTCTTTTTAAAGTAAGACATGGCAAAATTTCTTGAGTTTCTTCATATGAGGGGATAATCCCACTTTGGTTAATAAAGTGCTATTTTATCATGCATTGAGGTTTAACATTTGCACCTTTGTATCTGCCAAAGATGGTTTCTTTATGATAATTGTATCATTAAAGAGACTTTATTATAGCCATTTATGGCTGTGTTTTCTCATTTGACTTTTTACCTCTGGACCAGATATTTGCATGGATGTTCTGTGCAACTGAAAATCATTAATAAATAATCTGAATATCACAAAAAGAGCATGGGTGAATGCAAGATCTGATATGGTGTGCACATGTGACTGAATAGTGGGCTTTGAGAAGGAGCAAAGTCAAACATGGGGCAAATGTTGGCACAAGTCTTCCTTTTTATTGATTCTCAATTCTTATGTGACGTTAGAATTAGAATGAGTATTAAAAATGCAGTTGCTGTGTGGAAAAAAGTTCAAGTTAATGTGATTGGCTTGAGAATTTTTCTGCTAATTTTTTTTTAATTTTTGATAAATCTTTTTATTTTCCATTAGTGTTTCCTAGTGTTTTCCTTCCATTTCTCTATTAATGTATAATTTACATACCATAACATTTAACCTTTCTAATGTATAGCTCTGCAGGTTTTAGCAAATGTATAGTCATAGAACCATCATGATAATCACGTTACAGAGCAGTTTTTGGTGTCCTTTGTAATCAGCCCCTCTCCCCACTCCTGTTTTCTGTCTCTATAGTTTTGTCTTTTGCAGAATATAGAAATAATCACTAGGCACAGTGTGTTTGAGGTTTATCCACATTGTTGCCTGTATCAGTAATTCATCCTTTTTTATTGGTGAGCAGTATTCCATTGAATGGATATGCCACCATTTCTTTAACCATTACGTACTTGAGCAACAGTTTTTGACCATTACAAATAAAGCCACTATAAATATTTGCATACAGATTTTTGTGTGAATATAAGTTTCCACTTCATTTGGATAAATACCTAGGCATAAGATTACCGGCTCAGGTGGTTAATGTATGTTTCACTCTATTAGAAACTGCCAATATATTTTTCAAAGTGGTTGTGCCATTTTGTAGCCCCACCTGCAGGGTATGAAAGTTCCAGTTCCTCTGCATCCTCTCCAGCACTTGGTATTGTCAACATTTTGTTGTTCTGCTTTTGTTTTTTGAAGTTTAGCTATTCTAATAGGTGTTTAGTGGAATTTCATTGCAGTTTTCATTTGCATTTACCTAAAGACTAATGATATTGGGTATTTCTTCATGTGCATATTTGCTGTCCAAGTATCTTCTTTGGTGAAGTATCTGTTCAAATCTTTCAGCAATTTTTTAAAACTTAGAATATTTGTTTTCTTATTACTGAAGTCTGAAAGTTCTTTATTCTGTATATAAGTCCTTTGTCAGATATAGTTTGCAAATATTGTGTCCCAGATTGTGGCTTGTCTTTCAAAAAGTCTCTTAATTTGTAAATGCTTATTTCATACATAGCTTCTTTATTTTATTGCCAGTACTTCATGCACCATAGATTTCATGCAGTCCCAGAACTACATAGCAAGAAAGTGTAGTGGAGCATGCAGTATAGAGCTTGTCCAAAAAATGGAATAGGAGAGGCTTATTTAGGATTTATTATTCAAAGCCATGGTCTAGGCCAAGAGAAGAGGCAGTTGTTATTTTTATTGCTCATCTGTATCCAGAAACACAACTCTCCATGTCCAACCAGTATACTTTGTGATGGCAATGTGTTGTCTTAGCTCATGGGTGAAAACAGGTCCAGAGGAGCCTCTTCATAGGTAAGAATGCAACTGTGTTGTATTGCATGTATGTTACATGTGTGTATGTGCATGCAGACAGCTCGAGAGAAAGAGAGAGTCAGAGGGACAATGAGACAGAGACAGAGGTAAAAGAGTTTGGTGTTAATAGTATGAGATTCAGCCCTTACGACCACATGCCCTGCTGCTGAAGAGGGATAGAAGATGTAACTCCATAAATCCTGAAAATTTCCATCCTGTGCTTTGTGGACAATTTAAATGCTTTTCCAGAGATATCTTTGATTGTATACTTTTTTGTTTCTTTCAAGCCAGTTTCCTAATTCTCACATTTGATGTTATTTCATTGTAACACGTCAGATTAGAGAAAATAGAAGTGGTTTTTCAGAAACTATTATCTGTTTCAGCAGGTCCGAAATAAAATTTTCCCAATGAGTAATGGAGATGTGTAGACTGTACTCCCCTTAATATAATTTAACATCAGCAAAAGTCCACTTCTTTTGTGTTGGTCTCTCTCTTTTGGAGTTATTCTGTCTTCTTCTTCCCTGCCACCCTGCTGACTGTTTCATCCATACCCTTTCTGAGAGTGACAGTGGCTCAGAGGGAATCTCTGTTGGGTTTTGCCCCTTTGGAAACTGAGGACTTCATTTTTAATCATCATTCACTTTTATCTTATAAAATACAAGAATTCATAAATTTTTAATACTGGGGGAAACTTTAGCGAGAACTTCTATTCCAGGCCTTCTCTTTATGGATAAGAAGATCAAGGCCCAGAACTTCGAAGGGACTCCTAATATTGGAGCTAGAATGAATGGCAAAATTGAACACAGGCTTCTTACTTCCCAGTCCTGTGTTCTTTCCAGGCTGTAACACAGGAAAAAGCTGCAGATGGTGCCTGGAAAGGGGATGTTCAAAAGTATGACTCAAATGAGCTTTGGGAAGTGCCATTGTATTTATTTTAAGTGTGGGAATAATTAAGAATGAACTGTTGAGACTGTTCAAGAAGTTGTCTCAAGCTTATAGAGAAAGATAGAAAGGTTTCAATTCATTTAAGGGATTAAGTTGTCACATCGAGAGCTGAGTATACAGCAACCAAATATGATTTTAAAATAAATAAATCCATCAAGCCTTTTCTGAGCTGGACCAGGGTATTGGGGAAGGTGGCCTGTGGCTGGGGAGGAAGACCAGTGAGGTCCACCAGTCACTGGAGTACAGCATGCCCCTGTGGTCACTCACTTCCATGGTCATGGAACATGGACATTGGGACGAGAAAGGGTTTCAGTTGCAGGCCCTATAAACCAGTCCTCAGTGCCTATAAACTAGGAGACCTGTGTATCAAAAGAATGTGGGAGATACACTCCCTACGAGTGGCTTACATGCCTTTTCAAAGAGCTCCAGCCCAACTGCGCTTTAATCTCTGATATGAGAATGATACCTAGACCCACCACAGGCACCACATTCAGCGTCAGGGCCACCCACAAACTGCAGTGAAATGTCAGATAGCAGGCAGATCCCAGCAGCAGGCCTGGGAGCCACTTCATTCCAGCAGCCTTAACCTCCTGCTCATTCTAAGTAATGAGAGTTAGCACAGCCCGTGCCTCCAGAGTACTTCCTACCCACCAGGCCCCATTCTAACACTTTATGTAGACTAAGTTATTTCACCCTCCCTACTGCCCTATTAGGCACGAACTGTCATTATCCCCTTTTCACAGATGAGGAAACTGAGGCACAGAGGGCTGAAGTGACTCAGCAGAGGTCACAAAGATTGAATGCAGAGCAGCTGGGATTTACACACAGGTCTCTCTGATTCCTGAGCTCACACTCTTATCTCCCACAACACGCTGTCTCCTGTATCCACTCTGCAAACACTTCCTGCCTAGAATGCACCATCCTATACGGTCACCAGGAGGCCCTTGAGATGTGGCTAGTGTCACATGTTGAAATAATATTTTGCATAATTGGGTTCAATAGAATCTATTATTAAAATTAATTTAATCTGTTCCTTTTGACATTAAAAAAATGTGGCTACTAGAAATTCTTAACTTCCACGTGTGGCTTGCATTTTATTTCTACTGGAGAGTGCAAGCCTGGGAGATGCCAAGCCGTGGCACAAAGCAGCCTGAGAAGCGGCCATGGCAAGCGAGCTGCAGCCAGGACAGGGTGGCTGTGGGCAGCTGGCACCCTGCCAGGCAGAAAGATCACTCTCCCACTATTGCTAAGAGATAGAGTGAGTCAAAACCAACATTTCCCAAATAGTACTTCACAGGATATTGATAGCAAAACTAAATGTCTCTTAGTAAAATACAGGCCCTAGAATGTTCAGCGTCTTATACTACTTCAAATAGATACTTTAAGTATTTTCACAAGTTATTTCAAGTGTCCCTCAGTTTCCTCATTTATGAAATGAAGGTAATAGTTCCTACCTTATCGGGTTGCTTTGAGGAATAATCAAGTGCTTAGAAGAGTGCCTGACAATGCGGGGTCTTTTTTTTTCCATATGAACTTTAAAGCAGTTTTTTCCAATTCTGTGAAGAAAGTCATTGGTAGCTTAATGGGGATGGCATTGAATCTATAAATCACCTTGGGCAGTATGGCCGTTGTCACAATATTGATTCTTCCTATCCATGAGCATGGTATGTTCTTCCATTTGTTTGTGTCCTCTTTTGGAAACCATCATTCTCAGCAAACTATCGCAAGAACAGAAAACCAAATACCACATGTTCTCACTCATAGGTGGGAATTGAACGATGAGATCTCCCACTCGGACACAGGAAGGGGAACATCACACACAGGGTCCTATTGTGGGGAGTGGGGGAGAGGGGAGGGATAGCATTAGGAGATATACCTAATGTAAATGACAAGTTAATGGGCGCAGCACACCAACATGGCTCATGTATACATATGTAACAAACCTGCACGTTGTGCACCTGTACCCTAGAACTTTAAGTATAATTAAAAAAAAGAGTCCCTGACACAGAGAAAAGCACTCAACAAACGTTGGCCAGTATGATTATGGCCTGTAGTCATTGTTGTTATCATACTTAGTTGAAGGAGTTATAGAATGGAGAATGAAAAGGACACAGAAGGGCTTTTGTGGCTAGTGTACCCAAATCTCAAGCCCAAGTCAGCAAATTTAACTCCCCAGGTAGCTGAAGACACCCACCCCCTTAAAAGGTAGTGAGGGGACCCTCAGACACCTCCCACTGCCCACCACTGCTCCTTGAAAGCCAAGAAGCTTCTCAGTTGTTGCCTTCCACTCGCACGCCCTTCTCTCCCTGAGAGGGAAGCCCATCCACACATCCCACCTGCGTTTTGTTATAGTGCCAGTGATGGTGCTGTCCCCGTCACTTGCCTCTTAACTTGGCAAAGATCCCGTAAGTTTGGCAATCATGCGATTCAACAAATGTAAACTGGTTTCTTTCCTGCAAGACTTCTCAGGGCTCTTAAAATGCTAATATGCATGGAGAAAGTTCCAGATGTGCAAGCTGTGTTAAGTGTTTTGCAAAGTTAATTGATTTGTTTTTGAAACTATCTTATGGGACTAATGTTCCATAAACCACTCTCATGGAAACATTGTTTATAAAGGTTCAGGCCAGCCCAAAATGAGTCTTAGCCACAATCCCTTCTGCCATCACTCTTTGTATTTATTTACTGTCAGCACTGTGCATGTGGCGCTACTTGACACTGGGCACATCACTTAAAAAATAATAATAAAACAAACAAAAAGAAAAAAACAGCTCACACTGTTGTTTGTTTTGTTGATTTTTGTAGAGATAGGGTCTCCCTATGTTGCCCATGCTGGTCTTGAACTCCTGGCCTCAAGCATTCCTCCTGCCTTCGCCTCCTAAATTTCTGGGATTACACGAGGAGCCACTGTGCCCCATAAAATATTATTTCTAAAACAGAATTGTTTTGTTTGAGAATGTCAATATCCTAATTTATAAAGAGCAGATGTTTTGCATTCTTCAAGTAAAACAATACCACTAATAATTATTATTACGTTAAATGTGTAATGGACCTGTCTTCTGTGCCATGCCCTGCTTTAAGGGCATTTTATGTATTATCTCTTTCAATCTCCACAGTTACTCTTTGCAGTATGCTGTTACCATCATCATTTTACAGATAAGGAAACTGAGGCTTTAAAGCAGGAAATGACACAAGAAAGGGCAACTAGAATAGCTTTAGGGCAGGAATGGGAACCAGGGTTGGCCTGGCTCCAGAATCCAAGTGGAAAACCACAGATGATTCCTGTGCAGATTTGCTTCTCTCTGTCAAGCTTGGGTGGAACAGAAAGGGGTCTCGCCTTGCTCCTGAATCCTCCCTTTGGTCCTGTGCTGTGTGAAGTCACAAGGTAGCCCAGCGCCTGCAGGAAATTCAGTTAAATTTTGATAAACCTTACAAAATAGAGAGCAATAATTAACTTCCCAACTGTTAATGTTAACATTCAGATCTCCTAGGCCCAACCCCATTTGGTGGGAAACACTTCAGTGAGTTAACCACTGAATAACAAGGCCTGGCTGGTATTTGCTGAAATAATCCCAGTTATTTAGTAACATACTGTGCATTTTATTGTACTAAAATGTGAAATGAAGCTCATTTAAAACATTTTTACCAATAAATCAGCAGATGTTAAAAGTTTTTCGCTGTGAGATTTTTTAAAAATAAGTATACTATCTTAAATTTTTATAATCTTTTTTTTAAAAAGATTGGACCCACATTTTATTCTTGTTTTGTCATTGCTGTTGTTTATTTCAACTTATCTAGCCCAGTACTTGGCACAAAATCGATGTTCAAGGAGTGAATTTTTAAAAAATTTAACTCACAATTTATGAGAAATTCTCTATATGATTTCTTATTTAATTCTCAAAATAGCCGTAAGATGGAAGCAAGTATTTATACACCCATTTAAAGGTCAGGAAACTGAGGCCCAGAGAAGTGACTCAGAAAAGATCCTTCAGATGGGATAGTAGGGTGAAGACCAGCCCTCAGCACTTCTGGTCTTGTAGTTCCTCCTCTTTTCACAGTATCATAAAGCTGGATGTCAGAAATGCAATCAGGCACACTCTGTGCTGATTTTCCCCACTAGGAGTATACAGCTCATGTCCTTGAAATTGTTATTGTAAGCCAGAAAATTGTTTTTAAGCACACTTAGTCTCTCTACCTCAAATGGTTCCTTTTACTTCTAACTCACTTTATGACTTTATGACTGGCAAAAAAAAAAAAAAAATAGAAAAATATGGTAACGATATTTATTCATTCCTTCCTATGCACTAGGCACTGTGCTAGCACTTTGCATGCATGATCTCCAATTATTCCTCAAAGCCACTCTATGAAATAAGTACTGTTTTTAACTCCACGTTATAAGCAGGTGTCAGTTGTTTGCCCAAGGTCAAATAGGACTTAAATCAGGCTGCCCTTCCTTCGCTGCACGAGTTCTTCAAACATTGGCTGTTTGTGGCAGTGTAAGCATGACTACTTCCCTTTTGTGAGCATCAACACCAAAGTAGTTGCAAAAGCCGATATTAACTCATGTCCTTGTAATAAAATGTTAGAACTGTAATACCTATGATGTGGTGATAGGAAACATACAATTGCCAGTTAGAGCTTTTTTAAACGTCTAAAATTATTTACATGCATATATGAGGATTCAGATTGCTAAGTATTACACTTTTCTTCTAATGCAAACATGCGCTTACTAATTGGAGGCATCAATATGCTATTTTAGGATTTGAGCTAGGCCAAGTTTTTCATTAAGCTATTTAATTAAGTAAACATGATTAACTTTCGAGGAATCCTCAAAGAAGAAGAAACATGAAAAAATGATGTCCTGTTTCCAGGTGTCTTATTTGAACTTCAAGAGGAAGCAAGAAAATGGTGTAGCCACTTTGGAAAACAATTTGGCAGTTCCTCAAAATGTTATACGTAGAGTTACCGTATGACCTGGCAACTCTACTGCTATGTATATATACAACAAAAACAAAAATATATTCACCCAAAACCTTGTACATGAATGTTCATAGCAGCAATGTTCTTATTCAGTTGGGTTGAATGTCCACCCAAATGTCCACCAACTGATGAATGGATAAACATTATGTGGTATATCCATACAGTGGAATATTTAACAGTAACAAGTAATGGAATACTGATGCATGCTACAACATAGAAGAAACTTGAAAACATTGTGCTAAGTGAAAGAAGCCAGTCACAGAAGGCCACATATTGTATGACTCTACTTAAATGACATGTCAGAATAGGCAAATTCGTAAATACAACAATATAGGTTAGTGATTGCCAGGGGCTGAGGAAAGGGGAGAATGTAATGACTGCTATGAGGTATGGGATTTCTCCTTGGGAGTATGAAATTATTCTAAGGTTAGATGGTGGCCTTGATTGTGGAACTCTGCGAATATCCTGAAAACTATTGATCTTTATACTTTGAAAATTGTACTTTATACAAATAATCTTAAACTATTATTGAAAAGTTATCATAAATGTAAAACTATATATGAGGAAAAAAAGAAGAGCAAGAATACACAGACCATTTTTACAGTGCTTTCCAGGGCAGTGAAATTTTATTATGTAGCCTATTCTGATTAAACTGTAAGCAAAGTGACTTTGCAAATTCCTGAAACACGAGCCTCTATTCCTCCTTTAGCATTATACTAAAAGCTCACAAAAGAGAAATGTGGATGACTTTCTGTTTATCCTAACAGTGTGTACTCTGTGAGTGAAAACTATTCTGTTATTACAATTCTATTCAGAAGCAAGAGAGTTGAGTGGGTATATAAGATATAGTGTCTATTTTTAATGCTATTTTTAATGAGAAATTCAAAGTTGCTTGCTAAAATGGTTAATGTGATAGAAATTAGTTGGACTAATTAGGTCAATAAATATGATTCTAACTCATTAGGAGAAAAGGTCAGATTGATAAAAGACTGAAGAGCATTCTGTTTTAGAAGAAATTGCTTTTGATCCTGAAGAAATAATTTGGGTTTTGCATTTTCATGCCATCTAAAGTATGCTGAATTATTTCTTTGATACACAGATTACTTGTGGGTGAAATATCCTCTAGAAATATTACAATTACATGAGTTGTTTGCTAGTAGAAATTGTAGCCTTTTTCTGATTAATGCCTTCATTTCTTTGATTATATTTATAAGTATACTTTGTTTCCAATTATGGCCTTGATTCATCTGTAGGTTTTCTTGTGCCCAAGTCCCCTCTGATGATTCTGATAGTACATTTGTTTTTCCCCTTAGTGGTCAAAAAAAAAAAAAAAAAAATTCCATACAACATTTCCTGAGTGCTGTTCTCACTCAGTAGTTTTCTCTAAGTAAATCCAATAAATAAAATTGTAATATTTACAGAAAACATTAAATAAGGATTATTTACTTTTCACAAACTTAGTGATATAGTTTCTCTTTTTTAAACAGCTTTATTGAAGTATAAGTCTCATACGTACTATTCACCCATTTAAACTATACGATTTAATGATTTTTTGGTACATCCACAGGTATGTATAATCATCATTTCAGTCAATTTTAGGATATTTTTATCACTTGAGGGAAGAATCTGTACTTTTTAGCTAACCACACTTCCATCTCCCCACTCCATCTCTATCCAAAATACTTCAGACTAGAAGTCTTTCAGATTTTGGATTTTTTGGATTTTAGAATGTTTGCATATACTACACATAGTGAGACATCTTGAGCATAGGACCCCAGTCTAATCACATATCTTTCATATACACTTCATACACATAGGCTGAAGGCAATTTTATTCAACAGTTTTATTAATTGTGTGCATGAAATAAAGTTTGTGTTAAATACTTATGTGTGGAATTTTTCACTTGGTAGTGTCATGTCAGCATTTAAAGTTTTGAATTTTGGAGTATTTTGGATTTGGAGTTTTCAGATTAGGGATGCCCAACTTGTACTACTCTACTTTCTGTCTCTGTAGATTTCCCGGTTTTAGACATTTCCTATGACTGGAGTCCTTTGATGTGTGGTCTTTTGTGACTGGCTTCTTTCACTTTCCTGGTAGAATAAAGTCCATCAAAGTGTTTTATAATGATAACAAAGTCAATATATCAGGAAGATATAATAATTATAAGCATGTATGCACCTGATAATGGAACACCAAAATACATGAAGCAAAAACTGACCAGAAATGGAAGGAGAAATAGACAATTCAGCAACAATAATTGGAAACTTCAGCACCCCACTTTCAATAATGGATAGAGCAGCCAGGCAGAAGATTGACAAGGAAGTAGAAAAGTTGCCCAACACTATAAACCAACTACTAACAGATATCTATAGGACACGTTACCCCACAAACAGCAGAGTATTCTGAAGTGAACATGAAACATTCTCCAGCACACACCAGATACAAGAACATAAAACAAATTTCAATACATTTAAAAGAATAAAAGTAATACAAGACATCTTTGCTGATCACAATGTAACAAAATTAGAAATCAATTACAGACAAAAAATGAGAAGCGCAAATGTGTAAATTAAACAGCACCCTTCTAAATGAACAATGATTCAAAGGAGAAATCAGAAAATTTTTTGAGATGAATGAAAATGAAGACTCAATATACCAAAACATGGGATGCTGCTAAAGCAGGGCTTAGAAGAAAATTTATAGTTGTAAATACTTCTGTGAAGAAAGAAGGTCTCAAATCAATAACCTAACCTTCTACTTTAAGACAACAGAAAGAAAAGAGCAAGCTAAAACTAAAGCAAGCAGAAGAAAAGAAATCGAGATTAGAGCAGAAATCAACAAATGAGAAATAGAAAACCAATAGAGACTTTAAATCTTCTAAAATGTCTAACACTTTACTTACTATAATAAATCAAATTATAATAATTACAGAAGACATTAAGCAAGGATTATTTTTCCCAGTGTAAGTGACATACTTTCTTAATGTATTAAAAAATTTAATTTTCAACATAGCTTCCATACACCTGTTGTAAAAAACAAAAATCTTCGTGAAAATATCCACCAGGCACTGTCTTTTTCTCAACTCATATTTATTTTGGGAGCTGTTCACCATATCATGAGCTCATTTCAAACCGTAGCTGTTGAGAAAGCTCACCTCATAGAGCACGGTTTAGGGAATTGAGCAAATCTACGACTGATTCCTTGTACCTCCACTTCCTGCAATGTGACTTTGAATACGTTGCTAATTTCTTTGAGACTTATTTTCCTCATTAGAAAAATAGAAGTAATTTTCTCACTTTGAAGAGAGTAAGATAGCATACATAGAAGAGCCTAATTCAATGCCTGGTACATAATAGGTGTGTAATTAATATCTCATCTATATTCATTTGATGATTTAACAATTGATTTGGCCTTGGTATGCATATACTGAAAACTCATATATGTATACCAATGTCAGTTGGTAGACATGCAATAGCCATTGGCATTGGTAGACATATATGAGTGTTCTTGAAAGAAAAACTAGAAGAAGAAGAATGTAATGTTACATCTTATGTACCAGGTTTTAGGCTAGTGATGTTATCTATAACTGGACTGCATATAACTTGTTTGACAGTTTGGACAGATTTTACTATAGTAGTCCTCCCTTATCCTTGGGGGATATGTTCCAAGACCACCAGTGGATGCCTAAAACCACAGATAGTACCAAACGTGATTGCCATTGGCCAGAAAGTTTCTGTTTCTGTCTTCCAACCACAAATTTAATGCCTCTCCATCTTAAATAAACTGATTGTGC